>NC_057803.1:319799990-320511877 GCF_018294505.1 Triticum aestivum | reverse complement strand
CATATAGGCCAGGGAGGTGCGGGGTGGGCCGGCCTTGTTGGGCCTGAGGCCAGCTAGACAGGGGCCCAGCGGGGGAGGGGGGAGGGGTTCTCTTTTATTTATATTTTTGCTTTCCTTTTATGTTTTGCTTATTTTCTTTTTTTTGTTTTCTTTTATTTCTTAAAATGGTTATAGTTTTATAAAATACAGAAATGGTTCCTAGATTAGTATTACTATATTTACTACTGCCACATCAATTTGGGTAACTAAATAAAATAGTTTCGTAATTATTTATTATTTAAAAGTATTTAAATAATAGTTTTTATTATTGCTTTATTATCATTTGGATATTTAAACATTTTATTAAAGTGCGGTTTCTTCATTATAATTACCTATGCAGTATTTGGCTCACTCCGGACATTTTAGTTTTAATATTTGAAAACTTTTATTGTTTGCTTAATTTTGAATTTGAATTTCAGATCGGTTTCGAACTAACACGAGATTAGGAACAGTAACCGTGGTGACGTGGCATCATTAGCAGAGGTTACTGTAGCTTGATTATCCGGGCGTCACAATGCAACACCTTTGGGCTTGTAGTTTGACTCGGATTCTGCCGCAACGTCAGATTGTTTCGTCCATAACTCAACGCTCCGGACGAATTTGAAGGTGAATCCAATTGTGTTGGAAAGAGCACGAAATCTACTTTCAAACAAAAAAGAATCACCTAATTCGGAGTCCGTATGAAAAAGTTGTTGGCGTTTTGAGTCAGGTATGTCTGTGCAGTCCGAATCTGAATCCAGAATGTGAGAGACTTGGACTCTATCTTCTCTTGGCCCAAAAAGTGACGTGAGAGGACTTTTTGAACAGCACCTAAACTTCTCTTTTTCCCTTATCTTCATATGTGGATTGTAGAAATGTCCCATACACCTGCAATTAAACATGGCACAAAAGTTTGTGAAGTTTTTTTTGTCCTGGATGACATAAATAAATTAGGGGTTTTATCATTTTTGCCACTAGTTATGTCCCACTACTCAGTTTTGCCATTAGAAGTTACAACTACTGAAAAATGCCATCGGTCCGTGAGATATTTGCTCAAAAATACCATCGTTCCGTTAGGTGTTTCCTCAAAAATGCCATTAGACATCGTTATTTTCACATCAAACTCATTGACCATGTTATATGACAAAAATAAGCCTAGACCCACATGTCAGTTCTCTCTATCTCACAATGATAAGTGTGGCCCCACTTGTCAGGAGTAACCAAGCGAATAATTTTATAGAAAAATAAGAACGTCGTTGGGATCAAGTGGGCCCCACACTTTATTGTAGCAAGATAGAAGAAGAGGTGGCATGCTGGTTCATAGGTATTTATGTCATTATAACATGGCAAAAGAGATTTGAGATCACAATAATGGTGCCCAGTGGCATTTTTGAACATGTGTCTAACAAAGCGATGGCATTTTTGAGCAGTTGAAATTCCTAGTGGCAAAACTAAGTAATGGGACACAACCGATGGCATAAATGATAAAAACCCAATAAATTATTGCATAGTTTGCATTAGAAATCACCTCACAAATATACATGTATGCAATATTTTTGGTCATGTCCAAGGTAGTCATGTACTCATCATCGAGCATGAACCTCTTCAACAACATGAAGACGACGCCCATATTGGACTCATACTCCGAGTCAAGCTACGAGACTGCAAATGAGACCTTATCGTTGGTCTTAGAGGAGAGTGATGATGTGCCATCTTCGGCCTTCATCCACGGCAACGATTATGACATGATTGAGAATGGAGACATTTCCACCTACATCTCTCCGACACCCACATATGATGAGATGTCCCAATTGCCATGTAAGGAGAGCCACCGCCCCATGAGTGAGATGAGTGACTCCACCATATGTGACATTGAGTGCATTTCCTATGAGAGGATGAGTGTGACCACCACTAGCCCCACACATGAGAGCATGCCACACACCCTATGTGAGGTTGAGAGCCATTTGAGTGACTCCACCCACCATACGAGTGAGAGCATCCAAGAGGGAGTGAGTGATATACAACACTTAGTGTGTAAGGTAGTTGATAGGGCATGTGAGGCCACTATGATTTCTAACGACTTACCCTCTACTCCAAGTGTGTTTTCTTCTTTGATGCTAGGTCTCCTACATGAGGTCATGCCTATCCTCGACGAGTCCATACCTCCAATGGAGACGACGATGGCCATGGTGGAAGAAGATGCACCCCCACATGGTTCCATCAAGATGAAGATGACAACGAGTGGATCTTCGACACCTCACCTAAAACACATGAGCAACACTCCAAAGGTAACATAGGTGATGGTTCTTCTCTTGTCCCACAAGTGGATTATCTCACCAGTGATTGCTTGCATGATGTTGATCCACCTATCCCCATGCTTCATGCTAGTGCGAATTCCTCATGCCCTGACTTACCAATTTATGATGAATATGATGATGAGCATGTTGATTTGCCTAGTTGTGATGCTATGCTCCATAGGATATGATGTAGGGTAGAACCCTAATCCACCGATCTTTCACGAAAGGAGCGGAATCCCGCGAAGAACACGAGGAACACAAAGTGGAAAATGAGAGAAACACAAGGGGAAATGAAGAGGAACACTCAAACCAACATGAATATGTCACACATGTGCTAGATCCTCGGGTACATAAAGTAAGATACACGATCCACGATCAACTAGGGACGATACACGGTAACGGTCTTCTCCGTGAGGAGGTCTTGAATCCAACGTTGATCTTCTCCGTAGAGGGGTCGCGGTTTCTCTCGTGGAGTAGTTCCGATGTGGATGAGCAATGCTCTATATCTAATATGAGATAAACCAATGCTAACCCTAGAAAGTTGGGCGAGGTGGAGTATATATAGTCTAGGGGGGAGAAGGGATACACGGGTCTCGACCCTTCACTGTGCGCAGATAGGGGAGGCCGGATGTCCGGGCTTTCAGGCGACATCGGATGTCCGGGCTGGGGAGGTCGGATGTCCGGGCTGGAGTAGGGGCACTTTATGCTCTTGGGTTCGGAGGGGCCGGATTTCCGAGCTGGTGGCCAGATGTCCGGTCTGTTGAGGCTGGATGTCTAGGGCTTGTAGCTTCTGGTGGCTGTGCTGCTGTAGTGGATGACGCTCCAGGGGCCGGACGTCCGGGGTCTTGGCCGGATGTCCGGGGCCTGGGAGATGCTCTTGGCTCCTTCCGTTGGTTCTCCTCATCCCAGGACTTGGGGACTTGTACATCTTCATGCGCATCTTCGGGAGGGCCCTCTTGGTGCCTAATCATGCACAACACCTCAGACTTAGGTAGTAGCCATGTATCATGCATAGAAAGTGAAAGTTCGGAGAGGAGTGAGTTCACCTTATCTTCGATAGCCTTGGCTCGGGCTCGTGTCATTGGTCCAGGCGGTGTCATTGGAGGTGTAGGTGCGTCCATGGGGATGATCTTGGGATGCTCCGCATCATCTCCCCTCCCTTGGGGAAGATCCATCCTCGGATCGAAAACCTCATCACCATGGTAGGGCGAGTCTTTGATGTTGAAGATGTCGCTCACGGAGTACTTGTCACGAGGGATGTCGATCTTGTATGCGTTGTTGTTGTTGTTGTAGCGTGCAAGCACCTTGAATGGTCCATCCACACGTGGTCGAAGTCTGGACTTGCGTTTTGGGGAAAGCGGTCCTTGCGAAGGTGTAGCCACACGAGGTCTCCAATGTTGAATATCATAGGGTGCTTGTTGACATTGAGCTTGGTCGCAAGGCGTCGTACTTGGTGCTCGATGGTGTTTCTTGTATCTTCATGCACCTTCTTGAGATGGGTCGCTCGTGCACTTGCGTCCAAATTGATGCGCTCTTGGAGTGGTAGAGGGAGAATATCCAATGGTGATAAAGGGTTGAATCCGTAGACGACCTCGAAGGGGGACTTGCTTGTTGTTGAGTGATACACCATTTTTCATCATGCTTTTATATCGATATTTATTGCATTATGGGCTGTTATTACACATTATGTCACAATACTTATGCCCAGTCTCTCTTATTTTACAAGGTTTACATAAAGAGGGAGAATGCCGGCAGCTGGGATTCTAGGCTGGAAAAGGAGCAAATATTAGAGACCTATTCTGCACAGCTCCAAAAGTCCTGAAACTTCACGGAAGACGTTTTCAGAATACTGAGCGCAAGAAGTTCACCAGGGGGCCACACCCTGCCCACGAGGGTGGGGGGAGCGCCCCCTACCTCGTGGGCCCCCTGGTGGCCCTCCAATGTCCATCTTCTGCTATATGAAGTCTTTCGATGAGAAAAAAATCAGAAGCCATCTCCTCGGACGAAACTCCGCCGCCACGAGGCGGAACCTTGGCAGAACTAATCTAGGGCTTCGGCAGAGCTGTTCTGCCGGGGAAACTTCCCTCTGGGAGGGGGAAATCATCGCCATCGTCATCACCAACGCTCCTCTCATCGGGAGAGGGCAATCTCCATCAACATCTTGATCAGCAACATCTCCTCTCAAAACCCTAGTACATCACTTGTATCCAATTCTTGTCTCCAAGTCCGGGATTGGTGCTAGTAGGTTGCTAGCAGTGTTAATTACTCCTTGTAGTTGATGCTAGTTGGTTTATTTGGTGGAAGATCATATGTTCAGATCCTATATGCATATTAATACCCCCCTGATTATGAACATGAATATGCTTTGTGAGTAGTTAAGTTTGTTCCTGAGGACATGGGAGAAGTCTTGCTGTTAAGTCATGTGAATTTGGTATTCGTTCGATATTTTGATGAGATGTATTTTGTCACTCCTCTAGTAGTGTTATGTGAACGTCGACTACATAACACTTCACCATGATTTGGGCGTAGAAGAAGGCGTTGGGAAGTAATAAGTAGATGATGGGTTGCTGGAGTGATAGAAGCTTAAACCCTAGTTTATGCGTTGCTTCGTAAGGGGCTGATTTGGATCCACATGTTTCATGCTATGGTTAGGTTTACCTTAATACTTTTGTTGTAGTTGCGGATGCTTGCAATAGAGGTTAATCATAAGTGGGATGCTTGTCCAAGTAAGGACAGTACCCAAGCACCAGTCCACCCACATCCAAATTATCAAAGTACCGAACGCGAATCATACGAACGTGATGAAAACTAGCTTGCCGATATTCCCATGTGTCCTCAGGAGCGCTTTTCTCTATATAACAGTTTGTCCAGGCTTGTCCTTTGCTGCAAAAAGGATTGGGCCACCTTGCTCCACTTTATTTACTTTTGTTACTTGTTGCTCGTTACAAATTATCCTATCACAAAACTATCTGTTACCACTTATTTCAGTACTTGCAGAGAATACCTTGCTGGAAACCGCTTATCATTTCCTTCTGCTCCTCGTTGGGTTCGACACTCTTACTTATCGAAAGGACTATGATAGATACCCTATAATTTTGGGTCATCAAGACTCTTTTCTGGCGCCGTTGCCGGGGAGTGAAGCGCCTTTGGTAGGTGGAATTTGGTAAGGAAAAATTTATATAGTATGCTGAAATTTACTGTCACTTGTTACTATGGAAAGTAATCCTCTGAGGGGCTTGTTTGGGGTATCTTCACCCCGACCAGTAGAGTAAAGAGTTGCTCCTCAACCTACTGAACCTACTGAAAATGAAAATGTCTGCTTTGAAATTCCTTCGGGTATGATAGAAAAACTGCTAGCTAATCCTTTTGTAGGAGATGGAACAAAGCATCCTGATGAGCATCTAATATATGTGGATGAAGTTTGTGGATTATTTAAGCTTGCAGGTGTACCCGGAGATGTTGTTAAGAAGAAGGTCTTCCCTTTATCTTTGAAGGGAGATGCATCGACATGGTATAGGCTATGTGATGATACGGGGTCATGGAACTACAAACGATTGAAATTGGAATTTCATCAGAAGTTTTATCCTATGCATCTTGTTCATCGTGATCGCAATTATATATATATATATATATATATATATATATATATATATATATATATATATTGGCCTCGCGAAGGAGAAAGCATCGCTCAAGCTAGGGGGAGGCTTAAATCAATGTTATATTCATGCCCCAATCATGAGCTCTCAAGAGAAATGATTATTCAAAAAATTTATGCTCGACTTTCTGATAGCAATCGCACCATGCTTGATACTTCTTGTGCTGGCTCTTTTATGATGAAGACTATTGAATTCAAATGGGACTTATTGGAAAGAATTAAACATCTCTGAAGATTGGGACCTCGACAAAGGTAAGGAGTCAGGTATGACACCTAGGTTTGATTGTGTTAAATCTTTTATGGATACCGATGTTTTCCGTAAGTTTAGCACTAAATATGGACTTGACTCTGAAATAGTAGCTTCTTTCTATGAATCTTTTGCTACTTATGTTGATCTCCCCAAGGAGAAGTGTTTTAAATATCATCCTCCCATAGAAGTAAAAGTAGCTGCACCTATTAAAGTTGAAGAAAAGACTATCACTTATAATGATCCTATTGTTCCTACTTCTTATGTTGAGAAACCACCTTTCCCTGTCAGAATAAAGGATCATGCTAAAGCTTCAACTGTGGTTCGTAAAAGCAATATTAAAACTTATACACCTTCTGAGCAAATTAAAGTTGAACCTAATATTGCTATTGTTAAAGATCTCTTGGCTGATAATATTGATGGGCATGTTATTTATTTCCTTGATGAGACTGCTAGAATTGCTAAACCTTGTGCTGAAGATAAAAACAGACCTGTGGTAGGCATGCCTGTTATTTCTGTTAAAATAAGAGATCATTGTTATCATGGCTTATGTGATATGGGTGCTAGTGCTAGTGCAATACCTTACGCCTTATACAAAGAAATTATGCATGATATTGCACCTGCTGAGATAGAAGATATTGATGTCACAATTAAACTTGCCAATAGATATGCTATTTAACCAATGGGAATTGTTAGAGATGTTGAAGTCTTGTGTGGGAAAACTAAATATCCTCCTGATTTTCTTGTTCTTGGTTCCCCACAAGATAGATTTTGTCCCATTATATTTGGCGGACCCTTCTTAAGCACTGTTAATGCTAAGATAGATAGCAAAAAGGATGTTGTTACTATCAGTTTAGATGATATGTCTCACGCATTTAATTTCTCTAAATTTAGTAGACAACTACGTGAAGAAGAATTACCTAGTAAGGATGAAATTATTGGTCTTGCTTCTATTGCCGTACTTCCTAGTGATCCTTTAGAACAATATTTGCTAGACCATGAAAATGATATGTTTATGAATGAAAGAAGGGAAATAGATAAAGTATTCTTTAAATAGGAACCTATTCTGAAACACAATTTGCCTGTTGAAATCCTAGGGGATCCTCCTCCACCCAAGGGTGATCCCGTGTTTGAGCTTAAACCGTTGCTTGATACTCTTAAATATGATATCTTGATGAGTAAAGGATATATCCTGTTATTATTAGTGCTAACCTTTCAGAGCATGAGGAAGAGAGATTATTGAAAACTCTGAAGAAACACCATGCGGCTATTGGGTATACTCTTGATGATCTTAAGGGCATTAGTCCCACTCTATGTCAACATAAAATAAATTTGGAAGAAGATGCTAAACCAGTTCGTGATCATCAACGATGACTGAACCCTAAAATGAAGGAAGTGGTAAGAAAGGAAATACTAAAGCTCCTCGAGGCAGGTATAATTTATCCTGTTGCTGATAGTCAGTGGGTAAGTCCTGCCCATTGTGTCCCTAAGAAGGGAGGTATTACTGTCGTTCCTAATGATAAAGATGAATTGATTCCTCAAAGAATTATTACAGGTTATTTGATGGTAATTGATTTCCGCAAATTAAATAAGGCCACTAAAAAGGATCATTACCCCTTACCTTTTATCGATCAAATGCTAGAAAGATTATCCAAACATACACATTTTTGCTTTCTAGATGGTTACTCTGATTTCTCTCAAATACCTGTGTCAGCCAAAGATCAATCAAAGACTACTTTTACTTGCCCTTTTGGTACTTTTGCTTATAGACGTATGCCTTTTGGTTTATGTAATGCACCTGCTACCTTTCAAAGATGCATGATGGCTATATTCTCTAACTTTTATGAAAAGATTTGTGAGGTTTTCATGGACGATTTCTCCGTCTATGGATCTTCTTTTGATGATTGCTTGAGCAACCTTGATCGAGTTTTGCAGAGATGTGAAGAAACTAATCTTGTCTTGAATTGGGAAAAGTGCCACTTTATGGTTAATGAAGGTATTGTCTTGGGGCATAAAGTTTCTGAAAGAGGTATTGAAGTTGATAAAGCCAAGGTTAATGCTATTGAAAAGATGCCATGCCCCAAGGACATCAAAGGTATAAGAAGTTTCCTTGGTCACGCCGGATTTTATAGGAGGTTCATTAAGGAATTCTCAAAAATTTCTCGGCCTCTGACTAATTTATTACAAAAAGATATACCATTTGTCTTTGATGATGATTGTGTAGAAGCATTTGAAATACTTAAGAAAGCATTGATCTCTGCACCTATTGTTTAGCCGCCTGATTGGAATTTACCCTTTGAAATTGTGTGTGATGCTAGTGATTATGATGTAGGTGCTATTCTAGGGCAAAGAGTTGATAAGAAATTAAATGTTATTCAATATGCTAGTAAAACCCTAGACAATGCTCAAAGAAATTATGCTACTACTGAAAAAGAATTCTTAGCAGTTGTATTTGCTTGTGATAAGTTCATACCTTATATTGTTGATTCTAAAGTATCTATTCACACTGATCATGCTGCTATTAAATATCTTATGGAAAAGAAAGATGCTAAACCTAGACTTATTAGATGGGTTCTCTTGCTACAAGAATTTGACTTACATATTGTTAATAGAAAGGGAGCTGAGAACCCCATTGCAGACAACTTGTCTAGGTTAGAAAATGTGCTTGATGACCCACTACCTATTGATGATATCTTTCCTGATGAGCAATTAAATGTTATAAATGCTTCTCATACTACTCCATGGTATGCTGATTATGCTAATTACATTGTTGCTAAGTTCATACCACCTAGTTTCACATACCAGCAAAAGAAAAAGTTCTTCTATGATTTGAGGCATTACTTTTGGAATGACCCACATCTTTATAAATAAGGAGAAGATGGTGTTATTAGACGTTGTGTACCTAAGCATGGACAGGAACAGATCCTACGCAAGTGTCACTCCGAAGCTTATGGAGGACACCATGCTGGAGATAGAACTGCACATAAGGTATTGCAATCTGGTTTTTATTGGCCTACTCTCTTCAAGGATGCCCGTAAGTTTGTCTTATCTTGTGATGAATGTCAAAGAGTTGGTAATATTAGTAGACGTCAAGAAATGCCTATGAACTATTAACTCGTTATTGAACCATTTGATGTTTGGGGCTTTGACTATATGGGACCTTTTCCTTCCTCTAATGGATATACACATATTTTAGTTGTTGTTGATTACGTTACTAAGTGGGTAGAAGCTATTCCAACTAGTAGTGTTGATCATAACACTTCTATTAAAATGCTTAAAGAAGTTATTTTTTCCAAGATTTGGAGTCCCTAGATATTTAATGACTGATGGTGGTTCACATTTTATTCATGGTGCTTTCCCTAAAATGCTTGCTAAGTATGATGTTAATCATACAATTGCATCCCCTTATCACTGTCTAATGGTCAAGTAGAATTGAGTAATAGAGAGCTCAAATTAATTTTGCAAAAGACTGTTAATAGATCTAGAAAGAATTGGTCCAAGAAACTTGATGATGCATTATGAGCCTATAGAACTGCATATAAAAATCCTATGGGTATGTCTCCGTATAAAATGGTTTATGGAAAAGCATGTCACTTACCTCTCGAACAAGAACACAAGGCATATTGGGCTATTAAAGAGCTCAATTATGATTTTAAACATGCCGCTGAGAAGAGGTTATTTGATATTAGCTCACTCGATGAATGGAGAACCCAAGCCTACGAAAATGCCAAGTTGTTTAAAGAAAAAGTTAAAAGATGGCATGATAAAAGGATACAAAAGCGTGAGTTTAACGTAGGTGATTATGTATTGCTATACAACTCTCGTTTAAGATTTTTTGCATGAAAACTTCTCTCTAAATGGGAAGGTCCTTACATTATCGAGGAGGTCTATCATTCCGGTGCCATAAAAATCAACAACTTCGAAGGAAAAATCTGAAGGTGGTGAACGGTCAAAGAATCAAACATTATATCTCTGGTAATCCCATAAATGTTGAAACCAATGTTATTGAAACCGTAACTCTGGAGGAATACATAAGGGACACTTTCCAGAACGTTTCAGACTCTAAAAAGGAATAGGTATGTGGTACGGTAAGTAAACCGACTCCAAAACAGTTTCTAAGGCAATATTTCTCCGTTTTGGAATATTTAGAAAAATAGAAAAATAAGAAGCATTCCGGGAAGGACACGAGGGCTCCACGAGGGTGGAGGGCGCGCCCTACCCTACTGGGTGCCCCCCTACCTCGTGGGCACCTCGTGCGCTCTCCGGACTCTGTTTTCTTACACGACACGTATTTTGGTCGGTTTCATTATATAATCTCTGGGCTTTTGACTCCCGTATCACGCAATTATCCTCTGTTTGTATTTTGAGCTATTGCTGCTGCAGATTAGAGCAAGATTTCTTTGCAAGAGTCAGTCGGGGAGAGCCGGGTGTCTCATCTGGAACCAAGATCAATGACAAACAACAATGTTGACCTCTTTGGGCCAGCCACAGAGGAAGAGATGGAGGCTGATTTGAAGAGGATAGATGCCATGGAAGAGGATCAAGAAGTCACTTCCCGCTTCTGAGATGGATTCACAATGGGAGAACTGTAGAGCTCGGCTATTCCAAACTCGGTTATCCCTTCCAATGTTAGACTTCTTTCTTATGAGAATATGAAAAAGATTGTCACTGGTTCTACCGCAGCTATGCAGCACCCTTGGGTGCTGGGAGCTTTGGCTATTACAGGAAAACTCTGAAAGGAAATAATGGACCTCAAGCAGCAAGTCAATAAGCTCGAGGAGGAGAATCGTATCCTGAGGGGCATCATCGCCAAGAATATCACATCACCATCCCCGAAAAGAGAGACATAATCACATGGGTATGGGCACTCCCCTTGGCAACTGCCAAGCTTGGGGGAGTGCCCCGGTATCGTATCACCATCACTTTTATCTTTACCATTTTTCTTAGTTCGATCCTTTTGGTAATATCTTGATCTAGTAGAATAGAAGTTCTTAGTATGATCTAGTTGTGAGTTTTGCTTTATAATTCCTCTATGTAATCGAGTCCGTGAGCTATATAATAAAGATTAGTGTTGAGTCAAGGGCTTGATTATTTTGCCATGATCCTAAGGGAATAAAAGAAAAGAGAAAGAAATAAAAATAAACAAAGAGATCATGTGAATCTTATGGATAGTAATGAGCTCACACAGAAAAAGTATGATGAATAAAAGTTGTTGAGAGTTGACAAACATAGTTTTGGTCATCGTTGCAATTAATAGGAAGTAATAAAGAAAGAGAGGTCTTCACATATAAATATACTATCTTGGACATCTTTTATAATTGTGAGCACTCATTAAAATATGACATGCTAAAGAGTTGACGTTGGACAAGGAAGACACCGTAATGGGTTATGTTTTCTTACATTTGAGATAAATTATATTGTCATGGATCATCCAACATGGTTGAGCTTGCCTTTCCCCCTCATGCTAGCCAAATTCATCGCACCAAGTAGAGATACTGCTTGTGCTTCCAAATACCCTTAAACCAGTTTTGCCATGAGAGTCCACCATACCTACCTATGGATTGAGTAAGATCCTCCAAGTAAGTTGTCATCGGTGCAAGCAATAAAAATTGCTCTCTAAATATGTATGACTTATTAGTGTGGGAGAAAATAAGCTTTATACGATTGTGTGATATGGAAGAAATAAAGGTCCGTACCACAAGTGGCAATATAAAGTGACATTCTTTCGCATTAAGATTTTGTGCATCCAACCGTAAAAGCGCATGACAACCTCTACTTCCCTCTGCGAAGGGCCTATCTTTTACTTTTATGTCCTACCTTGCATAAGAGTCATGGTGATCTTCACCCTTCCTTTTTACATTTTATCCTTTGGCAAGCATAGTATGTTGGAAAGATCCTGTTATATATTGCTAATTGGATGTGAGTTTTCATGAACTATTTGTTGACATTACCCTTGAGGTAAAACGTTGGGAGGCAAAATTATAAGCCCCTATCTTTCTCTGTGTCCGATTAAAACTCCATACCCATAAGTATTGCGTGAGTGTTAGCAATTGTGAAAGACTATATGATAGTTGAGTATGTGGACTTGCTGAAAAGCTCTTATACATTGACTCTTTCCTATGACTGAGATTATAGTTTGTTAGTTTTCAATGAAGTTTACGATTCATACTCGAAATTGTGATTGAATTATTACTCTATCATAAGAAATCACATGACAAGAATTATATAAGTTGTTGTTCTGAGAATGATCATGATGCCCTGATGTCCATATCTTATTTTTATCGGCACCTCTATCTCTAAACATGTGGACATATTTTTCGATTTCGGCTTTCGCTTGAGGACAAGCGAGGTCTAAGCTTGGGGGAGTTGATACGTCCATTTTGCATCATGCTTTTATATCGATATTTATTGCATTATGGGCTGTTATTACACATTATGTCACAATACTTATGCCTATTCTCTCTTATTTTACAAGGTTTACATAAAGAGGGAGAATGCCGGCAGCTGGGATTCTGGGCTGGAAAAGGAGCAAATATTAGAGACCTATTCTGCACAACTCCAAAAGTCGTGAAACTTCACGGAAGACGTTTTTAGAATATATAAAAAATACTGAGCGCAAGAAGTTCACCAGGGGGGCCACACCCTGCCCACGAGGGTGGGGGCGCACCCTACACCCTGGGCGCCCCCCCTACCTCATGGGCCCCCTGGTGGCCCTCCGATGTCCATCTTCTGATATATGAAGTCTTTCGATGAGGAAAAAATCAGTAGCCATCTCCTCGGACGAAACTCAGCCGCCACGAGGCGGAACCTTGGCGGAACCAATTTAGGGCTCCGGCAGAGCTGTTCTACTAGGGAAACTTCCCTCCGGGAGGGGGAAATCATCGCCATCATCATCACCAACGCTCCTCTCATCGGGAGAGGGCAATCTCCATCAACATCTTCATCAGCACCATCTCCTCTCAAAACCCTAGTTCATCTCTTGTATCCAATTCTTGTCTCCAAGTCCGGGATTGGTGCTAGTAGGTTGCTAGTAGTGTTAATTACTCCTTGTAGTTGATGCTAGTTGGTTTATTTGGTGGAAGATCATATGTTCAGATCCTATATGCATATTAATACACCTCTAATTATGAACATGAATATGCTTTGTGAATAGTTACATTTGTTACTCAGGACATGGGAGAAGTCTTGCTATTAGTAGTCATGTGAATTTGGTATTCGTTCGATATTTGGATGAGATGTATGTTGTCTCTCCTCTAGTGGTGTTATGTGAACGTCGACTACATAACACTTCACCATGATTTGGGCATAGAGGAAGGCATCGGGAAGTAATAAGTAGATGATGGGTTGCTAGAGTGACAAAAGCTTAAACCCTAGTTTATGCGTTGCTTCGTAAGGGGCTGATTTGGATCCATATGTTTCATGCTATGGTTAGGTTTACCTTAATACTTTTGTTTTAGTTGCGGATGCTTGCAATAGAGGTTAATCATAAGTTTGATGCTTGTCCAAGTAAGGACAGTACCCAAGCACTGGTCCACCCACATACCAAATTATCAAAGTACCGAACATGAATCATACGAACGTGATGAAAACTACATTGACGATATTCCCATGTGTCCTCGGGAGTGCTTTTCTCTATATAAGAGTTTGTCCAGGCTTGTCCTTTGCTACAAAAAGGATTGGGCCACCTTGTTGCACTTTATTTACTTTTGTTACTTGTTGCTCGTTACAAATTATACTATCACCAAACTATCTGTTACCACTTATTTCAGTACTTGCAGAGAATACCTTGCTGGAAACCGCTTATCATTTCCTTCTGCTCCTCGTTGGGTTCGACACTCTTACTTATCGAAAGGACTACGATAGATCCCCTATACTTGTGGGTCATCATTGAGTGTCTTGCTCGGTTGTAGGAAAACTCGGCGATAGGTAGGCACTCCTCCCACTCCTTGATGTTCTTCTTCATGAGTACTCGAAGTAGAGCGGAGAGTGTGCGGTTTGTCACCTCCGTTTGGCCGTCGGTTTGAGGATGGTAAGCCGTGGAGAAGAGTAGCTTGATTCCGAGCTTGGTGCATAGGGTCTGCCAAAAGTAGCTAAGGAACTTGACGTCGCGGTCTGAGACGATAGTCTTTGGCACACCATGTAGAGGCAATATTTCCCTACAAAATAGATTAGCAACATGTGAAGCATTGTCTATCTTGTTGCAAGGAATAAAATGTGCCATTTTTGAGAAACGGTCCACAACGACAAATATTGAATCTTTCCCATTTCGAGTCCTAGGCAAACCAAGTACAAAGTCCATGCTAATGTCTTCCCATGGTTGGTATGGAATTGGTAGAGGCATATAGAGGCCATGAGATTGGGCTTTAGACTTAGCTTTGCGACATGTAGAGCATCGGTTGGTGAAACGATTGACGTCCCGAAACATCTTGGGTCAAAAGTAGTTCTTCGAGAGCGTGGCGAATGTCTTGTCGCGTCCGAAATGTACCATTAAGCCTCCTCCATGAGATTCCTGCAAAATCAACAAACGAAGAGAAGACTCGGGGATGCAAAGTTTGTTAGCTCTCATAATATATCCATCTTTGATGTAATAGCGTTCCCAAGATGTATGCGACAAACACTTGGCATAAGGAGTAGCAAAAGTTGCATCATGCTCATACAAGTCTTTGATATGCTCAAGGCAATGACATCTAACTCAAGTTGTGTAACAAGCATGCATATGCGGAAAGAGCATCTGCTACAATGTTTTCATTACCCTTGATGTACTTGATGACATAAGGAAAAGACTCATTAAATTCACTCCATTTAGCATGACGCTTGTTCAACTTGGTTTGACCCTTAAGATACTTGAGAGTCTCATGATCGGTATGAATGATAAACTCATGGGGACGAAGGTAATGTTCCAATTCATGCAAAACATGGACTAAAGCATATAACTCTTTGTCATAGATGGGGTAATTGAGTTGCGCTCCAGAAAGTTTCTCATTAAAATAAGCTATGGGGCGCTTCTCTTGCGTTAACACACCTGGTCGAAGTTGGGTAAAGCAAGCACGGGAGCATGAGTAAGCAAATTCTTAAGCTCATTGAATGCGGTATCTTGGGATGGTTCCCAAACAAAAGGCACATTCTTCTTGCTCAAAGCATGCAAAGGCGAAGCAATGGTGCTAAAATTCTTCACAAAGCGACGATAGAAACCCGCAAGGCCAAGAAAACTACACACTTGATGCAAGTTGGTTGGTTGCGGCCAAGTCTTAATAGCATTGATCTTGGACTCATCAACATGAACACCCTTTGAGGAAACAACAAAACCCAAGAAAACGAGCTTATCAACACCAAAAAGGCATTTCTCCATATTAGCATAGAGGCGCTCTTTTCTAAGAGTTTCCAAAACGGTGCGGACATGGGTGACATACTCTCTAAGAGATTTGCTAAACACAAGAATGTCATCGAAGTAAACCACAACAAATATACCAATGTATGGGCGAAAGACATGATTCATAAGACGCATAAAAGTACCCGGTGCCTCCGAGAGACCCATAGGCATGACTAACCACTCATACAAACCAAACTTGGTTTTGAATGCGGTTTTCCATTCATCACCCTCTTGTATGTGGATTTGATAGTAACCACTCTTAAGATCAATTTTGGAAAAGATAGTGGCACCACTAAGCTCATCAAGCATATCATCTAGGCATGGGATGGGATACCTATAGCGAACGGTGATAGCGTTGATAGGTCTACAATCAGAGCACATGCGAAAGCTACCGTCACGTTTTGGCACAAGAATGACCGGGACGACAAAAGGGCTTAAACTTTCACACACATGTCCATGGTCTATGAGATGCTTTATTTGCCTTTGTATTTCTTTGGTTTCTTCGAGGTTGACACGGTATGGAGCTTTGTTCGGAAGAGGTGCTCCGGGGATGAGGTCGATTCGGTGCTCAATGCCTCGTAGTGGAGGTAGTCCCAGAGGTAGCTCGTCGGGGAAGACATCTTGAAATTCCTGAAAAAGAGAAGACAAGACTAGAGGAAGGGTGTGAGAAGTGTTACTTTGTGGTGCATTGTCCTTGCACACGAGGACGTAGTGTAGGACACTAGATGGGTTCTCACACACTTGTCTTATCTCACGTTTGGTGGCAAATAGAACTAGGTTCTTGTTTTCGCTCATCGTGGAGGCACTCGATTTGGGCTTGTGGCGCTCACTCTCTTTTTGGTGGCTCGCTCTCTCACTATGATCTCCATGATGGGTGGCTTGCTTGTCGGCGATCACTTGACTTGGCGACATTGGACGGAGGACGTACTCCTTGCCCTTCATCTTGAAGATGTAGTGGTTCGTTCGGCCATTGTGGGCGACTCCTCTATCGAATTTCCATGGGCGTCCAAGGAGAAGATGGCAAACGGTCATTGGAACGACGTCGCACTCCAAGGTGTCTTCGTAGGCGCCGATTTTGAAGGAGACTTGTACTCGGTGCTCGACTTGGATGGTGCTGGAGTCACTAAGCCATTGCACTTTGTATGGATGTGGATGCTTCGTCTTGGGCAATTGGAGCTTGGAGCAAAGTTCTTCACTTGCGAGATTATGACAACTCCCTCCATCGATGATGACCTTGACGGATCGTCCATTGATGCCGGCCTTGGTGTGGAATATGTGGCATCGTTGGTCTTCTTCTTGGTGATGTTGTAGAGTCAAAACCTTGGAGACAACAAGGGCGAGACTTGCATGTTCATCGCAAAAGACTTGTTCTTCTTCATTGTTCACTTGGCGGTGCATGGCGACTTCTCAAGGGCTTCCATTTCGCCTTCACTCATGGAGTCATAAGTGCCATCGTCGTTGAAGACCATGGTTCACTTGTTGGTGCACTCATAGGACTTGTGGCCTCGGCCTGCGCAAGTGAAACACTTGAAGGAACTCGTCTTGACGGTCACATCAGTTGGGGTTGATGATGATGAAGCTCTCGGCTTGAAGTTGCTCATAGTAGGATGGCTTGTAGTTGACGAAGCTTTCTTGGAACTAGACTTGTCGATGTTGGTAGTAGAAGGCTTTGTAGTCGGTGTTGTAGTCGTTGAAGCTTGGTTGTTGGAGAAGCCGTAGGACTTGGATGAGAACTTGGCATACTTGAAATCATCTTGCACTTGGCATTCCGCTTTGGTAGCTTGGTGCACTAGCTCGATGAGATTGGAGTATGGTTGGAAGTCGGCGATCTTCTTGATGGGATGATTGAGTCCATTCAAGAAACATGCCATAGTTTGCTCATCATCTTCTGTGATATTGGCTCATATCATGGCAATCTCCATCTCCTTGTAGTACTCTTAAACGCTCTTGGTTCCTTGCTTGAGTAGTTGGAGTTTCTTGAAGAGGTCGCGGTTGTAGTAGGTAGGTACAAAGCATGCTCTCATGACATGCTTCATTTGCGCCCAAGTAGTGATGGGTGGTTCACCTCTTGCCTCTTGGCGCTCTATGATTTGTTCCCACCAAATGAGCACATAGTCTTGGAACTCAAGGGATGCCATCGCGATCTTCTTCTCTTCTTCATAATTGTGCAAACTGAAGATCTTGTGAACTTTCAATGCCCATGAAAGGTACTCTTCGGGATCGTTGCTTCCGTTGAACTTGGGCATGGTGAACTTGAGTTTGCCATAGCGTTGCTCTTCATTGTCTTAGGGTCGGGGATGATGACGCCCATGTTGTTGATGATTGTTCAACTGGTGGTGCTCTTGGCACGGAGGGTTGTCATCCTCATGTTGCTCTTGTCGTGGAGGATCTCCATTGTCTTCATGCTTTGGATTGACTTGTTGTTCTTGGCAAGCTTGTGGATGAGCTTGTCGAGCTCGAGGAGGAACTTGACAATGCACGCGAGCTTGAAATCTTTGTTCTTGAATTTCTTCCCGAAGTGCTTCCTCTTGTTCACGGGCTTGTCAGCCTCGGTCGGCTATGGCTCGACTTGAATCGCGTAGAGCTTGTTGAGTAGCAAGTGCTTGAGCGTCACGGAGTTTTTGTTCTTGACATTGTGCCTCGGCATCTTGAGCATTTTGGTGTAGACACGCTCGCTCTTCCCCTTCATGTTTTAGTTGCCGTTGCCGTTCTCGAGCTAGCGCAAAGGCCTCTTGAGTTTGATGTTGTCGGCGCTAGTGAGAGTCGGTGTCGTGTAGGGGATTGAGGCTTGCTTGACGATCGTTGCGCGCGGCTTGGCAAAGAGTGTTCGATATCGGTGTACTTGAGCCGGACACAGTGAAGTCAGAGTGTCGGCTTGAGCAACAAAGCGCGAATCTCGTCCATCCTTGTGTCATTCTCCTGCTTGTGATCGTCGAGCTTGTGGTCGAAGTAGTCCCTTGTATGTTGCTCGGAAAGTCGCAAGTCGGCGACAAGGTTGTCGATGCGTTCACTCATGGCTTGTTGCTCTTGATGCAAAGCACGTTGTGCACCAAAGAGGTAACTCTTGGTGACGAAGGAGTTCATGTCATCGTCTTGCTCCATGAAGAGTGGGTTGGTAGAAGTACTTGGCCTATCCATCATTCCAAGACAAATGTGAGTGGTAGAAAGAGAAGAACGAGTACCAAATGTACCTTGACCGAAGTTGAAAGTGGATCAAGGATCACTCCAATGTAGGACAAGGAAATAACACAATTAGTACTAGCTCTTGTCGGTTTCTCACACCTACACAAGTAAAAGCTTTTGGTGGAGCTTGGTTAGGATGGTGGCACAAAATTTGATGCAATTGTAAGTGAGCTTCAATAATGTTGGAAAAGATTCGCAAGATGCAATGTAACAAGTAGACCAAGCATATAAGGTACACGGAAACACACATGCAAAAAGATAAGTGGGGTCATGCAACCAAGGGTGAGCCAAAATGTGCAATCCCAAAAATGCTCTTGTTGCACAACACTAGAGAGACGCTAGCACGATTGCACAATAGGCGGATACAAGAACTTGTGCACAACCTACTTAGCAAAAATGCAACGACTTCTATCCCAAGTATGCTCTATGCAAGGTGTTGCTATGATATGATCCAAGATGATCGAGTATGGCAATCTTAATGTTGTATGATGCTATGGTTCTTGCTTAAAAGCTCTGTGCTTATCTTTCCTCTTTTCTTAAAAGCTTGTTTGGCTCTTTGATGTTGGAGCTCTTTTCTCATGCAATGCTTGACGAACCGATATAGCAAGTGAGTATGCGATGACAACTTTGTGACACAAGAGATGATACCAATATATGCAACAATGATGTATGTATACTATGGGAAGTATGATCACTAATGTGCACAAGTCTAGTTGCCGGCAATACTCAATGGCTAGTCTCGATGGGTAAGCAATGCAAAGGAGTAAGGCTATGAAGGCTATCAATGTAATGGCAAGAGTGATATGTCCAATACCAAGATGAGGTTACCGGTCTTGCTTCTGGTATGGTGTCAAAATGGTGGCACGAATACCAAGGTGTAGTCAAGGTGGTCGTTCTTGATGATGATGTAGGACGGCGTCCATGGCGAAGATGAGCGGCGGTGATGTCGATGTTGAACCGTACCTAGATAGCCGGAACACAAAAGGATACGGTACCGCAACTCAAATCCTCAAACCTCAAAGTAGCAAATGTGTCGGAGAGCGAAACGGTCCAAAATGGTTGGGCTATGCGGAAGTGGTGGAGGTATGCAGAAGGATATGTGGTATATGGTGGGCACCGGAACAAAATTTGGTGAAAAATGGACAGAAAACGGGGCGGTGGATGGAGATTGTTGCTGCCAGGGGTCGGATGTCCGAGTGGAAGGCCGGATGTCCGGGCTTGATGGGCCGGATGTCCCGGCTCTGCATCTGGGGACGAACAGGATGAACACCGCGTGGAGAGGTCAAATCCGGGCGAAATTCAGAGGAATTTGTGGATGGAAATTGGGGAAAAATGGATGGGAAGCTAGATCCACTCAAAACAAAGCAAATCCACGGATCCAAACCAACAAAATCTCAACACACCAACAAATCACAAAAAAAAAATTGGGGCTATTTTTTGGTGGGGAATTTTCGAATTAGGACGAAAAACAATAAAGCAAGGCTAGAAACACAACGGGGAGGCTCCAAAATCATGATCAACGTGGCTCTTGATACCAATATGATGTAGGGTAGAACCCTAATCGGCCGATCTTTCATGAAAGGGGCGGAATCCCGCGAAGAACACGAGGAACACAAAGTGGAAAACGAGAGAAACACAAGGGGAAACGAAGAGGAACACTCAAACCAACATGAATAAGTCACACATGTGCTAGATCCTCGGGTACATAAAGTAAGATACATGATCCACGATCAACTAGGGACGATACACGATAACGGTCTTCTCTGTGAGGAGGTCTTGATGTTCTTCTCCGTGAGGAGGTCTTGAATCCAATGTGGATCTTCTCCGTAGAGGGTCCGTGGTCTCTCTCGTGGAGTAGATCCGATGTGGATGAGCAATGCTCTATCTCTAATATGAGCTAAACCAATGCTAACCCTAGAAAGTTGGGAAAGGTGTAGTATATATAGTCTAGGGGGGAGAAGGGATACACGGGCCTCGACCCTTCACTGTGCGTAGACAGGGGAGGCCGGATGTCCGGGCTGGGGAGGCGGGATCTCCGGGCTGGAGTGGGGGCACTTGTTGCTCTTGGGTTCGGAGGGGCCGGATTTCTGGACTGGTGGCCGAATGTCCGGGGGCTCGGGAGAGGCCGGATATCCGGGCTGTCGAGGTCGGATGTCCGGGGCCTATAGCTTCTGGCGGCTGTGCTGCTGTAGTGGATGACGCTCCAGGGGCCGGACGTCCGGGGTCTTGGCCGGATGTCCGGGGCCTGGGAGATGCTCTTGGCTCCTTCCGTTGGTTCTCCTCATCCGTGGACTTGGGGACTTGTACATCTTCATGCACATCTTCGGGAGGGCCCTCTTGGGGCCTAATCATGCACAATACCTCTTACTTAGGTAGTAGCCATGTCTCATGCATAGAAAGTGGAAGTTCGGAGAGGAGTGAGTTCACCTTATCTTCGATAGCCTTGGCTCGGGCTCATGTCATTGGTCCAAATGGTGTCGTTGGAGGTGTAGGTGCGTCAATGGGGATGATCTTGGGATGCTCCGCATCGGGATATCATGTGAAAATTCTATTGGTCACATCATGTTTGACAATCCATTGACCTTGTCATATGCTATGAGTGAGATCTCCCATATCGCATCATTTCAATCTCAACATAGTAACTATGCATGCCCCATTAAAATAAATCCCATTTGCACTTATGGCATAGATGACAAGATGATGGTCATTGGCTTTTGTTTTTCATCTGATGATATTGCCATGCTTCCTTTACATGATTTGCGCAATTCATCTACTATGCCATGCCATGATCACATTGTTCCAAATATGCTTTGTTTTGGATGTTGTCAAAATTCTCCAAGTGTTGTTTCCATTAATGCTCATGAGGAGACCCCCATAGTTTCCTCATACATATTAGGAGATTTTGATGGATTCCATACTTTGCATGATTCTCATAATTTCTTGGACCATATGCATTCCACGCATAACAATGCTCTAGATATTTCCCATGATGCATTACACAATTTGAGTCTCCATTATGCTATACATAACAATAACCTATCATGATGGATGACATGTTTCTATATCACGCATCTCATCTATTTGAGCATTGGATAGTTTGTGCTAACCAACACAAGCATGTGCGCATCATGATGGATGATGTGTACATATACCATGCACACACAGTTTTCCCTTTGTCTTTGTTTTGTGTAGGTACTCACGTATACTCGCCAACCTCTCGATCCCAAGAGTTGACGGAACGAGCTCTTGAGAGCAAAGATGACTTGGGATCCCGTGGACTATCCTTACCACCATTCTCTTCGTGCAATGACTTCATACATTCCTTTTACTTGGATCTTACACGGCTTTGGGCTATATATCACTTGTTACCTTATGCCCATTCTACCATGTTCACTTTGCATGTTATGGTTGTTTCTATGCCTTCGCCATGCAATTGTGACCCTTGCTTGCATTTACCCATGATTCACCATTTTACTACTCATATGTCTATTTGCATGCTTGGTGGAGATTCTTGTTGCTATTGCCATGTTTACCATGTGCCTCATGCTATTCTTGCTTGTTGTGTTGGGAGAGTCATAATGTCCCATTTCTATTTACATATGGCCTCTCGCCAATATATTGATGATACTTTGCTCATATCCTCCTTTCATGCTTGTGCTATGGCATGTGAAATATTCATGCACACTATCTGCACCCATGACATGCTTGCCATGATTCCTTCTAGTACGTTGCATCTTCGCACTACTAGCTTGCTTGACTTGATCACTATGATTGCTTGCTTTGTCGCATCACCCATGTTCAACACTTACTCGCTTTCTTGGGTTGATGACATATATGCTCTTGCCTCTCACTTGATTTGTCTTGATCATTGTCTCTTGTCTCCATTAGTGGCATCTCTCATATCCCCTATGCTTATTGATGGTGGAGACTTGGACATATTCCATGTGATGCATACTTGTTTGATTGCACCTATTGTATTTGGTTGTTCTCACATCATATGCCTCCATACTATGAAATGCTCCTTTGTCCTTTCTTATGATGAGCATGATGCATACACTTGTTGGGTATCTTACCACATGAATGATAGGTTTTGCATTTCTGCTAACCTCATTTGTTTTTCCGAGTGTTTGTCATGTTCTTTCATTTTGAAGGATTCTCAAGGCATTTCCATCACGAGACATATTGGTTATGTGAAGGCGTATATGATGTGCAACACCAACATTTTCCACATTCTCATAAAGGTGAACTCTTTCCCTTTGAGCCATTCTCAAATACGCATATTGGATGGGTCACTCTTTCATTGTTGTCTCGTTCTTGTTGTCTACATGATACATCTCGCTAACGGAGGAGCGACATTAGAGATTGGCTCTATGGACCTTTAAATTGAGGAGCGCTCAGACTTATTGGATGCACCTTCAAACCTACACTCATGCCACGACATCGAGCATTGGTACTCCAACACCTCCATATTAGTTGATTGTGCTCACACATGTCATGCTCGACGGACATATCATACACATGACAAATTTGCATCTTATGCATGGATTGACCAACATTATGATTGCCTTGTTGCATCTTGTATTCCCATGTCATCCATGATATGAGCTTGTGCATTTCCTTAGCAAATTTGTTGTGATCTTTCTTGATGGCATATTCACACATCATGATCATATTGCCTACCATCAATTGCATGATAACTTATTCATATTGAGCATCCATTGACATATTCATGCTATTGATAAACCGTCTCACTATGACATCATTTTGCACCGTGGTTGCATTGATCATATTCACAATACATCTGTGTGCACAATGAATGCTTTTGCTCCCATGAATGCTTTGCATACCATTCCATATCTTTTGGATAAGCTTCATGCACCTTGTCATGATCAATCTTGTCGCACAAACTCTTTCTTATTTGATGGACAACTTTGTGTGCGCTAACCATTGTATTTCCGAGTGTCGTTTGTGTTTTCTCCTTTTGCATGTATACCACTCCGACGACACCTTGGAGTACTTGGATTGCGCAATGTCTTCAACTTCGTCCAACTACAAGTCCGTCCACAACAACCGTTTCCATGGTGATGAGGATCATGATCCGAGGTCGGATCTTTCCCAAGGGAGGGGAGATGATGCGGAGCATCCTACGATCATCCCCATGTACACTATGACTTCTCCCCAAGCCCCAAGTGCCCTCATGTTGAGACCTCAAGCATACGCCATTGGACACAAGGTGAACTCGCTCCTATCTAAATCTTCCCTTTACGCATGTAAGCCATGGATGCTACTTCAAGCGCGAACCTTGTTCATACTCAGGTACACCCAAGGAGACCATGGAGAACCCAAGGACCAAGGCCAATTATGCATGGAAGCAAAGGAAGGAGAAGGAAGAAGAGCCAGCTACTACAGGCCCCGGACATCCGGCCCCAGCCCGAACATCCGGACTAGCCCGAACATCTGGCCCAACCCTCGGAAATTCGGGGCCCATCACAGAACGCACCCGAAGCTGAACCCTGTCAGCCCGGACATCCGATTCATCTCCGCTATCTCTTCGGAAGCGGGGTTCAGAGCTGATGATGAGGCCTGCACATGCACACTCACTTACGAGTCTCCCAGTTCTGAAATTGATCCTCTATTCGGTATTTACAAAACCAGCCAGAATCTCGGGGGCTACCGGATCTCAACATTTTATTAATTACTTTGAACCCAAAACCAATTTCTTAAATACTAGTTTTGGGATCAGGGGCTATTGTCGGCCATGCTTTTTCAGGTGGTACACAATGGTCTGGCGAAAAGTCTTGGACAAAAGCCACTTCTACGGGTAATACTAGCGTTAAATCTATTTAGTACGAAACAAGTACTAGGACGCATACCTCGAAGCCCTTGATGAGGCCCTTGAAGACCTCGTGCATTCTAACCTCTATGGAACAGAAGTCGCACAACGCCGTGTTGATAAGGGCACAATGCTCTTCTGTGATAGAGGTGCCCGTTAAGGCTACCTCCATCTCGTCGGCCCACCCCACGGCAACACTTCCTGGTGGGTGGGGAGGGCGGAACGACCTGAGGTCCCACCACCGTTATGGTAGGAATGGAGGCGACCGCCACATGCTTGGGGCTGGTCCCCCATCTGGCCCAACCCTTCCTTAGGGACCTCGGTACCATGTCCCCTTGATCTTGTTTGCTCGAGGTCTCGACCTCGGCCATAGAAACCTGCACCTCGGCCCCCGTAGTGTCGACAGGGGGGCTGGGTCCGATGTCGCTTCCCCCAACCCTTTGAGAGCAGGGGGTCGCAACATGCTCGGGGGTCACAGATGGAGGAAGCCCGTCCGAGATGTCTTTGCCTATATGAAGGCGCTGCAGATCAAGAAGACACGTACCATAAGGTTTACCATATGAACGGGCTCTTGAGCTTTAGTTCAGTCATATCAACATACCTCCGAGGTGTCGGCTTCTTCCTCTTTGGTTGGAGAAGGTCGCCATATGACTCACCAGATAGTGTGATCTTCTCTGGTGGGGCCTTCTTGTGGGAGGGGTCCATAGAGGACTTGCGCAGCCGCTTGCGGCCTTTGGGTTGCGCGTCCTCCTCGGTGTCCTCGGACACCACACCTTTTCCCTTAAGGGAAGTCTCTCCTTATCCCATGTTCCCTTCTCGTCATCCTCGTGTGTGGAGGAGGCGTGGGTAACCCCAAACCGGGTCACTGAGGTTTCCCATGTGCGGAGGCCGGCCCTCCCCTTCGGAGGCTTCAACTCTTTGGGCTGCACGATGTACGGCTCCTTGCTTAAGAGAGTTGTGAGTTGAGGAGACTTCTCCTCCTCTAGTAGTGGTGCTGGACACATCATCTATTGTGCCTTGGGATCCACTTTTGAAAGGGCGGAACGAACCATTCAATGCAGGTTTGTTAGATCAAAAGGAATGCGGAATGTAAAGATGCATATTAAAATTACCGCAGAAATGTCGTGGGCGACTTCGAAGCCACTGTCTCTCCCCTCTAGGGGAAACTCATTTTGGGACAGCTTGGATAGTGCCGTCCACATCCTACAAAGGGAGGTATGGAAGAAGTGGTCCACTGGCACCGTGTCTTTGGGCTTGAACGCCTACATCGGGCTGGCCTGAAGCCGAGGGGCGGGATGTAGCGGTGGAGCATGACGTCAACAACCTCCACCAGCTTTATCTTATTCTTGCCAGTCAAAAATTTGATCTTCTGCTGTAGCTCTGCCACCTCTTCGGGGTTCCCCTAATCCATGCCCTTCCTCCTCCAGGAGGCAGGCCTCCTCAGAGGACCAGCCAAGAAGGTTGGGACCTTGGCCTGACCAGCGGCAAGTGGCTTAGTGACGTAGAACCACTCGCGCTGCCACCCCTTGATGGTCTAGATGAAGGTGCCCTTAAACTAGCCGACCTTCTGGTTCTTGCTGATCATTGCTCCCCTACATTCCGTGAGCTCGGAGCCGCTGGACTTTGTCTTGATGCCGAACGTCATAAGGCACGATGTGAAATGTGGCTCGACATAGAGAAAGGCCTCGTAGGTAAGAATGAAGGAGGCGAGGTGTAGGATGGAGTTTGGGGCCAGATGATGGAAATCCATCCCATAGAAGAAAAGGATCCCGTGCACGAAGGGGTGCAGTAGGAACCAAAGAACTTAGATGAGAAAGGGAATAAAGACTACCCTCTCTCTAGGATTGGGAGTGAGCACGCGTTGGTTTGGCTCTGGCAGCTGAGTGGCTACATTGGCGAGGATGTACACCGCGCTTCACAGCTCTAAGATTGTGTCCTCCGTAACGGAGGAGCCGGGCCAATGCCCCTTGAGGGTGGCGTTTGCCATGGCTGGGAGGAAGGAGGTGTGGGAGAGGTGGTGTGGATTCAGACTTGGATCTGGGCGCTAGAGCTCGAAAGGCAGTAGGCAGGGAGGAATGGAAGCATACTATTCTTATCGCTCTCCCTTCCCTTTTATATAGGCCAATAAAAGGCCAAGAGTCCCCCCGGTTGCACCATTGAAAACGTCACTACCTGAAAAAGATGTCGTTATGCGTACGGGTTGAAACAAAATCTTGATGATATCCCTTGAAAAACAGGCATGACCTTTGCTTCGATGGGACGTGCCAATGAGAAAATTGCCTCGGGCCGTGGTTCGAGCAACAGTAACTAACCCGCACAATTATATGTGGTGCCTCTTCGGTAAAGTTGTTGGCCCGTAGGTGCTGTTCACACCTATGTGGACGGCCTTCGAGGCTGAGTAACCTCAAGTTTCGGACGTTAACAGAGTTCAGTCGAATCCTCCTTGGGGGCCAGTTCCTTCAAGGAAGGCCCCACGGTAGCTCGCAATAAAGGTAAGGATCTTGAGTCATCAAAAAAGAAACTCGTCTGTCAAGCCAAAGACTCTGGAGCTGAAGCACTCAGTCAGATAGCATCGTCCTCGGGGTAGAAGACCAGTTCAGGGGCTACTGATGGTGTATTGGACTAGGGAGTACCAACCTAGGTGGCCCACAGTCCTCAGGCTAAGTCTATGGGCCCTCTTTCTCCTAAGGAAGGACTCCAGAAGCCTCACACCTCGATGTGATCAAGACAGCTTCTGCCGAAGACTTTACGTATACTCCAATGACATCTTCCGCCGCCGCCATATGCATCCTTAGATCTAGAACCGACTATGTAAGCCTAGGTGCCCCTCTAGTGTATATAACCCAAGGGGTTTAGCCTGTAGAGGGGATCCGATCATAATCACATCCACCTAGCCTTAGGGTTAGAACACAACTTACAATCTTGAGGTAGATCAAGCTTGTACTCGATACACGACCATCAACACAACCAAAGCAGGACATACAATATTACCTCTTTGAGAGGGCCCAACCCTGGGTAAACACTGTCTCCTTTGTCCCTTGTTACCTATTGATCTGAGATACATAGCTTGGGACCACCTACCCCGAGGTGTGCTGGTTTTACCACCGACACATGGCAAACAGGTCAGTGATCAGAATTGGGTGGGAATACCGATAATAACAAAGTCGATTCCTGTTAGTAAGTTGCGTGCATTGATGGCAAACACTTTCTAGTAAAACATTGCTAGCGGTTGATGAAATCATCACTGATGGTTCCATCGTTCAATTGTATGCGATGGGATTTTCTCCTTTTGCACAACATCTATGCTCTTTCTACAGAACAACAACATATATACATATAACAACATGATTGCGTAATCAAAATAAACATCCAATTACATAAATGACTATAGATAACATTTGCACAACTCAATAAACAATTACATGCATTATAAACTAGGAGAAATGATCATAAAATTATCTACTTCTTGTGACGCTTGTGACCACTGCTCTGCTTGTGGCTCGATCCCTCGTATGGGGCAGTAGAGAAGCACTTCCTAACGCTAACGATCTACCTGTGCATGATGTAGCGCTAGTATGCGTCCTTGGTGCATACTTGATGTGGTCTTCATCCAGTCTCTACACCCAGGCCCTGTGCCTGGCAGCCATGTTCTTGTTGCAGTCATCCTTCATGTTTCTGTAGTAGGGGTCGATGACGGCCGTGGCAAGGCCAACTAGGGAGTCCTCCTTCGTGCTGCCCTAGACTCTATACTGGCCCTGGATGTCGACAAGCTTCTGGCAGGCAAAGCCCAAAGTCTTAAGCACCTTTACATCGTTGGTGGTGCCCACCATAGAGAAGCTGTAGTCGAGGCTGTTCATTTACCTGGCAAAACGCTCGTGATGGTGTCCTAGACTAGGGGGTCCTAGCCCAGTCGGACTAATGCATGGGCCAGACTACCAGCCCATTAAAGAAGCAAGACTCTAGAGGCCCTCGAAGTATGGCGGCTGAAGACCTGGCATGTACTTCAAGTTTATTAAGATTCTACATGTGAATCCTTAGATGGCAATCTACCAGATGTAACCTTAGATACTTCCTAGTGCCTATTTAACTAGGAGGTTTAGTCCATAGAGGGGAATCCATTCGTACACCCATTCATCATACCTCTAGGGTTTAGACCACAACTTATGATCTCGAGGTGGATCTACTCTATACTTTGATACCTTCCTAATATAAACAAGAGCAGGATGTAGGGCTTTACCTCCATAGAGAGGGCTCGAACCTGGGTAAATCCCCTCTGTGTTATTCTCCTATTACCCATCGATCCGATCTAACAGCTCGCCCCCTACGCGAGGTCTGCCCGGTTTGACACCAACATTGCTGCTTTCATTGAGAGCTTGTTGTTGGATCACTTAGGATTGATGGATCATCTGCTGATCAGTAGCTGCATTGTCTATGGTGACATCTTCATCATCGGCCAGCTTTTCGCTTTCGACATCATCATTTTGCATACCGATCCAACCAGCCATCTAGGTCGTGTGGAGAATTTAGCTCCTAACCGAATCATCATGTTCAGAACCATGAGTACACCGCGGACACTCGAGGGATCTGGTCCTCTTATGGTGGACCTCAGACCAACACGAACCCCCTCGCGCCATGGCTACGAAGCCGGATTACGGCGCGGACCTTGCATCCGTCCTCCTCCCAAAGTAGGCCACGGAGATAGATCTAGTGGTCAGCGTGTCCGATGTAAACACTGAGCCCTTGGATGCCTCGGTACCGAGCTTGTCTTCAGACCCGACAACGCCCATCACTCCACCAACAACCAAGGCCGTTACTATTCCCGCCACCCAGGGATTAACCCCGGACGAGCAAGAGGCCGGAGCCATCTCAATTGGCTCAAAAAAATATTCTAGATCAGCCTGAACGATGCCCAGACCCTGGATATCAGGGAGATCTCAAAAGCAAAGATGTGCTGGATCGAATCCAAAACATGGCGATCTCATCGCCGTGTATGATAAGATCGGATGTAGAGCCGACGATCGGGAAATTATCATCCCACCCACCACCCACTTGGCGCCACGGTCGAGGACTTAACTGACTTGCTCGACTATGGCCCCGACGAGGCCACTTACATGGATGAAGACGTCAGTGATGACCCTAGGGCAGAACCACTTGCGGCCATGCCCCATACAGGGAAGTGGGCTGCAACATCCACCTACGATGCTTACATGGTCGATACTCCGAAACAGAAGTCTAAGGAGAAGCCGAATGAAAACCTTAACCGTCACCACTCTAAAAAGCGATCTAAGGGCCATGAAGGAAGCAGGAGTACAACCAGCACTGCGGGCAGCGACAATGATGGTGTTGCCCATGAAGCCGCAGAGAATTTGGGAGAGGACAATCAAGCCTCCCCCGGCCAACAGAACGGGCCCGCCAGAACACCCAAGGAGGTCAACCTCGATGACATGGTTATGCGGAGCATCCTACGATCATCCCCATTTACACTACGAGTACTCCCCAAGCCCCAAGAGGACATACGATGAGACCTCGACCATTCAACATTGGACAGAAGCTGAACTCCCTCCTCTCCGAACCGTCACTTTCTACATGTGAGACATGGCTACTACCTCAAATGTATGTGCTATGCATGACTAGGAACCAAGAGGAAGACCATGGAACAACTAGGAGCATTGGACAAGACGACTAGGATACCAAGTGCGAGGAACAAGAGGAAGAGCTGCCAGGAAGCTACAGCTCTCGGACGTCCGATGACCTTAGAACGACCGATGATCTCCGGACGTCCGACACCTGGAGATTCCATCACCCAGAACGACTCCAGCCGAGGCATCCTACAGCGCCCCGACGACCGCCCGATGCCGGACGTTCGAAACTCGTCGGGAACTGGATGATCGACCCCGTTCGGATATCCGGTGTTCCTCGACCAGAGCCAAAACATCAGAAGTTCGATGCTCTCCAGACGTCCGGACCCCCGCGAGCGATCGGACGACCGATGCCTGTCGAACGTGCGACACCACCTGTCCGCGCATAGTGTATCGGACTGAGCCCATGTACCCCTCCGCCCTCACTTACCACTTCGTGGCCCTAGACTATATATACTCATCCACCTCCACCATTCTAGGGTTAGCAATGGTTCATCTCATTTTAGAGATAGAGCTTTGCTCATCCACTTGATACTTTCTCCATTAGAGACCGTGGCCCACAGAGAAGATCCCCCAAGTGGATTCAAGACCCCTCACGGGAAGACCTCTCAGGACCTCCTCACGGAGATGAACTATCTACCTTTGTCATGAGGCATGGCAATGTGACAATGATAAGTCTAAGCAAGATCTCTAGCATGTGCGCAATATGTCAGGGTGGCTCGCTTGCGTGAACTCGAAGTTGTGAACAATGCATCCATCATCATCATCATCATCATCATCATCTTCATCGTCGCACTCTTCGTCAGTGGCTATGAAGAAGAATGGTACTACTCCCCAGCCTCATCCCTTCCATATTCCATCGTTCGTCTCGGCCACAGTAGCAGCGATGACGAGGACGAGGGACGATGGCACAACAGTTGCCATTGTTGGCACGGAGGGCGTGGCCACCATGCTATCCGCGTCTGGAAGTAGGAGCGAGACATGCGGTGGCGTCACCCTCCTTGCGGTCTCCTATCAAAGTGGATCCGATCCCAAAAGGTGTCGCTTGGGCGGGAGGACAAGAAAACGGTGCGTAATTGGCCTCCCCCTCGCTTCTCACTCACCAATGATTAGGTCGCGCGATGTTGAGGCCGCCAGCGTCGATAAGCCCACTAGAGCTCGATTATGCATTTATCTCGCCAAGGGTAAATCCTGAGTTGAGCGCTAGAGAGAATCCGTTGGTTGGCGGTCCCGGCAAGCGGACCCTAGCAAGGCCTTTTTTGCGCCAGTGTGTCCTTCACGCCACCCACCGAGAGATCATTGGAAGTGAAGGAAAGGAGGGAGGGGCCAATTCTTTTCCTCTTCCACCATATGACATCAATTGCAAATGTTCTCGCAGACTCCCCAGCTCGTGCTGGGGTGGGTGCATAACTAATGGACTGCCTAGTCCCTTCCTTGTGCTCCTTCTTGTTTTTTATCTTTGCATAATGGAAATGGACGTGCGAGCAGAAGTCTCCCCGGGAGGCACGAACAGGAAGGACAACCATAGGTGGAAGAGGAGATGTTATGCGTAATCAAATATACACCCCGGCAAGAGGGGAGCATAGACAAAAGGTAAGGTGGCATGCTTGTTAACTTTTCTTCATAGCCTACACTTCCGCATCCCTCGGACAACCAAGGTTTCGTATGGCAAGCCCCTCGTATGATGGAACCTTACTTTATTTGTCTGCGCCCTCGCTTTGTTTCGATCCTGCTTAACGAAGTGGGTGGCAGCGTCAAGGACTATTAAGGAAAAACTCACCGGCAGCCAACCCTTGCCAGCTGAATGCTAAGGACCCGTTCATCAAAGTAATCCCGACAGTATGCTTGTTGGTGGGCAACCAAAATACGCAAGGGAAACTAAACGTATGGATATCAATTGGTAAACACAAGAGGGATAGCATGCATTAGCAATAATAAACATCAGTTCAACAAGCACCAAAGCAAGAATAGCACAGAGCCTAAAGACATAATACATGTCGTGTCTTATTACAGGGCGTCACGACAACAAGAATGGCTCAAGGCTGAGCCCTGCAACGTCCGGGAACCCTTGGGACTGAGAGAACCTTGTCGGCAAGAGGACTGACCTTCGCCACGGTAGCAGAAATGTCGGGACCTGACGGCGGCTTCTTGAAGCCGCCAGCAAGGTTGAGGTCTAGGTGGAAGAAAGCGAGGTTGCTCAGGACCAGGAAGAGGGCATCGCAAGCAATCTTTCGGGACTCATCAGCGAATCAGGAGGCCCTGTCGTCATCATATGTCTTTAGCCCTTCGATCAAGCCTTCAAAGAAAAGCGTCAGCTTCACAGTTGGGACTTCATGCTTACCAACAGAGAAGGCCCAACTCTTCATGTCCTGCTTTGAGATCTGGGCTGTGAGGCATTCAGCGATGCCAACCATGCTCTTGATCCAGAGGTCACGCTGCTGGATTTGGTTTTCAAGCTTGTCTTCTATGCCCTTCTTGAGAGCCCTGGCCTTGGTCAGATCTGTCGTCAGCAACCTCTCACGGCAACCGACGGACTCAATTTCCTTCTCTAAGGAGCCAAGCCTTGCCTTCATATCAGAAATGGTGCCGTTGGCGGTGTCAAGGTCCTGGCTCTTGGAGGAAAGCTGCAATTGTACGTCCTTCAGGATGGTCTCTGCTTTCTGCGCTTCTTCCTTGAGAGCCACGATCTCCTTGTTGCTCCCAGCAAGGTCTTCCGCCAGCTTGCTCACTTGAGGATCAAGATCAGTCATGGCAGCAGAGGCGACAACTAGCTCATTGGCAACATTGTTCAATTGGGCTGAGGATTCAAGGGTATGCATGCTGAGAGCGGCCTTGTGGCAGTCCTCCAAGTCCTTGGTGCGCTGCTAAACAAGAGCCTCAATTTCTTCATCCTTGCCATGGAGGGTGGCCTCAAGGTTTCCTTCCCGAGAGGAGATGTCCTTCTCCTTGGCATTCAGAAGTGCTTCACGCTCCGCCAAGTGGACCTCCTGGGCAGTGATATCTTCCTTGGCCATGGTTAGCACCTCCTCTTGCCGCATGATGGAGTGGGACTGCTTCTTGTACCATTCGGCAGCTCATTGCCCTTGTCCGCTAGCTTCTTGCCCATAAGATCAGCAGAATCATGCTGCTCCTTGACTGCATGGGCCTTAAGATTGTACTTGTGCTGTACATCTTTGAGCCCTATTGCAATGGATTCTAGGAAAGCCAAATCCTTGGCGCTATCAGTAGAATCACCAGTTTCTTCAACTCTCTGAGATAGCAGCGCAAGTATGCGTCTGATTTCTTCATCGAAGTCTGCGTCAGCTCATGCAGATGAGCTTGAAGCAACAAATCCAAATTGGGCGAGGACTAGCACCAACTTGCTTGGGGAAGGTTGCGGAGCCGCGGCCAAAGGAGAATTCAAGGGAAATGGCCCCATGGATTGGAGAGGGGCCTTCTCTTCAATGACTGCTTCCAGGCCAGATGCGCTACTGGGGATTTTCTCCATCCCTTCGGGGGATTCCTGTATATCCCCAGCAGTCTGTTCCTGGCCTTCCGTGACAGCAATCCTGGCGGCCTCCTCGGCAGCATCCTTCCCAATACTGGCGACCTCCTCCAAAAGCCCTGGTTCGTCAGCTGCCGGGGCTGCAAACAAAAGATTGACAATGTTCATCATTAAACCATCCCAACATTTGTGAATAAAACTTACTTGGATCAAACTTACATGCTACAACATGCTCAAATAAGCAAAGATGAAATAAGTCATTTGACACAGAATCGTCACCAAGATTAGATGTCATATCAAAATGATTAAACATTGGTTCTTTTGCATCAACAGTTAATTCAACGGGTGCACTCAAAATTATTGGTATTTCAGTTGTTTGATCAGATGATGCATTCATGACAGTAAAACAATTCTCTAAAATAGGTGGTGTGCTCAAATCAATAGGTAACTGAACACTTGATGTATTCAAGTTAACTAGGCATGAATCATTCTCATGTGAAAGTGGAAAATCTATACCTTTGTCTTTACCTCTTATGATCAACTCAAATGATGTCGGCACTCTCAGTGGTGATGTGTCACATGATGGAGATGATGTAGACCTTGCAACAATGGATGTGGTTGTCATAGTATGCCTAGTAGTTGAAGAAACATCTGTATCAACACTTGGAATGTGCACCTTGTGCTTGTTCTCTTTGTGGGCAACACGTCGTTTTATTTCCTGTTCAGCTTTGCAAGCAAGACTAAACAAATAGTCCATATGATAACACTCTTCATGAATTAGTATGTCCTGAATATCTGTGGCACCCCGGCTCAGAGCAACCGGTTTACCATGCATTGCCAGCCCAGAGACCCTGTCTTCTGGCAACACACAACATCTTGGTACAGAAAACAACCGCTTTATTGATGCTAGCAGATCAAAGTTTATATTACAACAGGTAACGAGGCCAAGCGGCACACACACGGTGCGACTGAACAATATGTAAATTATTTAGTGAACATAAAGGGGCCTCGATCATAAAAACTACGCGGCAGCGGAACAACGTCGTAGCGGAACTCCATAGCACAGGGACACCGATGCGGACATGATCTAGACTCGGACAGCACTCCTTTCCAACGAGGTTTTCCTGAAATCTGGCATCACATGCCAGGTCAGTACATTGAATGTACTTGCAAGCTCACAACAAACATAAACATAATGACAACCAATATCATGATAATTAACCAATTATTAATAATAAAACAATATAGCCAACATGTTGTGGTCATGCTCTTGTGAGAAAAATATCTCGGACTGGCTTACCAACATCGATCGCTGTTGGATCACAAACGTACTAACCTCAAACTAGGGATATCTCGTGATCTTTTCGGTGACCACCACCACGACCAATATTTGGTCTCAAACGATGATCCTTCCGGCGATCACAACCACGACCAACACTTGGTTTCAAACAACAAGATGACCTTCCCGCCATCATCAACAGTGCAAAGTTCATAACTTAGTGTGCAAGATTTATTAAACGTTGACCCATGGTGTGACCTACTTTCGAGCGTGTCCGTAACTGTGGACTCGGCTATCGATAGATTAACACACTCTGCAGAGGTAGCACACTGTACCCACACCACGGAACCTATGGCCTCGCACTCCCATTCTGGTGGACCAACGGCATTTCGATGAAACCCCACCATTGTCATGACACTCTCCCGACCACTTCGACTCACTCCCCACTGGGCTAGTCCTGGGTGGCCACGTGTCTACCAAAGACACAATGACCACCGTCATGTCCAAAACATAAACTGTCCCACACGGGGACACGGTACCAAAAATCTCAACAACGGGCACACAAGGTTATGTCTGCTTACCGGGCCAGGGTACCGCACGCCCATAACTTGCCCTCATTGGAGGCACCGACCAGAGGCATGACAATGGACCGAATAAAGGCCTTGCCATAAAGGCAAATGTGGTTGCACTGGGAAAAACTCGATTCAGTGGCACCATGACCCGGTCACCGATATATTCAAGTTGAGTTATTATCAGGTTCAACTTGAAGTGAAAATAACCAGTGTCATAGTATGCCATGAAATGCAACACTAACATATGCATCACATATCAACGGAAATGACTGAGTCAACTATATCCACACTAAGCATAAACATCAACAACTGATGACACTTCTCTGGTTAGGATTAAACCTTACTTTAAAAAGAATCTTTTCTAGCAAATTTATCATTTTCTCATGCAAGAAAAATAACTCCATATAATTACTTATATCCATAACTATATTACTCTTTCATAACAAAAATTAATTCTAGTTTCTTTACCAACTTAGTTAGCTTTAAACTTTCTGTAAATCAAGCATATTAACTTAAAGAAGCAACTAACAGATTATAAATAACATAATAGTGATTTAAATGCATGGATTAAATCATTCATTCAAGTAGGAAAATCACAAATATTGTAATGGCACCATGAAAATGTTGTTGTGGCTTGCCTTAGTGCAGATGAGGTTCACAAGCCTCCTGGTGATCCTCAAGACAAGACTCACCCTCTGAAAATATTTATAAACACAAAAAGAAAACATCAAGAACCCTTCTGAAATTCACCAGAAAATCTAGATAGCAGGGAAAAATCCCATTTTTGGTGAGCTGCTAGCTTTCTATACAAAGAACACAATGCAAAAAGAATCAATTCATTTGGACTTATGGTTAAAGAGTTTTGGATGTTTGAAGCTCTTTGGAAAAATATGAATTTGAATTTTAAATAAAAACAGACTGGGGGCGGGGGTGACGTCGAAGGTGTAAAGCCTCGGTGCGCCACCACTCATACCGCTTCGCGCGCGTACTGAGTGGCTGACTAGCGGACCCCGCTAGTCAGGTGAGGGGGAGAGGGAGAAGGAAACAGAGGACAGCACGGCTTCACCGGAGCACATGCCGGCGATGAGGGCTTCTTGGCCAAAACGAGAGGGAGGGATCGAGAGAGGAGACGAAGGTGCACCTGCCCGTACCCATAGAGTAGCTTGGGATGGTCGGATGGCGTTAGAATCAACCTCTCTAGCGGAGGAAGAGAGCGAAGGTCACCGGAGATGAAGACGATGGCGAACAAATGCGAGTCCAGGGGCTCCAACCAGGCGGAACAGCAACACCGGAGAGCGGCGGGCGCCCTGGAAGGGTTGCCCAGGCCTGGGAGGGGATGGAGCTACGGAGACGACCCGAGGGGATCGCCGGCGAGCTCGAGCTCGGGGACGGCGGCCCGCGGCCTGCCCGGCCGGGCTACGGCTATCTACGAGATTGTGGAGTGTGTGGGAGGCGTGGATGGTGCTCGAGGAGGCTGGGGAGGGATCCATTTATAGCCGAGCGTCGAGGGGGGTTCGGGCTCCGTCGGTGGACACGTGGACACGGCGCCCAGTGACGAATGGCGTCAGTGAGAGGAGGAGAAGGCGCTGCAGCTCATGCGGGGACTGTGGGCGAACGGGGACGAGCACAGGGGCACTGGGGTGACGATGAGCACAGTGCGCACCGCACTGTTACGTTGGCCGGACCGCGCCCATGCTCGCTGCGGCGTCAGCAAGCGCTAGGAGGGAGTTAAGAGAGCTGGGACGAAGATTGTGGCGAAGTTTGGCAAGCTTAGGCAGTCGGGGCAGCGAACACGCGAGCAACAGAAGCTCGGGCGCGATGCAGAGTGTGTCGACACACATGTTGGCATCGTGTACACACGTGGTCACCGTGTGAACTCTGCCCTCAGGCTGACCTAAGTCCAAATTTCATGTCTGGCTTGTTGTTCGTGGTAGTTTTGAAGATTACCACGCTTTGGTTTGGATCCAGACGCAGTAGGATAGATTTCAACTGCCTAGTAAGTTTCTGATCAGTAGCTTTGAGAGCTTACTGTGGTCAAATGGCTGGGAGTTGGGAGCTGGGCTTTGGAGGTTAGCAATCATCTACTAAGGTGATGATGCACAAGAAAAATCAGCCACAATGGAGCAAGTAAAATGGTAGTTGCTGTAGAAACCACCATTTCTGTCCAGAACAGAAAATATTTTCTGTAGAAAAAATACTGCAAAAAGTGGTGCAGTATTTTTGCTCAGGATGGTGCCCTAGGGTTCAAATAATATTTGTGAATTTTCTCAGATTTTTGTGGGCAATAAAAATTGGGGTTGCTTTGGAGCACATTGCGCTAGCTAGGGTTTAAGAGAGGGAAATGAATATTTTTCATTTAAGAAAAATATTCCAAATATTATTTTGAGGTGAACCAGAGTGGCAATGATGGTTAGAGAGGGAAATGGGACACTTGGGTGAAAGCCAAGGGGTACCCAAGTGTTTAAGTCCACATGAAAAGATTCAAAACTCCAAATTTCAAATTCAAACCAACTGAAATCAGGCAAAGAAAAGAGGGCAAAAACCAGGCTGTCACAAACCTCCCCCACTTTGAATGAATCTCGTCCTCAAGATTCGGTTGCTTGGGAAAACCATTCTGGATAATGTGCCTTTAGAAATTCTTCCTGTTCCCACGTTGATTCTGACTCTGTGTGATGCTCCCACTGAACCTTGTAGAACTTCCTTACTTTACTACGAGTGACCCTTTCCATCTGATCCAAAATTTTAAGTGGCCTCTCTTAGTATGTTAAGTCCTTTGCCAACTCTATTTCAGTCATAGCAGTCTTTTTCTCAGGCGGGGATATGCCTCGCCTCAACTGTGAAACATGAAACACGTTGTGCACGTCCGACAATTTAGGGGGTAGTTCCAACTGATATACAACAGTACCCACTCGTGACATAACTGGAAATGGGACAATAAATCTGGGTGCCAACTTTGCACGAGTATGGAATCTCTTGATTCCTTTCATAGGAGTGACCCGGAGGTATACGTGTTCTCTGGGTTCAAAACTGATGTGTCGGTGCTTTGCATCATAATAACTCTTCTGTCGAGATTTGGCCAATTGCAATCTGTCTCCGATTTCCTTAACTTGTTTCTCAGCTTCCATCATGAGATCTGTTCCGAAGATACGACTATCTCCAGTTTGAGACCAATTTAAAGGAGTGCGGCACTTACGGCCATACAAAGCCTCATATGGTGACATCTTTAGACTGGTCTGGAAGCTATTGCTGTAAGAGAACTCGGCATACGGCAGTCAGTCTTCCCATTTAGGTCCTTTGGCCAAAGCACATGCTCGCAGCATATCTTCGAGTATTTGGTTTACCCACTCTGTCTATCCATCACTCTGAGGATGATAAGCGGTACTGTATTTCAGCGCTGTCCCCAAGGCTTGATGGAGACGTGACCAAAAAGCGGAGGTAAAAAGTGAACCTCGGTCATAAGTGATGGTTCAGGGTACTCCATGCAGACTGAATATTCTGGATACATACATCTGTGCAAGTTGATCCGCTCGATATGTGGTTCTGATCGGGATAAAGTGAGCAACCTTGGTTAAGGTGTCCACTATGACCCAGATTGCATCATTGCCTCGCTGAGTCTTAGGCAGTCCTATGATGAAATCCATGCAGACATCATCCCATTTCCATTGTGAAACTGGCAACGGTTGGAGAAGTCCGGCTGGCTTCTGGTGATCCGCCTTCACCTTGTTGCATATGTCGCAACAGGCCACAAAATAGGCAATGTCTTTCTTCATTCCATCCCACCAGAATATTTGTCGAAGGTCTTCATACATTTTCGTACCTCCAGGGTGAATGGAATACGAAGACTCGTGTGCTTCTGACATGATTTTCTGCTTTAAATCTGCTTGATTGGGTACACAAATCCTTCCACGGAAGCAGAGGGTACCAAATTGATCCTTCGAGAAATCTGAAGTCTGTCCTACTACCATATTCTTGGGACGTTTCTGCAGGATGGTGTCAGCTGGCTGGGCCTTGCGGATCTCATCCTAAAGTGTGGGGGCAACTTCCAAAATATTAGCAAGGCCGGCATCAACTATGACCAGGTTGAGCTGAGCAATCTCCACTTGAAGTTCAGGAGGCAAGGATTTCAATATGACATTTAGGCTGACAGGCTTTCGACTGAGTGCATCGGCAACCATGTTAGCCTTACCCGGGTGATAATTTATTCCAAGATCATAATCCTTGACTAACTCAAGCCATCTTCGTTGACCGAGATTTAAATCTGGCCGAGTAAATATATACTTGAGACTTTTGTGATCGGTAAAAATTTGGCACCTCTTCCCGATAAGATAGTGTCTCCAAATTTTCAGAGCATGAACTACCACGACCAATTCCAGATCATGAGTAGGATCATTTCCTTCATAGGGACGTAGCTGTCGCTACGCATAGGCTACTACATTGCCGTCTTGCATAAGTATGCATCCAAGTCCTTGTCTGGAGGCATCACAGTATACATCAAAACTGCGGTAGATATCAGGAAGAGTCAACACAGGTGCAGTCGTTAGCCGTATCTTTAGCTCATTGAAACTTTTCTCACTGTCCTCAGTCCATTCAAACTTCTTATCCTTTTTGAGTAGCTCCATCATGGGTTTAGAAATCTTGGAAAACCCTTCAATGAAACGACGGTAGTAACCGGCTAATCCAAGAAAACTCCAGATCTGTGATACGGTTGTGGGTGGCAACCAATCGAGCACATCATTTACTTTGCTCGGGTCTAGGGCTATACCTTCGGCGGATAGTACATGTCCAAGAAATCCAACTTGCTTGAGCCAAAATTCGCATTTACTGAATTTGGCGTATAGCTGATGGTCGCGGAGTCGTTGTAACACTGCTCGGAGGTGTTCTTTGTGATCTTCTTCACTTCTTGAGTAAATAAGTATGTCGTCGATGAAGACTACCACGAACTTATCGAGGAAGTCCATGAATACTTTGTTCATCATATGCATGAAGAAGGCAGGGGCGTTGGTGAGACCAAAGGACATAACTGTATATTCATAAAGACCATATCGAGTGGTGAATGCGGTCTTAGGAATATCTTCCTTTTTAATCTTGAGCTGATGATATCCTGTCCGTAAATCAATCTTGGAGAATACCTTGGCCCCACTGAGTTGACCAAACAAGTCATCAATCCTTGGCTGCGGATATTTGTTTTTGATGGTGACATCATTCAACTGATGGTAATCCACACACATGCGGAGGCTGCCATCCTTTTTGTCCACGAAGATAGCAGGTGATCCCCATGGTGAAGAGCTGGGACGGATATATCCTTTCTAGAGCATTTCATCAAGTTGTTTCTTTAGCTCCACTAATTCTGATGAGGGCATCCGGTAATACTTCTTGTATAACGATGCGGTTCCGGGCAGAAGATCTATTGCAAACTCAAGCTCTCGATCTGGTGGCATGCCTGGCAGCTCTTCTGGAAATACATCAGTAAACTCACTGACCACAAGAATTCATTCCAATTCAGCCATAGCGGTGAAGACCATTTCTTTCTTGGGTATGCTTCTACGAGCATAGAATTTGGCAATCTGCCCCTTCTGACTGGTCAAAGTGACTTCTCGGGTCGCGTAATTTATGCATACTTGATATTGAGTCAGCCAGTTCATACCAAGATAACATCCAACTTAGCAGACTCAATAATTATCAAAGAAGTTGGAAAACATACTTCGTTGATATTGATTTCCAGATTACGACAGACCAGATTGCTCTTGATTGAGGATCCCGGGGTTTGTACCAGCATATTCTTGCCCAAGAGCGAAGAAGGAAATTTGTTTTGGGCAACAAACTCTGAGAAATAAAATAGTGGGAAGCCCGAGAGTCAAATAAAATTACTGCAGGTATGTTATTAACAGAAAACATACCAATGACGACTTCAGGGTTCTCTTGGGCTTCATTGAAGGAGAGGTGATGAACATGCCCAGTGATGTTTGGCTGGTTCAGGCATGATTCCATAAAGTTGACTTGTGGCCTGAATAGAGCATTCGCCTTGCTGTTCTTGGGACACGGTCTGGCATAATGTCCGGTTTGCCCACAACTGAAGCAAGAATTGTTGTGCTGGTGCTCCTCGTGCACTGGGTTGGTCATGACATTCTTGACTTGGGTGGTGGTCTTGTTAACATTCATTTGCCAATTGGGCTTGTATTCCACCTGAGTCTGCTGCCAGGTATGGGCCTTTTGCATGGGTTTCCCATCCTTCTTTGGCTCAAACTTGCGCTTGTGGTTGTTGTTAGCAGGCCTATTATCCGATACAAGCTTGTGTTCCCTTTCAGCAATGAAAGCCTTGTTCACAAAGAGTTTGGAAATCTGGGAAATCAAACATACTGAGGGTACACCGGAGTTGCGGGTTTAATCCACCAAGAAGTCTGTCATTTTTTCTTTCTTAAGTGGCCACGTCATAAAGGGAATAACGTCACAGATGATTGAACTTTTGGAAATATTCACCCACAGACTGATTTCCTTGAAGAAGTGCGAGAAATTCACGCTGCTTAGTCTTCATAATTCCAGTAGGGATATGATATTTCCGGAACTGATCCTTGAATTTTGACCAGGTGATTTCTTCATCAATAGGCCACATGGCTTTTATATTTTCCCACCATATGGCAGCAGCACCTTCAAGATAATGAGTTGCAAATGGAACTTTATCATCTTCTTCAGTATGAGCAATCTCAAGTTTCCTCTCAATGGTTCGCAACCAATCGTCTGCATCCAAGGGGTCAATAACCTGACTGAAACTGGGAGGCTTGGTCCTCCAAAAATCTGACAGCTTGGAGTGATGACCGTTCTGATTTCCATTCTGTCCAACCATAGCTTGGACACTTCATAATATTTCAATCAGATCATTATTCTGTCTTTCCTCAAACATACACAGAATTTGCTTGGTGGAGGGCGGATTTGGCGGTGGTGGAACTTACGGCTCGAGGGAGTGTCCTACCTGTCGTGCAGAACGACGAACAGGAGTACCCTCGCGAACGTTGCTACTGCCACCTCCCCGCAGCATCCTATTGTGGATCTTTCCCAAGACAACGCAATGGAGATGAGAACATTCAAAATAAATTGGGGAAAAGCCAGCAACAAAAGCCAAAATACGGCGAATAAAATAGATTTCCAACATAATTATACATAGACTCATACATGAAAGATAAACAACATGCCAGGTTCAACTACTCTCATACATGAAACAAAACCTCATGACTCGTACGACTGCACTCGTACACCATCCTGATGACTGTGAATACTCAGAAGCTCTACTGCTTTGCTGGTGCTGCGGGGTCCTCTCCTGAAGCGGACTTGAATCCTGAACTGACGAGGTTAACTGAGACCTCCGGGTTAAAGGTAACATGACAACGCTGCCTCAAGGGCTCTCCCTCAGGGGCAGGTGTAGGGTGAAGCATTGGGGTTACAAGAGTAGTGATAAGTGAAACCCACTCAGCAGGGGCACTGAGAGGATTCATGGTCGCGGCGCCCGAGCTACTCGGAGGAGTAACCGGTGAAACAGGGGAACAAGAACTGGCTGGAATATAAGGAGTAAATCCCAGGGAGGATGGAGCAGTGGCAGATCTAGTAGAGACTAAAGCAGAGGCTAAAGTAGTACGGGCGCGAGTCAGCTCTCGAGCCAGCTCGTGGATCATAAGATAGCTAGCGGTGATATAACGAGCAAGGTGGCTAGCAACACTATCAGACTTCGGATCAATGATAGGGAAACAGACACGACCATTTTCGTGCAGAGAAGGATAGTAGTAGAAACCTGGGTGGTTCTTCATCTGGACCTTGTTGTAATGAAGCTCGACAAGGACATCGAACGCAGCAAACTAGACAGCCTGAGAAGCGGTAGAAGCGTAACCGCTCCGAGAGGTACGAGTGTAAGTGCTGGAATCGGAACTAGTGTGTAGAGTAACCACTGCGTGATACTCATACACTGAGTCAGCTAGACGCTCCTAGTACACACGGTAGACTAGATCGTCGCCGAGGGGGTACAGCCGACGCCACATGTTACGAAGGAGATGCGGCGACATGAACGGCATCAGCTGCAACTGGCACGGATACGGCACCGGAGCCATCTACACTCACAACCACTAGTAGGTTAGCATAAAAATAAAACAAGTGCATGCAATGCAACAACCAGCTACAAATGCTACCGGCACTCAACTTAAACTCGTACCTAACATCCAGTTAACACGTCATAGTCTAGCGTGGCCTACAGTCAGCGCGGCTCTGACACCAAGGGTTGTGGCACCCCGGCTCAGAGCAACCGGTTTACCATGCATTGCCAGCCCAAAGACCCTGTCTTCTGGCAACACACAACATCTTGGTACATAAAACAACCTCTTTATTGATGCTAGCGGATCAAAGTTTATATTACAACAGGTAACGAGGCCAAGCAGCACACACGGTGCGGCTGAACAATATGTACATTATTTAGTGAACATAAAGGGGCCTCGATCATAACAACTACGCGGCAGCGAAACAGCGTCGTAGTGGAACTCCATAACACAGGGACACCGATGTGGACACGATCTAGACTCAGACAACACTCCTTTCCAACAAGACTTTCGTGAAATCTGGCATGATACGCCAGGTCAGTACATTGAATGTACTTGCAAGCTCACAACAAACATAAACATAATGACAAACAATATCATGATAATTAACCAATTATTAATAATGCAACAATATAGCCAACATGTTGTGATCATGATCTTGTGATCTTTCCGGTGACCACAACCACGACCAATATTTGGTCTCAAACGGTGATCCTTTCGGTGATCACAACCACGACCAACAGTTGGTTTCAAACAACAAGATGACCTTCCCCCCATCATCAACAGTGCAAAGTTCATAACTTAGTGTGCAAGATTTATTAAACATTGACCCATGGTGTGACCTACTTCCAAGCGTGTCCGTAACCGTGGACTCGGCTATCGATAGATTAATACACTCTACAGAGGTAGCACACTATACCCACACCATGGAACCCATGGCCTTGCACTGGCATTCGGGTGGACCAATGGCATTCTGACGAAACCCCTCCATTGTCATGACACTCTCCCGGCCACTCCGACTCACTCCCCACTGGGCTAGTCCTGGGTGGCCCCGTGTCTACAAAAGACACAACGACCACCGTCGTGGCCAAAACATAAACTGTCCCACACGGGGACACGGTACCAAAAATCTCAATAACAGGCACACAAGGTTATGTCTGCTTACCGGGCCAGGGTACCGCACACCCATAATCTTCCCTCGTTGGAGGCACCGACCAGAGGCATGACAACGGACCGAATGAAGGCCTTCCCATAAAGGCAAATGTGGTTGCACTGGGAAAAACTCGATTCAGTGGCACCATGACCCGGTCAACGATATATTCGAGTTGAGTTATTATCAGGTTCAACTTGAAGTGAAAATAACCGGTGTCATAGTATGCCATGAAATGCAACACTAACATATGCATCACATATCAACGGAAATGACTGAGTCAACTATATCCACACTAAGCATAAACATCAACAACTCATGACAGTTCTCTGGTTAGGATTAAACCTTACTTTAAACAGAATCTTTTCTAGCAAATTTATCATTTTCTCATGCAAGAAAAATAACTCCATATAATTACTTATATCCATAACTATATTACTCTTTCATAACAAAAATTAATTCTAGTTTCTTTACCAACTTAGTTAGCTTTAAACTTTCTGTAAATCAAGCATATTAACTTAAACAAGAAACTAACATATTATAAATAACATAATAGCGATTTAAATGCATGGATTAAATCATTCATTCAAGTAGGAAAATCACAAATATTGTAATGGCACCATGAAAATGTTGCTGTGGCTAGCCTTAGTGCATATGAGGTTCACAAGCCTCCTGGTGATCCTCAAGACAAGCCTCACCCTCTAAAAATATTTATAAACACAAAAAGAAAACATCAAGAACCCTTCTGAAATTCACCAGAAAATCTAGAAAACAAGGAAAAATCCCATTTTTGGTGAGCTGCTAGCTGTCTTTACAAAGAACACAATGCAAAAAGAATCAATTCATTTGGACTTATGGTTAAAGAGTTTTGGTTGTTTGAAGCTCTCTGAAAAATATGAAATTTGAATTTTAAATAAAAACAGACTGGGGGGTGACGTCGAAGGCGTAAAGCCTCGGGGTGCCACCACTCGTACCGCTTCACGCGCATACTGAGTGGCTAACTAGCGGGCCCCGCTAGTCAGGTGAGGGGGAGAGGGAGAAGGAAACAGAGGACGGCGCGGCTTCACCGGAGCACATGCCGGCGACGAGGGCTTCTTGGCCAAAACGAGAGGGATGGATCGAGAGAGGAGACGGAGGCACACCTGCCCGTACCCGTAGAGTAGCTAGGGATGGTCGGACGGCGTCGGAATCAACCTCTCTAGCGGAGGCAGAGAGCGGAGGTCGCCGGAGACGAAGACGACGTTGAACAAAGGAGACTCCATGGGCTCCAACCAGGCGGAACATCAACACCGGAGAGCGGCGGAGGCCCTGGAAGGGTTGCCCAGACCTGGGTGTGGCTGGACCTATGGAGATGACCCGAGGGGATTGCCGGCGAGCTTGATCTCGGGGACGGCGGCCCGCGGCCTGGCCGACCGGGCTACAGCTATCTACGAGATTGTGGAGTGTGTGGGAGGCATGGATGGTGCTCGAGGAGGCTGGGGAGGGCTCCATTTCTAGACGAGCATCGAGGGAGGTTCGGGCTCCGCTGGTGGACACCTGGACACGGCGCCTGGTGACGAACGGCATCAGTGAGAGGAGGAGAAGGCGTCGCAGCTCACAGGGGACTATGGGCGAACGGGGACGAGCACAAGGGCACTGGGTGACGACGAGCACAGTGCGCACCACACTGTTACGTTGGCCGGACCGCCCATGCTCGCTGCGGCGTCAGCAAGCGCTAGGAGGGAGTTAAGAGAGCTAGGACGAAGATTGTGGCAAAGTTTGGCAAGCTTAGGCAGTCGGGGCAGCGAGCAGGCGAGCAACAGAAGCTCGGGTGCGACGCAAAGTGCGTCGACACGCATGTTGGCATCGTGTACACACGTGGTCACCGTGTGAACTCTGCCCTCAGGCTGACCTAAGTCCAAATTTCATGTCTGGCTTGTTGTTCGTGGTAGTTCTTACTTGTCACATACTTCTCAAAGCGACGATATATTTCATGCTTATTATCATTTGTCGAAGCTTTGATCTATATGTTGTCATCAATTACCAAAAAGGGGGAGATTGAAAGTGCAACTATCTGTAGGTGGTTTTGGTAATTCATAACAACATATAGCTCATTGAGCTAATGCTATTCCAAGATGATTATTTCAGGAAAGCTCAATGATTGGCATGGCATGGATGTGAAAGTGGAATCCTCAAAATGCTAAGGACAAAGGATTGGCTCAAGCTCGAAAGCTCAAGACTCTTCATTTTATATTTTAGTGATCCAAGATCACATTGAGTCTTTAGGAAAAGCCAATACTATCAAGGAGGGATGAGGTGTTGCTTAATGAGCCTCTTGCTTCATGTGCTTAGTGATATGCTCCAAAACCCTCAACTACTTTCCCATATCCACATATGACCTAAACCCTAAGCCAAACTCGGTCATACCAATTCTTTCTATCCGGCGCCACCGAGTTTCACTCGTCATAAGCCACTGCCAAACCCTAGCAATTCGGTTCTACCGATAGGGATCTCGGTCTCACTGAGATGGGATTGCAAACTCTCTGTTTCCCTTTCATAACTTTTCGGTCTCACCGAAAGAGCGGATCGGTCCCACCGAGATTGCAATGTAAATTCAGTGTTTCCTTTTTGTAACTTTTCGGTCTCACCAAAAGAGCAAATCGGTCCCACCGAGTTTGCCTGACCAACTCTCTGGTTAGCTAAATACCAAAATCGGTCTCACCGAGTTTGTGTAATCGGTCTCACCGAGATTACGTTATGCCCAAACCCTAACCATATCGGTCCTACCGAGTTGCATGTCAGTCCCACCGAAAATCTCTAACGGTCACTAGGTTTACCTTTTCGGTCCGACCGAGTTTGTTGATTCGGTCCCACCGAGATTGGAAAACTGTGTGTAACGGTTGGATTTTGTGTGGAGGCTATATATACCCCTCCACCTCCTCTTCATTCATGGAGAGAGCCATCAGAACACTTCTACACTTCCAACTCACATGTTTTGAGAGAGAACTACGTACTCATGTGTTGAGGCCAAGATATTCCATTCCTACCATATGAATCTTGATCTCTAGCCTTCCCCAAGTTGCTTTCCACTCAAATCTTCTTTCCACAAAATCCAAATCCTATGAGAGAGAGTTGAGTGTTGGGGAGACTATCATTTGAAGCACAAGAGCAAGGAGTTCATTACCTACACACCATTTGTTACTTCTTGGAGAGTGGTGTCTCCTAGATTGGCTAGGTGTCACTTGGGAGCCTCCGACAAGATTGTGGAGTTGAACCAAGGAGTTTGTAAGGGCAAGGAGATCGCCTACTTCGTGAAGATCTACCGCTAGTGAGGCAAGTCCTTCGTGGGCGATGGCCATGGTGGGATAGACAAGGTTGCTACTTCGTGGACCCTTTGTGGGTGGTTGCTTCTTCGTGGACCCTTCGTGGGTGGAGCCCTCCGTGGACTCGCGAAACCGTTACCCTTTGTGGGTGGAGCCCTCCGTGGACTCGCGCAACCATTACCTTTCGTGGGTTGAAGTCTCCATCAACGTGGATGTAGGATAGCACCACCTATCCGAACCACGGGAAAAACTTCCGTGTCTCCAATTGCGTTTGAATTCTCCAAACCCGTCCCTTTACATTCTTGCAAGTTGCATGCCTTACTTTCCGCTGCCAATATACTCATTGCATGCTTGCTTGAATTGTGTGATGATTGCTTGACTTGTCCTACAATAGCTAAAATCTGCCAAGAACTAAAATTGGGAAAAGGTTAAGTTTTTATTTGGTCAAGTCATCTAATCACCCCCCTCTAGACATACTTTCGATCCTACAAGTGGTATCAGAGCTTTGGTCTCCATCTGCTTTGATCTCCATAGCTTTTGGTGGTCATAGTCTTGGTTTCATAACCTAGGAGAGTATGGCGTCTAGCAAGGGAAATTATCACCGTAGAGGTCCTTACTTTGATGGTACTAATTTTGCTAGTTGGAAGCATAAAATGAAAATGCATATTCTTGGACATAACCCCGCCGTTTGGGCTATTGTGTGTGTTGGTTTGCAAGGTGACTTCTTTGATGGGAAAGAACCAAACCGTGAAGCTACCGCGGATGAGTTGAAGATGTTGCAATACAATGCTCAAGCTTGTGATATTCTCTTCAACGGATTGTGCCCCGAAGAATTCAACAAAATCAGCCATCTTGAGAATGCAAAGGAAATTTGGGACACTTTGATTGATATGCACGAAGGTACCGACTCCGTCAAGGAATCCAAGTTGGATGTGCTTCAAAGTCAACTTGACAAGTTCAAAATAAAGGATGGTGAAGGTGTCGCTGAAATGTACTCTAGGCTTTCTCTCATCACAAATGAGATTGCCGGCTTAGGAAGTGAAGAGATGACCGATAGATTCATCATCAAGAAGATTCTAAGGGCCTTGGATGGAAAATATGATACCGTGTGTGTCGTGGTTCTAACTCCGACAATGATGTAGGGGGGTGAATATGGAGAGGCTAGATCTTAGCTATTGGGAAGTTGTTACACGCGAGGTTTACGAGTTCAGGCCCTTCTCAGAGGAAGTAATAGCCCTACGTCTCGGAGCCCGGAGGCGGTCGAGTGGATTATGCGTGTATGGATTACAGGGGTGCGAACCCTTCATACTGAGGAGGGGGGTGGCTTATATAGAGATCACCGGCCCCCTCCTGCCCTCAGTAATGCAGGGTTTAAGGTACATTTAAGGTTGGGCGTTACTGGTAACGCCCCTAATGAAGTGCTATAATGATCATAAAGACTACTTAACAGCCGACCGTTTGCCTGCGGAGTGACTTTAGGTCTCCTGGCAGTCGAGTGGTTGGCTTCATGGTCGAGTGATAGCTTCTTGGTCGAGTGTCTTGAACCCGTCGAGTGGAATACCTTCAAGTCGATTGAAAGGTGACTTCTTCTAGGGATGTCCTTGGGTAGGGCTCTTTGGACGGGTCCGTGCCCCTACCCTAGGTACATAGCTTCATCATTAGCCCCCGAATGGATCGATGTTAGAGTGGGGAAAGAGTTGGGGATCTTTCTGACTGGTTCTTCGGGCTACACGAGTGCCTCGTTTCGGGCCGATCGTCACGGATGATGTGATCAACCTCTTTCATTTGCCTTGATCCATTCTAGGCCTTTCGTCGAGTGAATTTCTTTGCTTGTGACATGCCGAGTGTCGGCGCGAGCGAGGTCTTCTGTTTTTGGCAAGTTTTTCTGCGGCCCGCGGATGTCGCGGGATTCGGATTTTGGGAAGCGCGCGGGACGGGAGCAGCCGCAGTAATCGGAAGCGATAAAGCAGAAGTTCCTCGATCTCCGCGTCGCCTTTTTCGCCACGTACTGCGCACGCGTATGCTGCGGGATTTGACTGGATAGCCTGGGCCTACCAGTCAGCCACTCGGGAGCGGCCCCTTATAAGTTGCCGGCTCAGGGTTTCCAAGCCGTGCGCTCTCTTCTCCTTCCTTCTTCCTCTCTCCCTTCGCTAGTCCTCCCGCTACCTCCGCTCTCACCCTAGCGCCACGAGCCCGTGTGAGATCTCGCCGGCGATGATGGTGAAGGGCAAGACCACTGCTTTGGAGCGCGCGAAGAAGGCGGCGGCGGCGGGGAAAGGGAAGAGGTCTGCTCGGGGCGGATCCTCCTCCAGGACCGCTCTGCCCAAAGGTTGGATCCAGGGCGACTGGATGCCATCGATGCTCCGGCAAGAGGATCTCGACGACATGGTCGAGGGGGGAGTCATTCCCCATGAAGCTGCGCGTCTTCCGGGGGGAGAGATCGAACCTCAACCCCGCGACGGTGAGTGCGTGCTCCTAGCCACCCACATCGACCGAGGGTTTTCTCTGCCGCCCCATCCTTTCTTCCGGAGTTTCCTGAATTTCTTCGGAGCGCAGCTCCACCACTTCACTCCCAACTCCATTGTCTACCTTGCTGCTTTCATCTCCATGTGTGAGGATTCTTGGGTTGTCGACCCCATTGGGGACTCTTCAAACACATCTTTACCTGCCGTTCTCAATCGGTTCAGAAGGCTAAGTCGAGTGACGAGAGGATGCTGGTGATTCAGCTGTGCGGGGGCCTGGCGATCCAGACGAGGGGGAAGAGTTGTTTTCCATCTATCACCTTCCCGGAGTCGGTCCATGGCTGGCAGTCGACCTGGTTCTACTGCAAGGACAAGGCGACCCCAGGACAGTCGACTGGTCTTCCTCTTTTTTCCCTCGACCGAGCTGAGAAGCCTGCCTCTCTGAAAGTCGCGCCGGAGGAAAAGGCCCAAGTCAAGGTGCTGGCAGGTCGACTGGTTGAGCGTGTCCGCGAGGGTGTGACTGGTATGGACCTGCTGGAGGTCTTCCTTCAAAGGCGCATCCAACCGCTCCAGGCCCGCGACCACCCGATGTGGCTGTATTCGGGTCTTGACGACACCACTCGGGTCCACCCGGAGGAGGTCACCAACGAGATGGTGGAGGGGTGGCTGTCGAGCATCACGGGGAACAAAGACAACCCCCGAGGAGCCAGGAGGGTAATCCCACTCGACAACTCGTATGAGGTGGACCAGGTATGTCTTTGTGCTCCTGACTGATATCTTGTCTTCTGCATTGGTCTTCTTTGAATAAGTCGATTGACTTTCGTCTTGTCTGTTGTTTTCCAGGCGACCACCGAGATGTACTCGACGCCCAACGGGGCATAGGGGTCGATTGAGGAAGGGGAGGCGAGCGGAGGTGAGAGTGGGGACGACCAAGGCGAGTGGGAGTCCAACGGGGAAGGAGAGGGAGACGACGACGTCGACTCCAGCGAAGAGGAGGAGGAGGAGGTCGAGCCCCCTCGCCTAGAGGGGCGGTCCAAGCATGCACACGACCCAACGCGGGAACATGGTAAGGCGAATGATTCTGTTGGGCAGTCGTCGAAACGCCCTCGGACCTCTTCTCCTACGCCGATTGGGAAGGTTCCCAAGCACCCATGCACGACGCTGTCCAAGCCGCCCAAGGCTCTACCCAAGATGAAGATAGCTGTCCCTACCATTTCCGGGTAATAATAAAACTTGCTTTCCCTCGTCGACCATGGACAGATCCTTGGTCGATTCATTGAGCCAACTGACTGACTTTCGAGATTTGCAGTGCTGCTACTTCTGAGGTCTCCGCCAAGGACGGTGACCAAGAGATGGAGGATGTTGTTACCTCCAACCCTGGTACGGTTACTGACGTTCTGCTTTGAGTCGACTGATCATTTATTGCAACTCTGGTCGATTGAACCTTTCCTTTGTAGCCCCTCCTCATGTTATCGACCTCCCGGATGACGATGACAACGGTCCGTTGAGAGTGAGGAGGCACAAGAGGGCGTCGGCTGACAAGACCCCCCAATCCGCTCTGGTGTCCGAGGCCGAGGCTCGGGATGGTGGTGACACCACTCGGGCTTCAGTGACCTTCACCGTTCTTCTGGCGAGTGCGCGGCCCTCGTCGTCGACTGCGGATCCGTCTTCACTTTTTGCCACATACTCCGTCCCTGAGGACCAAGCGGCTGCTGCAAAGGAGGCTATACGCCAGGCGGGGATCATGATGGAGCAAGTGAAGATGGCTCGGGAGGCCAGCCAAGCATCCTATGACGCGAGTTCGGCTCTTCGGAGCAACGTCCAGGTCAGTCGACTCAACACTTGGTCTGTTATGATATGCTGTTTGGAGAGTCTCTTTTCCGAAGATCTTTGTATCTGTACACCCACTAGGTGTGTCTGCCAATCCTTGGACAAGTGGGGGCACGCTAAGTGCACCCACTGGGTGTAGTCCCCGAGACTACGGTGGACTGCTGGCAGTTGACTGTAGTCTTTACATTGTGTTGCTATAGTTTTTTTTGGTCAAACAAGTGGGGGCACACTGAGTGCACCCACTGGGTGTAGTCCCCGAGACTACTGTCGAATGTTTTTGATTCGGCTGTGGTCTTAGAAATGTCGTCATTGTCCCTTAGTTACTCGGAAGCAACTTATCTTGGACGACTGTCGACTGATTTTGCTTTTACAGAAATCCTGCGAACTCGTAGCTCGCTATACTGAGTTGGAGAAGCAGAAGATTCAACTGAACCTTGATCTGGAGCTTGCCAGAACAGAGCTGCAGAAGGTCAGGGACGGCGCCGCAGGTAAGACGACTTTGTCGATTGGTTAGTCTTTGGGCTTGAGTACCCTTTTGTTATTTCTGATTCAATCATCATTTCTTCGCAGAAAAACTGAACGAAGCTCTGGCAAAGAAGGATCAGGACTTGGCTGTTGCCCGTAAGGAGGCTGATGACAAGACCGCTCTGGCCGAACAGAAGCTGGCTTCGGTCGACCACTTAGAAGCAGAGAATACCAAGCTGAAGACCGCTCTGAATGAAGCCAACAGGGAGTGTTCATGTTGGAAGAAGGAGAACCTCACCCTGAGCGAGAAGCTGGAAGGCATCGCTCGCAGGAGGGACGACCTGGAGAGCTACTTGGGGAGCCTCGCCAAGAAGTTGTACCTTAAGCTTGAAGGTGCACATTCAGTTCCGACTGGTTTTTGTGTCGAATCAGTCTATGAAAATTGACTTATCCTTGGATCGTGTATGCAGAGCTTTGCCAGAATTTTGAAGAGGAGACCAGTCGAGTGGAGCCAAGCTTGGACCCCCTTAACTCTCTTGTGAAGGACGAGGCTGCAATGAACGTGGTCCGTCTGGAGTCTCGTACTGCCAGCGTCGTTGACTATCTGGCTCGGCTGAAAGTGGCGATGTCGCGGATCGACACATCACTCTGGCCTGGGACGACGCTTCAGAACGACCTCGAGTCTCTAATGGCTCGACTTAACGAAGTCCCATGTCGAGTGGCGGAATGGAAGAAATCTTCTGCTAGATGTGGTGCTGATGTCGCTCTGTCTCTGGTCCACGTCCATTGCAAGGAGGCGCGGGAAGAAAAGATGGCGGCCATCCAAGTTGCCAATACCAGGAAGCACAGCTTTCAAGACTTCATGGAGACCTTCATCGTTGCTGCCACCCGCATTGCCGACGGGATCGACTTGGATGAGTTCGTCGCCCCTTCCAGTCCTCCTCCCGAGGAGTGAAAAACTTTGAATTTACCTCGGGATGCCGAGTGGATTTGTAACCGTTTAAACTCCGCCGAGCCGAGGGCTCGAGTACTTTGAGGTCTGGGACCTTTTGGGCTTTTTCTGAACTTGATTTCTCGTTGGATATCTTCACGGTTTGATTCATCGAGTGGAACTTGATCTTCACTCGGAATAATCTTGTATTTGCGACGCAACTCCGAGGGAGAAGGTAGCGGTCGACTCGCGGATTGGGTCGAGTCTTGTACTTAGGCGAGCACCGGGCTGTAGCTAAGCCTCCGAGTGAGAGGTTTACTATCCACTCGGTAGGATTTTTAAACACTTAGGCGAGCACTGGGCTGCAGCTAAGCCCCCGAGTGGGAGGTTTGCTCTCCACTCGGTAGGATTTTTTTTCAAACTTAGGCGAGTGCCGGACTGCAGCTAAGTCTCTAGGTGAGAGAACTTAGGCGAGTGCTGGACTGCAGCTAAGCCCCCGAGTGGGAGGATCGCTCTCCACTCGGTAGGATTTTTTCAAACTTAGGTGAGTGCCGGACCGCAGCTAAGTGTCTAAGTGAGAGAACTTAGGTGAGTGCTGGACTGCAGCTAAGCCTCCGAGTGGGAGGTTTGCTCTCCACTCGGTAGGATTTTTAAACACTTAGGCGAGCACTGGGCTGCAGCTAAGCCCCCGAGTGGGAGATTTGCTCTCCACTCGGTAGGATTTTTTCAAACTTAGGCGAGTGCCGGACAGCAGCTAAGTCTCTAAGTGAGAGAACTTAGGCGAGTGCTGGACTGCAGCTAAGCCCCCGAGTGGGAGGTTTGCTCTCCACTCGGTAGGATTTTTAAACACTTAGGCGAGCACTGGGCTGCAGCTAAGCCCCCGAGTGGGAGGTTTGCTCTCCACTCGGTAGGATTTTTTCAAACTTAGGCGAGTGCCGGACAGCAGCTAAGTCTCTAAGTGAGAGAACTTAGGTGAGTGCTGGACTGCAGCTAAGCCCCGAGTGGGAGGTTTGCTCTCCACTCGGGAGGATTTTTAAACACTTAGGCGAGCACTGGGCTGCAGCTAAGCCCCCGAGTGGGAGGTTTGCTCTCCACTCGGTAGGATTTTTTCAAACTTAGGCGAGTGCCGGACTGCAGCTAAGTCTCTAGGTGAGAGAACTTAGGCGAGTGCTGGACTGCAGCTAAGCCCCCGAGTGGGAGGATCGCTCTCCACTCGGTAGGATTTTTTCAAACTTAGGCGAGGGCCGGACCGCAGCTAAGTCTCTAAGTGAGAGAACTTAGGCGAGTGCTGGACTGCAGCTAAGCCCCCGAGTGGGAGGTTTACTCTCCACTCGGTAGGATTTTTAAACACTTAGGCGAGCACTGAGCTGCAGCTAAGCCCCCGAGTGGGAGGTTTGCTCTCCACTCGGTAGGATTTTTTCAAACTTAGGTGAGTGCCGGACTGCAGCTAAGTCTCTAGGTGAGAGAACTTAGGCGAGTGCTGGACTGCAGCTAAGCCCCCGAGTGGGAGGATCGCTCTCCACTCGGTAGGATTTTTTCAAACTTAGGCGAAACGGATTCGCAGCTAAGTCACCCACTGGGGGATTTCGTATGTAAACAAAAGTGACAACAATTAATGGAACACTCTTTCCTTTGATAAAAACGAACTGCACGAATTTTTCTTATTACATCTCGTCCAAGGGAGAGCTCAAGTGTAAAAGGGGCGGAGTAGTTCCGCATTCCAAGCTCGTTGATCGTTGATCTGGCGATCAACATCGTAGAGGTGATACGCTCCATTGTGGAGGACTCTGGTGATGATGAAGTAGCCTTCCCAAGTAGGAGCAAGCTTGTGTGGTTTCTGTTGATCCACTCAGAGGACCAAATCTCCTTCTTGGAAGGCTCGATTCTTCACATTCCGGGCGTGGAATCGACGCAAGTCTTGCTGATAAATGGTCGATCTGATCATGGCCATCTCCCTCTCTTCTTCTAGGAGGTCGACTGCGTCTTGCCGGGCCTGTTCTGCTTCATCTTCGGTGTAAAGCTCGACTCGGGGCGCGTTGTGAAGAAGATCACTTGGCAGAACCGCTTCGGCTCCATAAACCAGAAAGAATGGAGTTCTTCCAGTCGACCGGTTAGGGGTGGTCCTCAATCCCCACAGAACTGACGGAAGCTCGTCGACCCAAGCACCTGCCGCGTGCTTGAGATCACGCATCAGCCGAGGCTTCAGTCCTTTGAGAATCAGACCATTTGCTCTTTCAGCTTGTCCATTCGACTGAGGATGCGCGACCGACGCGTAGTCGACTCGTGTGCCTTGAGAGGCGCAAAAAGCTCTGAACTTGTCTGAATCGAAGTTTGACCCATTGTCAGTGATGATGCTATGCGGGACCCCATACCTGAATATCAACTCTCTGATGAAACCGATAGCAGTGCTAGCATCAAGATTTTTGATAGGCTTGGCTTCAATCCATTTGGTGAACTTGTCGACTGCCACAAGCACATGCGTGAATCCGCTCCTGCCTGTTCTCAGTGGACCAACCATGTCCAGTCCCCAGACAGCAAAGGGCCAGACGAGTGGAATGGTCTTCAGGGCTGATGCAGGCTTGTGTGACATGTTGGAGTAGAACTGGCAGCCTCCACACTTGCCGACTATCTCTTTTGCCATCTCATTTGCTCTAGGCCAGTAAAATCCCGCTCGGTATGCTTTAGCCACAATGGTCCGAGAGGACGCATGGTGGCCACAGGTCCCCGAGTGGATATCATCAAGGATTATCCGACCTTCTTCTGGTGTTATGCACTTCTGACCGATTCCAGTCGCGCTTTCTCTATACAACTGCCCCTTTATGACTGTGAAGGCCTTGGATCGGCGGACGATCTGTCGAGCCTCTTCCTCGTCTTCTGGGAGCTCTTTCCTTAGGATATACGCGATGTACGGTATCGTCCAGTCGGGAGTGATTGCCAAGACTTCCATGATTAGGTCGACCACAGCAGGAACTTCGACTTCAGTCGGATCTGTGGCACTTTTCGGCTGCGGGGCTTCTTCTGTAAAGGGATCTTCTTGGACTGACGGCGAGTGAATGTGTTCCAGGAACACGTCGCTGGGAATGGCTTCTCTCTTGGAGCCTATCTTTGCCAAATCGTCAGCTGCCTGATTTTTCAGTCGGGGGACGTGATGAAGTTCTAACCCCTCGAATTTCTTTTCTAGCTTTCTCACTGCATTGCAATAACCAGTCATAGCCGGACTTCTGACGTCCCACTCCTTCATCACCTGATTGACCACCAAATCTGAGTCGCCATAGACCATGAGGCGACGGACGCCGAGTGAAATGGCCATGCGCAACCCATATAAAAGTGCTTCATATTCTGCTTCATTATTGGAGGAATCGAAGTGAATCTGGAGAACGTATCTGAGCTTATCTCCTCGGGGGGAGACTAATACTACCCCAGCACCGGAACCATTCAGCATCTTAGATCCATCGAAGAACATGGTCCAGTGCTCCGAGTGAACTTGAGTCGGAAGTTGCTGCTCAATCCACTCGGCGATGAAATCTGCGATTGCTTGGGACTTGATAGCCTTCTTTGCTTCAAACTTGATATCTAGGGGAAGGAGTTCAATCGCCCACTTGGCCACTCGACCAGTTGCATCTCTGTTATGCAGAATCTCTGACAGCGGGGCGTCGCTGACGACTGTAATGGAGTGGTCAGAGAAGTAATGCGCAACCTTCTTCGTGGTCATATAAATCCCATATACAAGCTTCTGGTAGTGAGGGTATCTTTGTTTTGAAGGTGTCAAAACTTCAGACACATAATAGACTGGGCGCTGAACTCTGAAGGCCTTTCCTTCTTCTTCCCGCTCGACCGTAAGTACTGTGCTGACAACTTGCCCTGTGGCTGCAATGTAAAGCAGCAGAGGCTCTTTGCTGATTGGGGCAGCAAGCACCGGCTGGGTGGAGAGCAGAGCTTTGAGCTCTGCAAATGCTGCATCAGCTTCCGGAGTCCACTCGAACTTGTCAGACTTCTTCATCAGTCGGTAAAGGGGCAACGCCTTTTCACCGAGACGAGAAATGAATCGACTTAGGGCGGCCAAGCAGCCTGAAAGCTTTTGGACATCGTGCACGCGAACAGGACGCTTCATCCGGAGTATGGTGCCAACTTTTTCAGGATTGGCGTCGATCCCCCGTTCGGAAACGAGAAAACCGAGTAACTTTCCACCTGGAACTCCGAATGTGCACTTTGATGGATTGAGCTTGATATCATACCTCCTGAGGTTGGCAAAGGTTTCAGCAAGGTCAGCCCGCAGGTCGGAACCTTTCCGTGACTTGACCACAATATCATCCATGTATGCCTCCACATTCCGACTGATTTGAGTGAGTAAACACTTCTGAATCATTCTCATGAACGTGGCTCCGGCGTTCTTGAGGCCGAACGGCATGGTGACATAACAGAAGCATCCGAATGGGGTGATGAAAGTTGTTTTGATTTCGTCGGGTCCATACAGACGGATCTGATGGTACCCGGAATAAGCATCTAGAAAAGACAACCTCTCGCATCCCGCAGTTGAGTCGACTATTTGGTCGATGCGAGGGAGAGGAAAATGATCTTTCGGGCAGGCCCGATTGATATGTTTGAAATCAATGCACATGCGAAGTGACTTGTCTTTCTTGGGGACCATGACGACATTGGCGAGCCACTCGGAGTGGTAAATTTCTCGGATGAACTCTGCTGCTAAGAGCCGAGCCACCTCCTCGCCAATGGCTTGCTTCTTCTGGACGGCGGACCGTCGAAGATGTTCCTTCACAGGCTTGAATTTTGGGTCGACTCGTAGACGGTGCTCAGCCAGCCCCCTGGGAACTCCAGGTATGTTAGAGGATTTCCATGCGAAGATGTCCCAGTTCTCACGGAGGAGCTGGATGAGCGCTTCTTCCTATTTGGAGTCAAGCGTCGTTGAGATGTGAGTCGGGGCAGCATCGGGGTCGGTCGGGTGAATGTGGACTGTCTTTCTTTCACCGGACGACTGAAAAGCTGATTCTGAAGCAGGCTTCTTGGCTCGTAGCAACTCGCTTGGATCGGCAGTCTTTTGGTACTCTTGCAGCTCGACCACTGCCATCTGAGCATCTGCAATCTTTGAGCCCTTCTGAAAGCACTCTTCCGCCTTCTTCCGATTGCCCGTAACAGTGATCACACCTTTGGGGCCAGGCATCTTCAGTTTGAGATACACGTAACATGGCCGGGCCATGAAGCGTGCGTAAGCTGGCCTGCCCAAAATGGCGTGATAAGCACTTTGGAAGTCCACAACCTCGAATGTCAACTTTTCCTTGCGGTAATTCTTTGAATCACCGAAAACCACATCAAGAGCGATCTGGCCGAGTGATTGGGCTTTCTTCCCAGGAATGACTCCGTGGAAACTCATGTTACTGGTGCTGAGCCTGGACATCGGAATGCCCATTCCTTTCAATGTTTCAGCATACAGTATGTTCAGGCCACTGCCACCATCCATCAAGACTTTAGTCAGTCGAGTGCCTTCGACAATTGGATCGACCACCAAAGCTTGCCTCCCAGGGGTGGCAATGTGCGTCGGGTGATCAGACTGGTCGAATGTGATGGCAGTCTGAGACCACTTCAGGTAACTGGGTGTTGCCGGGGCAACCATGTTCACCTCTCGGTTAATGACTTTCAGTCGACTTTTGCTTTCGACATCGGCAAAAATCATCAGGGTGGAATTTACTTGGGGGTATCCATCGTCACTGTCTTCCTTGTCCTCAACTCTGTCCGACTCTTTTTCCTTGTCCTTGGACTGCTTGCCTTGAAACTGCTGGATTAGGAGCCGGCACTGTCGAGTGGTATGTTTTGGGTAAATAAAATTACCCTCTTCATCTTTCTTGGTGTGGATGTGACATGGCAGATCCAAAACATCGTTCCCATCCTGATCCTTGACTTTCTTGGGCTTCCAGGTGCCCTTGGGTTTTCCCTTGAAGTTTCCCTGGGCTACGGCCAGGGCCTCCCCAGGGGCAGCGGGCTCGGCCTTCCGCTTCTGTTTCCGACTGGAGTTCCCTCCGGTTTCTTGGGCGACTGCCTTGTGCTTGCCGCTCCGGAGTCGGTCCTCGTCTTCACCATTAGCGTACTTGGTGGCAATCTCCATCATCCGATTCAGAGACATCTCTCCAGTTTGACCGAACTTCAGATTCAACTCTCTGTATTTAACGCCTTCCTTGAAAGCACAAACTGCTTGATGGTCTGGCACATTCTCAACCGAGTGATGCAGTGTGATCCACCTTTGGATGTACTCCCTCAGAGTTTCATTCGGCTTCTGCACGCAAGACCGCAACTCTGTAAGGCCTGCAGGCCGCTTGCATGTCCCTTCAAAGGTTGTGACAAACACTCGGGAGAGGTCCTCCCAAGTGTAGATGCTGCTGGGTGCCAACTGATTTAGCCATGCTCTGGCTGAGCCCTCTAACATGAGAGGCAAATGCTTCATGGCCACCTCATCATTGCCACCGCCAATTTGTACGGCCACTCGGTAATCTTCAAGCCAAGTGTCCGGCTTAGACTCACCGGTGAACTTGCTGATTCCAGTCGCCAGCCTGAAGTTGGGAGGAATTACTGCAGCTCTGATGGCTCGACTGAAACACTCTGGCCCTGAAGCATGTACTCTGCTGCTGCTGGCAGGCGCATCTCTGTTGTGGCCTTCCCGATGAGCTCTGTTTCTGTCAACCAATCCGTGAACGAGGATAGATCTCACATCAAAGCCTGGGTCCCTGGGGTCGACTGGAATCCTCTACCCAACACTGTGAGGGCGTCTGTCATCTTGCCGTCGAGGCGCATATGACCCACTCCTCGGGGGAGGGGTTGGCACTCGACGTCAATCATCACGATAGAATCGGTGATCATACTGCCCATTTCTTCTGTACTGATCCTGCCGGTCACCACGTCCCTCACGCCTCGGGGGCGATCTCGGGCTTTGAGCTGACTGGACTGTAGCCGTTGCAACGGATCTACTGTGGATCCTATCCCGTGACTGAGAAACAGCGGAATTCTGGTTTCCCGCCGCCCGGAGCAGTGCTCTGATCTACAGCAAGCCCCTGCCAGCCTCTGACTGGGAGGGCTGAATTGATTCTGCTATACGGGCTGCAGCGGCCAAATTCTGAACTGGGGTTCGATATACCTGAGGCGGCGAGAAGAGCCGACTGGACTCGGGAGCTTGCTGACGTCGACTGGACTCGGGAGCTCGCTGACGCGTTTGCTCGTCGAGTATTCGCTGGAGATTCTCCAGTCGAGTGTGCTCGGCCAGATTAGCCAGGCGCGCGTCCTCCAAGGCCCGGGCCTCGGGGGTTTCTCCGACAATAGGAGTGTGGAGCGCGTCCATGTTCCGGCGGCGAAGCTCCTCTCGCTGTAATGACGTGAGAGGTTCGGGGAGATACTCGTCGTGGGGACGCGACGGGTCGCCCCCACCCGCGCCTCCGTCAGTGTGAGGGAAACCGGGGGGACTGTGTGTTCCATCGACCGCCAGAACCTCAGCCGCTGGGTCGCTGCTGTCGCACTCGGATGCGGTCTCCACGAAGCCAATTGACAGGTCGGACAGGTCGTAGAGGGATTCGACGGGCTTGATTGCCGCGACTTGTGGGGCTGCCGACTGGCGGGCCATGGCATGCCTCACCCACCGCTGAAGTCTTGACCGACCGAAGCGCTTGCGCTGGTGGGAGACAGGGCAGGGAGACGACGCAGGGGCCGACCGATACTGGGTCGATGGCTGCCGCAGGAGGACGCCACGAATGCATGCGCGGAAGTGCATTGCACCGCGGACGGGGAGCACGTCGATGTCGAGTGGTGCCTCCTGAAGCCAGGCGGAGTCATCGACGATGAAGGTAAGCGCACCGAGACGGATCTCGCGGTCCTCCACCAAAACTCCGCCAGAAAACATGATCAAAGGGATCGGAAAAGATCGCAACTTCTCCAACTAAGCGCTAAGATTCCTGCCCCAAGGTGGGCGCCAACTGTCGTGGTTCTAACTCTGACAGTGATGTAGGGGGGTGAATATGGAGAGGCTAGATCTTAGCTATTGGGAAGTTGTTACACGCGAGGTTTACGAGTTCAGGCCCTTCTCAGAGGAAGTAATAGCCCTACGTCTCGGGGCCCGGAGGCGGTCGACTAGATTATGCGTGTATGGATTACAGGGGTGCGAACCCTTCATACTGAGGAGGGGGGTGGCTTATATAGAGTTCGCCGGCCCCCTCCTGCCCTCAGTAATGCAGGGTTTAAGGTACATTTAAGGTTGGGCGTTACTGGTAATGCCCCTAATAAAGTGCTATAATGATCATAAAGACTACTTAACAGCCGACCGTTTGCTTGCGGAGTGACTTTAGGTCTCCTGGCAGTCGAGTGGTTGGCTTCATGGTCGAGTGATAGCTTCTTGGTCGAGTGTCTTGAACCCTCGAGTGGAATACCTTCAAGTCGATTGAAAGGTGACTTCTTCTAGGGATGTCCTTGGGTAGGGCTCTTTGGACGGGTCCGTGCCCCTACCCTAGGTACATAGCTTCATCAGTGTGCACATTGATCCAAATGATGCCAAATTACAAAGATCTCAAGCCAACGGAGGTGATTGGAAGAATTGTTGCTCATGATATGTCACTTAAGGATAAAGAGGAACTTCACAACAAATCAAGTGGTGCCTACAAAGCCTCATGTGAAGCCCCTACATCATCAAGTGAGAAACAAAACTTCAATGAAGAATTGAGCTTAATGGTGAAGAACTTCAACAAGTTCTACAAGAGTAGAAGCAAAGATAGAAGCTTCAAGTCAAGGTCCTACAATGACAAAAGATCTTCTAGTCGAGAGCGAAACTGCTACAGTTGTGGAAGACCCGGACACTATTCCAATGAGTGTACGGCTCCCTACAAGAGAAGAGAAGATTCTCCAAAAAGAAGAAGCAAAGAATCACCACCAAGAGAGAGAAGGAGTAGAGATGATCGTTATGAACGAAGATACTCACGGAGAAGCAAGGATTCGGAAAGGAAGGAAAAATCATCAAGGAGCTACACAAAACAAAGACATCAAGCTCATGTTGGTGAATGGGTATCCGGCTTTGACTCCGACAGCCACTCCGAGAGAAGTTATCACTCCGACTCCGAAGATACTCAAGATGAAGGTGTTGCCAGTCTAGCACTTGTGTCAACCAACTCCTACGACATATTTGACTCACCAAATGAAGGAATTGGAAGATGCTTCATGGCCAAAGGTCCTAAGGTAACACACCCCGAGTATGTTGATTTCAATAGTGATGAAGATGACTTGTTAGGTGATGATTTGCTTGTTGACAACTCTAGTGATGAATACTATGATGAAATGTCAATTAATCATGCTAATCAAGATAAAACGAATGACAATGATAAGGAGAAGATTGAGGCTCTAACTAAAGAACTAAACACTCTTAAGTTAGCTCATGAAACTATCTTTGAAGATCATCGAGAACTTTTAAGAGCTCATGAGAAATTACGTTTTTAAAAGCTCAATCTTGAGCAAGAGCATGAGTTCTTAAAAGCAATCAATGATGATCTCCGCAAGAAAAGTTCTTCTTACATTGCCAAGCGCTTACTCTTATCCACTTACATGCCTCAAGTCAAGTCTAGTAACAAGAACAAAAAAGATTCTTCCTCTAGCAGTAACAATGATCATGCTAAATCCAATATTGTTGCTTCTAGTAGTTCTCTTGATTCCACTAATGATTCTCTTAGCCAAGTTACACTTGAGCAAGAAAATAGCTTATTGAAGGGAATTATAGAGAAATGAGTGTACAAAAGCCTTGCCGGGAGTAAGCAATTCGAGGAAATTGTGCGCAAGCAAGGAATGCACCGGAAGAATCAAGGTGTTGGTTTTGAACAAAAGTTCAATGCCAATGGAGTTGAGTGGGAAGAAGATCAATACCCCAAGACAAAGTTTGTTCCTCAACAAGAGAAGTATGATACTTCTTTCAAGGGGACACAAGCTCAAGATGATCTTCCACCACAAGACTACAAGCAAAAAGGCAAGGACAAGGTTCAAGAGGAAATTGATGCATTTGAAGAAGCTCCTAAGACCTTAGTCAAGTGGATTCCCAAGACTACTTCAAGTTCCACTTCATCAAGTATGACTACAACTCCAAGGATTCCCATCAAGATGGTGTGGATCCAAAAGAAGAAGAACTAAAGAGTTCTTGAGGGTGACTCCGCCAACATACTTCACTCTTATCATTTTGGCAAGAACAAGTGCAATCAACTTCCACATCTTGCACTAGTTCAAGGAGTCACAAACCCTCTTGTTGGTAAGACAAGGGACAAGGTAACCTAAAAGTTTTCATGGACATCATCTTGTGTGTGCATCAATCTATGTCTATGGATATCCTTGTTTGTTCCTTGTGGGACTAACCCATGTAGGTATTGAAAGTGCAATTCACTCAAATGGATAGCTCCAAGTGATCTACATCAACACTGAGCATCCACATCTTCAACATCTACATGAAGTAATCATCGACAAAACCCGAGGTTAGTTCATCCCTCTAAGGGGGGATATCACATCTAGGGGGAGCTTTACTCTAAGACTTGAGCTAAAGCAACTCTAAAGATGTGAACACAACAATGCTTTATGTAAAAGTGGTAACCCCACTTGAGTTTAAACGATGAGTATGACCTATGATCAAGTGTTCTCACTTGACTCCTAAGTCAATATACTCATATATAGATGACCTTGTCATCGCAAATTGCTTGATAGATGCTAGAATTGGTTGTGCATGCCTTGTCACATATTTCATTTGCCATCTTATTGTGTGAGCATGCTGGTTGCATATTTTACTCATTCGAGGACATCCACTTGTTGTTTTGATTGTTTGGTTTTATTTCCTTTTGCCAAGTGGATGGACAAGAATGCCTAAGAACCTCCTCTAGCTATCTTTGCTTTTCTCGTCTCAAACTCTATTCATGCTACATCACAAAATTTGATCAAGTCAGATTCGAACCACTCTGTGTGAGGAGCGCTCGGAGTCCCCGATTCGTCATAGACTTAAACTTCCAAAACCTCTTTATGATTCTCGGTCTGACCGATACCACACTTTCGGTCCTACCGAGATCATTAAGTTGATCTAGGTTTTCGATCTTGGTGCAACCGATTTGAACCTTTCGGTCACACCGAGTTGCAACAACTGTATACAGTTTTGCATCTCGGTGCCACCGAGCTGTTCCACTCGGTCACACCGACAGGGTCGGGCTATATATAGTCACGGGCAAAAATTTGGAAATTTCTCCGAACCCCTTCGCCCGCGCGATAGCCTGCTCTGCCAACATGGTCTCCGGATCGTCTCCTCGCCGCCAGCCGCCTCCAGTCGCTGGTCTCTATCGCCGTCAATGGGAATTCTACCCCGCCGTTGCCACCGTAGCGAGTCTCCGCCGAACTAGGGTATGGACTCGATCTTTGTGCTATTCCCCAATCCGATTCTTAGCACATTGTGATCATCATGATTCTTGCCACGATTGAAACACTCCTATCCAGTCAATGCGTTCGTAGATTAGTTTTGATTCGAAAATTTTAGGGTTAGGTTTCCGCCGAAACCATCTCGGACCCACCGAGTTGGAAAACTCGGTCCCACCGATTTGGCTTATGCCATTGCACAAGTGAGACTCGGTCTGATCGAGAATTACTTATCGGTGTGACCAATTTTGGAACTCTGTGAAACCCTAGCAGTCTCGGTGCCACCGAACTGTGACTCGGTCTGACCGAGTTCACTAGTTTAGGTTCCAAAACTGCTTCGGTATCACCGAGTTTAAAAATCGGTAGATCCAAGATGATTTCAGTGGGAAACTAAAAATAAGTTTTTGGATCATTCTTTTGCAAAAATCTCTGTATTTTGTGATGCTCATCTATTCTACCTCATCTATAAACTATTCACAGGATCAGCAGTCAGAGTTTGCATCATGTCAGACCAAAGTGATAGCCAGAACTTGTCAGAGCAGCAAGTGCAGATGAGTGAGGGCACTAGTCCCTCTAGCTCTTCAGATGATGGCAGCAGAAGTACCCCAAGCAATTTGCCAAAAGCTGCCACCAGACAGAGGAAGAAGAGAACTTCAGATTCTGAGGATGAAGATTATGTGGCAGAGGAAGAGGAAGCCACATCAAAGAGAGTTGAGCCAGCACAGAGCACAAAGCCAGGATTGAAAATCAAAAGGCCAGCAGGCAGGCAGCCTATGTCAAAGGCCAGAGCTTCAACTGAGAAGCCCACTCCCATAGAGCCAGTTGCTACTGAAGGCAAGAAAAGAAAGGAAAGGGTCAAGAAGACCGTAGCCAAAGTGCTTGGAAAGGCTTCCATCATGGAAGAAGAGGAAGAAGAAGAGGTAGCTGCACCAGCACCTAAGGCACCCAAGCTGATGGGTGATGCCATAAGATCAGGGGCAGCTGCTTCCAAGGCCAAGCCAGCTCCAAAGCCAAAGCCAAAGAGAAATACAAGAAGCATCCCAGCTACTGAGAAGAACAAGGCCCCAGTGCATGAAGCCACTGAAGAAGATGAGGAAGAGCAAGTACTCGGAAAGCTCAAGCCCAAGATCCCAAACCACAACGATGCTCATCCTGTGGCTGAGGATATGAAGCTCAGGAGAGACTCAGGGTTGAGGAAGTGGAGAGAAGCAGACCCGTATGCTTCAAGGAGAAGAACTGCTGTGGATTACAGGTTTCACACCAAGGAACAGTAGGACTTCTATGAGACAGTTTTGTTGGACAAGAAGCCAATTGTTTGTGACATGAGATGGGTCGACTGGACCTACATCAAGGACAATGAAGAGCACTATCCTGGAGTGCAAGACAGCTTCAATGCTTGTGGAGTAGCAGACTTTGTTGGGCAGAAGCTCACAAAGTGGAACGAGGAGCTTATCATGCAGTTCTACTCCACAGCACATTTCTACCCAGATGGAAAGATCACATGGATGTATGAAGGTACGAGGTACCAATCTACTGTTGCTGAGTGGGCACAGCTCATCAATGCCCAAGAGGAGCATGAGGATGACTTGGATATCTATGCCAAGAAGAAGATGGACCACAACTCTATGTCCAATATGTACAAGGAAATTCCAAATGAAGCTCTTGAAACTTTCAAGTTTGGGTCTGTGCATTATCTTCTGTCAGGGCTGCCAACCATTAACTGGATCCTAAGCCACACCTTATTGCCCAAGTCAGGTGATCACAAGATGATCAGAGTCCATGCAATAAATTTCCTTCATATTTTTGATGTGCCTCAAAAGTTCAAAGTGATGAGCCTCATGGTAGAGACCATTAAGAGGACAGCAGCTGATCAGAAGAGGAGCTGTGGTTATGCCCCACAGATTCAGGAGCTCATCAACTCTAAGATGGGCACAGGCATATACTTATTGGACAAGGAACACTTGCCCATCCGTCCAGATTTTGAAGATAATCAAGTTTTTATGACTGAGAATGAACCATCGTCTGCCCAAGCACAAGCAAAGAAGGAGAAGGCAAGGAAGGAGAAAGCTGCCAAGATGCCAACTCAAGAGGAGGCATCTGAGTATTTCTTGAAAACCAAACAAGAGCAGCTTGGTTACCTAATTGCATCCACCCTGCGGATTGAGAAAGGACTAGCCACCCTAACTCAGAACCAGGCAAGCCTAGAGAGAATCATGGAACAAAAGTTCTATGACTTGGATGTCAAGGTGACAGAGATTCAGACTGCAGTGGAGCAGCTCCAGGATGACATGCAGGAGAGGAGAGGCAAGGACTACAACTGATGCCTTTGCCAGAGTGCCACGAGGTCCGAGGTCGTCTGCAGTGCCAGTTGCTGACCCCAGAGTCACCACGTCTGCACCAGCTACAGCTTCAGTTCCACCAGCTCCAGCATCTACTTCAGCCTCGACTCCGACCACGTCTACAGAAGGCTTCGTCCTTGGAGTGCTCCGGACTCCACCACCACCTGAAGATCAAGCCTGAGAGTCGATCTAGCACTATGCATTTTCTAGGAACTTTTTGGTAACTTGTTGCCAAAGGGGGAGAAAATGTATAGATCATAGGCTTCGAGAGAGAGAGTGTTGCTTTTATTCTCTCTTGCTTTATTTGGTGGTTTTTCGAACTTTGTTTGCTTTTGAGTGCTTGAGATACTATGTCATTGCTCGTGAGACATTGATGATCATGTGTTTGATCATAAGCTACACTTAATGTTTGCTTAATATTATCATCTTATCTATCTTATGTGATCATTCACTATTCTTGGTGATGAGTGCATGTATTTCATTCTTATCATTTTAAGCGCTCCACCAAGATGTATGTGACATGGAAGAGTAACCCATGACTCTAACTCCTTGTGCATTTGCAGTCCAAAGCAAATTTTAAATATGCACAAATTTAGGGGGAGCTCTTACTTGTCACATACTTCTCAAAGCGACGATATATTTCATGCTTATTATCATTTGTCGAAGCTTTGATCTATATGTTGTCATCAATTACCAAAAAGGGGGAGATTGAAAGTGCAACTATCCCTAGGTGGTTTTGGTAATTCATAACAACATATAGCTCATTGAGCTAATGCTATTCCAAGATGATTATTTCAGGAAAGCTCAATGATTGGCATGGCATGGATGTGAAAGTGGAACCCTCAAAATGGTAAGGACAAAGGATTGGCTCAAGCTCAAAATCTCAAGACTCTTCATTTTATATTTTAGTGATCCAAGATCACATTGAGTCTTTAGGAAAAGCCAATACTATCAAGGAGGGATGAGGTGTTGCTTAATGAGCCTCTTGCTTCATGTGCTTAGCGATATGCTCCAAAACCCTCAACTACTTTCCCATATCCACATATGACCTAAACCCTAAGCCAAACTCGGTCATACCGATTCTTTCTATCCGGTGCCACCGAGTTTCACTCGTCATAAGCCACTGCCAAACCCTAGCAATTCGGTTCTACCGATAGGGATCTCGGTCTCACCGAGATGGGATTGCAAACTCTCTGTTTCCCTTTCGTAACTTTTCGGTCTCACTGAAAGAGCGGATCGGTCCCACCGAGAGCGCAATGTAAATTTAGTGTTTCCTTTTTGTAACTTTTCGGTCTCACCGAAAGAGCAAATTGGTCCCACCGAGTTTGCCTGACCAACTCTCTGGTTAGCTAGTTATCAAAATCGGTCTCATCGAGTTTGTGTAATCGGTCTCATCGAGATTACGTTATGCCCAAACCCTAACCATATCGGTCCTACCGAGTTGCATGTCAGTCCCACCGAAAATCTCTAACGGTCACTAGGTTTACCTTTTCGGTCCGACCAAGTTTGTTGATTCGGTCCCACCGAGATTGGAAAACTGTGTGTAACGGTTGGATTTTGTGTGGAGGCTATATATACCCCTCCACCTCCTCTTCATTCGTGGAGAGAGCCATCAGAATAGTTCTACACTTCCAACTCACATGTTCTGAGAGAGGACTACCTACTCATGTGTTGAGGCCAAGATATTCCATTCCTACCATATGAATCTTGATCTCTAGCCTTCCCCAAGTTGCTTTCCACTCAAATCTTCTTTCCACAAAATCCAAATCCTATGAGAGAGAGTTGAGTGTTGGGGAGACTATCATTTGAAGCACAAGAGCAAGGAGTTCATTACCTACACACCATTTGTTACTTCTTGGAGAGTGGTGTCTCCTAGATTGGCTAGGTGTCACTTGGGAGCCTCCGACAAGATTGTGGAGTTGAACCAAGGAGTTTGTAAGGGCAAGGAGATCGCCTACTTCGTGAAGATCTACCGCTAGTGAGGCAAGTCCTTCGTGGGCGATGGCCATGGTGGGATAGACAAGGTTGCAACTTCGTGGACCCTTTGTGGGTGGTTGCTTCTTCGTGGACCCTTCGTGGGTGGAGCCCTCCGTGGACTCGCGCAACCGTTACCCTTTGTGGGTGGAGCCCTCCTTGGACTCGCGCAACCGTTACCCTTCGTGGGTTGAAGTCTCCATCAACATGGATGTAGGATAGCACCACCTCCCCGAACCACAGGAAAAACTTCCGTGTCTCCAATTGCGTTTGAATTCTCCAAACCCTTCCCTTTACATTCTTGCAAGTTGCATGCTTTACTTTCCGCTGCCAATATACTCTTTGCATGCTTGCCTGAATTGTGTGATGATTGCCTGACTTGTCCTACAAGAGCTAAAATCTGCCAAGAACTAAAATTGGGAAAAGGTTAAGTTTTTATTTGGTCAAGTAGTCTAATCACCCCCCTCTAGACATACTTTCGATCCTACACAAACCAACTGAAAATCAGGCAAAGAAAAGAGAGCAAAAACCAGGCTATCACAATATCACGGTTTAATACTCCCCAAAATCTATCCATAAAATTTTCTTCACTTTCTTCTAAAAATGAGTGCAACAAGGTAGTTTGTAAATCATTATAATATTTTGTTATGGTGTCACTACCTTGTTTAAATTGTTGTAGTTTTTTAATCATGCCACGAGTATAATAAACATATACGAATCTATCTCTCATGACATGTTTTAAATCATCCCAAGTAGTAGGTATATAATCAAGGTTTAGCCGACATTATTCACTCCACCAAACTGAAGCATAACCAGTGAATGAACCAACTGCGACCTTAACTTTTTTTACAATCAGCAAAATTATGGGAAGCAAATATATCATTTATGTCGAACTCCCATGCAATATATAAGGCAGGTCTAAAACGACCATTAAATGGTGGTATAGAAACATCAACCAGATCACGCGCATTTGGATGTTTGTGTGCCTCTCGTGATAGTTGTAGTATTTGCTTAGGTGGTGGCACATCTCCCATGTTGATGAAGCCCAAGAACTAACAACTCTAGAACCTGTCATAATTTGTAGAAAGCAAGAAAGAAAATCCGATAATAATGTTCCTATGAACTGCTAAGATGTGGTGGTAAAATGCTCATGGTATAGGAAATATCAATGTCTTACAAGTTCTTACCATGCAGCAGGTGGTGACAGGCAACCAGCGGTGTCAAATAACTCCGAAGATTGAGTAAAGCGATTGCCAGGGAAACGTGCATATACACGGTGTAGAAATGTGTGGAGCTTGGAAGACTTAAATATATGGTAGAAAAATATTAGCAATAATCAATTTAGGGATGCAATGTTGAATAAATGCTCAAGGACGGTACTGTGCTGGTCCTATGCTAGACCGGAGCCTATAACACTAATGAGGCCACGACATTGCACAACTAGCATCAATAAAGGATCTTAAGTAGTTCTGGACAGCAATTTATAAGTGAAGATCACAATGGCAGTAAAGATAATGATGAGAAACAACTGCCAAATAGGATATACGAACAACTCTCTCCAATTTTACTCTGGAAAAGTTTGTGCCAATTTTATGATAATTTTTCTCCAGAATGGAACTGGCTCAACCTTTCAAATGCAAAAAGAATCTCTCAATTCCGAGTTGATATGAGGAGTCAATTTTTTTAAAAACTACCCCGAAAAACCAGAACAATCTATGTTTGCGAACTTCGGAGGGCAAAAATACCTATTTAGAAGCCAATTTGAGGTGTCAATTATTGAACTAGCTTTTGCAACTATTTAGATGCACCTCGTCTCTAGCTTTAATTTGAGTACTTGTGGAGCCAAAACAGAGTTCGTATGAAAAATATATGGTTATTTTACTGAACTGTGCGCAAAATAGACTCGAGTCCGAATTCAGGTACGAGATTGAGTCTAGATAGATTCAAATTTTGTTTTTTTCTTCTCTTTTTTTCTCACACTTTTTTCTTTTCCTTTCTCTCGTTTTTTGTCTAACTTTTTTTTACCTTTTCTATTTTTTTCTATCTTTTTTTTCTCACTCCCTCTTTCCAAAACAAACTATAAGATGCAGATAGGATCAAGCGAAGATGTGAACAACCTCAACTATGATTATGACAATGAACGATGGGTAGCACGTGGTGGAAATTGATGGATGGGGTGGTGGACAACGGAAGGGATAATGATGCAGCGGAGGCGTGACTAATGTGAACAGACCTCGAAACTCTAAAGGACTAGATACTAAGACTAGTAACTCGACACGACGATGCAACCGATAACTCAATAATCCAAACAATGAAAAGAAAATTGAAAGGCTTAGACTGGCTTGGACAAAGGATGAACAGATTTAATTTTTATGGCTTTTTCTTGGAAATAGATAAGAAGATAAATCTAATCTAGGGAAAACTGGAAATTCTCATCGAGCATCATGAAAACTGATACCACTTGATAGAGGTGAGGGTGTCCTAATTTTTCAATGAGATGATACCACTTTGACGATCCGACTACAAACATGCACGACGTTGCGTCTTAGCCATCGCTAAACCAACTTCGAGAGGTTATTGACCACGCCGGAGCATGATCAACCTGACCACGAAGGTCTATTCTTGCAAGCAATCAAAGAATAAGCAAGAATATGATAAAGCAATGTGAATATTGCGAATATATATGAAATATTGATAAAGGTGGGGATCCGGAAGCGGTCTTGGTCTGGTCGTTGGAGACAAACGAAGTACACGAAGTTGCAATGGCTAACTTTTAACTAAACAAATCCCAAGCAAAAAGCTACTACATTGATCTACTTATATAAGAGTAAGGAGGGGGTGGACAAGGAGGTGGGAGGACGTCCCAAGGTAGCGTAAAACTAACCCTAGGTCGTACAAGGCCCATGGGCCCAAGTGGAGGTGATGCAACACTTTTCGACTTGTAGTTTGACTCAGATTCTGCTACGGTGTCAGATTGTTTCATCAATATCTCATCTCTCCTGACGAATTTGAAGGTGAATCCAATTGGATTCTAAAGAGCACAAAATCTACTTTCCAACAAAAAAAGAATCACCCAATTCGGAGTCTGGATGAAAGAGTTCTTGATGTTTTGAGTCAGGTATGCCTGTGCAGTCTGAATCTGAATCCAGAACGTGAGAGACCTGGACTCTATCTTCTCTTGGCGAAAAAGTGACGTGAGAGGACTTTTTGAATAGAACCTAAACTTCTCCTTTTCCCTTATCTTCATATGTGGATTGTACAAATGTCCCATACACCTGCAATTAGACATGGCACAAAAGTCTGTGAATTATTTTTGTCCTGGATAACATAAATAAATTATTGCATAGTTCCATTAGAAATCACTTCATAAGTATACATGTATGCAATATTTGTGGTCATATCCAAGGTAGTCATGTCCTCATTAAGGTGGTTCGCTCTCAGGAGCTCAGATGGTCAACTCATGTGAAGTGGAAGTCGACATAAAGTTCAAGTACCCTACACATACACAAAACAAAGCAAAGAACGTGTGCGCATGGTAGATAAACACATCATCCATCATGATGGTTCTCATCTTTTGCACATAACCATTAGAAGCACAAGTGCATGAATAATATGATGTAACAATGGCGATATTCATGGCACTAGGTATATGGTGCAAAGAAGTAAGGCAAGCATGCTTCACAAGAAATATGCCAAAATGTCCAAATATATGCGAGAATGCTATGGGGGTAATCTCATGAAAAAGACTATAATCATTGTTGCACTCAATACATGGCAAATCATCTAGCATGAGAGAGGCAACATATGAAGATATATGACTAGAAGCAATAGCAATCATGTGCAAAGCATGGAAATGGTTGGCATCAACTGCATAGAATGAGAAAGTATGAATCATGGGTAATGCAACATAACCAAGAATGTCAATCATGTCGTGCAAACTAGTGGAGCGAAGATGCAACACACCAGACAAAATCATGGAAATAATGTCATGTGAGCAAATAGTAGGCATAGGCAATGCACAAGACATATCGCAAGCACGAACACAAAGAAAGATCATAGTATCATCATAGGAATGGGTCATAAATGGAATATGGCAATAACAAGCAATATCTCCAGCAACCTTGCAAATACACATACAAGTAGTAGAATGAATCATGATGTGTAATGCAAAGCATGGGTCACAAATGCATGGAAAATGCATAGGAATGACCATATGATGCAAAGTGAACGTGGCAATATGGGCAAACGATATATGATAGACAATAACCAAAATCATGTGAGGGCCATGTAGAAGAAATGCGCGAAGTCCGTGCGTAATGGAAATGGTGTGGAAAACAATCCATGGGATCCCAAGTCATCGCTGCTCTCTAGAGCTCGTTTAGTCAACTCACGGAATTGTGAGGTTGACAAGTATTCATGGGTACCTACACAAAAGAGACACAAACCAAAGAAAGTGTGTGCATGGTAAATGTACACATCATCCATCATGATGTGTATGTGCACATGCGAGTTAGCACAAGATAAGCAACGATCAAAGAAATTTGAAGCATGGTATATGAACATGTCATCCATCATGAAAGAATAGTTGTTATGCATAACACCATGGGGACACAGATTGAGCATGTGATTATATGGCACATCAATAGCATTTTCATTCATGGGGAGCATATGGTGCACACAACCATGGGAATCATGCAATGGATGGGGTAGATCAAAATCTTCTAACGTGTATGAGGAAACTGTGGGGGGTCTCCTCATGAGCAGTATCGTAAACATCATATGGAGAAAATGGACAACCTCAAAAACAATGCATATCCAAAGCGAGGTGGTCATGGCATGGCATATGGTTGAAATGATGCAAAGGGAACCATATCAATATCATCACAAGAGAAACAAATGCCAATAACCATGGGCTTGTCATCTATGCCATAAGTGCAATTTGGGTTTATTTTAATGGCATATGCATAGTTACTACGAAGATATTGCAGATTTGACATATTGTTGATCTCATGCATAGCATATGACAAGTCAAGTAGATTGTCAAACATGATGTGACTGAGACAATTATCACAAGAAATCCTATGTAACATGACATCACAACAAAGAGACTCTACATGGCAATCATTAAACTCATCATAAATGGGTAAATCTTCGCATGGGGAAATCATACTAGCATGAAGCACGGTAGTAGGTGGATCAACATCATGCAAGCAATCAATGTCAAGATAGTCCACTAGTGGGACAAGAGCATCATCTTCACCTTTGTTACTTTTCTCATCCCACTCAAGTGTTGTAGGTGAGGTGGAAAAGACCAAATGGTGGTCATCATCATCAACTTGATGGAACCATGTGGGGGTGCATCATATTCCTCCATGGCCATTGTCTTGTCGACGAAGTCGTCGAGAATCAGCGTGTCATCATATATGGGACCTAGAACGAAATGAGAAGACACAATAGAGGTAGAGGTTAAGTCGTTAGAAATCATAGTGGCCTCACATGACATATCAACTATCACACTCTCTCTATGTGATGGCTCACTCACTCCCTCAAAATGGGTGCACTCAAAGTCACATACGGTGGAGTCACTCATCTCACTCAAGTGGTGGGGGTTGTGGCTCTCCTCACATGGGAACTGGGGCAACTCATCATATATGGGGCTAGTGGTGAAGTCACTCCCACTCTCAATATGGTGGCATAAGTCACTCAACTCATCTCCAAACGCCGCCGTGATCGAAGGGAAAATCCCGTGCTCAACCATCTCGTCGCCGTTGCCGTGGATGAAGGCCGAAGTCTGTCAATAGAAGCAATAAACCCTTGGAACGACACGGCTATAACTTTTAATGATGGTGACGAACCAAAATACAGTATAGTCCGAGCACCAGCCGCCTTGGTCCTCAGTCCAATCGTGGACGGCTTTCGGCTCACCAAGGTCCTCATGCACAGCGGTAGCGACTAAACCTCATCTACGAAGATACACTCCACAAAATGGAAATATACAGGAGCCGCATTGAGCAAAGCAGCACGACCTTCCGAGGAATTATTCCCAGTCGGGAGGCGCGGTGTGCGGAAAAAATAACACTCGACGTGGTATTTGGCATGCCGGAGAATTATCGGTCCGAAGAAATAACCTTCCAAGTGGCCCCTTTCAACAGCGGATATCACACCCTTTTGGGGCGGGAGGCATTTACACGCTTCCAATCTATACCTCATTACGGGTACATGAAGCTTAAGATGCCTGGGCCCAAAGGCATAATCACTCTCGCCAGTGATCCGGACATAGCACTCCACGCCGAAAATAAAACTGCATCCCTGGCCCTTGAGGCATTATCTGAAGCCCTCACGGCCGAAGAATTAACCGCACTACGCTCCACGGTGGACAGGGACGATGTGATCTTAGACAAACGCCCCAAGTCCACCTCCTTCAAGCTAGTGGAAGAAATAGTCAAATTCTAGGTCCATCCAATGGACCCCACAAAGACAACATCTATTGGGGCACAACTAGACCCAACGGTCGATGCCTCGCTAAGGGATTTTCTTCGTGAAAACTAGGATATATTTGCCTAGCACCCTTCTGACATGCCAGGAATCCCGCGCAAACTGGCCGAACATAGCCTCAACATATTAAAGGGATACAAACCGGTCAAACAAACACTGCGGCGCTTTTTCGAACCTAAATGTCAATCCATGGGAGAGGAGCTAGCCAAGCTAATCGAGGCCGGATTCGTCAGAGAAATAAAACATCCGGACTGGCTGGCAAACTTGGTGATGGTACCAAAGAAGGATAAATCCTAGCGCATGTGTGTCGATTTTAAAGACCTCAATAAAGCTTGCCCTAAGGATCCCTTCCCCCTCCCCCACATTGATCAAATCATTGATGCTACTTCAGGACACGACTCACTGTGTTTCCTCGACGCATATTCCGGATACCATCAAATCAAAATGAAGGAGTCCGACCAAGCTGCAACAACATTCATCACCCCATATGGGCCATTCTGCTACAACACCATGCCCTTCGGGCTCAAGAATGCCGGCGCCACCTACCAACACATGATCCAAATATGCCTGGAGAAACTGATCAGAAAGACAGTCGAAGCCTATGTGGATGATGTTGTAATCAAGACAAGGCACATCGGAACACTAATAGACGACCTATGCCTCACATTTGACAACCTCCGCACATATGACATTAAGCTCCATCCGGAAAAATGTGTTTTTGGCGTCCCCGCAGGAAAGCTGCTGGGCTTCATTGTTTCCAATAGAGGAATTGAAGCAAATCCAGCCAAAATCCGAGCTCTGTCACAATTGGCTACGCCAACAGACCTTAAACAAGTCCAAAAACTCACGGGTTGCGTGGCAGCTTTAAGCCGCTTTATCTCCAGATTGGGAGAAAAGGCACTGCCACTCTATCACCTTCTATGGCGAACCGATCACCTTGAGTGGAAGGACGCGGCAACAGCCGGACTGGAAGAAATAAAAACACTCCTAGCAAGCAACCCAATCCTGGCCACGCCAAACATCGGCGAACCAATGCTGCTATACATATCGACAACACATCAAGTGGTGAGTGTCGTGCTCGTCATTGAATGAGAACAGGACGGACAAAAATTCCCACTTTAGAAGCCAGTATACTACATATCCACTGTCCTTACACCATGCAAATCCCGGTACCCCGTTATCAAAAGATAGCATACGCGGTCTACATGGCATCCCGAAAGCTACGACACTACTTCCAAGAGTGTTCGATCACGGTGGCTTCTGAAGTACCACTCAATGACATAATAAACAACCGCGATGCCATGGGCTGGATTGCCAAATGGGCCATTGAGCTCCTTCCATTTGATATTACATACAAACCACATCGAGCTATTAAATCCCAGGTACTGGCTGACTTCGTCGCCGAATGGACAGAGGCCGAACTCCCTAAAGAGGACGGCACATATTCCAACTAGGTTATGTACTTCGATGGCTCCAAAGTGTTGGCAGGGCTAGGAGCGGGCGTCGTTTTGATGTCCCCCACGGGAGACGTAATTCAGTACGTACTCCAAATACTATACACAGACTCCAATAATGCAGCCGAATACGAGGCCTTATTGCATGGTCTCCGGATGGCTGTCTCCATGGGCATACAGTGCCTGGAAGTGCGCGGGGACTCAAACCTTGCAATATCTCAAATAAATGAAGACATCGATGTCAAAGATCCGAAGATGGCGGCTTATCGTAATGTCGTCCTAAAAATGTCGGCTCGGTTCGAGGGACTCGAGTTTCATCACGTGGCCTGAGAATGTAATCAAGCGGTTGACGTTCTTTCTCGTATCAACGCCAAGCATGACCCAGTCCCACCTAACATCGTTCTGGAAAGGCTTTTCAAGCCATCCGTGGTGTGGCAGGGGGAAAGGGGCAACACTAGTCCGGATCCGAACACAACCCCAGATTTTGAACACACCGATATCGTCGGAGGCTCAGCCACCGAAATAACACCGTCGACCCATCTCATTATGGCAGTCATTGCCCCATGGACCGAACCCTTCTTGGCCTACCTTAATAGGAAGGAACTTCCTAAGGATCAGAATGAGGCCCGCCGCATTGTCCGTCGTTCGAAGGCCTACAAGGTTCACGGCGGAGAACTCTACAAGAAAAGCGCTACCAGAGTCCTTCAAAGATGCATCTCCGAGGAGGAGGGGCGGCAGCTCCTGGCTAAGATTCATGCCGGTCTCAGCGGGCACCACGCCGCAGCTCGAGCCCTTGTTAGCAACGCCTTCCATACATGGTTTTATTGGCCAACAGCCCGAGCAGATGCACATGACCTTGTCCAACGTTGCGTCGGATGCCAACTCTTTGCCACTCAAAGCCATATGCCCCCTCACTGCCCTACAAACAATCCCCATCACTTGGCGTTTTGCGGTCTGGGGACTGGACATGGTTGGACCCCTTAAAGGAGGAAGCCATAAGAAAAAATATCTGCTGGTCACGGTGGATAAATTCACTAAGTGGATAGAGGCCAAACCAGTTAAAACGGCCGAGTCCAGGCCGGTGATAGAATTCATATCAGGCGTCGTACACCGTTATGGTGTCCCACACAGTATCCTCATTGATAACGGCTCTAATTTCACAGCCGACGAAGTGAAAACCTGGCGCGCTAATCTGGGCATCAAGCTTGATTACGCCTCTGTCTATCATCCACAGACAAATGGTCAAGTCGAACGGGCCAATGGTCTTATAATGAGCGGCATCAAACCCAGGCTGGTCTGGTCTTTGAAGGAATCAGACGCACACTAGGTTGAGGAGCTTGACTCTGTACTCTGGGGGCTGCGGACCACGCCCAACCGAACTACCGGATACACACCTTTTTCCTGGTGTACGGCGCAGAGGCTGTACTACCTTGCGACATTATACATGACTCACCTCGGGTGCGCATGTACGAAGAGAGAGAGAGGCCGAGCTCGATTGACAGGACAGCCTAGATGCCCTGGAGGAGGAGCGTGACGTCGCAAAAGCCCGTTCCGCATTTTATCAACAACAAGCCCGGAGATATCAAAGTAGAGAAGTACGGGCCAAGACTTATAATGTTGGCGAACTTGTTCTACGCTTGCCGGAGAAGAAAAAAGGAAAAACTCAAGCCAAATGGGAGGGTCCCTTCATCATTGACGAAGTCCTCATCGGAGGAGCATACCACCTGTGTGATGCGTCAGACAATCGCCTCGAGCCGAACCCCTAGAACGCGACCACACTCCGAAGATTCTATGCCTAAGCGCCGAACTCTTTGTTCGTCTCCTTCTCCCTGCTGTTTCCATAATACCTTTTTTCTTTCTTTCTCTCTCTTTTAGTTTTTCTCTTTAGCCTTAAAGCTTTCGTGCGGGTAGACCACGCACCTCGGATGCACACATATGCCTTCAAATATGTACGTCCATTATACCTGGGGGCTTCTTGTACAGAAGCTTTCTATTATTCTCCGGGCATCAAGCTCATCACATATGCGTCTTCCCCATATGTACATTTTCTTCGCCATTATATGCATCGATATGAATTAAGTTTTGGCCAAGCTGGGTTGCCTGGCTCCTGTGCTTATGCCCTACGTTCCCATTAGTTCGGCTAGGGCATAAAGGGAGCACCTCTCCGATTGTTATTGCCAGGTCATCTGGATGTGTACCTCATACTGGGTGAAGCCGAAAGCTAGCGTTCTTAAGGGAATATTCCGTCGATGAATTAAAGATGTTTTTTGCATTCGCTCCATTTGCGAAACCCTAGAAGATATATATATATATATATATATATACTGCGTTTTTTTCAATCACAGTTCAGACATGCGCTCTAACGCATGCACACCGAGGGAAAGGAAACCTTAATGGAACTATTCTCTCTGGAAGATGTTTCTTACATAATGTAATATAACATAACTAGCCGGATACAACTTGTATATTCAAGCAACTATGACCCCTACGCCTGGTTTCCATGTATACCCCAGTCTATTCAGCCGCACGGGTCTAGAGGGCAAAGCGAAAAGGTTTGCCATGACAATCGTTTTACAATCCAGCTAGACGGAAAATACACAGTCATTTTGACTCAAAACTTTCCTCCTCTATACCCTCCAGCAGGCTATCTAACTTACAATCCTGCTGGGAATATTTGGCAGCTACTGCTACTTGGTCATACACCAAATTAACGGGAACTTCCTTCCCGTCTGACCCTAGAGGTCTGACCCGAGCCATATGATTCGGGTCAAGCTTGGTGTACCGTGTCTTCACCATGGCCCAGGCTTCTCGAGCCCCTTCCCAGCAGGCCGATATTTTCCACAATCGAAAGGGCCGCCGCCCCCTTGAATAGCTCTAGGAGCTCCTCCATCTTTCCTGGAGGGGAGGCAGCTGGCCACAAGGCTTTGGCAACGCTTCGCATCGCCTGCCGAGCTTGCTCATGAACACGCAACAACTCTTGTAGCAGATCGCCTGAGAATCCAGACATCTCATCTTTGGGACGGTCGGTCAGCATACCTACAGATATAACTCTGCCAGTTCCTGATATCTCCGAACTATTATAAGGTAAATTCGGCCACATACTGAACATGCCACCGCGCAGCCTTTTATTCTCCTTCACGGAGTCGGCCAGTTGGGCCCGTACATCTTTCAGATCCTCGCCCAATCGGGTATTCGAATCCTGGAGCTTGTTCTTCTCTAGTACAACTTTTGTGAGCACACGCTCGCCCACGGCTAGTAGCTTCTTGGCTTCTCGTTCTCCATCTTGGGCAGCTTTCAATTGTTCTTGCAGTTGACCTAGTGATCCTGATAGGAGTTAAGCAACCGTGTTTAACATTATTGGTATACCATTTTGTTTTCTCGATGGAGGGGAACATTACCAGGAGACGCCTTGTTGGATTTCTCCAGTTCGGCACGGGCAGCAGTTAGCTGCGTCTGGCACTTTTCTAGCTCTTGGGCTAATAGGTCATTCTTCTCCGTAAGAACCTGGTTATACAATGATACTTAAATCAGTTGTACCAACTGTTTCAAGTCTCGGGGCTACTGGCATAAGGTTATCATAGTCAGACAAAGTAAACTTACCCACACATCTTTTAAATGCTGCCTGGTGGCTCTGTTAAGCCCATCTCGAGAAGCTCGGATGTATGCATCAGCCGAGATGAAGGCATTAAATACTTCTTCTAAAAAGTCGGGGTCTTGTAAAACGGCCCTGCGACGCCGATGATTCATGGCGCTCTCCACTTCCGAGTTAGTGACGGATACATCCTCCGAATCCTCGGTTGGAGGAAAGTCTGGCGTTACCCGCGCATCAGCCCCCGTCTTTACGGGAGGATCTGGATCCTGGCTGTGGGAAGTATGACCAGCCGGACCACAGGATATAGTCTGGCACACTTTTTTCCTGATACAGGATAAACATAAAGGTCATAGTTGGATGTGACTGCCAAGGTGCATATTTGCAAATCCATACCTCTTTGATGAAGGCTCGGCCGTATCTTTGTTTGCCCTCCTCTTTGAAGGCTTGCCCGGCATGGGGGCCACTCTCTTCGAAGATGCCCTTGGAGCAGCATGACGTGCTGAGCACCTCCCCTTTTGAGCACAGGACAATGAGGTGGGTGAGGCAGTATGAGAAAACTTTTTCGGATGAAATATCTCCGGATTACTTACGTGTGAAGCGGGGAGAAGACCGGGATAATCGGCGATGATGGCCACTTCTGTGCCGTCATAGCTCGTTTGGTAAAACACCCCATTCGCGAGCACCACCAATATATCCGGATCCTCTTCGAATCCGGGGTCGAGGTCCTGATTGTGGCCCTCGGGCTGCGGGGAAGGGCTGTAAAGCCCCTCAGAAATCTTTTGCCAGTGCTGTTGTAAATGGATGGGTTAATGTTCGTTGAACATAGCTCAGGGAGTAGAATGAGTAGAGCAGAGTTGGGAACTTACCCAGCTAGGAGGACTATACATAGAATATCCTTCCCCATGCTTGATGTGCAGGAACTCCTCTTCCTCCCCTTTGAACAGTTTGGCCAATATTTTGGCCAGGGCAGCAGGGGTGTCTGGACCCTTCCTGCCGCAGCGGGAGGCATCATATTCCCTATTATAGTGCCACATGGGAAGTCCTCTGTATTGGAGTGAGTGGACCCCCCGCATCATGAAGGTCGCCATTACTTCGACCATTGTATATCTGGACTGGGCGAGCATCCTTATCTTGCTCAAGAGTTGGCGAACCTCCGCACTATCTTACTCCTCGAGGCTCCAAGGGCGCCAGTTGTGACGTTTCTTCAAGGGAACACTTGTGAACTCAGGAAGACCCCTCCGGGTTGGGTCTGGAAGTACGATGTCCTCGATGTAGAACCACTCGGAAGTCCACTCTTCAGACACCTTCTTCGGTGTGCCAAATAGGTATTCTGTCTCGGCGATGCACCATATTTCGGCTCTGCCCACTTCAAATATCGATCCTTCATGGTTACGCGGGACAAGGCAGAATAACTTTCTCCAGAGTTCAAATTGGGCCTCACAACCCAGGAATAGTTCCCATAAAGCAACATAACCCGCAATGTGCAGGATGGAAGCTGGGCTAAATTTATGCAGCTGGAGGCTATAATAATCCAGAAGCCCTCGGAGGAATGGATGAATTGGAAATCCCACGCCCCTTAGCAGATAGGGGACGAAACACACTCGTTCCCCAGGATGGATTGGGGAAATCCTCTGCCTTGGTTTTGCCATCAAAGGAGGCTAACCCTGCTCGAACAGGGACCAGATCCGCAGCGGGAGAAATCCCTGCGTTTGTAGCTTCACTAGATGACCGTGGGATATGGAGCACCTCTCTCACTCGCCTCTCTCTGGGCCGCGGGGACGGGAGGAGGAGCTGAGAACGCTAGACATGTTCTTTCTTGGCAACCTTTGGGGACTTTTTCTGCGAGATGGTTGAATGGATCTAGGATCCAGTCTCGTTAAATAGACATTGTCCCTCGCGTGGACGGGGTGTTATGTGCAAAAATGCCCTGACATGTCGCATCCGCTCGACACGTGGAAGCTAAGTTGTTGATACACAGAAGCCGAAGGGTACAGACATTGAATGGAAGACCGAATACACTACTTGGAGGTCATTGGTGGAGGAACCTGCCTTGCAATGTTGAAGACAATCTATGCACCGAACACCTAGCCATTGAAGACCGGTTTGGGGGCTACTGAGGGAGTCCTGGACTAAGGGGTCCTCGGGCGTTTGTGTCAGGACCCCGATTCTAAGTCACATCGATCTAGCATGTAACACATCATATCTCTTTGTGGCCTCACGCAAGGTATTCCCATGGGTGCCACCTTACCTGGCCCGGGACTGTTTGCACCTTTTAGCTCACGTATATGATAGTGCTGCTAGTATCCATATGACAAAGAACCCGAGCCGACATGACTAGTCATGAACCCAAAGTGGCGCTAACTTACGAGGACATGCATACATGAACCAGCATCGAACATATCGGTCATCAACGTGTTAATCCGGGATGTAGCAACTAGGCTAACAGGACTCCGGGAACCCGGGCTGTAGCAGGCTAGTAGGACTCCAGAAGACACCGCGTGACATTTCCCCGAATGGACAGACACAGGAACGAAGTGGATCACATGCCGGCCAGTCTAAGTGTTCCGGAGCAGTAGTAACTGGGCTAGCAGGACTTCGGTAAACCAGGCTATAGCAGACTACCATGGCTCAGTGGAAGCACTAGACTACATTTCCCCATAAGAGAGGCTACCAAGGATAAACAGCTAGGTTGTCGGATCCCACACATACCAAGCATTTCAATCATACACACATTATGCCCGATATGTGTAAATACAACATGGCATCACAACAAAACTCTACAACTAAAAGTATTTATCATTAGGCTCCGAGGAGCCAAGTATTACAAACATGGGTCTCATGACCCAACATACATAGCATACAAGCAACAAGCACAAGTGGAAGCTTAACTTGTCTGAGTACAGACAACTATAATAGAAAAATGCTGAGAAGCCTGACTATCTACAAGACCCTGCCGAGGGCACAAGATCGTAGTTGAGGTAACAAGCTAAACGTCGACATCCACACGGAACTACTAGCGAGACTGAAGTCTCTCTACAAAAACATAAATTAAGCAAATGTGAGTACAAATGTACCCAGCAAGACTTACATCAGAACTAGCTACATATGCATCGGTATCAACAAAGGGGGGGGGGGTGGAGTTTAACTGCAGCAAGCCAGCTTTGACTCGGTGGCTATCCTGAACTACGACTGCAAGTAACTCTTTTGAGCTGGCGCACACGAGTCCACATATTCATCATATCAATACACCACTATGGATCTGCTCCCGTCTCCCTACGAGAACGCCATCCATTGCACTCAAGCTTATCTTGCGCATTTTAGAGTATCCACTTTCACTTGTCTATGAACTGTACAGGCAACCCAGAAGTCCTTTACCGCAGACACGGCTATTCAAATAGATCATGTTAACCCTGCAGGGGTGTACTTCTTCACACACGCTCTCACCACTTACCACCATGTACACGTCGTGTATCTCGGCAACCTTCAAGCAGAAGGCTGGCGAGGGAGTCGGCCACGACCTGACTAACCACACAAGTCTCTAGTCCAGGTTTATCGCCTATTCGAGTTCCATCCGCGAGGAGATCCGGCCGGGGTTTCGCTCACATCCCCAAACAATGTGTACAGGGTTCCGCGACACCAAACGGGCGCCCAACATACCCGGCCACGGTGTATCTACCGCATCATAGCCCACCCCTAGGGTCAGCACTACGCACGGCCTCCAACACATATCCTACAAACACCAGAAACTAGTTGCAACTCCTGGACAGAGATCAAGGCGATAAATAAGTCGAGAGGGTCAATTAAGGATCCCAATGTGTGGTAGTAACTGTTCATGGATCACAAACACAAAACTCAGTTCCTGAGGACGGTTTCAATGAGACAACCCACCATGTACTCCTACATGGCCTCTCACCGCTACCTTTACCAAATCATGTTCACACACTTAGCTCATACACAGTAGGACATGTTCATCACCATTCCAATTCATCCCCGATGAATCAGACCTAACTCAACTCTAAGCAGTAGCAGGCATGACAAACAAGCATGAATGAGTAGGCACATCAGGGCTCAAACAACTCCTACTCATGCTAGTGGGTTTCATATATTTATTGTGGAAATGACATGCCATGTAGAGGAAAAGGGGTTCAACTATCGCAGCATGTAACAGTTAAATTGTTGTTGTCCTAATGCAGTAAAAGAGAGCAGGAGCGAGAGAGTGGGATTGTATTGGAATGAACAAGGGGGTTTTGCTTGCCTGGCACTTCTGAAGATAGTATAGTTCTTCATCAGTGTCATCGATCTCATCGTCGAAACCATGTTTACTGAGAGGGGACAAATACCAGCAAACAACAAGAACACAATCAGTGCTATGCCACAATATGATGCATGATCATGACATGGCAATATGCTGTGATTTGAGCTAATGCAACTAGCAACAATTTAAATGAAGTTGGTTTGAACCAAAGGTTCAAATTGAAGCTCCATATGTGATTATTTAAATGCCAATCATTTTTTTGGCCTGATCAGTAGGTATAAGTTGTTCAAACATGCATGAAAGTGGTACAGATGGATTTCTTGAATTTTTCTGATAATTTTTCATATATAAATTATTTAATTTGGAGTTACAGTTGATTTTATATGAATTTTAGAAGTTTAAACAATTTCTGGAATTTTCCTGAATTATAAATAATCCAGAAAAAACACTTATTGCGTCAGGGTGACGTCGCTGTCATGTCAGTAGTCAACAGGGCCGGTCCTGGTCAAACCTGACCAGTGGGGTCCACTGGTCAGTGACTCGGTCAACTAACAGGGTTAATTAGCACTAACTAAAAGTTAATCTAGGCTAATTAGTCCATGGACCCACACGTCAGTGGCCGTGGGTTTAAAATTAAGTTAATTTAACACTTAGCTAATTAACAAGGACCAGGGCCCACTTGTTAGCGGCTAACCTAACTAACCTAAATAGGATTAGCCCTAACTAACTTAGTTAGCCGGACCGGGCCCGCATGTCAGTGAGAGAGAGGGGTCAAACCCCTGGTCAGACAACGTCAAACCCCGCCGGTCAAAGCGGTCAACCTGCCAGCGTTTAGCTGCCGGCGTGGCCGGACGCGGCGGAGTGCTGCAGAAACGCTGCTCCGGCCACTGTTTGATGCGCGGAAGGGTGCTATGCAGAGCTGGAACCCGTCCGCGTCATTTGGTGCAGGTGGCGTCGCCGTAGGTGACCTAAAACGATGGCGGCGACCTCAAATGCGGTGGCCGGAGTTCGACGATGATGTAACCATCGCTATGGTGCATGGCAGGAGCGACGGGTGGCTTCTACGTGCTCCTGGAGCTGCACTGAGCACGGAGATGTGCTCGGCTTTGAGCCTAAGTGGATGCGGCGACGGTAGTGACATGGCCTGCAGGCGGAAGCTTTCGGCTCCGCGGAAGAGCACGGCTAGGGAACGCGTTCGGCAGTGAGAAGAGAGGGGAAAGATGGCGGGGCTCACGTAGATCACGAGACGAATCGGCGAGGGGGGGTCGGCGGCGCCCGAGGATGAAGATGCGGCCGGGGACAGCATGCCAGGCCGTCCCGACTTGCGCTTGTTGGGGGGAGCTTCACGGTGTCGAGGCAGACAGCAGGGATAGCACGGGGAGGCGTGGGGATGGCTGTGGCCGCGAGAACTACGGTGGCGCGTCCATGGTGGCCTCGGCCATGGGTGGAGGGGAGTGAGGGAGAAGCGAGGGGGAGGACTGGAGAGGCCGGCTCGACCCACACGTTGGTGGTGGGATCGTTCGAGGCGTCGCGCTGGCAGGGGAGGGCAGGCAGGCAGCTCGCGTTGTGCACGGAGCGCACGCGCGCATCGGGCACGCACCCTATCCGACTGGCGGGAGGACGACGACGACTGGCACAGGCCAGTGGGCTGGGCCGGATGGGCTGCACAGGAGCTGGGCCAGCCGGGTAGGTTTTTCCTCTCTCTCTGCTTTTCTATTTCCTATTTATTCAGTTTGTTTGATTTGGTTTAACTACCAAATCACTTAATAAACTTCTGATATTCAATATGTGGACTTCGGGAACTAGTCCAGAGCCACATACCAACTTTCACAATTATTGGACATCACCAATGGTCGAACAAGGCCCATTGCCAACAACAGGACCTGATTCATAGTAATGAAGAAAAAAACAATGATGTTACTAGCAACAATAAACACAAGGAATTAAACTATACTAACAAAAGGTAGGTGTCACCTACAAAACTCTTGATGGTGTGGGATACAAAAATGAACATGTAAGGCACATTGGTGCGCATAAAATTCAAGAATATATATAAACACAATAAAAAGTAAAAATAAACTTGCTCTTATCAGTAGATGGATCATTAACTCCATAGTCAACAGCAGCCTCAACATCATGACTGCTCTCCTGCATGAAAGAAAAATTAATAAACAGATGATCATGAGAAAGTTCAACTACAATACTGGCAGCAGAACAACATAGTAAAAACTGAAAACATCAAGGACTGACTTACATCAACAACAGGAGGCTCCAGGCCAACATCATTCGTATGGTGGTCAGAAACATTAGCCTCAGTAACATCACCAGCCCTGCTCTAGGTGGTAGCAGCCTCATCCTGCTCAATCTGCTTGATAACAACATTGACACTTTCTTCATATGGCTTGCAGCGAGAGTCTTGCATAGTTTTGAAACGCTTCATGTTGTTCAACAGACGAACCGAGCTCTGAATTAGTTGAGAAGCACCATCACGCATATCACTAATTAAAATTCTCTCCATCTCAATATAGTCTGCTGCTTCCTCAACATTAAATTGATGACCTTCAGGAAGGATACCATTGATACAACTCAGACGCTCAACTGTAGTTGGGACCTTTTGCAGCTCAGAACACACATTACTAAAAATATGCACAGCACGCTCCAACACAGAAACAACTAGGTCAATACCAAAACCCTGCCCTTGTGAAGTACTAGCCTTACTAGGGCCGGGGGGAACATAACCAGCACCCTCAACAGCACGGCCATCTCTCAACTCATCGTGCACAAATGAAATCTTGGGAACCTGAGATGACATCTCCAGGACTGGCCGTTTATACACTCGGAAAAAGACAACTTCCTCTTGAGTTTTCCACTACGAACATGGAGAAAAAGAGTTAATTAATCAATGCAACACACAGGAGAAAATAAGCATTATATTAATAGATTTAAATCCATAGTACTAACGATCTTTCACTATCAGTGCCAAATTGTTAGTATTTACAAACAAGTCAGTTGAACAAGAGATTCAGTTCAACCACACATGACACAACAATACTAATAATCATACCTAAAACCACACAAAGCTTAAGAAATGACAAAATATAAACAGGTAAGTATGCAATACACATGTTCACTCTAGCAAAATAGCTATTCCTAAAAAAAGGTCTACAAGACACGACATAAATAAAAATCACCAGAAGCTTCCCAAACACCCAAGTCTTTGGATCCGTCTTTCCTTTTCTTATCAAATCTGCATCAGCCAGATCGGAAAGCTTGTCAGGATCCATGAAACATATGCGAGGGACTCGCATGTCAAGATTCGGAGTCTTGCCAAGGATAAGGCAGTCAAGGTACATTAGTACATGCCCTATAACACAACCTGTGATTGCCTCCCACGGGTAACACCATCTTGGTACCTGATAAGAGCCCTTCTAAGCTCATCAACCATCAGCTAGCAATAATCCATATTAGCCATGTCCTCAATGATGAGATCCTCAAACATTGCTGCCTCTCTAGAAACACGACGGGAGGCACCAGGAAACACAACTTTCATAAACACAATAATGAAGAACACTTTGAGAGCAAGGTCATCTTTGCTAGGATCCTTGACAAGCACCTTCGGCCTATCCCTCAAATCCTTTGTCTTGATATCTCTGTTCCTGCTAATGTCAAGCTCCGATCTTAACTTCATCAGAGCATCATCATATCCGTCCTCTGACGGCCTTAGTGCAGAATGACCACCATGAGGGAACCCAAATAGTTGCTGTATACCATCGCTAGTAATGTGAAGCTTCTTATTAGCCTCACCCATGTCAAGATTCATCGTATCAGGATCTATCTTCAGGTATAAAACTCCCATAAGAGGGAGGGAAATGTTAAGACTTCACCTTCCACTTGAAGATAGAACCAAAACCAGCTGGATGAACCCTAGCCACATGGCGACTCTCAAGCAATTTAGTGCAAGCATCATTCTCTCTCAACTAACATCGCACAGTTATGTTCAATCGCTATAGGTCACCTTCATCCAAAGCAACTTTTCCAGCATTGCACTCACCGGCTTAACCATACCCATAACGCTAACAGGCTGTAAAATGAAAATAAAGATGCCACAACTTAATTAAATGAATATAGAAAACAAAACAAACATATGAAGGCCAGAAGAAAAAAGAAAGATTGCACAAGTTCAACTCTTAAAACAACATCAGTACCACCCTCAATTGGTGCAAACAATGGCCAGCCCTCACCTCGCCTGCATACCAACCTAGACTCAATTAAATCATTGCAAGTACGACTAGTAAGTCACATACAGTACAAACACGTACCACTTCATATTCATGTTCAAAATCAACTTTGATATCATCTTCTTCAGATGCAGGATCTTCAGCTTCGGCACGAGCACGCTTCTTCACACCTTTGTCCACCTTCGCTGGAGCAACTTTACGCTTCTTATTTTCCTTCAACAAAGAGCGCTCTGGAAGAGCGGACAAAGAATACTTCTTATTTGACAGGGGATCCACCAAGTGTGCTTGGACCAATCTTCACAGCAACACTATCTCCATCAGCTTTGCTATTACAACGTTGGGAACCAGCTTTCACACATGGGCTACACCTCTGCGTGCCATCAGGATTTTGACCTGACATCTTCCTCTTCAAAATAACTTTCTTTTCCTTAACTGCATCACGAGTAAACACCTGCATCAAGCGAGTCTGCAACATGTTTGTCTTGACACGCATGTTAGTTCCATGAGATCCAGCATCAACGGTTGAAAACATCGTGTCACCACCTTCATCACCTACACCTTTAGCAGCTTGAGCAACATCTTGATCGCTTCGTTGCACGGAAGCAACCTTTTGACGCCGTTCCAACTCCTTTCTCCTCTGGAAACCACACTTCTTATTTCTTTTCCTTTCGTCCTCAAGCTGTAACTACATAGGAACATCCCTAGCCTGAGTAATAGGCTCCGTGCCATCATCACTCTGTGACTGACTAACAGACAACTTTAAGCTCCCATTACCATCACCAATATTAAGAGAATAAACTCCATCATTAATGTCTTTCACAACATCAACAATGTCCTTGCCAGCAGCATGGCTATCATTAAAGGCATAAACCAATAACATGAGCACACACATATACCAATAACATGAGCACACACATATAAAATTAAAACACAATTAACATTAAAGAGACAAGTAAAAAAGGCGCGTAGCATCAGACACAAACAAAATGAACAACTGATGTAACTAAACACATTTATGTATGCAAGGCTGTTAAAAAAGAGAAAATATAAGGGAAACACAAGCAACACTCGCAAGTTCTTCTAGAGGATTTGGTATCTCAAAAATAACATTCACAAGATCTTGAAAGCCTTCTAGTTTGTCAGAATCAGGAGGCATCGGCACTCCAACATTTGCAACAACATCATAATCAACAAAATAGTAAAAAAAAGTACATGAACAAGCAATCAGTTCAACTATATCAACACTACAAGTGCAACCAATAAAACAATATCACCCCACCACTTTCACACCAAACTTCAAAATGACAACACTTTCAACATCATAGTAGTTCTTCTCAGACTGCTACAAACTATTCAAATGCCAGAACAACAGTTCAAACTACACATGGTGATCAGTACTCCAATCTGTCTGCAGATCACAACAACCTAAAAACTAGACATACCACACATTCCAGGGCAAAATTTGACAACTATCAAAATCCATACAACTTGTAAAGTCCATACAACAACACCTATACAACTAAAAACCTATTAAGCACTAGATCTGATAAAACATCATCCGAATTACAAGAAAAATTACCTGCATTCAACTTTTCTGGACTGGATGGTGTACCCATTGATATCTACAGACCTAAAATCTGCGGAACCAGAACTGCAAGACACATGAACAAAAATTAGGGTTCTTACTTGTTTCAGAAACGAAGGATGCCAAACAAAGCAAACTCTTACCAGCAAACACAAACTCCACCACCGAATCTAGTATCACTCACGCGAACCGCTCGCTCAAGAGCAAAGGAACCCTAGCGAATGCAGCCTGAGATAACACGAGAGCAATAACTTAGAAATACAGGAAAAATCTGTACATAAGGGGACGCAAGGGGAGTCGAGTGCAGAGGAAAAAGATCACCCATACCTCCACCCTGGAGCACAACCCGCCGGTCGATGCTCCTGTGGCGAAACAGGAGAAGCAGCTTCTATGTGAGAAGAGGAGAGGAGGGGAATGAAGAAGGAAGCGATTTGTGGAGGGGAGGGGAGCGAAATAGGGGAGAGCGGAGGTTAAAAGGTGAGTGGGAGAAAACCGATGGCTAAAGCCCATGATCGTGGAAGAAAAACAAAAAGGGCAAAGCCCACTATCTCAGGGCAGTTACTAAAAATAATAGCAAAAAATAAATACAATAAAAAAATTAATTATAGAGGGAGAAAACAAACGGCTAAAGTACAAATAATACCTCATAACAGTACAATAAAAATTATCAAAGAAGTACAATTGAAATACCTTACGTAGACTATACAAAATTAAGTAAAAATATTCTCAAAAAATAACAAAATGTACAAAAAAATGGTGGTACGCTTTGAATCACAAATTCAAAAATATCCTCACTCTCGTGTACAAATTTGACACCAATCAAAAGATACCAAAATGATGCAGTTTATGTTATAGATCCACCTCAGTGTATGACAAAAACCGCTTCTTACCGACGATGTGTGTTCATCAATGAATAGAATAAAAAATATGTGTCAGTACAACTATGCCCCTCGGTGCGGTGATGGTTTTTCCCCTAAAAAAGATAAGATAATGGGGGAAAGTCCATACAAGGAAGATGTGTCAGTTCAACTATGCCCCTTTGTGCGGTGCTGGTATTCCCTCTAAAAAGATAAGATAATGGGGGCAAGTCATGTTAAGGACTTGCCTCCGCATGTGACGCCGCGACACACTGCGTCGTCGCCTGGTATGGCTCGTTCCAAGCCCGGCCTTGCCGGGATGGGGGAGGGGGTCCCTTCCCCCGGCTCGGCCTCGCGCTAACGCGGCAGTGCGCTCGTTTGACAGGCGCAATGCGGTTATTCTGTTCCCCCCACGCACCCACACACCCTAAGATAAGATAATGGGGGCAAGTCCATACAAGGAAGATGTGTTAGTACAACTATGCCCCTCAGTGTGGTGCTGGTTTTCCCCTAAAAAATATAAGATAATGGGGGCAAGTCCATACAAGGAAGATGTGTCAGTACAACTATGCCCCTCGGTGCGGTGCTGGTTTTCCCCCTAAAAAAGATAAGATAATGGGGGCAAGTCATGTTATGGACTCGCCTCCCCCCACGCACCCACACACCCTAAAAAGATAGATGTTCTTCAGTCCATACAAAAAATGTGTAAATACAACTATGCCATTTGGTGCGGTCCCTATATATCTTACCCAGATGTTCATTAAATATCCAAAAAATACTGAAAAATAATGAGAACAAAGAGAAAAAGCGAGCAAAACACACTATAAAAAAAGATGTCAGTTCAAGCAGAGAAGAACATTTCAGTACTAAAATAAAAAATAAAATGCTTATATTTGGAAAAAATGTCATAAAAACTAGAAGGAAAAAATGCTAAGAATAAAAAATATTGACCGCCCAAGGGACAGGCCGGCCCAACGCAGGTGGGTACTAGGACTCAAGACAACTACATAACCACCGGCGAATCCATTTGAAAACCAGACTGCGGGGGCCAACCCAGTAGGGCCCACAGGTCATCACAGAGGGCGAGCGCCGTGTATAAGCGCTCAGGTAAGTATTCTGAGGAGTTTGACCAGTTAGCCTCGACAGCGCTTATAAATAGGTTGAGAACCCCCTCGGCTAGTGAGGTGGGACTAAACGTATAGCGCGCATGCACGCCGCATTGCATAGTCGCGCAGGCGAGCTATTTTGGCCGAAAACAATGGCTACATGGGATGGCCCAATACATAGGTTCGCCCCATTACAAAATTCCAACCGATCACACACGACATAGTAAAAGAAGCAAATGCAGATATTTTTTATAAAACCTCTCAGTTCAAAACAAAGAATGTAAAAAGTTCAAACACATCTTAAATGTAAGAACTAAAAAAATAAAATATTTTTTTTGGAAAATTAAACGTAGAAGATTGTAATAAAAATTTCAGAAACAAAGTTTTAAAAAGTTCAACTACTAAAATTCATAAGGCTCGGGTAAAATTAGTACTGTGCAGCAAAGATCAAATTCTTTTTATTTTAAAAACCACTAAAACTATCACTATTCAACTAAAAAAATAAAATTGTGCTCTAAAATTCCTGTCAAATAGTAAGAAAAAATGCTCTACAACAAACGAATGTGGTTCGCCATTAACATCCTAAATAGTTCCAGTACTATCATTAACAGATTGTAAGTTCAACAAACTCAAAACCCAAAAGGGGTCTTACAACCATCCTCAGCGTATATTTTCCGTGTGCGAGCTATGTCCATGAAAATATCCCAATAAAAACAAAGGATGCCCATCAGTCCAACTATAATTGTTCCAATTCAAATATAAAGAATATATAAAAAACAGTTGTCCAACCATCTGGTAACATACGAACAAATTGTTCCAAACCATCTGGTAATAACATAGAATTCAACCATCTCACATGCATTGTTTTAAATAAAAATACTGCAACATAATCAAACGCACACAAATCTCACAACCAGCGTCATTTGCCACATTTAAACCTACAACACATAAATTCTAAACATCAGAGAGTCATCTTCCCTAGAGAACATAACCATAACCACATCTCCATCCTCAAATCCAGACTCTGCAACAAACTTCTTCCACCCACTAGTTGGGTTGATGCAACCATCAAAGTCAATGTGGTAGGCAACTTCCATCAACTGATACACGTTTTTGTCTGAAGTCTCCATCTTCAGTATCCCAGAACTAGGAGCAACAATCCTGATTCTGGGTGACATTTTCTGCAAATGGTCATGGGAGTAGAAAACAAAGTGAACACCTAACATAACTGAATATTTGCACAGATCTAGGAACGTTTGCATAACAAAGTGAAAACAAATATCTAAACCAAAACAAAAACACCAAACTAACTAGTCTTATGACCAGACTAGACAAAAGAAGTATACATATCAATACCCCTACAGTAAAAACATCTGACAAAAATAGAACAAAGATTATACAAAAATGGATAAATACTGTTAAGTAATGAACAAATACACACAAGTCCCTACTGTTAAATTTTGACAAAACCAAATAAAATTTATGGACAAACTATTGATAAAACTAAACTACAGACTCAGTCCATGGGACTCAAAATGAGACCTACAAAAAGAAGAAAACAAAAATAATAGAAACACATACCCATGATTCCTCCAAGTCCCCAACTGTCAGGCAACAAACATAGGGTGCACTAAACCCATGGTTGCTGTACAGAGACACGAAAGTTAACCATGGCAATGAGTCTCGGTGAGCTCCAAACCAGATTCGTACACACAGCCGTCAGCTATGCGAGCCATCTTTGCCAGACATCTGCATGAACAATCCTCCATGGGAAACATAGGAAAAGGGAAGAAAACAAAAGAGAGAAGAGGGAGGAACCTAGATCCGATTCTAGAAGAAGGAAGAAAAAGAAGGGGGAGACTAAGCCACACACCACACATAGATGGATAGAATTTATAGCTAGAGAGACTCGCAGATTATAAAAATAATTAATAGGCAGGTGGGCAGCCAGCTGGTAGAAAATAGTTATTACACAAGTCATACAACAGTTGACCACAAATCATTTCAACTTCAGATAAAGCAGTAGTTCATAAGTGCACCTAACAAACATATATTGATAAAAAAACGCAGCCAGAGGTAGACAGTTTAATTCATGTAGTCATTCAACCATCTGCTCCCTCACAACATAGTCTTAAAAACATGAAAATTCAGTACTTCAGTCATAATGATTAAAGAAATGACGCCATTTGGCCCTGGTGGATGGATGTGGAGCCGTGGCTGCTCTCGCCTGATCCCAACTGATGATATGAATATGGTTCCTTCCCCTGCCCTCTGGGAAATGTAGCTCCAATTCATTGGAGTTGCAAGTATCCATCACCTCACGCGCAAGGTGCCTATTGAACTGTGCCTCCACTTCCTCCTCGGCAGCACGTCTTGCCCTCTGCCTGCGCCTCCTCCTCGTCCTCTGATCCGCTACTGTATTCCTCACATTGACGGCATCCCCCTCCTCCTTTGTGACCTCTCCCAACTCAGGATCCATCTGGCTTTTCTTTGGTGGCAACTGGTGGAATGAAAGTGGCAGAGGGCTTGGGCTTTATACTCAAAGTGTAGACGTTTGGGTAGGCAGCCCATAGAAAATACTTACTCCGATGTCAACGCACAGTAATACAACTTTTACACGGAGCAGTCCAACTACACATATGGCAAAAATTCAAACAACACTGACAAACACGCAACTTAATTACACGGTTTGACCAGATTACAATAAATCATAGGCTACAATCAGCCACCATACACCACCTCCTCCAACAACCAAATCACATGGCAATTCGGGGTAGAAAGAACTCAAGAAAAAAAATTGACAACACAAATATATTCATACAATCATCATCTCTCTCCCTGCAATGCCAATTCGAAAATAAAACATTAGAAAGACAAGAACACATTTGCATGGCGGACATGGCAAATGACCAAGAACACCAAAACTTGTAATCAGAAATTACAGTGAAAGAATCTCCAAAAACTGTAACACACTGACAATACTCACATCCAAATAACACATAAAACAACAAACCGAATGTAAAATGGATGGCTACGAACACCTTGCTGAACACCAACTCCCACAACACCTCCGCCGCCAAATGCCCACGCTGTCACCTCCGATGACTTGAGATTGGAAAATACGACCAGGTGAGTGCGCGCACGTGCGGAACCCCGCACATGTCTCCTCTGGCAACGAATGGCCCACAACAACTCGCCGGAGAACCCTCGGAAGCTACCAGTTGTATCCCTTGTTTCCGTCCGTCGAAGACGTGGGAAAATTAGTTCAGCTAGCAAACAGTATCGGTCCAACATGTAAATTACGTCAGTTCAAGCAAGGTAACAGAATATTATTCTATTATGCGAAATAGAATAGCCCAAATGCGCGCACGCGTGTGTGTGTGTATACCTATGAAGACCAAATCAACATTGTGAAGATAAATCTTGAAGATAAACCAATGTTGAAGACGAACCAACTATGAAGATAATGCAATCATGAAGCCAAATGAAAATCTTCAAGAAAGGTTGGTGGTGGCGTTACCCACCGTATAGGAAATACTAGACCCAGACACGACGCACATTTATTGTGGTGCTCCGAAGTCAAATTCCACATTAATGTATTCACACTCGGAGGGTATGTCTTCATGAATTGAAGACATATGTTACTTTGTGTGTTGCACACCTAAGTCATCAATATGCATAAGCGTTAGTATGTGTGTCCATTCAGAGGACATTCGAGGATTCTAAGATATTTAGCTCACACCGCAGCTTGCAAAAACTTTTCTCATTAAAGGGCTTCATGAAGATATCTGCCAATTGCTCTTCAGTGTTGACGTGAATTCTATCAATGTCTTCCTTCAACACATGATCTCTGATAAGGTGATGACGGATCTGAATGTGCTTTGTCTTCGAGTGCTGAACTAGATTGTGAGCAATCTTTATGGCGCTTTCATTGTCACAGTAGAGGGGCACATGCTTCATGTTGATGCCATAATCCTTGAGGGTTTGCTTCATCCAAAGAAGCTGAGCGCAGCAAAATCCAGCAGCAATGTATTCATATTGAGCAGTGGAGAGTGGTACACAGTTCTGCTTCTTCGAAGACCAACAAACAAGAGACCATCCAAGAAAGTGACATGTGCCTGATGTGGACTTGTGATCAACCTTGCCACCAGCATAATCATCATCTGAGAATCCAACTAGATCAAATTTTGAGCCCTTTGGATACCATAATCCTAGTGTTCGGGTGTGAGCTAAATATCGAACTATTCGCTTCACCGCGAGGTGATGTGATTCCTTTGGTGCCGCTTGGAATCGGGCACACATGCAAACGCTAAGCATTATATCTAGCCTAGATGCACATAAGTACAATAAAGAACCAATCATGGAGCGGTATACATTTTGATTGAACTCTTTACCATTGTCGTTGGGGCCTAATTGGCCTTTGTTGGCATTGGCGTCGTGTGCCCTTTGTAGTCTTGCATTCCAAATTTATTCAGGCAATCTTTGAGATATTTTTCTTGTGATAGGAAGATGCCATTTCTCTGTTGATGGATTTGAAGACCAAGAAAGAATTTCAGCTCTACCATCATGGACATCTGATATTGTCTTGCATCATATGCCCAAACTCATCACTGTATCTCTTATCAGTGCAGCCAAAGATTATGTCATCCACATAGATTTGGCATACAAATAATTCTCTGTCATATGTCTTCATGAAGAGAGTGGGATCAAGAGAACCAGGTTCAAAGCCTTTGCTCTTCAGGAAGTGTTTGAGTGTGTCATACCAAGCGCGAGGTGCTTGTTTGAGGCCATACAATGCTTTGTTGAGTTTGTAGAGCATATCAGGACACTTTGGATCTTCAAAACCAAGTGGTTGAGCAACATACACTTCTTCTTCAATTTTGCCATTGAGGAAGGCACTCTTCATATGCATTTGATACAGAAGGATGTTTTTGTGGTTAGCATAGGCTAGATGTATGTGAATGGCTTCAAGCCTAGCCACAGGAGCAAAGGTTTCATCGAAGTCAATTCCTTCCACTTGTCTATAGCCTTCGGCAACAAGACGATCTATGTTTCTGACGACTTGACCATGTTCATCTTGCTTGTTGCGATAGATCCATTTAGTGCCAATAATATTGTGCTTGCGAGGATCAGGACGTTTGACTAGCTCCCAGACATTGTTCAGCTCAAACTGTTGAAGCTCTTCTTGCATAGCTTGAATCCATTCAGGTTCCATGAAGGCTTCTTCAACTTTCTTCAGTTCAGATATAGAGCAAATGCAAAGTGTCCACAGATATTTGCTAGCTGTGTTGCTCTTGATCGGGTGAGAGGACCAGGTGCATTGATACTATCGATGATCTTCTCAATCTAAACTTCATTTGCAACCTGAGGATGAATGATAACCCACAAGTATAGGGGATCGCAACAGTTTTCAAGGGTAGAGTATTCAACCCAAATTTATTGATTCGACACAAGGGGAGCCAAAGAATATTCTCAAGTATTAGCAGCTAAGTTGTCAATTCAAACAGACATGGAAACTTAATATCTGTAGCAAAGTGTTTAGTAGCAAAGTAATATTATAGTAGTGGTAACGGTGGTAAAAGGTAATGGTAGCAAAAGTAATATTTTTGGTATTTTGTAGTGATGGTAACAATAGCAATGGAAAAGTAAATAAGCGAAGAACAATATATGGAAAGCTCGTAGGCAATGGATCGGTGATGGAGAATTATGCCGGATGCGGTTCATCATGCAACAGTCATAACCTAGGGTGACACAGAACTAGCTCCAATTCATCAATGTAATGTAGGCATGTATTCCGAATATAGTCATACATGCTTATGGAAATGAACTTGCATGACATCTTTTGTCCTACCTTCCCGTGGCAGCGGGGTCCTAGTGGAAACTAAGGGATATTAAGGCCTCCTTTTAATAGAGTACCGGACCGAAGCATTAACACATAGTGAATACATGAACTCTTCAAACTACGGTCATCACCGGTAAGTATCCTGATTATTGTCACTTCGGGGTTAACGGATCATAACACATAATAGGTGACTATAGACTTGCAAGATAGGATCAAGAACTCTCATATATTGATGAAAACATAATAGGTTCAGATCTGCAATCAAGGCACTCAGGCCCTAGTGACAAGCATTAAGCATAACAAAGTCATGGTAACATCAATCTCAGAACATAGTGGATACTAGGGATCAAACCCTAACAAAACTAACTCGATTACATGATAAATCTCATCCAACCCATCATCGTCCAGCAAGCCTACGATGGAATTACTCACGCATGGCGGTGAGCATCATGAAATTGGTGATGGAGGATGGTTGATGATGACGATGGTGATGGATTCCCCTCTCCGGAGCCCCGAACGGACTCCAGATCAGCCGTCCCGAGAGAGTTTAGGGCTTGGCGGCGGCTCCGTATCGTAGAACACGATGAATCCTTCTCGTCTAGTTTTTTCTCTCCGAAAGTGAATATATGGAGTCCAGGTTGAGGTCGGTGGAGCGTCAGGGGGCCCACGTGGTAGGGGGCGCGCCCAGGGGGGCAGGCACGCCCCGACCCTCGTGGACAAGTGGGACAGCCCCTGATGTGGATCTTCCTTCCAATATTCATTATATGTCCCAGAATAATGCTCCGTTGATTTTTAGGTCATTCCGAGAACGCCAGTCCGGGCTAGTTCCATTCAAATCATGCAAGTTAGAGTCCAAAACAAGGGCAAAAGTGTTTGGAAAAGTAGATACGACGGAGATGTATCAACTCCCCCAAGCTTAAACCTTTCCTTGTCCTCAAGCAATTCAGTTGATAAACTGAAAGTGATAAAGAAAAACTTTTACAAACTCCGTTTGCTCTTGTTGTTGTAAATATGTAAAGCCAACATTCAAGTTTTCAGCAAAGATTATGAACTAACCATATTCACAATAACATTTAGGTCTCATGTTTACTCATATCAATGGCATAATCAACTAGCGAGCAATAATAATAAATCTCGGATGACAACACTTTCTCAAAACAATCATGATATGATATAACAAGATGGTATCTCGCTAGCCCTTTCTGAGACCGCAAAACATAAATGCAGAGCACCTTTAAAGATCAAGGACTGACTAGACATTGTAATTCATGGTAAAGGAGATCCAGTCAAGTCATACTCAATGTAAACAAACAATAATGAATGCAAATGACAGTGGTGCTCTTCAACTGGTGCTTTTTAATAAGAGGATGATGACTCAGCATAAAAGTAAATAGATAGGCCCTTCGCAGAGGGAAGCAGGGATTTGTAGAGGTGCCAGAGCTCGGTTTTGAAATATATATGAACAATATTTTGACCGGTATACTTTCATTGTCAACATAACAACCAAGAGATGGCTATATCTTCCATGCTACACACATTATAGGCGGTTCCCAAACAGAATGGTAAAGTTTATACTCCCCCTCCGCCAACAAGCATCAATCCATGGCTTGCTCGAAACAACGAGTGCCTCCAACTAACAAGAGTCCCGAGGTAGTTTTGTTTGCAGTTATTTTGATTTGAGTTGCATAAAGCATGAGACTGGGCATCGCGGTGACCAGCCATTTTCTCATGAGTGAGGAGCGGAGTCCACTCCTCTTGAGAATAACCCGTCTAACATGGAAGATACGGACAACCCTAGTTGATACATTGAGCTATTGAAGCATACAAAACAGGATATTTATTTGAAGGTTTAGAGTTTGGCACATACAAATTTACTTGGAACGGCAGGTATATACCGTATATAGGTAGGTATGGTGGACTCATATGGAATAACTTTGGGGATTATGGAATTGGATGCACAAGCAATATTCCCGCTTAGTACATGTCAAGGCTAGCAAAAGACTAGGAAGCGACCAGCTAGAGAGTGACAATAGTCATGAACGTGCATTAAAATTAATCAACACCGAATGCAAGCATGAGTAGGATATAATGCACCATGAACATAAATATCGTAGAGGCTATGTTGATTTTGTTTCAACTACATGCGTGAACATGTGCCAAGTCAAGCCACTCGAATTGTTCAAAAGAGGATGCCACCCTATCATACCACATCACAACCATTTTAATAGTATGTTGGCACGCAAGGTAAACCATTATAAGCTCCTAGCTAATTAAGCATAGCATAAGCAACTATAATCTCTAATTGTCATTGCAAACATGTTTATTCATAATAGGCTGAATCAGGAACGATGAACTAATCATATTTACAAAAACAAGAGAGGTCGAGTTCATACCAGCTTTTCTCATCTCAATAAGTTCATCATATAAACATCATTATTGTCTTTCACTTGCACGACCGAATAGTGTGGATAATAATAATAGTGCAAGTGCATTGGACTAAGCTAGAATCTGCAAGCATTCAATTCAAGAGAGAAGACAAGGTAATATGGGCTCTTTGTCAGATCAACAATAATGCATATAAGAGCCACTCTAACATTTTCATTATGGTCTTCTCCTATCGAGCCCCAAAGGAAAGAAAAGAAATAAAACTATTTACACGGGAAAGCTCCCAACAAGCAAAAGAAGAACAATAAATCTTTTTGAGTTTTCTTTTTAGTTACTACAAGTCTAAAAAGTAAACTAATTAAAAGCTACAACTAATTTTTTTGTTTTTCTTAAGGTTTATTAAACACACAAGAAGAAAGCATAAAAAGGAAAATAAACTAGCATGGATGATATAGTGAAAAAGTATGAGCACCGACACCTAGCATGAGTGTGTGAACGTGAATGTAATGTCGGTGAGAAATACGTACTCCCCCAAGCTTAGGCTTTTGGCCTAAGTTGGTCTATGGCCATAGCTGGCCTGGCGGATATCCAAAGTTGTAGCTGGGGTCGTACTAAGAAGCAGCAGCTATTGCCTCATGAGCTGCCGCTTGGAGACGGGTCGTCTCCATCCTCCTCTTATACTCGTCCGCCTCCTCCCAGGTTATAATATATCTCCCTTTTGCCTGAAAGTTAAAGAAAGCAAGAGCAGGGAGAGCGACATGATAGGTGCGTCGTCTGTCAAAGATTAGTCGGTACTGGAGGAACTGATCGTTCCTCTCAACATACTGATGACGAACCTTGGCCTCATAATCCAAATAAGCAGGAGGCAACTCAATATCATACCCACGTATGGGTACACCAAGAAAATTATCTAGACAGGTTGCATAAATTCCAGCGAAGAAATCTCCACTATATGTATTATTATGGAACCTACGTGCAATAATGGCTCACAAATTATAATGTCTATCTTCTAATACAACACTCCTGAGAACACTGAGGTCAGGGACACACATGTGACATGCTTCATCCTTATCATTTATGCACCTACCTATGAAGAGAGCAAAATAATGTATAGCAGGAAAATGAATGCTCCCTATGGTAGCTTGTGTTATGTCTCTAGATTCCCCCACAATTATACTAGCAAGAAAATCTCTAAATTCAGATTTGTGAGGTTCATTAGGACTACCCCATTGTGGAAGTTTGCAAGGAGTGTTAAAATCCTCTAAGTCCATGGTATAAGAATTTCGTAGAGATCAAACAGGACAGTTTGAGAATTGTGTGATGAAGAAAATTCAAACCTCCTCACAAAGGAATCAGTGAGCTGGTAGTACTGGCGGCATTTGTCTGCCTCAAAGCTCTCAAGATCAGCATTATACACATATGCGTTAAATTCTTCCTTGATTCCTGCTCGATCCATAAAGTCCTCTGAAGGCCATTCACAAGCTCGCACTTGAGCTTCCCTCGGTGGTTCTTCGTCGGCATCGCGCATTGCAAGCCTAGGTCCTTGCTTCCTTGAAGGACCACCTTGGTACATTTTCCTAAACATATTTCTTCCTCTGAAAAATTTCTGAAATTTTAGTAACCTCAAAACAAATGTGAACCAAACTCAACAATATTGATAGCAACTACTCCTACAAGTGCCTAGAGGCAATATCATGCATCAAAACTACTTTTGACCATATAAATTTGACATGCAAACTCAAGAACAGGGTCACCTAAGTAGCAAACATATGCAATGAATAAAGCACTAGAACAAAAACTAATTGGACCATTGGAGGAGTCACATACCAAGGAACAATCCCCCAAAGCAGTTTTGTGAGAGGTGCTTTGAGCAAGGAGATCGAAAATGGCAGCAAAATGAGCTTGGACTCGGGTTTGAGCTGGTTAGTGGTGTTTGTGGGAGGAAGAAGGAGTGTGTGGTAGCTGGAACAAGTGGAGGGGAGCCACCGTGGGCTCACGAGGCAGGGGGCGCGCCCAGGGGGTAGGGCGCGCCCTCCACCCTTGCGGCCAGGTGCATGCTCCCCCTGCTGTATTCTCAGTGCCAGATATTCTCAAATATTCTAGAAAAAATCATATTTAATTTTCAGGGCATTTGGAGAACTTTTATTTTCGGGGTATTTTTTATTGCATTGATAATTCAGGAAACAAACAGTAAAAAGAGGGTACAGAGAGTTGTGTTTTATAAATTCATCCATCTCATACTCATCAAAAGGAACTAACAAGGTTGATCAGGTCTTGTTAACAAACTCATTCCGAATAACATGGAATCGGAGAATTTTTGAATAACACTAGGTTACCTCAATGGGGATATGCACATCCCAAACAATAAGAATATCATATTTCTTCTTGACAGTAGGAAGAGGAAATTCAAAACCTCCAAAACTAATCGATGGAATTTTTCCAATAGAGTTTATACTATGAACTTGAGGTTGTTTCCTCGGAAAGTGTACAGTATGCTCATTGCCATTAACATGAAAAGTAACATTGCCTTTGGTGCAATCAATAACAGCCCCTGCAGTATTCAAAAAGGGTCTTCCAAGAATAATAGACATACTATCGTCCTCGGGAATATCAAGAATAACAAAGTCCGTTAAAATAGTAACGTTTGCAACCGCAACAGGCACATCCTCACAAATACCGACAGGTATAGCAGTTGATTTATCTGCCATTTGCAAAGATATTTCAGTAGGTGTCAACTTATTCAAATCATGTCTACGATATAAAGAGAGAGGCATAACACTAACACCGGTCCAAGATCACATAAAACACTTTTAACATAGTTTCTTTTAATGCAGCATGGTATAGTTGGTACTCCAAGATTTCCTAGTTTCTTAGGTATTCCACCTTTAAAAGTATAATTAGCAAGCATGGTGGAAATTTTAGCTTCCGGTATCTTTCTTTCATTTGTAACAATTTCTTTCATATACTTAGCATAAGGATTAATTTTGAGCATATCAGTCAAACGCATACGTAAGAAGACAGGTCTAATCATTTCAGCAAAGCGCTCAAAATCCTCATCATCCTTTTTCTTCGATGGTTTAGGAGGAAAAGGCATGGGTTTCTGAACCCATGGTTCTCTTTCCTTACCGTGCTTCCTAGCAACAAAGTCTCTCCTATCATAACGTTGATTCCACGATTGTGGGTTATCAAGATCAACAACAGGTTCAATCTCTACTTCATTGTCATTACTAGGTTGAGCATCAATATGAACATCATCATTAACATTATTACTTGGTTCATGTTCATTACCAGATTGTGTTTCAGCATCAGAAATAGAAATATCATTAGGATTCTCAGGTGTGTCAATAACAGGTTCACTAGAAGCATGCAAAGTCCTATCATTTTTCTTTTTCTCCTTTTAGAAGGACTAGGTGCATGAATAATATTTCTCTGAGAATCTTGCTCAGTTCTCTTAGGATGGCCTTCAGGATACAAAGGTTCCTGAGTCATTTTACCACCTCTAGTCATAACTCTAACAACATTATCATTTTTCTTACTATTTAATTCATTGAGCAAATCATTCTCAGCTTTAAGTACTTGTTCTACTTGAGTGGTAACCATAGAAGCATGTTTACTAATAAGTTTAAGTTCACCTTTAACATTAGCCATATAATCACCCAAGTGTTCAAGCATATCAGCATTGTGTTTTAATTCTCTACCAAAATAAGCATTGAAGTTTTCTTGCTTAACCAGAAAGTCATCAAACTCATCCAAGCATTGGCTAGCAAACTTAGTAAATGGGATTTCAGCTTTATCATATCTATAAAGAGAATTTACCTTTACTACATGTGTCGGGTCATCAAGACCATGTATTTCTTCAACAGGCGGTAAATTAAGACCATGTATTTCTTCAATAGGAGATAAATTCTTAACATCTTTAGCTTTAATACCCTTTTCTTTCATAGATTTCTTTGCCTCTTGCATATCTTCAGGACTGAGAAATAGAATACCCCTTTCCTTCGGAGTTGGCTTAGGAGTTGGTTCAGGAATTAGATCAGGAAGTGTCCAATTATTTTCATTAGTCAACATATTATTCAATGGAATTTCAGCTTCATCTGGTGTTCTTTCCCTGAAAACACAACCAGCACAACTATCCACGTGGTCTCTGGAAGCATCGGTTAGTCCATTATAAAAGATATCAAGTATTTCATTTTTCTTAAGAGGATGATCAGGCAAAGCATTAAGTAATTGGAGAAGCCTCCCCAAGCTTGTGGGAGACTCTCTTCTTCAATTTGCACAAAATTATATATTTCCCTTAAAGCAGCTTGTTTCTTATGAGCGGGGAAATATTTAGCAGAGAAGTAATAAATCATATCCTGGGGACTATGCACACAACCAGGATCAAGAGAATTAAACCATATCTTAGCATCACCCTTTAATGAGAACGGAAATATCTTAAGGATATAATAGTAGCGGGTTTTCTCATCTTTAGTGAATAGGGTGGCTATATCATTTAATTTAGTAAGATGTGCCACAATAGTTTCAGATTCATAGCCATAGAAATGATCAGATTCAACTAAAGTATAATTATCTCAGGATCAACAGAGAAATCATAATCCTTATCGGTAACAAAGATAGGTGAAGTAGCATAAGCATGATCATATTTCATTCTAGCATTCAGAGTTTTTTGTTTCAGCTTAGCTAATAATTTCTTAATATCACTCCTATCATTGCAAGCAAGAAAATCTCTAGCAGTTTCTTCGTCCATAACATAGCCCTCAGGCACAACAGGTAATTCGTATCTAGGGGGAGAGTCTTCATCATCACTTTCATCAATATTATCAGTTTCAATAATTTCATTCTCTCTAGACCTAGCAAGTTGTTCATCAAGAAATTCACCAAGTGGCACAATAGTATCAAGCATAGAAGTAGTTTCATCATAAGTATCATGCATAGCAGAAGTGGCATCATCAATAACATGCGACATATCAGAATTAATAGCAGAAGTAGGTATAGGTGTCGCAAGCTTACTCAAAACAGAAGATGAATCAAGTGCGGAGCTAGATGGCAGTTCCTTACCCCCCCTCGTAGTTGAGGGATAAATTTTTGTTTTAGCATCTTTCAAGTTCTTCATAATGATAAGCAGATATCAATCTCAAGTGACTCAAAGAATAGAGCTATGCTCCCCGGCAACGGCGCCAGAAAATAGTCTTGATAACCCACAAGTATAGGGGATCGCAAAAGTTTTCGAGGGTAGACTATTCAACCCAAATATATTGATTCGACACAAGGGGAGCCAAAGAATATTCTCAAGTATTAGCAGCTGAGTTGTCAATTCAACCAGACCTAGAAACTTAATATCTGCAGCAAAGTGTTGAGTAGCAAAGTAATATGATAGTAGTTGTAACGGTTGTAAAAGGTAACGGTAGCAAAAGTAATATATATTTTTATTTTGTAGTGATGGTAAAAATAGCAACGGAAAAGTAAATAAGCAAAGAACAATATATGGAAAGATCGTAGGCAATGGATCGGTGATGGAGAATTATGCCGGATGCGGTTCATCATGCAACAGTCATAACCTAGGGTGACACAGAACTAGCTCCAGTTCATCAATGTAATGTAGGCATGTATTCCGAATATAGTCATACATGCTTATGGAAATGAACTTGCATGACATCTTTTGTCCTACCTTCCCGTGGCAGCGGGGTCCTAGTGGAAACTAAGGGATATTAAGGCCTCCTTTTAATAGAGTACCGGACCGAAGCATTAACACATAGTGAATACATGAACTCTTCAAACTACGGTCATCACCGGTAAGTATCCTGATTATTGTCACTTCGGGGTTAACGGATCATAACACATAATAGGTGACTATAGACTTGCAAGATAGGATCAAGAACTCTCATATATTGATGAAAACATAATAGGTTCAGATCTGCAATCAAGGCACTCAGGCCCTAGTGACAAGCATTAAGCATAACAAAGTCATGGGAACATCAATCTCAGAACATAGTGGATACTAGGGATCAAACCCTAACAAAACTAACTCGATTACATGATAAATCTCATCCAACCCATCATCGTCCAGCAAGCCTACGATGGAATTACTCACGCATGGCGGTGAGCATCATGAAATTGGTGATGGAGGATGGTTGATGATGACGATGGTGATGGATTCCCCTCTCCGGAGCCCCGAACGGACTCCAGATCAGCCGTCCCGAGAGAGTTTAGGGCTTGGCGGCGGCTCCGTATCGTAGAACACGATGAATCCTTCTCGTCTAGTTTTTTCTCTCCGAAAGTGAATATATGGAGTCCAGGTTGAGGTCGGTGGAGCGTCAAGGGGCCCACGAGGCAGGGGGCGTGGCCCCACCCTCGTGGACAGGTGGGACACCCCCTGACGTGGATCTTCCTTCCAATATTCATTATATGTTCCAGAATAATGCTCTGTTGATTTTCAGGTCATTCCGAGAACTTTTATTTCTGCAGAAAAATAACATCGTGGCAATTCTGCTGAAAACAACGTCAGTCCGGGTTAGTTCCATTCAAATCATGCAAGTTAGAGTAAAAAACAAGGGCAAAAGTTTTTGGAAAAGTAGATACGACGGAGACGTCTCAATGAACAGGGCGAAGACTTTGCTCTTGCTGATTGTTGGCATCATCTCAATATTATCTTCAGACTGAGCATTGTCTTCACATGTAGTGGGAGCTGGAACAACAATTTCCTCTTCTGCCTGTTCCTCGGTAGGTATGAATTCTCCAGTACCCATCAACTTTCTAGATTCACTAGGGGAAGCTTCATCTAGCACATTTGGAAAGTGCTCTCTTTGCGAGCCGTTAGTCTCATCGAACCGCGCATCTACAATTTCAACCACTTTATAGTGAAAGAGGTTGAAGACTATGTAGGTGTGCAAATCCTTTCCGTAACCAAGCACAAAACCTTCATGTGCTTTCGGTGAAAATTTTGAAGTGTGATATGGATCCTTGATCCAACACCTGGCATCAAAGACTTAGAAATAGCTGACGTTTGGCTTTCTTGCTAGTGAGCAGTTCATAAGATGTCTTCTTGTGGAATTTGTGAAGATAGAATATGTTGATGATATGGCATGCAGTATCAATGGCTTTAGGCCAGAACTTCTTTGGAGTCTTGTACTCATCAAGCATCATACGTTCCATCTCAATAAGGGTCCTATTCTTGCGCTCCACGATGCCATTCTACTGAACTGTGTATGGAGCCGAGAGCTCATGAGCGATGCCCAGAGTATCAGGATAAGTGTCGATTCCAGTGTTCTTGAATTATTTGCCATTGCCACTCCTGATGTGCTTGATCTTGATGCCATAGTTGGTCATGGCACGATTGGCGAATCGTCTGAAGAAATCCTGCACTTTAGTCTTATAGAGAATTATGTGCACCCAAGTGTATCTCGAGTAATCATCAACAATAATGAAGCCATAAAGATGTGCATTGGTAGTAAAGGTAGAGTAGTGTGTAGGGCTAAATAAGTCCATGTGTAGCAGCTCGAAGGGGCGTCACGTAGTCATGATTGTTTTCGAGGGATGCTTGGCCCTAGTCATCTTCCCGGCTTCACAGGCACCACATATATGATCTTTCTTGAACTTGACGCCCTCGATTCCAATGATATGCTTCTTATTCACAAGAGTGTGCAAGTTCCTCATGCCCGCATGCCCTAGCCTTCGATGCCAAAGCCAACACTCCGAAGCCTTTGCTAGAAGATATACGACAAGATGTGGTCCCGCGGAGAAATCTACCATATACAGATCACCTCTTCGATAACCTTCGAGGACTAGAGTTTTGTCAGATTCCGTACGCACAAGGCAACGATATTTTCCAAATATCACAATCATGTTCAGATCACAAAGCATTGAGACAGACATTAAGTTGTATCCAAGGGATTCAACAAGCATCACTTTATCCATGTGTTGATACTTTGAGATAGCAACTCTACCTGAGCCCAATACCTTTCTTTTACCAGTGTCAGCGTACATGATGTGGCTTTTAGTAGATGGACGTAGGGTTGAATCCATGAGATGACTTCGATCACCAATCATGTTGTTAGTGCATCCATTGTCCATTATCCATTTAGTAGCTTTCAGAGTTGTACCCCACGGTGCAGTTAGCGAGATAGGCTTCACCAAGAGTATTGTGAAGCACAAACATATAACTAACAAGCATACTATCAAAGTTAAGACTCTTGTTTGGTAAGATAGGATGCTCGTCAAGAAACCCTGGGACAAAACCATTTTGACACTTTATCTTGCATCCTATAAGATGTTTTAGGTCCCCAGCATTGTCTTTAGAATTCCGTGATTTCCAGCTGGAGAACTTTCCGTGCAAGAGAAGTTAATTCTTCTTGACCACCCACATCTTCAGGGGTGGCTTAGAAGCAATAAGTCTAAGTGCAGCATCTGAGAACTTTGTCTTTGGAGCCCTGGAAAATAGTTTTGCAGGAGGTGAATAGTATTCAAAAAAATAGGCAGAAAAGTTCTTTGATCTGTGAACATAGCAGTTAGATGAAACACACTCATATTCATGAGTCTGATAATGATTTCCCTGCAAAAAAGGCGTTTGGGTGACCTTGTGAGGTCCTCTATCTCTATGAAGCCTTTGGCCTGGGGTTTGTCTTCTTCCCTGGTGGTGTCATGATGACATTCATAGGAAGCTTCTCAAGACAACTCTTAGGAATCCAGATCTTCTTCAAAGGTTGCCCATTCCTGCAGTTAGTGCCAATAAACCAAGCAAACACTTCACCTTTTTTATTCTTAAATAGTTTATAATTGGTGTTAAAGGACTCATCAATGATAATAGCATTAGCACAAGTTAAGCCAGATAAATTGGATGGGTCTATTGAGGGACCCTATGCAGCAACCCATGTGGTTTTGGGGTAATACTCAGGCTTCCAGTAAGAACCATCAGCATTCATTTTCCTCTCGAAACCAACACTCTCTTTCCTAGGGTTTCGGTTCAGAATCTGTTTTTTGAGGACATCACATAGTGTCTGGTGCCCTTTGAGGCTTTTGTACATGCCTGTTTCAAGCAATGTCTTCGACCTAACATTCTCATTAGCAATAGTAGTGCTATCATCAGAAGAGGAGTTAGTTACCACATCAGCAGTTGAAGATATTGCAACATCGGAGGCAGTAGAACATTCAGCAATAGAGACAACATTGTCACGCTCAAGACATTTTAAACATGGTGGCACAAAATCTTCCTGAGCAGAACTGATCTGTTGAGCGAGTAGTGAATCGTTCTCCTTTTGAAGATATTCATGAGACGCTCATAGTTTCTCTAGATCTTGCTTCCTTTGGAGATAATCATAGGAAAGCTTCTCATGACTGGCTGAGAGGGTTTCATGACGACTTTCACGTTCTTCGTACTTAACTCGAAGGTTTTTTATGTCTTCGATTAAGGACTGAGTTCGATTCATTTCCTCGTCCAACATGTCATCGCTTTTGTCTAGCAATTTTTGAATGTGTTCCATAGCAGTTTGTTGTTCAGCTCCAATTTTAGCAAGAGTCTTATAGCTGGGTTTGAATTAACACTCAGAGTCATCTTCACTGGAGCTCTAAAAGTAGGCATCTCATGAGTTTACCTTGGCACCTCGTGCCAGGAAGCAGTTGGTCGGCACAGATTCGTCCTCATCATCGGCTTCAGCGTCAGTGGCGTGACCATTGTCTTCAGTGTTGAAGATGGACTTGGCGATGAATGCCGAAGCTAGAGCCAAGCTGGCCACGCCTGAATCAGACTCCACCTCCGCCTCCGCCTCCTCAGAAGCAGACTCCTCCTCTAAATCCATATCCTTGCCAATGAACGCACGTGCCTTGCCAGATGAGCTCTTCTTGTGAGACGAAGACTTTGATGAAGACTTCGAAGATTTCTTCTTCTTCTTACCATCAGAATCATATTCCTTGATCTTCTTCTTTTTCTTGGCTTTCTTGTCCCACTCAGGACATTCAGATATGTAGTGGCCTGGCTTCTTACATTTATGGCATGTTCTCTTCTTGTAGTCATGAGAGGAAGCGTCATCATTTCTTGAGATGGATCTTGAAGACTTTCTGAAGCGATTCTTCTTGGAGAACTTTTGGAACTTTCTCATAAGCGTTGCTAGTTCTTTGCCAATGTCTTCAGGATCACCAGAACTGCAGTCAGATTATTCTTCATATTGAGGAAACAACTTTTGCCTTCAAAGCACGGGACCGGCCATAGTTGGGGCCATCGATATCTCTCTTCTCGGATAGATGTAACTCATGTGTGTTGAGCCTCTCAAGTGTGTCAAATGGATCGAGATCTTTGAAGTTAGCGCGTTCTTGAATCATCAAGGCCAAATTGTCAAATGAGCTATCAAGTGATCTCAGTAGCTTCTTCACAATTTCATGCTTGGTGATCTTAGTGGCACCGAGTGTGCGAAGCTCATTGGTGATATTAGTGAGGCGATCGAACGTGAGCTTGACATTCTCATTGTCATTTCTCTTGAGGCAGTTGAATAAATTGCGAAGTACATCTATCCTTGAGTCTCTCTGAGTTGAGACGCCTTCATTGAACTTGGAGAGCCAGCCCCAGACTAGCTTTGCAGTTTCCAGAGCACTCACATGACCATACTGACCTTTGGTGAGATGACCACAGATGATGTTCTTGGCGGTTGAATCCAGTTGTGTGAACCTCTTGACGTCAGCAGCGGTGACACCTTCACCGTCCTTGGGAACGCCTATCATGAAGACATGCCAGAGGTTGATGTCAAGATGCATGCGCATCTTATTCTTCAAGTAGGGGTAATCAGTGCCATCAAAGGCAGGGCACACAACGGAGACCTTGTTTATCCCTGCAGTCGACATAGCTAAAACTCCAGGTGGTTAAACCAAATCGCACAGAACAAGGGAGCACCTTGCTCTGATACCAATTGGAAGTGCTAGTTATCGACTAGAGGGGGTGAATAGGAGATTTTTATGGAAGTCTTCAAAACATGAGGTATTTGAACACAAACAATCAAATTGAACCTATATGATATGTAGCAGAAGATAAACTACACTAGACAGTCCATAGTCAAGTGAGCAATATCATGAAAGCACGAAGACTAATAGCAGCTAGGTACAGATTGGATTGGAAGACAGAATGAAGCCAAACAGGTAATAGGCTTCACACAGTGAAGTTAAACAAATCAGGCAAGCAAGCAATGACTTCACGAAGACAAACTGAAATGTAAATGATTTGGAAGATAGAACCAGTAGCTTGATGAAGACAAGGATTTGGTAGACCAGTTCCAGTTGCTGTGACAACTGTACGTCTGGTTAGGGAGGCTGAGACTGAACTCAGAAGACCACATCTTCACCTTATTCCCCTTGAGATAAGGACACCCAGTACTCGCCCAATCACTCTGGTAAGTCTTCAAGGTAGACTTCCAAACCTTCACAGACTCCGTTCAATGACGATCCACAATGACTCTTGGATTCTTAGAATGTGACGCCTAACCGGTTGGAGGATACACAGTCCACAAGTGTAACAAGTCTTCAGGTCACGCGGACAGAAAGACTTCAGTGACGCCTAACACTCTTTGGCTCTAGGTGTCTTGGGCTTTGTCCTCGCAAGGATCTCTCTCAATGGATTCAGAGGTGGGTTGCTCTCAAACGACAAAAGCCGTGCACTAACTCGGAGCAGCCACCAATTTATGGTGTAGGGGGTGGGCTATTTATAGTCAGGAGGCAACCCGACATGATATGTCCGAAATGACCCTAGGTCACTAAGGAAATGACATGTGTCCAACGGTCGGATTTCAAACACACGCAGCAGCTTGGCTTGGGATACAAGCAAAGCTGACCCATCCAACTCTGGATAAGATTTGCTCTCATTGTCTTCACACAAAGACATAGGATTTGGGTTGAGCATCACGCCATTCTTCTGACTTTGTTCACTTGGACCCCACTTAACAGTTGGTGGTTCCTATGACTGAATAAAGAAGAAAAGGAAACTACGAAAGAAACTACGTCTTCGCACTCCATAGTCTTCACGTGAATGTCTTCACGAATCACCATTGTCTTCAATGTCTTCATACATTTTTAGGGCCAGCTCTGGTAGGCAAACCAAATCAATGAGGGACTTCTACCAGTGTTATCCTGCAATTATCACAAACACATTGGTCCCTCAACCACGTTTGTTGTCAATACTCCAAAACTAACTAGGGGTGGCACTAGATGCACTTACTGTAGCCATGTCTCGTGTGATTCAAAAGGGAGTTGCAAGAGGAGTGATGTCACCTCGATCTCGGGAGCTCTTGCACGTGCATGTTTCATGGGTCCACTAGTCACTTGGTGACATGATGGTAGGTCCATGGGATGACCTTGGGATGCTTCACATTAGTTTTGTTTCATTCAGAGAGTGTATAGTGCATGGCGACATAAGGCCTTTGAGGCCTTGGTGAGGGAGTCCCGGACTAGGGGTCCTTGGGCTGCCGGCCTATCCCTTATGGTTCGGACAGGTACGCCACACTATGATTGCTAGGAGTCTGAGCTATGAGGTAACTCCGTAACCGGACAAGAAGTCTTTAATGCCTTGGTGTAACATCTAGGTCAAGACAAGATAATTGGCATGTTTATTCCTTCCTTGTAATCGACCATATGTAACCCTAGGACCCCTGGTGCCTATATAAACTGGTGGGTTTAGTACGTAGAGGCTAGAAGAATAACCATCATTCTAGTCGCCTAGGGTTTAGTTCATCTGATCTCATGGTAGATTAATTCTGTAATCGTCATATACACTTCAATATAGTCAAGCAGGACATAGGGTTTTACCTCTTCGAGAGGGCCCGAACCTGGGTAAACTTTGCGTCCTTCGTGCCTTGTTCCCCATTGATCCAGGATCCCCAGCTTGGGACCCCCTACCTGAGATCCGCTAGTTTTGATACCAACATTGGTTCTTTCACTGAGAGTTCCGTTGTGAGATCGCTGAATGATTGATGGCTCACCTAGTTATCGGAGATGGCAACAACACCGGGTATATATTCGTCCCCAACCAACTTTTCACGTTCGCCAGCATCGTTCTGCACGCTAACTCAGTCGATCATCTCGACCAGGTCGACAACTTCGCCCTTGGGTACGGGCTCAGGTTTGGTAACCTAGAGTACGTCGTCGACACTCGGGGTGATCTGATCTTCACCGGTTTCTCTGCTTCGCCTGAGGCGGCCGAAGACCCTGAAGCTTCAACTTCGGGGTCTCCTTCCGATCCAATCCCCAGGTCGGTTCTCACCTCGGATCTGGCTCCAAACCCGGATGCGACCTCTGCGTCCGAAGATTGGGAGTCAACCCCGACTAGACTCATCTCTCTTACCTCGGATCCAGCTTCAAGCCTGAATGTGACTTCGGCGCCCGAACACCAAGAGTCAACCCTGGCGGGACATGCCCCTCGCAGCATCGTACCGGAGGTCAACTCTCAAGAAATCCCAAATACCAATTTGGCTAGTCTCACCCTGCTAAACGAGATGCTAGATCAGATCCAGATGATGACCATCACAGACAGCCCATCCTTGACCTACGCTCGGCTTGGTTTTGAAGCATGCCACATGGAATTTTATGCCCCACCCACTTGGTAGCCACTGTCGAAGATTTAACCGACATGTTGGACTACGCTTTTGACCAAGCCGACGACATGGATAAAGACGTTGAAGCAATGGCCCACCCTGCTACTGCCCCTACCATCACTGGACGATGGACGGATACCTCCACCTATGATGTCTATATGGTGGACACCCCCTAGGAGAACGAGGACGATACCCCAAACAAGATGGCGATAAGCCCGGTGAGGAGCCGCCCAAACACCGATGACAGTGCCGACAATCCAAGGGGTGTAGGTGCAAGGAAAGCAACACGAGCACCGGAGAAGGCGATACCGTGGACAATATGGATGACCTCGGCGACCCAACCGCCCCCAAGCAATAGCCTGATGACTCGAAGGGGCATGAGGGCCAGTATAACCCCTAGGACCTCAATGACTCTGAGGACATAACTACCTCCCTCTCTCCCAAGTGGAGGCCAGCGTTGGAGCCAAGGATTTCATCATCCCTGAGGACTTGCTGGACTATGAGAAGTTCGAGCAGAAACTTATAGCCACTACACGAAGCCTGAAGAAGAAGAAGCAAGAGCTGAAAGCCGAACAAAACACCCTCAATGATAGATGGACAAAAGTCATAGCAGCGGAAGAAGGGTACAAATATGAATGGCAAACAAAAAGCTACCCAAAGCGGAAACTGCTGCCGCAATTCGATGACGAGGCCATTGAGCCCAGACCACCAAGATATACCCATGCATACAAACCCAACCACCCCGCTTGAGGATGGGACAGGCTGGCTGGAGAGACCAAATACCCATCCACTCCCCTCGTCATAAAGGTAAGGAGGGGGCACAAACAAAATACAAATATAATCTATGACACGACCTGGCTACTAGAGCAAGCCAGACAAGGTCCATCTATGGATCTAGTGGGTACACTCCCGCTGGACAAGACGAATACCAAGCCTGGCATGACTGAAATGATATAGCTCACGAGTGGTACTGGGCCCAGATGGCAGCCGATATCTGGCGCGACGTAGCCCAGATCAGGGGTGTCGCTCACAGAATGTGCTTTTTACGGATGAGGTGACGAGCATCGGTTCCCTGAAGGGTTTAAACCCGTAAACATCGAGCTATACGATGGGACGAGGACTCGGCCATGTGTATTGAAGATTTCCTTCTCCACATTCATATGGCTCGAGGAGATGATCTCCACACCATAAAATATCTACCACTAAAGCTCAAAGGACCAGCAAGGCATTGGCTGAATAGCCTCCCTGAAAATTCCATAGGGAGCTGGGAAGAGCTCGAGGATGCTTTCTGAGCCAACTATCAAGGCACTTAAGTTTGGCCCCTGGATGCCGATGACCTGAGCCATGTGGTCCAACAGCCCGAAGAGTCAGCCCGACAATTTTGGAATCGGTTCTTGACCAAAAGGAACCAAATCATCTATTGTCTGGATGGCGAGGTGATAGCCGCATTCAAACATAGCGTCCGAGATGAATGGCTAGCTCATCAGCTCAGCCAAGACAAACCGAGGATGATGTCGGCCCTTACCTCACGCATGACCCGCTTTTGTGCGGGTGAAGATGGTTGGCTCATAGAAGCAACAACCCAGAAGATTCCGGTACCTCGAAAGTCCGGGATGGAAACGAGAAACCACGACACAACAAAAATAAGTGTCGTCACAATGGTGGTGAAGTCGAGGATACATCAGTGAATGTCGAATTCAGTAACTCTATGTCCGGTCAGCGAAAGAAACCTTTTAAAGGGAACAGGGATGGCCCAACTGCACTCGACAAAATCCTGGATAGACCTTGCCAGATCCATAGAACCCCGGACAAACCTGCTAACCACACCAACTGTTGGGGATATGACCCCTTGGTGTAACCCACCCAGGAATGCCCGGGTTAGGCATTTGGCTATTTAGACAATGAAGCCTTAAACAGGACCAAGAAACAAAGACACCGAACCGGGAGGTGGTTTATGATGTGGGCCGGTTGAAGGCCCAAGACCAGAAGACGGTGCGTGACTCAGAGGTGTAAGCCACCTGATGGTGACTTGCCCAAGAAGGCAAGGCGAGTTAGAGCCTGGATCGGTTAAAAGTATGACCCAACCTGGACTCTTGTAAGCCGAGCCTCGACCTGTGTATATAAAGGTGAGTCCCTATGGTGGGTTAAACTTAAGTTACAATCAATTGATAGCTAGGTTAAGCGAATCCGCTCCCTTGTAATCGATACTCAAGCAATAGCAACAAGAGAAGGAGTAGGCTTTTACGTCCAATGTGAGGGGCCGAACCTGGTGTCGTGGGAAACCAAGGCCACCTATGGGGCCATGAGCCCCTTTTGGTTCGAAGGGGGGATGGGCATGTTGCCCAAAGAGCGGAGAAGCATAGCACACCACGACATAGATCACATGGGCAGTTTTACCCAGGTTCAGGCCGCCGCGAGGCGTAAAACCCTACTCCAGCTTTGGTGGATTGATGGTGGAGAATGGTGTAAAAACGCAACGCTCTTGCCCAGCAAGGTTGCCTCGAGACGCAAGTGGATACGTGCGTATGAATGTGTGGGGGTCCGAATCCTTTCTATGGTTGCCATGGGCCTCCTTTTATAGATCAAGGGGTCACCACAGTGGCAAACCAGTCTTTACATACTGATTAGATAGCAAACAATGCTATCATACCTAACTCTGCAGGATGAAAGAGCACATTAAATGTGCTGCTCAATGTCACATCATAGCTCGCCTGGCCGGCCCTGCTGGGCTGTTTTGCCAGCTTCGTGCCTGCTTGCTTGACATGTCTCAGGACGGGTGTCGGTTGGAGGTATTTTCTTTAGGAAGTGGCTGCCATGTGGTAGGGAGCAGCCACTTAGTCACTTAGGAGCTTGACACCGCACTGATCGACGATGTGCGTTGCTATGAGGTGGTGTGATGGAGTGGTTTGCCTCCATGAGCCCCGGCAGGCCTGCCGGGGTGATCTTGGAGTCTCGCTTTCGGGGTAACCCCAACCTCACTAGGCTCGCCTGCCCGGCAAGGGAGGTTCTTCTCGTAGTGGTATCTTGTCTCTCTGGTTAGTCTTGGTCTTCTTGATCTGCACTTTGATCCTTCAAAGAACTGATCGCTCGCGCTTTCATCTGATCTTGGTGCTGTAATCTCGTTCTTGGGCCTGTGCACAGTCTTGGCAATGGACCCAGGTTTCATTGCACCGACAGGAGCCCTCGGGCCTGGCTCGAATGCGCTGCGGGCATCGTCGGGGTAGGCCCTAACCATTCCACATGCAGGGGCATAGAAGTGGCTAGTCCCTTGAGATCTTCCTTGCTTCTTTATTAACTTGAGCCCGTGCCAGTTTCTGTTTCTTCCACGTGTCACATAATGCCAATCACGGTGGGGCCACTCTTGTAATTGCCCGTGAATGACTTTAACACATGGGAGAGTAACAACCAATTCACTCTTCCCACCATGCCCTTATCCTTAGCCACGTATGCTGCATGCACCAAGAGCAGCAGGTAATGGAGGCACGTGGTGCGGGAGAGCATCAAGGCAGGGGCCCGGTCTTCTTGAATTGGTGGAGGAGGGCAGAGGTTACCCGTCGTGGGATCGGCTCTCTTCCTCGACCCACCTATAAAAGGAGGGGCCGAGGAGGAGCGGAGGCATTCATCCTCACATCCCTTCTCCTTCGTCCTCCGCTTTCTGCTAGTCATGCCGAAGGGGAGAGCCCGGGGCTAGGCCCCAGGCTATAGCTTGGGGATGGCGATATCGGATGATCGTGCTGACGCTTGGGGTGTGAGTCTGGTCCAGGTCCGGAAGGGGTGCGTTGGACGAGTTGTCCGCGGTGCAGGAGATATCAAGCTCTCCCATTGCGGTGGAATGCTTGTCTCCTCTGCCATGGATGGCTGTGTAGTAATTTTCAGACCTGGTCATGAGCCACTGCGGCTCGTTGAATTAGTGACCAGGTTCTTGGAGCCCCTGACGCTCGTCCGGGATGCAGGGCTCGGGGTTGTTGGCAATCCCAGCACTACCCCATCTAGTGGAACCGGGGCCGATGCTGAAAAAAGGGCGCCTTCCTTCTCGCCAAGGTGGGGAGCAATGTACCCCGAGTTCCCTGGCTATCTTGGCCATTGGTCACTTCTCCTGGGAAGGTGTCGGGCTAGGGGGTGGGGTGGCGTCTCCCTGGAGCGATGGTGATCAAGAGAAAACGAGGGAAGACGGAGAAGGAAGGTGGCAGGGCGTCAGGTCGGAGTACGATGACACCTATGCCTTCGTCTCCTTCTGACGACCTGCCGCCTCGACATTCAGCTCTTCTCCTCCCTCCCCGGCTCCATCATCACCGGCCTCTTCGGGTGATAGCCGGGGAGGGATGTTCCCTTGGTGCCTTTGTCCCCCTCCAGCTGTCTTCCAGTTGAGCTTTGGTGGTTGATCCCATCGGTGCTCGAGCTGGGGCTTCTTGTTGGTCCTGGAGGTGGTGACCAGGGCACCACCAAGCTGTTCCCCGTCCCCCTCCTTCCCAGCCTCGCCACTCCCGATCTAGTCTGCGTCCGGTAGGCCATGACAAAACTGGAGTCGGCTCCTGCTTGGGTGCTCCTTTAGCCATCTCGTCTTCCCATCGCAATACTTGGCGGAGGAAAAACGAAAAGAGGAGACTATGGGGCACTTATCTTTTTTCAATCTTAAATCTGTAAGCACTTGCCAAATTTTAGTTCAAATAATGTAATCTCTTCAATCCACATTTGTGTCTTGTAAGGTCAGTACTTGTTTGATCAGCATATTAATGAAAAAGATAAACCTTCCCGAGGACTTGTGCATGTAATACGTCCAAGCAAGGGCGGAAAGCTGTCGCGGGAAACCACAACCACCTATGGGACCAAAGGTCCCTTTCTGGTTCAGCAGGGTGATCGCATGTTGCACAAAGAGCAGAGTATCATGGAACAGCACGACAGAGATACCGCATGCAATCTTTACCCAGGTTCAGGCCGCCGTGAGACGTAAAATCCTACTCCTACTTTGGTGGATTGATGGTGAAAAAATGGTGATGAGCACAACACGCTTGCCCGGCAGGGTTGCCTCGGGGCGGAAGCGCCTGAGCGTATATGAGTATGTGAGGGCATGGATTAGCCACTCAACTATCAAACCCTTTCTACGGTTGCCTTGGGCCTCCTTTTATAGATAAAGGGGTCACCAGTGTGGCAAATTAGTCATTATGCACTAATAAGATAGCAAACAGTGCTACCATACCTAACTCTACAGGCTGATAGAGTGCATTAAATGCGCCGCTTGATGTCACATCACAGCTCGCCTGGCAGGCTATGCCGGGCTGTTTTGCCAACTTTGCGCCTGCTTACATGACATGTATCAAGACATGTGTCACTTGGAGGCATTTTTTGTAGGAAGTGGCTGCCACGTGGCGAATAACAGCCACTTAGTCACCTTGGAGCTTGACACCGCACTGATCGGCGACGTGCATTGTGAGGAGGTCGTGTAGTGGCGTGGTTCTGGCTCTGTAAGCCCCGGCAGGCCTGCCGAGGCGGCCTAAAGGCTTGCTTCCGGGGGTAATCCCATCCTCGCCAGGCTCGCTTACCCGGCATGGGAGGTATTTTCCCTTTAGTGACGTCTTGCTTCTCTAGCTCTTCTTGCTCTTCCTGATATGTACTTAGATCCATCAAAGGACTGGTCCCTTGTGCTCCAATCTGCCCTTGGTGCTGTGATCTCGTTCTCGTTCATGTGCACAGTGTGGGCAATAGACCCAGGGATTGTTGCACCGACAGAAGCCCCTGGTCCTGCCCCAAATGCACTGCCGGGCATCATCGGGGTAGGCCCTAATAAGTGCATAGGCAGGGCCGTCGAAGCGGCTGGCCTCTCGAGATCTTATTTTCTTCTTTGTTATCTTGAATCCGGGCCAGTTTCCGGTTTTCCCGCGCGTCATGCTGAGCACTATAGAAAAAACTAGATCATGGCCCGCGGATTTCCCCACGCCCCACGATCACGGGGGCGGAAACTGCCGTCCCACCCGCCTCCTGCCTCAGGTGCATCCGCCACGTGTGCCCCGTGCGTTGGGCATGGTAGGAGGTGGATGCAGAGTGCGTGGGAATGGGCGTTATGTCAGAAAACTAGGTGTCGCTGGTTGGCGTAGAGGGTCGCTCTGATTCCCCGGGCCGTTGAAGGCGCAGGGAGGCCTCATTGGAGGGGCCGGGCCGTTGCCTCCTGGGCGAGGGGCCAGCCCCCGCATCATCCCTCTATGAAAGGGAGTAGGAAAGCTGTGTTTTCCCACATACTTCCCTTCTCCCCTTTCCAACTTTCCCTGCTCTCCATGGTGAGAGGGCGCGGTTGCGGCGGTGCTCTAGTGGCGGCGACGAGAGCTTCTGCTCGACAGCGTATCCCCCCTACTCTGCACGATGCGACTGTAGGATCTGCCACGATAGGAGGAGGGAGGGGGCGAGGTCGTGGTCGTCGTGGCACTTGAGGAGGAGGAGGACGGGGAGGCGCTCCGGCTGTGCCTCCGCCAGACACTCCTCCTCCGTTGGAGGGCCATGTTGGGGCCCAACCTCAGGAATTCTTCATCAGGCTGTACAAGCCTCTGCGCGGTCGCCTCCGCCTTCCTACTCCATTCGCAAGGGAGATGGAGCTTGAAGATCCGCGAGCATTGAGGCTGCACATGAGGGGTTGCGAGAATGGCAACTTCCGGGTTGACGTAGACTTTCCAGCCCCCATGTTATGTACTTGCGCCGAGGCTGGAAGACCTTTGCTTCTACCCCTAGCTTGTTGGTTGGACACGTCCTCTATTTTAAGTTAATGGAGGATGATTTCCTATCCATCAAAGTTTTTGGGAGCTCGGGAGTTCGCTTAGGGCGCTGTGAGGAGAGCTCGACCAACGATGAAAACTCCTCCTCGAGCGATAGCGACGAGGAGGACAATGACGTCTATGATGACAATACCGAACGGGGGGGGCGATGCCTCTGACTCCGGCTGAGCATCAGCCGGACCGTCACTGTCAGGCGGTGGCAGGACCATCGGCATCCGCATCTCCTCTCCGGCAAGGTGATTTGCTAGGGAGTTGGGAGAAAAGTGGGGCTGTCGGCTCTGGCTCCTCCAGCAGCCTTCCAGCTGGACCCCGGCAGGCTTCCTCGTGGGATGCAACTCCATTAGCACTGCCGCATCCTGCTGGCCATGGTGGTGGCGGTTGGTGGGTCATCTCCGCCATGCTCTCCATCGTCGCCTTTGTCGGTGCCCACCTGCCCCCGCTAAGCTACCTCTCCTGGAGCCCGGCAGGGTCAGGCTAGACTTCTTCCTACGCGCTCCTTTTGCCCTCTTCGCCTTCGACTGCTGTGCCTAGGAGGAGAGGGACAAGAAAGGGCATTATGGGGCACATATCTTTTTCCAATCTTAAAATTGTAGGCACTTGCCAAATTTTAGTCCAAATAATGTAATCTCTTAAATCTGTGTTTGTGTTCTGTGAGGTGTGTACTTGTTTGATCAACATATTAATGAGAAAGATGAACCTTGTCGGGGACTCATGCATGTATATGCCCATGCAGAGGCGGAGTGCCTCTATATTTTTAAATAAACAAGTTTCACCTGGCAGGTTATCCTGCCGGTACCCTCTATTTTGTTGCCGGGGAGTAAAGCCTTCCAGGCACAAATTGTGATGAGGGACCAACCCCCCGCAAATCTTTTTTGAACAAAGGCCACTACAACCATGCCGACCGAAGCATCGTTCGAGTTAAGGGGTGGGAGCACCTAAGTTCCAAAAAGCGGCAAGGTTCTCTTATGCACATGTTTTTGCTTAGAGAAGACATTCGGATAGGAGATATAACTTATCTGTTTGGCTTGCTGGAGATCATAGTGTAGGCTTCATCTTTACATCTTCCTTAGGAGGCCAAGTCTTTGGCAGGAGCCTATAGTTTATTCAGATGGAAATGATGCCAGATGCGATCTTATCTACATGAACATGTGATGCTCATGAAACGCTTATGCATGCATGCAACTTGTCGGGGGCCCCCAACGCTTCATTTATTCCTCCGTTGCTCAGGGTCTGCGTCTGGCTTTGTACAAGGGGTTACATGCAACTAAGGCAAGGCCTGTACAAAAGGGTGGTTGTTGGGCAGGGCCTGATAGCCACGCCTTATGGGTAGAACTTGCGGAGATGCTAAATATTCCATGAGTTTTGCAATTGAATGCCATCTCCGTTCTCCAGATGGACTATGCAAGGTCTGGTAAATCGAACTACCTAGTAAGGGCCTTCCCACTTTGGCGTCAACTTGTTTGTACCCTTGGTGAACTGAACGCGCCTAAGGACAAGGTCGCCTTCCTCAAAACACCGGGTGTGAACCCTGCGGCTATGATATTGACTCGGGGCTTGCTGGTAGCGTGCAGCACGCGTAGCAACGCGGAGACGGTTCTCCTCGAGAAGCACAACGTTGTCACGCGGTGATGATCCTGCGCTACTTCATCGTAGGCAAACACTCGAGGTGACCCGTAAATGAGTTCCGTGGGGATAACTTCTTATGCCCCATAGACTAGGAAGAAGGGAGTGTGCCCGGTAGCTCGATTTGGTGTCGTTCTGAGGGACTAGAGAACTACGGGCAGCTCATCGATCCATTGCCTACCGCACTTCTGCAGCGTATAAAATGTTCTCCTCTTCAGTCCTTGCAACAATTCAGCGTTCGCCCTCTCATCTTGTCTATTGCTTCTGGGATGTGAAACAGAGGCAAATGAGATCTTGCTTCCGAGGGCATGTACATATTACATGAAAGCATGGCTCGTGAACTGGGTGCCATTGTCGGTGATGATCCGGGCAGGGACCCCGAAGCGGCACACCAATCCTTTCAAGAACTTGATAGCTGACTGAGCAGTCACCTTTCTCACAACATCTACTTACGGCCACTTTGTAAACTTGTCGACGGCAACGAACAAGAATTCAAAGCCCCCGATAGCTCGGGGAAAAGGGCGGAGGATATCGAGCCCCCAGACCGAAAACGTCCATGACAAAGGGATTGTCTAAAGAGCTTGTGCGGGCAGATGGATGTTCTTGGAATGGAATTGGTAGGCTTCACACTTGGTGACTAGCTTGACCGCATCTTGGAGGGCTGTGGGCCAATAGAATCCTTGCCGGAATGCTTTTCAGACTAATGCCCTTTATCCAATGTGGGATCTGCATATGCCTTTGTGTATTTCCGCTAGCAGTTCCTTTCCTTCTTCCCGTCAGATGCACTTCAATATCACACCGCTGGGCCTCCTTCTATATAGTGTCATCGACAAACTGATACATACTAGCCCTCTAGGCTACTCTTTCAGCTTCATCTTGCCCATCGGGAAGATCTCCTATTTAGAGGAAATGGACTATGTGCCTTGCCCAAGTTGGAGCCTAGGGCTCAGCAATAAGGACTAGTGGCACCTCATCATCTACGGAGACCGCAGGGACTAGTGGCCCGACAGGAGGGCGCGGCCCGGCAATCAATGGGGAGTTGTTTCCTTCATGGTCCCTACCAAGAGCCCTGGGATGCTCTACCGGGAGAGGCTTACCGGAGTCCAACTTCCTCCTCTTTCTGTCCATTGTTGCCAGGGATACGAAGGGATGAGTAAGATGGAGAACAAAAGTTCCTAGTTCCATAGGAAGTTTTTGCGCAACACACTTTGACAGATGATGAGCTATGCTATTTTCCGCATGGGGTACGTGCTTAGTTTGTAATCCGTCAAAGCTCTCCTCCAATCTTCTCACTTCCTCAACGTATGTCTCCATCAATGGACTTTGGTAATCCTTGTTGACTTGTCTCATCACAAGTTGTGAATCTCCTCGAATGATCAGCTTCTTGATTCCTAATCCTGTGGCAATCCTGAGCCCGGCAAGGAGCCCTACGTGCTTTGTTGTATTGTTGCTTGCCTCCTCCCGTGGAAAATGCATATGGACGATGTACTTCAAGTGCTCCCCAGTCGGGGCAACTTGAAGCACGCCCACCCCAACACCTTGCAGGGAGAACACACCATCAAAATACATATTGCATTCTTGGGGTGCCTCCTTGCCAGGGGGACTGTTTCCAGCACCTCCTCATCAGGGGTTGGTGTCCATTCGGCAACAAACTCTACCAATGCCCTGCTCTGAATTGTTGTTGTTCTCTCAAACTCCATGCCGAAGCTGGATAACTCCATAGCCCACTCCAGTATTCTGCCGGCAGCCTCAGGGTTTTGGAGTATCCTTTCCAACGGAAAGCGGCTGACAACCATAATCTCATGGACTTGGAAGTAGTGGTGCAGTTTCCTTGAGGCCATGATGAGGCCAAAAATCAACTTTTGCACAGCAGAGTACCTCGATCTAGCCCCCTGTAACAGGGAACTGATGAAGTACACTCGGCGCTCCACCACTTTCTTCCTTGCCACATCCTTGGGGTTGTCCCTGCTGCCATGTCCCTCTTTGTTCTTACCTTCATCCGGTCCTGCCGAGCTTTTCTCACTCTCTATTTCCTCTACTTGCCGCTGTGCGACTAGGGCTGCACTAACCACTTGATTAGTTGTCGCTAGGTATAGCAACAACTGCTCTTGTGGTTTGGGGGAAACCAAGGTGGGCACAAAGGACAAGTAGGTCTTCTAGTCTTGTAATGCTGCGTCTGCTTCCGGGGTCCACTTCATGGGCCCTGCCTTCTTCAAAATTTTGAAACGGCAGGGCGCCCTCGGCAGACTTGGAGATGAATCTGCTAAGTGCAGCAACGCACCCTGTTAGATGCCACACATCTTTGACTGTTTGAGGTGCCTGGATCTGCTCGATAGCCTTGATCTTGTCAGGGTTGGCTTCGACCCCACGATGGGACACGAAGAACCCAAGTAGCTTGCCGGAGGAAACGCCAAATACACTTCTCCAGATTTAGCTTCAAGTTGATCTTGCATAGATTAGCAAATGTTTCTTCTAAATCCTCGATGAGGATTGATCTGTCCTTGGTCTTGACCACAATATCATCCATATAAGCCTCAATGTTTCTGCGCAACTGTGGTTTCCGTTCTCATCCTCGGCAAAGTCCATCTTATTGTGATAGAAACAAAGAGAAATAAATAAGCTTTAGTTAATGTAATAAATATACCCATTGTCATTTCCAAAATTCCAATTGCTTTGTTCATTTGGAAAAAATCAAAAAAGGATTGGTTCAAAACCAATCTGGACTGCTCTTGTAAAAATGGACCGAGCACTCTTTAACCCGAAAGGCATGCGCACGAAGCAGTATGTACCACATGGGGTGATGAATGAAGTCTTCTCTTTGTCCTCCTTGGACATGAAGATTTGATGATACCCAGGGTATGCATCTAGAAAGGAGAGCAAATCGCAACCTGAAGTGGAGTCCACAATCTGGTCGATGCGCGGCAAGGGAAATGGGTCCTTCGGGCAAGCTTTGTTGAGATCCGTGAAATCTATGCAAAGCCTCCACTTCCTGTTAGCCTTGCGTACGACCACTGGGTTTTCTAACCATGTTGGATGCAGTAATCCTCTAACCAGACCAGCTGCTTCAAGATTCTTAATCTCCTCGGCAATGAACTGCTACCTGTCCAAGGCCTGCTTTCGAACCTTCTGCTTGAAGGGTCGGGCATGTGGGCACACAGCAAGGTGGTGGTCGATTACCTCCCTGGGAACACCGGGGATGTCAGATGGTTGCTAGGCAAACACATTGACATTTGCCTGCAGGAAGGCAACGAGCATGCTTTCCTATTTGTCATCAAGGGTGGCGCTGATAGTGAAGGTACCATCAACACCAGCCAGCCGTGTCGGGACCTTTTTCACATGCGGTGGAACAACCTTGGATCTCTTGCTGCTGGAACTCCCCGGCAAGTCATCAACAAGCGCAGCACACTCCGAAGAGGTACGCTTCCCAGATTCCTTGTTGGTGTCCCTACTATCCTTCTTCTTTCCTTTGTTCTCCTTGACAGGAACTGCTGCTACAGCGGCCTCTGCAAATACTTGCATAAAGTATCTCCTTCTTTCTGTTGGAGAAGCTGCAAGTCGCTAGGACGCCTGGTTCTTGATGGCCACCCGTGAAGGCGCCAATGGACTCATGGCATAGGTTTGCCCAGGACGAAATGGAGTTCTCCAGCGGGTGCATCAGCCAAGACTTCATATTTGACCTTAGTGCCAAAGGGAAGTAGTTGGTGAACACCTTCTCATCTCTTCCCCCGGCAGCTTGAACAGCGATCTTGTAGATGCTCAAGAACTCTACCGGGCTCAGCCTCCCATCATACTTCTCAGGTATCTCTGGCTTGAACGTGCGAGCGGATGGCCAACGGGCTTGCCGCAGTTCAGGAGTAAAGGCAGGGCACCCAACCTCGAAAGGTAGACACCTGGAATCCTTGAGCGCAGGCTCATGGATGTTGTGGCCATCGCACCCATTGGTCCAACGATGGTCGTCGTGGCGTCGCTCGATGACGACACGCGCGCCTCCGCTCCGCGTGTCCTCCAGGTCTCACCATTGGGTTAGACGTTCTCGAGGGTCGGAAGAGTCCATCGAGACATCATTGGGCTCTCGACTCCACGGCTCCCATGCTGATTGCCGTGGTGGGGACTGCACAGTGGGGGTGCCCCCTTCCGTACGGCCCGCACTCTGAGCTATTGTTGTCACCTAGGGAGGCCGTGGTGGGCCAGTTCACCATGAGCTCCCAGCCTCAGCGAAGCCAATCAGACTTTGAATGGTGGCTCTCCACTCATCCATCTAATCGGCTACCGACGGGAACCTCAATAGCAGCTAGGCTCGTGCCATGGCCTCCATAGTGGTGCTTGGCATTGGTGATGACAATCTAGACCGCACCATCGCCCAGCTTATAATGGTGTCAGTGGCGACCACGTCGCGCCCTAGCGGTTGTGAACTAGTCACTTGGATGGTGTGGTGACACAGTGGAAGCGCTTGAGGGTCAGCGGCTCCATAGGGTGCAATGATTGGGTAGGCCTGCTCTAGGGGAGGCGCGCGCCCCGCTGCCGTGCCCGTGGCAGGGACGGCCGGAGGGTGGTGATTCGCCCTAGACTGGGCGTCACCACTATGGTTGTGCCCTTCAGCGAGGAAGAAGAGTTACAGACATAATAACCCCTTCGTTCGTACCTCATGGAGCATGCCCGTTGGGATGTGGCTAATGCTGCTCTTCTCCGGTGCCTCTCGCTCTTGCTTCGGCAAAGGGGGAGGTGGTGACAATGTAGCCTGCGCCGACCGTGTCGCCCGCAGCGCCACATCCTCGTGCGCCTCTACATTCCTCGTGGCGTTGGTGGACACGGGGGGTGGAGCCTTCGAGGTGGATGGGTGAGCTGTGGCACCGGGCTTCTTCTTGGGCGACATAATTGATGAAGCTGTCGATGATGAAAATGGCGATGAAGATGATGCGCTGCTCACACTTTCAGGTTCACGCAAGTGATCCCCCTACCTTGCGCACCAAAGAATTCGCAGGAAACCATGGCCACCTATGGGACCAAAGGTCCCTTTCTGGTTCGACGAGGGGATGGCACATTGCACAAAGAGCAGAGAACCATGGAACAGCACAACAGAGATCACGTGCGCAATCTTTACCCAAGTTCGGGCCACCATGAGCTGTAAAACCCTACTCCAGCTTTGGTGGATTGATGGTGGAAAAATGGTGGTGAGCACAACACGCTTGCCCGGCAGGGTTGCCTCAGGGCGGAAGCACATGTGCGTATATGAGTATGTGAAGGCGTGGATTAGCCACTCAACTGTCCAACCCTTTCTAGGGTTGCCTTGGGCCTCCTTTTATAGATAAAGGGGTAACCACAATGGAAAATCACTCATTATGCACTAATTAGATAGCAAACAGTGTTATCATACCTAACACTGCAGGCTGACAGAGTGCATTAAATGCGCTGCTCAAAGTCACATCACAGCTCGCCCGGCAGGCTCTGCCAGGCTGTTTTGCCAGCTTCGCACCTGCTTACATGACACGTATCAGGACGGGTGTCACTTGGAGTCATTTTCTGTAGGAAGTGGCTGCCATGTGGCGAATAATAGCCACTTAGTCACCTTGGAGCTTGACACCGCACTGATCGGCGACGTGCGTTGTGATGAGGTGGTGCGGTGGCATGGTTCTGCCTCCGTATGCCCCAACAGGCCTGCCAGGGCGGCCTAAAGGCTTGCTTCCGGGGGTAACCCCGTCCTTGCCAGGCTCTCCCGCCTCACAAGGGAGGTTTTTTCCCTTAGCGACGTCTTGCTTCTCTGGCTCTTCTTGGTCTTCCTAGTCTGTACTTGGATCCTTCAAAGGACTGGTCCCTTGTGCTTCAATCTGCCCTTGGTGCTTTGATCTTTTTATCGTGCTTGTGAACAGTCTGGGCAATGGACCCAGGGTTTGTTGCACCGACAAACACCTATATACTTTTAAGTAAACAAGTTTCCCCGGTAGGCTACCCTGCCGGTACCCTCAATTTTGTTGCCGTGGAGTCAGGCCTACCAGGCACAAATCTTGAAGAGGCACCAGCCCCCTGCCAATCTGTTTTCACCAAAGGCCACTGCAACCATCCTGACCGAAGCAACGTTCGAGTCAAAGGATGGGAGCACCTAAGTTTCAAAAATCGGCGAGGTTTTCTTATGCACAAGTCTTTACTTACAGAACACGTATGGATAAGAGAAAGAACTTATCAGTTTGGCTTGCCGGATATCACATTCTAGGCTCATCTTTCCATCTCCTCTTGGAGATCAAGTCCTAGGTAGGAGCCTGCAATTTATGCACATGAAAATGATGCCAAATGTGATCTTATCTACATGAACATGCGATGCTCATGAAATGCTTATGCATGCATGCAACTTTTCGGGGGGGCCCTCGCGCTTCATTTATTTTTCTGTAGCTCAGGGTCTGTGCATGGCTTTGTACAAGGGGTTACATGCAACTGAGTCAAGGCCTGTACAAAAGGGTGGCTACCGGGTAGGACCCGACAGCCGCGCCCTATGGATAGAACTTGTGGAGATGCTCAATATTCCATGATTTTTGCAATTGAATGCCATCTTCGATCTCCAGACGGACTGCGCCAGGTCTGGTGACTCGTACTACCCAGTAAGGGCCTTCCCACGTTGGCGTCAACTTGTTTGCACCCTTGGCGGACTGAATGCGCCTAAGGACAAGGTTGCCCTCCTAAAAATACCGGGCATGAACCCTGCAGCTTTGATAGTGACACATGGCTTGCTGGTAGTGTGCAACATGCATAGCAGCCTGGAGACGGTTCTCCTTGAGAAGCACAGCGTCGTCATGTTAGTGCTTATCCTGCACTACTTCATCATAGGCAAGCACTCGAGGTGATACGCAAATGAGTTCTATGGGGATAACTGCTTCTGCCCCATAGACTAGGGAGAAGGGAGTTTGTCCGGCAGCTCGTCGAGCCATCGCCTACCGCACTTTTGCAGCTTATCAAATGTTCTTGTCTTGAGTCCTCACAACACTTCAGCGTTCGCCCTCGCAGCTTGTCCATTGCTTCTGGAATGTGTAATAGAGGCAAATGAGATCTTGCTTCCGAGGGCATGAGCATATTGCATGAAGGCGCAGCTCGTGAACTGGGTGTCATTGTCGGTGATGATCCGGGCAGGGACCTCAAAGCGGCACACCAATCCTTTCAAGAACTTGATAGCTCACTGAGCAGTCACCTTTCTCATGGCTTCTACTTCCGGCCACTTTGTAAACTTGTTGAAGGCCGTTGGTGTCAAAACCAGCGGATCTCGGGTAGGGGGTCCCGAACTGTGCGTCTAAGGCGGATGGTAACAGGAAGCAGGGGACATGATGTTTTACCCAGGTTCGGGACCTCTTGATGGAGGTAAAACCCTACGTCCTGCTTGATTTATTCTTGATGATATGAGTATTACAAGAGTTGATCTACCACGAGATCGGAGAGGCTAAACCCTAGAAGCTAGCGTATGGTATGATTGTATGTTGTCCTACGGACTAAAACCCTCCGGTTTATATAGACACCGGAAAGGGCTAGGGTTACACAAGGTCGGTTACAAAGGAGGAGATATACATATCCGTATTGCCTAGCTTGCCTTCCACGCCAAGTAGAGTCCCATCCGTACACGAGACGAAGTCTTGAATCTTGTATCTTCATAGTCCAACAGTCCGACCAAAGGATATAGTCCGGCTGTCCGGAGACCCCCTAATCCAGACTCCCTCAGTAGCCCCTAAACCAGGCTTCAATGACGATGAGTCCGGCGCGCGGTATTGTCTTCGGCATTGCAAGGCGGGTTCCTCCTCCGAATACACCACGGAAGAATTTGAATACAAGGATAGTGTCCGACCCTGCAAAATAAGTTCCACATACCACCATAGAGAGAATAATACTTCCACAAATCTAATCTGCTGACACGTGTTGGCAACAGGACATTATGCCACGGCCCGGTGATTATTCGAACCGTTTCCTTTAACTAGCCCCGCACATAACGCGAGGCGGTTTTTTGACACGTCTTGTCAAAGCAGAGATCGTGTCCCCCTTATTACAGGATTCTCATCAATACAGGCGTGGGTAACCCAACCGCGCCATCGGTTATGATGCTTAGGGGATAAGCGAGTTTTACCAGGCTAGTGGGGGCACATAGTTTCGGCCGCCCTTATAAAGGGAAAAGGTTTAACCTTTTTCTACCAACGCCTTCTTCCTCCTTGCTCATCCACTCTTGCGCACTCGAGCTCCAACGCCCAAGCCCACATCCTTCCCCTCAACCTTCTCCAATCATGTCCGGAGCGGGAGGCAAATGGATGGCTTCCTCCATTACGGAGGGACACATCAAGAAGCTGCGCAGGGCCGGATACTTGGCCGCGAATATCGCGCATAGGCTGCCCGCTGCGGGGCAGATCGTTCCTACCCCTGAACCTCACGAGAGGGTAGTCTTCCTCCACCACTTCCTCCGTAGACTGGGGTTTCCCCTCCATCCATTCGTCCATGGTCTCATGTTCTACTACGGGATGGACTTCCATGATCTGGCCCCGAACTTCGTCCTCAACATTTCGGTGTTCATCGTCGTGTGTGAGGCTTTCCTCCGCATCCGGCCCCACTTCGGCCTGTGGTTAAAGACCTTCAATATCAAGCCGATGGTGATGGGCGGCCAACAAGCGGAATGCGGCAGAGCCATGGTGGGCAAGATGCCCAACGTTATATGGCTTGAAGGCTCCTTCGTGGAGACCATAAAGGGGTGGCAATCGGCGTGGTTCTACATCACCGAGCCGCGCGACGCCAAATGGGTGGCTGCCCCCAAGTTTCGACCCAGAATTCCCACGCGGCTCACCTCCTGGAAAGAGAAGGGCATGTCCTGGGGTTCATCGATAGAGCTAGACGGACTCCAGAAATGTATCCGGAATATGGCAGGCAAGAAGCTCAAGCTTGTCAACATAGTCCAGGTCATGCTCATCCACCAGATCCTCCCGTGCCAACAACGGGACTTCAACTTGTGGGAGTTCGACCCGGCCCAGCACCAGACTCTGAGCGAGCTCTTCGACACGACGCACAAGGACGTCTGGAAGGTGATGTTTAAGGGCGCCGAGGTCCCTCCCTCTCTCACCGAGGACCGCGGGCTAAGCGTGAAGCGCCGAGCGCATTCAATGAGTTCTATACTTCCGGTAGGATATTTATTTCCCCTAGCTTAACCATGTGCGGGGTCTGAGCTCCATGCCTTTGACAGGACTGGGTGGAGACGTCGGGGCAGATTAACTGTCCGGCCCCTCTGCCCGAAGACATTGCGGATGCTCTCCTGACGGAGATGCTGACTCCGGCTCCTTACAAGGTGTCGGAGAAGACCAAGAAGGCCAAGGGAACCCGAAACAGTTCTCGACGCCAGGTGTTATCCGACTCATCGTCCGATAACTCTGCGATGCACTCCTCCCCTGAAGATGAGGAGGAAGATGAAGATGCTCCCCCTCCAGTCGGGGGAGACAAGAAAAGGAAGGCCGCCCCAACCGGCGGGGCCGAAGGGTCCAGGAAGGGAAGGACTCTCCTTCCGGACTACTCCACCACCGCCGCCGAAGGTGAAGACGAGTGGCTGCTCAGGTCCAAGCCCCTGGCGAAGTCGTAAGTATTCGGATGCCAGAATAACTCATAGCATACCTTTGTCACACTGCTTCTCCTAACGCCAAATTATGATTATGCAGACCGCCACGAGCCCGTATCGACGTATCTTTGGACGGCTCCCTAGGCTAGTTGGATATGGACTGCGATCCACTTCCGACTGCCACCTCCCCTTGCCCTACAGACAATGTCGAGGTCTTATCTCAAGAGGCACCGGGTCGAGGGGAGACAGTCCCGGAGGCGCCTCAAGGCGACCTTCTGGATTCCGAGAGCAGAGGGAGCAAGGCTCCCGAGGGCTCCGAGTTCGGCCCTCAGCCGAACACCGCGCCGGAACCTCCAGTGGTTCCGGACTCAGGCAGGCGGCCTCCTTCCAAAAGGGGCAAGACGCCTGTGCTGGTGACCTCTGTCCATCCAGAGGCGTCGGACAGTCTGCTGGGAGCGCTTCGCAGCGCTTCCATCGACGAAGAGCACCGCACTATTATGAGTGTGGTAGTCCAGAAGGTTCAGTCCGCCAAGAGCGGACTGACTGAAGCCTGTGCCAGCCTTGTAACAGGCTTTGAGGTAAGTTTTTGAAATAGAGGAAAAATATTACCGCATAGACAGTAGCCCCTGATGCTCTCTTCGGTGTTCGAAAAGAAAAGTCGAACAGAGGATCAAACAATATCGCAGGAGTCTAATATAAGTATGTCAATATGCGTATGCAGACTTCGCTGCTGGCCTCTGTCGCACTGACTGCGGAGGTCGCCGCATTGAAGCAGGACCTTAAAGGGTCCAAGGACGATCTCGGCCTTGCCAAGAGGCAGCTCGAGGAGAACAAAGGTAATTAGTACCTAGTATATGGATATGTATAAAAAGAATGCGATTGCAAAATGACAGGATCATCGTAAATTTGCCAGGGGCCATGACCGAGGTGGCGACCCTGAAGCAAGCGCTATCTGAGGCCGAAAACAAAGCGGCCAAGGAGCGCACCGAGTGGGAGAGGCATAAGGCTCGGGTGGGCGAGGTGCAGCAAGAGCTCCACGCTCTCGTGACGAAGCACGACGCGTTTGAGCTTGACTTGAAGACGCTAGAGTCCGAGCTTGCCGCGGCCCTTGAGAGCGCAAAGAGTGCCAAGGCCGAAGCCCAAAAGGCCCTCCAGGAGATTGATGCGAAGAAGAAGATAGCGGCAGGTAAGGCATTCTATATGCAAAGCAAGCATGTGAAAGTAAATTACCTGTTACTTACCCGAATCTGGAGCTCTCCAGGAGCATTCGCAGATTTGCCCCGCTGCGTGTCGGATGCCGCATAGTTTTACCAGGCCAAGGAGGGAAGCTCAACGGAGAAGCTGTTCTGGTCTCAGTATACTAGGACCGAACACCCGATGCCTCTGAGCGAGCAGCTGAAGCAACTGGTCAAGCTACACAAGGCGGCCGAATAGGCCATGAAGGGCTTTATAGTCCAGATGTGCCCTGGCGACGCCCTTCCCAACAGCTACTTCGGCCTAGTGAGGCGGCTTGTGGATGCCTGCCCACGGCTGGAAGTCATCAAGCGGTCCGTCTGCATCGAAGGTGCACGCCGGGCTTTCGCCCGTGTGAAGGTGCAATGGGCCAAGCTAGACACTGTGAAGCTGATTAAGGAAGGGCCGTCGGAGGGCAAGGAGCATCGCCACCCCGAGATGTACTATGAGGGTGTCTTGAAGGGTGCTCGTCTCGTGGCGGACGAGTGTACGAAAGATATAATATTCGAGTAAACTCGCTCGTGTAATCCCGTATTTATGAAAACTTGTTCATATGCGATATGCAATGCTTGTTTGAATTTAAAATATTATCTTCTGTTCGGCTGTTATATCAAATCTGAGAGATAGCTAGTCGTCGGCTTCTGCCCCCACGCCACGAGTGCTGGGGTGTTCGGGATAAACCTGAGCACTCTTATTCCCATTGTTGGGTCCTTCGAGGGAGGTGCTCAGCGCAACGAACAAGGCAATCAGACTATAATGCGTTATCACTCTCACTTAGCCATAGAATTCTATAATTTTCAATTTCGGTGAAGCCCCTAGTATTCGGAAGGCCGAATTCGGGGCGGGATACACACCTTAAGTCGGAGAGGGCCGACTCCTCGCTCTAAGCGGCATAAGCCTTTAGGGACTCGAAACCTCTCAAACAGTGACCAGTCTCTCGCCTTATCATGACAGTCAGTTTTAGCTTTCTCTACTGAGGTGCTTAGCCCAGCAGAACCGGGGCACAATCGTAGTAGTTCTCCGAGTGCTACCTTAGCCGATAGAGCGGAACGTAAGGTACCAAAACATGGGAGCCGGGCAAACCCAACTATTGACCCAAGACATGATTCGGAGCTGATGCATATAATGCTATAAGTTCGGGTGCCGCACTGTGAAAGTGTTCGGACTTCTCATGCCGTATTATGGGGTATGCTTAAGCCCCTAGTGTATTGGCCATACCAGAGTGTACGGGTGCTGGATGTCATGAATGAACATATATATATATATATATATATATATATATATATATATAAATATATATATATATATATAAGAAGAATGCAATAAGCAAAAAGTAGTGCGATAAGAAAAAAGTAGGACTGTTTGACATGTCCCTTCCAAGGGCAAGATGAGGAATAGTATTAAAACAAATATTTCACTCGTTATCGTTATCCACCTGGGAGTTCCGTGGTGTGACGTAGCTTTCTGCCTCCTTGGATACTGCATCGTGTGTTCGGCAATCCCGCTGCTAGACAGGGTTTCCAGAGATTGAAGTCCTGAAAGAGAAAAATAACAAAGCGGGAAGCCCCTAGTGTGGGTTAAGCTGTGACTTGGGGTGTGCCGCCGTCGTGCCCCCTCCCCGCCTGTGCCCATGGTATTTTTAATGCGTAATTATGTATGCGTGGCACGGATTTCGCCGTTTGGCTGGGACCGGGGTGGGGGACGCATTGCTATGCCACCTCGGAAGGTGCCAGGCGGTCCTGTTGCCGATTACTCCAGGCGTGCATGAAGTTGTCCGGGTCCTTAATCGCCGAACTAGTGGATTGCCTTAAGAGGCTGCTTTGTGCTTCTGCTGCGAGGGCCACAGTGTGCTCCTCCGTGCGGAGAGAGCGCTATGTGTTTCCATTGACTGTGATGACCCCCCGAGGTCCTGGCATCTTGAGCTTGAGATATGCATAATGCGGTACCGCATTGAATCTTACAAAGGCGGTTCGCCCGAGCAGTGCATGGTAGCCACTACGGAACGGGACTATGTCGAAGATTAACTCTTCGCTTCGGAAGTTGTCCAGAGATACGAAGACCACTTCCAGTGTTACTGAGCCTGTGCAATGGGCCTCTACACCTGGTATGACGCATTTAAAGGTCATTTTAGTGGGTTTGATCCTTGAGGGGTCTATACCCATTTTGTGCACTGTGTCCTGATAGAGCAGGTTTAGCCTGCTGCCGCCGTCCATTAGGACTCGAGTGAGGTGAAATCCGTCAATGATTGGGTCGAGGACCAATGCGGCGAATCCGCCATGACGGATACTAGTGGGGCAGTCCTTGCGATCGAAGGTGATCGGACAGGAAGACCATGGGTTGAACTTTGGCGCGACTGGCTCCAACGCATATACGTCCCTGAGCGCACGCTTCCGCTCCCTCTTGGGGATGTGGGTTGCGTATATCATGTTCACCGTCCGCACTTGTGGGGGGAACCTCTTCTGTCCTCCGGTGTTCGGCTGCCGGGGCTCCTCCTCGTCATCGCTATGTGACCCCTTATCTTTGTTTTCGGCGTTTAGCTTGCCGACCTGCTTGAACACCCAAAAATCCCTGTTGGTGTGATTGGCTGGCTTGTCGGGGGTGCCGTGTATTTGACACGAGCGATCGAGTATATGGTCCAAACTGGATGGCCCCAGAGTGCTTCTCTTGAATGGCTTTTACTGCTGATCGGGTTTAGAGCCTTTGAATCAGGCATTGACTGTCGTATCCTCGGTATTGTCGCTGTTAATGTGGCGCTTATGTTTGTTGCGACGTGACCTGCCATTGCCGTCCTTGGTATCCGAAGTACCTTGGTTCTTTCATATGTTATTACTGCGAGCCAGCCAGCTATCTTCTCCCGCACAAAAGCGGGTCATGAGTGTCGTGAGGGCTGCCATAGATTTCGGCTTTTCCTGACCAAGGTGCCGGGATAGCCACTCGTCGTGGATGTTGTGCTTGAAAGCTACTAGGGCCTCTGCATCCGGACAGTCGACGATTTGATTTTTCTTTGTTAGGAACCGTGTCCAGAATTGCCTGGCCGATTCCTTTGGCTGCTGAATTATGTGGCTCAAGTCATCGACATCTGGTGGTCGTACATAAGTGCCCTGAAAGTTGTCGAGGAATGCGGCTTCCAGATCATCCCAATAGCCAATGGACTCTGCTGGCAAGCTGTTGAGCCAATGCCGAGCTGGTCCTTTGAGTTTGAGTGGGAGGTATTTTATGGTGTGTAGGCCATCACCGCGGGCCATGTGGATGTGCAGGAGGAAATCCTCGATCCATACCGCGGGATCTGTTGTGCCGTCGTATGATTCTATATTTACGGGTTTGAAACACTCCGGAATTTGATGATCCATCACTTCGTCTGTGAAGCATAAGGGGTGTGCAGCGCCTCTGTACTGGGCTATATCGCGACGCAGCTCGAATGAGTCTTGCCCGCTGTGTTTGGCCCGGCCAGACTTACTTTTACTGTATCCGGCGTGACAATTATCGTCTCGCATAGTGGCGCGCCCTCATGATTCGTAGATCGATCTTGCATGTTTTGCTTTGTCCTCCAATACGTCTCGCAGGTCTGGCGTATTTCCCCCTGCCTTTTTATTTGAATGACATTGGGTTGCGAGCTGAGCTTTTGGCTGGAATGTCTCTCTGTCGTGGCCACGAGGTGGCCGTTCAGCCGCGTCATACACCGGGGATGTAGGTTTTGGTGCTTCCTCCTCCAGTCGGGGTAGCAACCTGCACTTTGGGTAACTCTTGGAGGGGCGTTTGAGTTTATACTCCTCGGCCGCTAGGACTTCAGCCCAACTGTCAGCTAGCAAATCTTGATCAGCTCTAAGTTGTTGCTGCTTTTTCTTAAGGCTATTTGCCGTGGCTATAAGCCGACACTTGAAGCGCTCTTATTCGACGAGATCCTCCGGCATGATGAATTCGTCATCGCCGAGGCTTGCCTCGTCTTCGGAGGGAGGCATGTAATTATCATCCTCCGCCTCTCCATCTGCCACTCTCTCAGGAGAGCTGGCTCCTCCATCCTCCTGCTCTAAATCTTGCTGGAGGGGATTGTTGTTGTCTTCGGCACTGTCCGGAGTGCTATTATGTCCGGTGCTGGTATCACCACTTTTGCCTTGGCGGGACTTAGAGCGGCGCCGCTGACGTTGGCGCTTGGGTTGCTTCTTGGAGGTGTCATCCTCCATTGTCGCGTCGCCATTGCCTTCTTTGCGTGTGTCCACAATGTATATATCTTATGATGAGGTGGCTGTCCAGTGCCCTGTGGGCAGTGATTCCTCTTCGACTCCCGCATCGTCGTCCATACCGTCGATCTCTTCGGAGTCGAAGTCGAGCATGTCGGTTAAGTCATCAACAGTGGCTACTAAGTGGATGGTGGGTGGGCGGCGAATTTCTTCGTCATCCGTATCCCAATCCTGCCAGACGTAGTTCGGCCAGGATCCTCCTGACAAGGAGAGAGACCTTAATGAGTTTAGTATGTCACCGAAGGGCGAGTGCTGGAAAATATCCGCGGAGGTAAACTCCATGATCGGCGCCCAATCGGATTCGATAGGAATGGGCGCAGGCGGTTCAGAGTCCATGGCCGGAGAAGGAACCGGTAGTTTGGCAACACGGCTCTCGTGAAGGGTAAGGTCAATATTCGGCTCGATCACCGCTGAGGGTACGGCCTCCGTGACGGGGTCCATCCACCCGTCCATGGATGGCACAACTGGCTCAGAATTGAGGCTCGGAGCGGTTGTCGGTGCAATCTCCTGAATAAAGTCCGATGGTAGAGCTAAATCATACTCATCGTGACCGCGTGGTGCACAAGGCAGGGGCTCGAATCCGCCGAAGATCAAGTCTCCGCGGATATCGACCGTGTAGTTTAAGCTTCCAAACCTGACCTGGTGGTCAGGGGCGTAACTTTCGATCTACTCCAGATGGCCAAGCGAGTTGGCCCGCAGTGTGAAGCCGCCGAACACAAAGATTTGTCCGGGGAGAAAAGTCTCACCCTGGACTGCATCGCTATCGATGATCGTAGGAGCCATCAAGCCTAACGGCGACGACACAGAGGAACTCTCAATGAAAGCGCCAATGTCGGTGTCAAAATCGGCGGATCTCGGGTAGGGGGTCCCGAACTGTGTGTCTAAGGCGGATGGTAACAGGAAGCAGGGGACACGATGTTTTACCCAGGTTTGGGCCCTCTTGATGGAGGTATAACCCTACGTCCTGCTTGATTTATTCTTGATGATATGAGTATTACAAGAGTTGATCTACCACGAGATCGAAGAGGCTAAACCCTAGATGCTAGCCTATGATATGATTGTATGTTATCCTAAAGACTAAAACCCTCCAGTTTATATAGACATCGAAAAGGGCTAGGGTTACACAAGGTCGGTCACAAAGGAGGAGATATACATATCCGTATTGCCTAGCTTGCCTTCCACGCCAAGTAGAGTCCCATCTGGACACGAGACGAAGTCTTCAATCTTGTATCTTCATAGTCCAACAGTCTGGCTGTTCGGAGACCCCCTAATCCAGGACTCCCTCAAAGGCAACGAATAAGAAAGCCACCGGAAGCTCGGGGGAAAGGGCCAAGGATATTGTGCCCCCAGACCGAAAACGACCATGACAAAGGGATTGTATGAAGAGCTTGGGCAGGCAAATGAATGTTCTTGGAATGGAAATGGCAAGCTTTACATTTGGAGACTAGATCAACCGCATCTTGGAGGGCTGTGGGCCAATAGAATCCTTGCCAGAATGCTTTCCCAAGCAACGCCCTTGATCCAATGTGGGAGCCGCACATGCCTTTGTGTATTTTTTCCAGTAGTTCCTTTCCTTCTTCCCGACAAATGCACTTAAATTTCACACCGTTGGGCCTTGTTCTGTATAGTGTGTGATTGAAAAACTGATACATACTGGCCCTTCGGGCTACTCTTTTAGCTTCTTCTTGCTCTTCGAGAAGTTCCCCAGTTTGGAGGAAGTGGCTATGTGTCTTGCCCAAGTTGGAGCCTGGGGCTCGGCAACAAGGACTAGCGGCACCTTCTCATTCGTGGGAGCACGTTCCTCGACTGCGAGGACCAGTGGCCCGGCTGGAGGGTGCAGCCCGGCAATCAAAGGGAGTTGTTTCCGGTAGGGTCCCTGCCAAGAGCCCCGAGAGGCTCTACCGGGAGAGGCTTACTAGTGTCCAATTTCCTCCTCTTTCAGGCCATTGTTATTGGGGATACGGAGGGCTGAGTAAGATGGAGAACAAAAGTTCCTGGTTTCACAGGAAGCTTTTGTGTAACACATTTTGACAGATGATCAACAAATGTTGTTTTCCGCATGGGGCACGTGCTCTGTTTTCAATCCGTCAAAGCGCTCCTCCAGTCTTCTCACTTCCTCAACATATGCCTCCATCAATGGACTTTGGTAACCCTTGTTGAATTGTCTCACCACAAGTTGTGAATCTCCTCGAATGATCAGCTTCTTGATTCCCAATTCAGTGGCAATGCTGAGCCCAATAAGGAGCCCTTCATACTCTGTTGTATTGCTGGTCGCCTCCTCCCGGGGAAAATGCATCTGGACGACGTACTTTAGGTGCTCTCCAGTGGGAGCAACGAGAAGCACGCCAGCCCCTGCACCTTGTAGGGAGAAGGCACCATCGAAATACAAGATCCATTATTGGGGGGCTTCCTTGCCAGGAATAACTGTTTCCATCACTTCTTCATTAGAGGTTGGCGTCCATTCTGCAATAAACTCTACCAATGCCCTGCTCTGAATTGTTCATGTGCTTTCAAATTTCAGGCCAAATCTGGATAACTCCAATGCCCACTCCACTATTCTTCCGGTAGCCTCAGGGTTTCGGATTATCCTTTGCAAAGGAAAGCGGGTGACAATTGTGATCTCATGGGCTTGGAACTAGTGGCGCAGTTTCCTTGAGGCCATGACAAGGCCAAAAATCAACTTTTGCACACCAGAGTACCTGGATCTAGCCTCCTGCAATAGGGAGCTGACGAAGAACACTGAGCACTGCACAACTTTCTTCCTTGCCGCTTCCTTAGGGTGGTCTTCGCTACCGCGCTCTTCTTTGTCCTGATCCATACCTGGCCTTGCTGGGTTGTTCTGTCTCTCCCCCCTGGAAGGGACACTAGCTGAGGCTGCTGCTTCCTCCACTTACCGCGGCACCACTAGTGCTGCACTAGCCACTTGATTAGTTCCCGCCAGATATAGCAGCAATGGCTCTTGTGGTTTGGGAGCAACCAAAGTGGGCACAGAGGACAAGTAGGTCTTCAAATCTTGCAATGTTGTATCTGCTTCCGGGGTCCACTTCATGGGTCCCGCCTTCAATATCTTGAAGAAGGGCCAGGCGCGCTCGGTAGACTGAATCTACTAAGTGCGGCAACACACCCTGTCAAACGCCTTACGTCCTTAATTGTCTTAGGTGCCTGAATTTGCTCGATAGCCTTGATCTTATTGGGGTAGGCCTCTATCCCGTGATGGGATAGAAAGAGACCAAGTAGCTTGCGGGAGGGAACGCTAAACGCGCACTTCTCTGGGTTCAACTTCAAGTTGATCTTGCACAGATTAGCAAATGTCTCTTCTAAATCCTGGATGAGGTAGCAGCATTGGATCTCTTGCTGTTGGAACTCCCTGGCAAGTCATCAACAGGCGCAACATACTCCAAAGAGGTACGCTTCCTGGATTCCTAACTGGTGTCCCGGCTAGACTTCTTCTTTCCTTTGATTTCCTTGGCAAGAACTATGGCTTCCGCGGTCTCTACCGCAACAGTGTCTCGTTACATCTTATCCACGCAAATAATTGCGTCCTTCTCGTCTAACGGAATGGAAATGACTCCCACCGGCCCTGGCATCTTCAAAGTGTTGTAGGCATAGTGGGCTGCTGCCATGAATTTTGCCAGAGCTAGGCATCCAAGGATTCCATTGTACGTCAGGGGGAGGTCAACCACATCAAACACAACCTTCCCAGTCCGGTAGTTCAACTCTCTTCCGAATGTCACTGGCAACGTGATCTTTCCCATAGGATGACTCCTACCAGGGTTGATTCCTTGAAACATGCTCGTGACCTTGAGTTCTTCCTCTGCTATCTGAAGTTTGCTGATAACCTTTGGGGAAATCAGATTCAACCCAGCCCTGTCGTCAACCAACATCTCTGTGACTTTGAGGTTGCGGATCGTTGGTGCAACCAACAACGACAAGCATCCAACCGCGGTGGTGTGGTCAGGATGGTCCTCTTTGTCAAAGATGATGGGTGTGCATGACCAGTTGAGTGGCTTCCGACATTCTGTCGCTGGCTCCACGACATTGACCTCACATTCTTACCGTTTAAGTTGGCAGTGAGAGGAGTGCAGAGATGCACCTCCGTCAATGCATAGGGCACCGATGGCCTTTTGGAATACCTGCTCACCAGTTTCCTCTTCATCCCCTCCACCACTTCCATCATTGCAATCTTCCTTCTCTCGGCCCTTGGCGAGATTTCCTTTGTTCCGAAGAGTCTTGCTGGGGTGATTTGCTTCACCTCCTCGGCCCTTCCTGCGAGCGCCATTCTGATATTTTTCCTTATCACGCTTCTCATATTCAGCCCTCTACTTCTTGATGAGCTTCTCAATCTGACGACATTCCTGGAGATCATGGCCCTTGGTCCGATGAATCTTGCAATATGGCCAATCGCCTTTTCCAACCTTCTTGGCAGCCGCAGCCTCTCGACAGTCAGTGCATGCGGAAACTTCCTTGCCGGGGGTGTCGGCCTTAGCTTTCTTGCCGGTACTAGGCATGCCCGATCCCTGAACGGTTAGTACTGCTTTATCCTTGCGCTTCTTGTTTCGCTTCTTGTTCTTCTTCTTCTGACCGGTGGCCTCATCATCATCTTCTGAGTCGACATTGACGCCATCCTCTTCTCCGGGGAGTTTCCGCCCCTCCTCCACCCGAGCACACTTGTCCACCATGGTATGAAGTTCCTTCATAGTCTTGGGCAATCGAACATTCATCTTGGAACGTATCTGACGGTTGCGCATGTTGGACTGAAATGAAGCTATCATAGCTGCCGAGTGCATATCTGGAATATTCCCATGGACTCGGCTGAACCTCTGCATGTACTTTCGTAGAGTCTCTCCTTCCTTCCATGGGAGAAGTTGCAAATTGCTGGGCCATCCTGGTTCTTAGTGGCCACCTGTGAAGGCGCCAACAAACTCATGGCATAGGTCAGCCCAGGTTGAGATGGAGTTCTCCGGCAGATGCATCAGCCATGACCTCACGTTTGGCTTGAGCGCCAAAGGGAATTAGTTGGCAAAAACCTTCTCATATCTTCCCCCCGGCAGCTTGAACCACGATGGTGTAGATTCTCAAGAACTCTGCCAGGTTCAGTATCCCATCATACTTCTCTTGAATCCCTGGCTTGAATGTGTTAGCAGATGGCCAATGGACTTACCGCAGCTCACGGATGAAGACAGGGCACCTAGCCTCGAAAGGCAGGTAGCCGCCTCTACCGAGCATAGGCTCGTCGACGTTGGGGCCATCGCACCCACTGGACTGGTGGTGGCCGTTGCGGCATCACTCGATGGTGACGTCCATGCTCTCCATCTGCCTGTCCTCCGAGGCTCGCCGTCGGTCTTGACGTGCTCGAGGATCGGACGAAGCCATCGAGACGTCATCAAGCTCTTGGTCTTGTGGCCCTTGCACTGGTTGCCGCAGAGGGGATTGCATCGTGGGGGTTGATACGTCCATTTTGCATCATGCTTTTATATCGATATTTATTGCATTATGGGCTGTTATTACACATTATGTCACAATACTTATGCCTATTCTCTCTTATTTTACAAGGTTTACATGAAGAGGGGGAATGCCGGCCGCTGGAATTCTGGGCTGGAAAAGGATCAAATATTAGAGACCTATTCTGCACATCTCCAAAGGTCCGGAAACTCCATGGGAATTATTTTCAGAATATATATATATAAATTGGGCGAAAGAAGTACCAGAGGGGGGCCACCCACCATCCACGAGGGTGGGGGTACGCCCCCTGCCTCGTGGGCCCCTGGTGGCCCTCCGATGCCCATCTTTGGCTATACGGAGTCTTTCATCGAGGAAAAAATCAGAAGCAAGCTCACGGGACGAAAGTCCGCCGCCACGAGGCGGAACCTTGGCTGAACCAATCTAGGGCTCTGGCAGAGCTGTTATGCCGGGGAAACTTCCCTCCGGGAGGGGGAAATCATCACCATCGTCATCACCAACGATCCTCTCATTGGGAGGGGGTCAATCTCCATCAACATCTTCACCAGCACCATCTCATCTCAGACCCTAGTTCATCTCTTGTATCCAATCTTTGTATCCAAACCTCAGATTAGTACCTGTGGGTTGCTAGTAGTGTTGATTAGTCCTTGTAGTTGATGCTAGTTGGTTTACTTGGTGGAAGATCATATGTTCAGATCCATTATGCATATTAATACCCCTCTAATTATGAACATGAATATGCTTTGTGAGTAGTTACATTTGTTCCTGAGGACATGGGAGAAGTCTTGCTATATGTAGTCATGTGAATTATGTATTCGTTCGATATTTTGATGAGATGTATGTAGTCATCCCTCTAGTGGTGTCATGTGAACGTTGACTACATGACACTTCACCATTATTTGGGCCTAGAGGGAGGCATTGGGAAGTAATAAGTAGATGATGGGTTGCTAGAGTGATAGAAGCTTAAACCCTAGTTTATGTGTTGCTTCGTAAGGGGCTGATTTGGATCCATATATTTCATGCTATGGTTAGGTTTACCTTAATAGTTCTATTGTAGTTGCGGATACTTGCAATAGGGGTTAATCATAAGTGGGATGCTTGTCCAAGTAAGGACAGTACCCAAGCACCGGTCCACCCACATATCAAATTATCAAAGTACCGAATGCGAATCATATGAACGTGATGAAAACTAGCTTGACGATAATTCTCATGTGTCCTCGGGAGCGCTTTCCTTTATATAAGAGTTTGTCCAGGCTTGTCCTTTGCTACAAAAAGGATTGGGCCATATTGCTGCACCTTATTTACTTGCATTACTTGTTACCCGTTACAAATTACCGTATCACAAAATTATCTGTTACCGATAATTTCAATGCTTGCAAAAAATACCTTGCTGAAAACCGCTTATCATTTCCTTCTGCTCCTCGTTGGGTTCGACACTCTTACTTATCGAAAAGGCTACGATAGATCCCCTACACTTGTGGGTCATCAAGACTCTTTTCTGGCGCCGTTGCTGGGGAGTGAAGCGTCTTTGGTAGGTGGAATTTGGTAAGGAAAATTTTATATAGTGTGTTGAAATTTATGTCACTTGTTACTATGGAACATAATCCTTTGAGGGGCTTGTTCGGGGTATCTTCACCCCGACCAGTAGATCAAAGAGTTTCTCCTCAACCTACTGAACCTACTGAAAATGTTTACTTTGAAATTCCTTCGGGTATGATAGAGAAACTGCTAGCTAATCCTTTCACAGGTGATGGAACATTACATCCCGATTTGTAAGTAATCTATGTGGATGAAGTTTGTGGATTATTTAAGCTTGCAGGTATGCCCGAGGATGTTGTCAAGAAGAAGGTCTTCCCTTTATCTTTGAAGGGAGATGCATTGACATGGCTTAGGCTATGTGATGATATTGGATCATGGAACTACCAATGATTGAAATTGGAATTTCATCAGAAGTTTTATCCTATGCATCTGGTTCATTGTGATCATAATTATATATATAATTTTTGGCCTCACGAAGGAGAAAGCATCGCTCAACCTTGGGGGAGGCTTAAGTCAATGTATATTCATGCCCCAATCATGAGCTCTCAAAAGAAATGATTATTCAAAAAATTTATGCTCGGCTTTCTCTCCGTAATCGCTCCATGCTCGATACTTCTTGTACTGGATCTTTTATAATGAAGGCTATTGAATTCAAATGGGATTTATTGGAAAGAATTAAATGCAACTCTGAAGATTGGGACCTTGACGAAGGTAAGGAGTCAGGTATAACACCTAAGTTTGATTGTGTTAAATCTTTTATGGATACCGATGCTTTCTGTGAATTTAGCACTAAATATGGACTTGACTCTGAGATAGTAGCTTCTTTCTATGAATCCTTTGCTACTCATGTTGATCTCCCTAAGGAGAAGTGGTTTAAATATAATCCTCCCATTGAAGTAAAAGTAGTTGCACCTATTAAAGTTGAAGAAAAGACTATCACTTATAATGATCCTGTTGTTCCTACTGCTTATATTGAGAAACTACCTTTCCCTGTTAGAATAAAGGATCATGCTAAAGCTTCAACTGTGGTCAACAAAAGTAATATTAAGACACCCAAAGCCCCTGAGCAAATTAAAGTTGAACCTAGTGCTGCTATGGTTAAAGATCTCTTGGCTGATAATATTGATGGGCATGTTATTTACTTCTGCAATGAGTCTGCTAGAATTGCTAGACCTGATACTAAAACTAACATATACCTGTTGTAGGCATGCCTGTTATTTCTGTTAAAATAGGAGATCATTGTTATCATGGCTTATGTGATATGGGTGCTAGTGCAAGTGCAATACCTCATTCCTTATACAAAGAAATTATGCATGATATTGCACCTGCTGAGATAGAAGAGATTGATGTTACAATTAAGCTCGCCAATAGAGATATTATTTCACCAGTTGGGATTGTTAGAGATGTTGAAGTCTTGTGTGGGAAAGTTAAATACCCTGCTGATTTTCTTGTTCTCGGTTCCCCACAAGATGACTTTTGTACCATTATATTTGGTAGACCCTTCTTGAATACTGTTAATTCTAAGATAGACTGCAATAAGGATATTGTTTCTGTGGGTTTAGGGGACATATCTCATGAGTTTAATTTTGCTAAATTCCATAGATAACCCCATGATAAAGAATTGCCTAGTAAAGATGAAATTATTGGTCTTGCTTCTATTGCCGTGCCTCCTAGTGATCCTTTAGAACAATATTTCCTAGACCATGAAAATGATATGTTTATGAATGAAAGAAGGGAAATAGATGAAGTATTCCTTAAACAGGGACCTATTTTGAAGCACAACTTGCCTGTTGAAATTCTAGGGGATCCTCCTACACCTAAGGGTGATCCCGTGTTTGAGATTAAACCTTTACCTGATACTCTTAAATATGCTTATCTTGATGAGAAAGAGATATATCCTGTTATTATTAGTGCTAACCTTTCAGAGCATGAAGAAAAGAAATTGTTGAAAACTCTGAAGAAGCACCGTGCTGCTACTGGATATACTCTTGATGATCTTAAGGGCATTAGTCCCACTTTATGTCAGCACAAAATAAAATTGCAGAAGGATTCTAAACCGGTTGTTGATCACCAACGACGGTTAAATCCTAAGATGAAAGAAGTGGTAAGAAAAGAAATACTAAAGCTTCTAGAGGCAGGTATAATTTATCCCCGAGCCGAGCGGGTCGGAGGCGGGGGAGTCCAGGCAGTGACACTTGGCGGCGCCCGATTGGCCGCGGCGATGTGTCCAGTCTGAGCGGACGTTGTCCAGCGGCGGCGAGACCAGATTTTAGGGTTAGGGGAAGAGGAGACCTGGAATTTCGAATGGGGGTTCTATTTATAGACGTAGAGGGAGCTAGGAAGCTCCAAATGAGGTGCGATTTTCGGCCACGCGATCGTGATCGAACAATCTAGATGATGGAGGGGTTTAGGTGGGTTTTGGGCCAATTTGGAGGGGTGTTGGGATGCAACACACACGAGGCCTTTTCTGCCCCTCGGTTAACCGTTGGAGTATCAAACAAAGTCCAAATGGTACGAAACTTGACAGGCGGTCTACCGGTAGTAAACCAATGCCGTGTGGCAAGTCTCGGTCCAATCCGAAAATGTTTAACACCCACACACGAAAAGAGGTAGAAAGGGACACCGGGTGACATAGGAGCGCCGGAATGCAAAACGGACAACGGGGAAAATGCTCGAATGCATGAGACGAACATGTATGCAAATGCAATGCACATGATGACATGATATGAGATGCATGACAAAGAAAAAAGCACACGAAGGCAAAAACCCAACAACGAGGAAATATCATAACTTAGTGCCGGAAATGGCAAGAGCTGGAATATAAATAAGGTAAATTACATCCGGGGTGTTACACCAGGTGACCCCGTGCGCACGAGCCCCCGAGACCCCGTGCCCACGGGCTATCCAGGAAGTGGGCGCTGGAGCACCTCGTGCGCACGGGCCTGTACCATGCCCATGGGACCCCCGTGCGCACGGGCCCAACTTACCCTGTGCATACGGGCCTCCCAGGATGGACGGCTGAGACCCCCAAACTAAGCCCCTCTTCATATCTTTTGACCCCAAGACTATATAAACCGTACCTAGGGCAATGTATAGGGTTAGCAAAGTATGAGATGAGATATTTGTGAGCTTTGCTCCTTCTAGCTTCCCACTTGTGGAATCAAGGCCCCTTTTGGGAAGAATCCTAGTGGATTTCAAGACCTCCTCTAGGAGAAGACTATCCTCAAGACCTCATCTCCTAGGAGTGGGAAGAACTTTGCCATTGTATCTTTCCTTTGATTATGTTTGTGACTTGAGGATCTTGTATTGCTATTCTAGTGGATGTGTAATTGGGGAATTGTTTGAGTGATTTCCTCTTTGTGTTCTTGAGAGTTTGCCCTTTTACCCTCCAAGTGTGAAAAGATCCCCCTCTAGGATTTCATCCTATATCACCCCCAGGTCTATCTTTATCATATTGATCTCCTACTACTTAGTTATTTCCTTTGCTATTTACTTTGCCTTTATTTTACTTTGCCTCTTTATCATAAAAATACCAAAAATATTATCTTATCATATCTATCAGATCTCACTCTCGTAAGTGTCCTTATAGGGACTGACAACCCCTATTTGCGTTGGTTGCGAGGACTTATTTGTTTTGTGCAGGTGCGAGGGACTCGCGCGTAGCCTCCTACTGGATTGATACCTTGGTTCTCAAAAACTGAGGGAAATACTTACGCTAGTTTAATGCATCATCCCTTCCTCTTCGAGGAAAACCAACGCAGTGCTCAAGAGGTAGCAAGAAGGATTTCTGGCGCCGTTCCCGGGGAGGTCTATGCAAAAGTCAACATACCAAGTACCCATCACATACCCTTATCTCCCGCATTACATTATTTGCCATTTGCCTCACGTTTTCCTCTCCCCCACTTCACCCTTGTTGTTTTATTCGCCCTCTCTCTCTATCCTCCCTCTCCCTCTCTATTTGCCTCTTTTTGCCCGCTTGCTTTTCTGTTTGCTTGTGTGTTAGTTTGTTTGCTTGTCGTTATGGCTAGTCCTTTACCTTCTGCCTCTATGTCTAAAATTGGGGAAATAACTGTCGATAATAATTCTGATGCTCCTACTAAAGAACCCACTATCTCACATACAAAAAGATTCCGTGTTGGTAGTGGTAATATTATTGGAAAAGGAGTTATTCAAGATTTCTTTACTTGTGCCGGTGCTTCACTTATATCTTTTAGAGCACGATGGTGGATTTGTTTGATAGAAACTACTGATCTCTCATGCTTCACTTAGATTATTTTGAGAGTCTTAATAGCATGGTAATTTACTAAAATCCTAATATGCTAGGAATTCAAGATTAGTAAAATTTTCTTAAGAGTGTTCTGAATGCTAAGAGAAGTTTGATGCTTGATGATTGTTTTGAGATATGGAGGTAATAATATCAAAGTCATGCTAGTTGAGTAGTTGTGAAATTGAGAAATACTTGTGTTGAAGTTTGCAAGTCCCGTAGCATGCACGTATGGTAAACGTTATGCAACAAATTTGAAACACGAGGTGTTATTCGAATGTCTTCCTTATGACTGGCGGTCGGGGACGAGCGATGGTCTTTTCCTACCAATCTATCCCCCTAGGAGCATGCACGTAGTATCGAGGTTTTTGATGCCTTGTAGATTTTTGCAATAAGTATGTGAGTTCTTTATGACTAATGTTGAGTCCATGGATTATACGCACTCTCACCCTTACATCCTTGCTAGCCTCTTCGGTACCGTGCATTGCCCTTTCTCACATAGAGAGTTGGCGCAAACTTTGTCGGTGCATCCAAACCCTGTGATATGATACACTCTTTCACACATAAACCTCCTTATATCTTCCTCAAAACAGCCACCATACCTACCTATTATGGCATTTCCATAGCCATTCCGAGATATATTGCCATGCAACTTTCCATCATTCCTTTCATCATGACACATTCATCATTGTCATATTGCTTAGCATAATCATGTAGTTGACATAGTATTTGTGGCAAAGCCACCATTCATAATTCTTTCATACATGTCACTCTTGGTCCATTGCATATCCCGGTACACCGCCGGAGGCATTCATATAGAGTCATCTTTTGTTCTAGTATCGAGTTGTAATCATTGAGTTGTAAATAAATAGAAGTGTGATGATCATCATTTTCTAGAGCATTGTCCCAAGTGAGGAATAAATAAAAAAAGAGAAAGGCCAAAAAAAGAGAAAGGCCCAAAGAAAAAAATGGGAGAAAAAGAGAGAAGGGACAATGTTACTATCCTTTGCCACACTTGTACTTCAAAGTAGCACCATAATCTTCATGTTAGAGAGTCTCTTGTTTTGTCACTTCCATATACTAGTGGGAATTTTTCATTATAGAACTTGGCTTGTATATTCCAACAATGGGCCTCCTCAAGTGCCCTAGGTCTTCATGAGCAAGGAAGTTGGATGCACACCCACTAGTTTCTTTTGTTGAGCTTTCATACATTTATTGCTCTAGTGCATCCATGGCATGGCAATCCCTACTCCTTACATTAACATCAATCGGTGGGCATCTCCATAGCCCATTGATTAGCCTCGTTGATGTGAGACTTTCTCCTTTTTTGTCTTCTCCACATAACCCCCCTCATTATATTCTATTCCACCCATAGTGTTATGTCCATGGCTCGCGCTCATATATCGCGTGAAAGTTTATAGGTTTGAGATTACTAAAGTATGAAACAATTACTTGGCTTGTCATTGGGGTTGTGCATGATGAGAGCATTCCTGTGTGACGAAAATGAAACATGATTAAACTATATGATTTTGTAGGGATGAACTTTCTTTGGCCATGTTATTTTGAGAGGACATAATTGCTTACTTGGTATGCTTGAAGTATTATTATTTTTATGTCAATATGAACTTTTGTCTTAAATCTTTCGGATCTGAATATTCATACCACAATTAAGAAGAATTACATTAAAATTATGCCAAGTAGCACTCCACATCAAAAATTCTGTTTTTATCATTTACCTACTCGAGGACGAGCAGGAATTAAGCTTGGGGATGCTTGATACGTCTCCAACGTATCTATAATTTTTGATTGCTCCATGCTATATTATTTACTGTTTTGGACATTATTGGGCTTTATTATCCACTTTTATATTATTTTTGGGACTAACCTATTAACCGGAGGCCCAGCCCAGAATTGCTGTTTTTTGCCTGTTTTAGGGTTTCGAAGAAAAGGAATATCAAACGGTGTCCAAACAGAATGAAACCTTCGGGAACGTGATTTTCTCAATGAATAAGACTAGGGAGACTTGGACCATACGTCAAGAAATAAAATAGGAGGCCACGAGGTAGGGGGGCGCGCCTACCCCCACCACGCGCCCTCCACCCTTGTGGGCCCCCTGTTGCTCCACCGATGTACTCCTTCCTCCTATATATATCCACGTACCCCAAACGATCAGATATAGAGCCAAAACCCTAATTCCACCGCCATAACTTTCTGTATCCACGAGATCCCATCTTGGGGCCTGTTTCGGAGCTCCGCCGGACGGGGCATCGATCACGGAGGGCTTCTACATCAACACCATAGCCCCTCCGATGAAGTGTGAGTAGTTTACCTCAGACCTACGGGTCCATAGTTAGTAGCTAGCTGGCTTCTTCTCTCTTTTTGGATCTCAATACAATGTTCCCCCCCTCCCTTGTGGAGATCTATTCGATGTAATCTTCTTTTTGCGGTGTGTTTGTTGAGACCGATGAGTTGTGGGTTTATGATCAAGTCTATCTATGAATAATATTTGAATCTTCTCTGAATTCTTTTATGTATGATTGGTTATCTTTGCAAGTCTCTTCGAATTATCAGTTTGGTTTGGCCTACTAGATTGATCTTTCAGGCAATGGGAGAAGTGCTTAGCTTTGGGTTCAATCTTGCGGTGTCCTTTCCTAGTGACAGTAGGGGCAGCAAGGCACGTATTGTATTGTTGCCATCGAGGATAACAAGATGGGGTTTTCTTCATATTGCATGAGTCTATCCCTCTACATCATGTCATCTTGCTTAAGGCGTTACTCTGTTTTTAACTTAATACTCTAGATGCATGCTGGATAGCGATCGATGAGTGGAGAAATAGTAGTAGATGCAGGCAGGAGTCGGTCTACTTGTCTTGGACATGATGCCTATATACATGATCATACCTATATATTCTCATAAATATGCTCAATTCTGTCAATTGCTCAACTGTAATTTGTTCACCCACGATAGAATACTTATGCTCTTGAGAGAAGCCACTAGTGAAACCTATGGCCCCCGGATCTATCTTTATCATATTGATCTCCTACTACTTAGTTATTTCCTTTGCTATTTACTTTGCCTTTATTTTACTTTGCATCTTTATCATAAAAATACCAAAAATATTATCTTATCATATCTATCAGATATCACTCTCATAAGTGGCCTTATAGGGACTGACAACCCCTATTTGTGTTGGTTGCGAGGACTTATTTGTTTTGTGCAGGTGCAAGGGACTCGCGCGTAGCCTCCTACTGGATTGATACCTTGGTTCTCCAAAACCGAGGGAAATACTTACGCTACTTTGCTGCATCATCCCTTCCTCTTCGGGTAAAACCAACGCAGTGCTCAAGAGGTAGCATGCTCTGTGAAGCCATCGGCCCGCAGATCATCTTCAGAACATAACAGCGTAAGGCTCTTCTAGGACCTCCTACGAGCTTCATGGGCTACAAATATATCTTTGGTGGCCAAGTTATGAATGTGGTTTACATCCACCAAGAGGCTTTGCATCTGACGCTTCAGCCAGTCATGATGCTTATCCTGCTTCTGATGCAATGCCACAAGAAGCTCTCGGTTATTTAGTACACGAGAACGCTTCCGAGGCCTTTGGGCAATCGTACTTGTAGTGGATTCAGTGTTAGCATGGTGTGGCACTCTCATGTTTCCAGCCAGAGGATAAGCGGGGGTTGCAGCATTGGGAACAAGAATTCCTCCGATTTGTTGCGAGAAGCTTTGATGTTCAGCATTCTAAAGATGTAAGGGCTTCTTGGAAGCCTCGGGGTAGATGGCTTCAATAGACAGATCAACCTCAGGCAGAAAAACAATGTGGTTGTGCACTGAGGGCTGATAGTCAATGGTGGAATGAAGCTTGATCAGGTGCATCACCATGGAGCATATAACTTCAGGCCAAACAGACCAATCCCAGAAGCAGCTAGTTGTTTGATGAAAAAATCCTGGGTATTGAATTTGATGCCATTGATGATATAAAATACCAAAGTCTGCAAGGCTCCTTCAAGTTTAGCTTTAGAAGAATGTCCCTTGATCGGCCATAGAGTACGCCTCAGAATATGGTATATTGTGCGTGGCAAGTACTCGAGGTCCTTCACAAAGAACTCCTTTGGGTATTCAGCATCTTGAGGCAATTGCTTCATCATACTGAGCATCTGACTCATGTTTGGTTCAGGCCTTTGAAAGATACTCTGCAGTTCATCTCTATGAAGCTGACAACTAGGTTCGTATAACTCACCTTGAGTGGGCAGGGAAGTAACCTCGATAATGCCTTGAGCTTTGGCTTCGTGATGTACATCACCTAACATCCACTCAAGGATCCATGTCTTTGGATCCCTGTTGTAGCCGCAAATATGGAGAGTGGCATAGAACTGCAGGAGAAGCTCTTCATTACAGTCTTCTTTGTCAGTCACGAAAGGCAGAAGACCAACATCCCTAAAGCAATCAAGAGCTTCTCCAAGACATGAAAGCCCAGCTATGGCTTCACAATCCAGACGCATGTGTGGAAAGACCCGCTCTTGATTGTACAAGATGCATGAGTAGTAGCTTCGCTGCAGATGGCTCCAACATCTATCGGATGAGATCTTAGGCTTCGTGTAAGGATTCTTGGCACTGCCAAAGAAAGTCTTGTGCTCTCTGAAGTTGTGCGCGCTGAAAGAACCATGTGTCGTTGCAGTACTTGCAAGCCTTGGGAACCTAGGCTTGGGCTTCTAAACTTGAGGCCTCTGCTCCACATGGTAATCATATTGTTGTCCTGGAGCAGTGGGTGGAACCATAATTGGCCATCTGACTGTGACAAGATGACCTTCACGGTTGAATGCATGTTCCATGGTGTGAGGCCTTGGAGGAGGAACGGCGCTGTCCGAGGCGATTGGCGTCAAGGTGACTTCAGCATTCTCATTAGCTTCGAGCTCCACATTGTCTTTAGCCATGACTGTGTCATGGCTTCAGTGGCATTGTTGGTGGCAGCCTCAGTGTTTTCAACCTCCATCTGTTCAAGAACTAGAGGGTCGGGTACAATCACATTCTCCTCAAGAATGACTTGATCAATAGCTAGGGGTTTGGCAACTCTTTCTCCTTTGTCTTCATCGGCTGATGTAGCCGGAATGTCTTCAGCAACTTTGGCTTCAGACTCAGAGGCATTCGCAGTAGAGGTGGCTTCAGGAAACACTTGACGTGCGACTAAGCTTTGGTGCACTTCCCCTTATGGAATGCTTGACATCGTGACCTATAGCCTGGGGCCTTTGCGAAGCCTGCGAAATGCGGGTGACGCCTTCGGTGAGGGAGTGGTCTGTACCATTTAGTTGTCATCGTCAAGCACCGGAGTGGTGACTTGAGGTGGAGCTGTTCTTGATGTCTCATCATGTACTGGGGTGTCTTGTTGTTGGCGCTCGGCCCATGAGTCATCCTGAGCGATTGGCGTCAATGGACGACCAATGCTGATAAGTTCACTGCTCGTCGGAGCAGGCGATGATACCGACTGGGGTTCGAGCTGAGGAAGGACTACATCATCATCGACATTGTCTTCATGACCAATGTCTTCAGCTGTGTTGGGGTCAGTAGCTGGAACTTCTTCACTTTCTGGAGCCTCTGTGGAAGCAGGCTCATGGATCACAAGATGACACTCTTGGTTGGTTGAGGCAGGAGGAGCAACATAAATGGGTTCAACATTGAGGGGTTCTGAGGCTTTAGGACGCTCTTTCTTTGAATACTTGGTCTTCAATTTCTTCTTTGATGGAGCACCATCTGAAGTGTCTTTGTGCTTGCTCTTCTTGGCTTCGGTTTCAGCTGCCCTTGTTTTCTTTAGCTCTGAAGCTGCTGAGGTGACCTTAGGCTTCGAGCCAGTCATACTGGCAGGGAAGACAATGTGAGGTTCTTCCTACCGTGGTGCTTCAAATTTGACCGCAGCAGACTTCTTCTTTTGCTTGGCAGCCATCCTGGGGTCGATGCTAGGACGCCCAAGAGCCTTTCACCTCTCAGCTTCATTATGAGCTTGAACACATTTCTGTGCAAAGTACTTCATGCGCTCTCGTGAGCCTTTTGCTTCTTCACGCTTCTTGTGGAATTCTTCCTTAAGATCATGCAACATCTTCTTGGAGCAGACACACCAAGGTTGAAGTTGAGTCCAAAATCCCCTTTGTTCTTGGAAGCTAACTCTTTGGCAAACTAATAGTTGCACTTGAAGAGATTGTCTTCGCGACACCACAACATAGATGATGGGTTGGCATTCTCAGGCTTCGGTCCATGGACCATGCATGGGTAGAAGCCTTGGGCAATAGCTCCAGGCTTTGATTTTGGCTGTAGATTCTTGTACAGTATGTCGCCCTATGGGCGCTTGATAGCGTTCTTCTCAGCATACTCGGCAGTGAAGAAGTTGTACTTGAACCACTGTTCTACCCAATATCTTCGAATCTGTTGGACTCGGGTCTTGCGCTGATTGTAGTTTTCCTCAGGATCAGTTTTGTACATTTCATACAGATCCGGAGGCAGATCTAGAGCTGTGTTGCCTCTGCGATGCTTGTCACCTTTGCTTGTTGATTTGTCTGTGGCCATGATATTTAGACTGATTAGCTTCAGAACAGTGAAAGGCTTCCGTCTACTGGTCAGACAAGAACTGGATTCAAGAGAGTGAATATGATGTTGTAAGAACTCTGCAAATGAATGCAGACTATGAGAACCAAGGGATTCTCCCATGGACATGTACATGTGACAGCATTAGAGGTGCGAGGGATGGGGAAGAGGTCATATGCATTCTCAGAAGATTTTGAAGATAAATCAGTTTGAAGACATTGACCTCAGAGAGCGGAGACATTCACTTATTTGAAGAGAGTTGGTTCCAAATTTGTACGAATCCATGAATAAGTACAAGTGAGGAATCTAACCAGTTATGAAGCATAAGTGAATATCCTTAGCATGATATGAGATGCAGATAAAGACAGATCTAGATTTGGAAGTATAGAAACCACTTTTGGTTGAAGTGGATGTATTTGACTGATCAAAAAGACAATAAAAAGTGAGATTTAACTACCGCTGACAAACTGCTAGACGAGGCAGAGTTAGAAGCTGAGCAGTTCAATATCCCGCGCCCTAACTTGGCGGTGGAGGACACATATAGCGGCGGCGGAGAGGTCGAGGTCTGCGGCCGGTGTGAGGACGGCGTCGAAGAAGTCGTGGCAGCTAAGCACTTCGTCTCCGGCATCGACGCGAGCTAGCAGAGGCGCTAGGGTTTGAGCGAGGTGGCGAGGTGGAAGAAGAGATAATGACCATGCAGTGTGTGTATTTATAAGGAAGGCGACTGCACATCGTAATTATGCAGGTGCCCCTGGCGGTTCACATCTGAAGGACACGTGGCCTGCATGCAACTTATTGGAAGTTGTTCCATGTTCCCACGCACGCCTGGATTGTCGGGTGGCCGTTCCGGCTTCTCCGGTATTCAGGCAAAAGGGATATAGCATTAAAACATATTTAAATGTGTTTCTCTGTATCTTCTGCTGACAAGGACTCAGTGAAGACATATGACAGGTTTCAACAGAATGCATATGACTTAGACAGATAAAATTTGAGGAAGAAGCACATAAGGGGTTAGGGTCCGATCACATTCACTTAGATCAGAAAAAATTCAAGTGTAAAGACATAGCTATAAGTGAATGTTGTAGAGGACAGAACACACTTCGTGCGCGCACACACACACACACACACACACACACACACACACACACACACACACACACACACACACATATATATATATATATATATATATATATATATCAGTATAAGACCAAGTCAACAACATTGCGAAGATAAAACTTGAAGTCAAATAAATGTTGAAGACAAACCAAATGCGAAGACTATGCAATCATGACGACAAATTGAAAAGCTTCAAGAAGGTTTTGGTGGTGGCGTTACCCACCATATAAGAAGTATTAGACCTAGACATGGCACACAATTATCGTGGCGTTCCGAAGTCAAATTCCGCGTTAATGTATTCACACTTAGAGTGTATGTCTTCATTGATTGAAGATATACGTTACTTCGTGTGTTGCACATCTAAGTAATCAACATGCATAAGCGTCAGGATGTGTGTCCAATTACAGGATATTTGAGGATTCTAAGCTATTTAGCTCACACCGCAACTTGCAAAACCTTTTCTCATCCAAGGGCTTTGTGAAGACATCTGCCAATTGCTCTTCAGTGTTGACGTGAATGATATCAATATCTTCCTTCATGACATGATCTCTAAGGAAGTGATGATGGATCTGAATGTGCTTTGTCTTCGAGTGCTGAACTAGGTTGTTGGCAATCTTGGTGGCACTTCCATTGTTGCATTAGAGTGGCACATGTTTCAGGTGGACGCCATAGTCCTTGAGAGTTTTCTTCATCCATAGAAGCTGAGCGCAACAAGATCCAGCAGCAATGTATTCAGATTCAGAAGTGGAGTGGGATACACAGTTCTGCTTCTTTGAAGACCAACAAACAAGAGATCATCCAGGAAAGTGACATTTGCCTAATGTGGACTTGCGATCAACCTTGTCACCAGCATAATCAGCATTTGAGAATCCAACTAGATCAAACTCTGAGCCCTTTGGATACCATAATCCTAGTGTTGGGGTGTAAGCCAAATATCGAAGAATTCGCTTCACAGCTAAGTGATGTGATTCCTTAGGTGCCGCTTGAAATCAGGCACACATGCAAATGCTGAGCATTATATCTAGCCTAGATGCACATAAATAGAGTAAAGAACCAATCATGGAGTGGTATAACTTTTGATCGAACTCTTTACCATTGTCGTCGGGGCCCAGATGACTTTTGGTTGGCATTGGCGTCATGTACCCTTTGCAGCTTGCATTCCAAACTTCTTCTGGCAATCTTTGAGGTATTTCTCTTGTGATATGAAGATGCCATTGCTCTGCTGACGGATTTGAAGACCGAGGAAATTTTTTAGCTCACCCATCATGGACATCTGATATTGCTCTTGCATCATATGCCCAAACTCATCACTGTATCTCTTGTCAATGCAACCGAAGATAATGTCATCCACATAGATTTGGCGCACAAACAATTCACCATCATATGTCTTCGTGAAGATTGTGGGATCCAGGGAACCAGGTTTTAAGCCTTTGCTCTTCAGGAAGTCTTTGAGTGTGTCATACCAAGTGCGAGGGGCTTGTTTGAGGCCATATAGTGCCTTGTTGAGCTTGTATACCATGTCAGGATGCTTTGAGTCTTGAAAACTAGGTGGTTGTGCAACATACACTTCTTCTTAAATTTTTCCATTGAGAAAGGCACTCTTTACATCCATTTGGTACAGAAGGATGTTGTGATGGTTGTCTTAGGCTAGCAATATGCAAATGGCTTCAAGCCTAGCCACCGGAGCAAATGTTTCATCAAAGTCAATCCCTTCAACTTGAGTGTAACCTTGAGCAACGAGATGAGCCTTGTTTTCAACGACTTGACCATGCTCATCTTGTTTGTTGCGATAGATCCATTTGGTGCCTATGATATTTTTCTTGCGAGGATCGGGACGCTTTACCAGTTCCCAAACATTGTTTAGCTCGAACTATTGAAGCTCTTCTTGCATAGCTTGAATCCATTAAGGTTCCATGAAGGCTTCATCAACTTTCTTGGGTTCAGATATAGAGACAAATGCAAAGTGCCCACAAAAATTTGCTAGTTGTGTAGCTCTTGAACGAGTGAGTGGACCAGGTGCATTGATGCTATTGATTATCTTCTCAATATGTACTTCATTTGCAACACGAGGATGAACTGGACGAAGATTTTTCTCCTGCTGATCATTGTCTTCATCTTTAGCATTGACTTCAGGCTGAGCAGAGTCTTCGGGTTGATTAGGTGCATAAATGATGACTTTTTCTTCTTCAGCCCGTGCCTCTGAAGGTATGATTTCTCCAGTACCCATAAGCTTGATAGATTCACTTGGTGAGGCTTCATCTAGCACATTTGGCAGGTGCTCTCTTTGCGAGCTTTTAGTCTCATCGAACCGCACATCCATAGTTCGAACCACTTTATAGTGAAAGAGGTTGAAGACTCTGTAGGAGTGCGAATCCTTTCCGTAGCCAAGCATAAAATCTTCATGTGCTTTCGGTGCAAATTTTGAAGTGTGATGTGGATCCTTGATCCAGCACCTAGCACCAAATACTCTGAAGTAACTGACGTTTCGCTTCTTACCAGTTAGGAGCTCATAGGATGTCTTCTTTCAAAGCTTGTGAAGATAAACACGGTTGATGACATGGCATGCAGTATCAATGGCTTCAGGCCAGAATTTCCTTGGTGTCTTGTACTCATCAAGCATTGTCCGTGCCATCTCAATGAGGGTTCTGTTCTTGCGCTCCACGATGCCATTCTTCTGAGGTGTATATGGAGCTGAGAACTCATGTGTGATGCCCAATGTATCAAGATAAGTGTCGAGGCCAGTGTTCTTGAATTCTGTGCTGTAGTCACTTCTGATGTGCTTGATCTTGATGCCATAGTTGGTCATGGCACGATTGGAGAACCGTCTGGAGACATCCTGCACTACATTCTTATAGAGGATTATGTGCACCCATGTATATCTTGAGTAATCATAACCAATGACGAAGCCATAGAGGCAAGCAGTGGTAGTAGGGGTAGAGTAATGAGTAGGGCCAAATAAGTCCATGTCAAGCAACTCGAATGGATGATTCATCGTCATGATTGTCTTCGAGGGATGCTTGGCCCTAGTCATCTTTCCAGCTTCGCAGGCACCACAAAGATGATCCTCCTTGAACTTGACGCCCTCGATGCCTACGACATGCTTCTTCTTCGTGAGAGTGTACAAGTTCCTCATGCCAGCATGCCCTAGCCTCTGATGCCATAGCCATCACTCTGAAGCTTTTGCTAGAAGACATGCGGCCAACTGTGGTCCTGCTGAAGAATCTACCATATACAGATCATCTTTTCGGTACCCTTCAAAGACTAGAGATTTGTCAGATTCCATAAGCACAAGGCAACGATATTTTCCAAATATCACAATCATGTTCAGATCACAAAGCATTGAGACAGACATTAAGTTGAAACCAAGGGATTCAACAAGCATCACTTTATCCATGTGTTGATCCTTGAGATTGCAACTCTACCTAGACCCTATACCTTGCTTTTACCAGTGTCAGCAAATGTGATGTGTCTCTTGTCAAATGGAGTAGGGTTGAATCCATGAGAAGACTTCGATCACCAGTCATGTGGTTAGTGCATCCACTGTCCATAATCCATTCTGAAGCCTTTGGTGTCATACCCTACAGTGCAGTTTGGGGGATAGGCTTCACCAAGGGTATTGTGAAGCATAAACATTTGACGAACAAGCGGATTATGAAAGTTCAGATCTTGGTTAGGATAAATAGGATGTTTGTCAAGGAATCCTGGGACGAAATACATAGTAAGACCATTTTGGCATTTTATCTTGCGTCCCACAAGATGTTTTAGGTCCCCAGCATAAGCATCAGAAGCCTTTGATTTCCGGCTGGAGACCTTTCCCTGCAAAAGAGAGTTAATTTTTCTTAACCACCCACATCTTCAGGGGTGGCTTAGAAGCAATGAGTCTAAGTGCAGCATCTGAGAACTACGGCTTTGGAGCCCTAGAAAATAGCCTTGCAAGAGGTGAATAATACTCATAAGAATAAGAAGAAAAGTTCTTGGTCTTATGAACATAGCGGTTTGACGAAACACGCTCATATTCATAAGTCTGAGTATGGTTTCCCTGCAAAACATTGGCGTTAGGGTGACTCTGGTGAGTCCTCTGTCTGTATGAAGCCTTTGGACCATATGAAGCCTTTGGTCTGGGGTTTGTCTTCTTCCCAGGTGGTGTCATGATGACATTCATAGGAAGTTTCTCAAGACAACTTTTGGGCACCCAGATCTTCTTCAAAGGTGGTTTGTTCCTGCAGTTAGTACCAATATACCTGGCAAACACTTCACCATTCTGATTCTTAAACAGTTTATAGTTTGCATCAAAGGATTCATCAATGATAATCGGGTTAGCACAAGTGAAGCCAGATAAGGTAGATGGATCCACTGAAGGTCCCTTTGCAGCAACCAATGTGGTTTTCGGGTACTGCTCAGACTTCCAGTAAGAACCATCAACATTAATTTTCCTCTCGAACCCAACAACCTCTTTCCTAGGGTTTCGGTTCAGAATCTGTTTCTTGAGGACATCACATAGTGTCTGATGCCCTTTGAGACTCTTGTACATTCCTGTTCCAAGCAATGTCTTCAATCGGGCATTCTCATTAGCAATAGTAGTGATATCCTTAGTGGAGGGGTTAGTTTCCACATCAGCAGTTGAAGATATTGCAACAGTAGCAGCAGTAGAACATTCAGCAATAGAGACAACATTATCACGCTCAAGACATTTTAGACATGTTGGTTCAAACCCTTCCTGAGCGGAACTGATCTTTTGAGCGCAGAGTGACTCGTTCTCCTTTTGAAGATCTTCATGAGTCGCTCTCAAGTTCTCAAGTTCTTGCTTCCTTTGAAGATAATCATAGCAGAGGTTTTCATGAGTAGTTGAGAGCCTTTCATGACAACTTTTAATTTCCTCGTACTTAACATGAAGATTTTTAATGTCTTCAATTAAGGACTGAGTTCGGGTCATTTCCGCATCCAACAGGTCATCGCTTTTGTCTAGCAACTTTTGAATATGTTCATAGCAGTTTGTTGTTCAGTTGCAATTTTAGCAAGTGTTTTGTAGCTAGGTTTAGATTCACATTCAGAGTCATCTTCACTTGATATTTGAAAGTAAGCGTCGAGTGAGTTTACCTTGGCACCTCATGCCATGAAGCAGTAGGTGGGAGCAGAGTCATCCTCATCATTAGCATCAGCATTGGTGACGAGGCCATTGTCTCCAGTGTTGAGGATGGACTTGGCGACATAGGCTGAAGCTAGAGCCAGGCTTGCCATGCCTGAATCAAACTCCTCAGACTCCACCTCCGCCTCCTTAGAAGCAGATTCCTCCACTGAATCCATCTCCTTGCCAACAAATGCACGAGCCTTGCTTGATGAGATCTTCTTGTGTGATGAAGACTTTCGACGAAGACTTGAAGAAGACTTTGAGGATTTCTTCTTCTTCTTGTCATCAGAATCATATTCCTTGCTCTTCTTCTTCTTCTTGGTCTCATTGTCCACTGTGGACACTCAGAGATGTAGTGACCAGGTTTCTTGCATTTGTGGCATGTTCTCTTGTTGTGGTCACGAGTGGAAGCTTCATCATTTCCTGAGCTAGATCTTGAAGACTTTCTGAAGCCTTTATTCTTGTTGAACTTCTAGAACTTCTTCACAAGAATGGCAAGCTCCTTTCCAATGTCTTCAGGATCCCCAGAACTACAGTCAGATTCTTCATCAGATGAGGAAACAACCTTTGCCTTCAAAGCGTGAGTTCGGCCATAGTTGGGACCATAGTTATCTCTTTTCTCAGATAACTAGAGCTCATGTGTGTTGAGCCTCTCAAGTATGTCAGACGGATCGAGAGTCTTGAAGTCGTGACGTTCTTGAATCATCAGGTCCAGGGTGTCGAATGAGCTGTCAAGTGATCTCAGGAGCTTCTTGACGATTTCGTGCTTGGTGATCTCAGTGGTGCCAAGTGTGCAAAGCTCATTTGTGATATCAATGAGGTGATCAAATGTGAGCTGGACATTCTCATTGTCGTTTCTCTTGAAGCAGTTGAAGAGGTTGCGAAGAACATCAATCCTTGAGTCTCTCTAGGTTGAGACGCCTTCGTTAACCTTGGAGAGCCAGTCCCAGACTAGCTCTGCAGTTTCTAGAGCACTCACATGGCCATATTGTCCTTTGGTCAGATGACCACAGATGATGTTCTTGGCGGTCGAGCCCAGTTGAATGAACCTCTTGACATCAGCTGCGGTGACACCTACACCGACCTTGGGAACGCCGTTCTTGACGACATACCAGAGGTCGACGTTAATGGCTTCAAGATGCATACACATCTTATTCTTCTAGTAGGGGTAATCAGTGCCATCGAAGATAGGGCACGTAGCGGAGACCTTGATTATCCCTGCAGTCGACATAGCTAAAACTCCAGGTGGTTAAACCGAATCACACAGAACAAGGGAGCACCTTGCTCTGGTACCAATTAAACATGCTAGTTATTGACTAGAGGGGGATGAATAGGCGATTTTTATGAAAGTCTTCAAAACACAGGGGCTTTGAAGACAACCAGTAGAAATGAACCTATTGATATGCAGCGGAAGGCAGACTACACTAGACAAGCCATAGTCAAGTAAGCAATGAAATGAAAGCACGAAGGCTATCGGCAGCTAGGTAGTATGGATCAGGATGGAAGATAGTATGAAGCCAAAAAATAAACAGTCTTCATTCAGTGAAGTCAATCAGATCATACATGTAAGCAATGACTTCACGAAGACAAACTGTAAAGTAAAGTAAAGAGAAGGATATAACTTGTTGCTTGGTGAAGACAAGGGGTTGGTAGACTAGTTCCAGTTGATGTGACAATTGTACGTCTCGTTAGGGAGGCTGAGATTCAACTCAAAAGACCGCGTCTTCACCTTATTCCCCTTGAGATAAGGACACCCAGTCCTTGCCCAATCACTCTGGTAAGTCTTCAAGGTAGACTTCCAAACCTTCACAAATTTCGTTCATCGGCAATCCACAATGACTCTTGGATGCTCAAAACGCGACACCTAACCGGCTGGAGGACTCACCGTCCTCAAGTGTAACAAATCTTCAGGTCACGCAGACAGAAAGACTTCAGTGATGCCTAACACTCTTTGGCTCTTGGTGTTTAGGGCTTTATCCTTGCAAGGATCTCTATCTCAAATGCTTCGGAGGTGGGTTGCTTTCAAACGACAAAAGCCGTGCACTAACTCTGAGAAGCCACCAATTTATGGTGTAGGGGTGGGTTATTTATAGCGAAGAGGCAACCCGACCTGATTTGTGCGAAATGACCCTGGGTCACTAAGGAACTAACACATGTCCAACCGTTAGATTTCAAACACACGCGGCAGCTTGACTTGGGCTACAAGTAAAGCTGACTCATCCAACTCTGGATAAGATTTGCTCTCATTGTCTTCGCTCTAAGACATAGGATTTGGTTGAGCATCACATCAATCACTCTGACTTTGTTCACTTGGACCCCACTTAACAGTACGGTGGTTCCTATGACTCAACAAAGAAGAAAAGGAAACTATGAAACAACTATGTCTTCGCACTCCATAGTCTTCATGTGAATGTCTTCTCATGTGTCTTCATAGTGGATATCTTCACAGACCACCATTGTCTCCAATGTCTTCACACATTTTTAGGGGTCATCTCTGGTAGGTAAACTGAATCAATAAGGGACTACTACCTGTGTTATCCTGCAATTCTCACAAACACATTAGTCCATCAACCAAGTTTGTCGTCAATACTCCAAAACCAACTAGGGGTGGCACTAGATGCACTTACAAGATACAACATGGCATCACAACAACTCACATAGATAAAGTCCCAGAAGAGCCATCATAGCATTTATTACAAACAGGGGTCACATAATCTAACATACAGTGCGTATAAGCAATAGAAGCATAACATGTCTGAGTACAGACAACTACAAATGAAAAAGGCTAATAAGCCTGACTATCTACAAGACCCTCCCAACGGTACAATATCGTAGCTGAGGTAACAAGCTAAATGTCGAAGTCCACTTGGAACTATTAGCGAGACTAAAGTCTCTCTGCAAAAACATAAATTAAGCAAACATGAGAACAAATGTACCCAGCAAGACTTATATCAGAACTATCTACATATGTATTAGTATGAACAAAGGGGTTGTGGAGTTTAACTACAGCAAGCCATCTTTGACTCGGTGGCTATCCTGTACTACGACTGTTGGTAACTCCTTTGAGGTGGCGCACACGAGTCCACATATTCACCATATCAATACACCACTATGTATCCGTTCATGTCTCCATATGAGAAGACCATCCATAGCACTCATGCTTATCTTGCACATTTTAGAGTATCCACTTCCAGTTATCTATGAACAATGTAGGCGTTCCAAGTAGTCCATATCCGCGAACACAACTATTCAAATAGACCATATAACCCTGCAGGGGTGTACTTTTTCGCACATGCTCCCACCACTTAGCGCCGCTACACGTCATGTACTTGGCAACCTTCAAGCGGAAGCCTGGCGGGGGTGTCGGCCACGACCTGACTAACCACACAAGTCTCCAGTCCAGGTTTATCGCCTATTTGAGTTCCATCTGCAAGGTAGTCCGGCCGAGGTTTCCACTACGGCCCCAAACAATGTGTACAAAGTTCCCAAGTCCACCTCGACGCATTGTTCTACGCTTGGTACACCGGGCCATGGTGCCTAGTCTGTCCCAAGACCACCTGTATTGGGTGCCACCTGGTAGACTATTAGCACAACCTACAAACACCAGAAACTAGTTACAACTCCTGGACAGAGATCAAGGCGATTAAAACATCGAGCGGGGTCATATTTTAGGGCCCAACATGTGGTAGTAGCTATCTTGGATCACAAACACAGAACTCACTTCCTGAGGACGGTTTTAATGAGACAGCCCACCATGTACTCCTACATGGCCTCTCACCGCTACCTTTACCAAATCGTGTTCACACACTTAGCTCTCAACAGTAGGACATGTTCATCACCATCCCAATCCATCCAATATGAATTAGAACTGGCAGAACTCTAAGCATAGCAGGCATAACAAAGAAAGCATAGATGAGTAGGCACATCATGGCTCAAGCAACTCCTACTCATGCTAGTGGGTTTCAACTATTTACTGTCGCAAACATAGGTCATGCAAAGGAATGGGGTTCAACTACCGCAACATGTAATAGTTGAATTGTTGTTGTCCTAATGCAGTCAAAGAGAGTAGGAGTGAGAGAGGGGGATTGTATCGAAATGCTCAATGGGGGTTTGCTTGCAAGGCACTTTTGAAGATAATATTGTGTCTTCATTAGTGTCATCGATCACATTGCTGGAATAACGTCTACTGAGAGGGGACAACCAACAGCAAACAAGAGGGAACACAATCAATGCAATGCAATAACATGATGCATTATCATCACATGGCAAACATGATGTGATTTGGACTAATGCAACTAGCAATAGTTTAAATGAAGTTGGTTTGAACCCAAGGTTCAAATTCAAACTCCATGTAAGGCATTTCATATGCCATTTAATCAAATTGTCAGGTACAACAGATTCAGAGTGTTCAAACAAGCATGAAAATGCCATAAACACATTCTTTGGATTTTTCTGATAATTTCTCATATATAAATTATTTTCATTGTAGTAATAGTTTATTTTCTATGGATTTTTGAAGTTGAGGTTATTTTCTGAAATTCATAAATCCTTTCTGATTTATTTTAAATTACAGAAAACCTTTACTGCGTCAGCACTAAGTCACGATAATGTCAGCATTGACGAAAGTCAAATCTGACTTGTGGGCTCTACCTGTCATTGACTCAGGGGGGTTAACATGGGTTATTTAACTTTAATTGTGTCACTAATAGTGCGGGTCCCACATGTCATCCACCCAAGGTAGATTAACTGGGTGATTAGCACCTAATCTAATCCCACCATGTCAACATCACCAAGGTATAGGCCGCCGGTCAGGCCAGACACGGCTGAGGTCATCGGGTATCCTCCTCCGGCGACCAAATGGTCGGCGGAGGGCATCTACTAGACCAACACACTCATGCGCATCGGATGAAGCAGGTGGTGGGTCGCGGGGCTAACGAAATCAATGCCAGTGACTGATACGTCTTCGTCGTATCAACTTTTCCTAATGCTTTTCCTCTTGTTTTGGACTCTAATTTGCATGATTTGAATGAAATTAACCCATATTAACGCAGTTTTCAACAAAACTACCATGGTGTTGTTTTGTGCAGAAATAAAAGTTCTCGGATTGGAATGAAAGTTTGTGAGGATTTTTTATTCAATAAATAAGGATTTCTGGAGCCAAGAACAACTGGAGGGGGCACCTGGGTGGGCACAACCCACCAGGGCGTGCCCCCTCCAGGCGTGCCCAGGTGGGTTGTCCCCACCCGGTGGCCCCGTAGACTCCAACCCTGATACTATACAATCACATATTTGGAGAAAACAATCAAGGATAAAGAATTATTGCGTTTCACAAGACGGAGCCGCCGCCACCTCCTGTTCTTCATCGGGAGGCCAGATCTGGAGTCCGTTTGGGGCTCCGGAGAGGGCGATCTTCGATCTTTGTCATCACCAACCCTTCTCCATCAGCAATTCCATAATGCTCCCCACCGGGAGTGAGTACTTCCTTCGTAGGCTCGCTAGTCGGTGAGGAGTTGGATGAGATTCCTCATGTAATCGAGTTAGTTTTGTTAGGGCATGATCCCTAGTATCCATTATGTTCTAAGATTCACGTTTCTATGACTTTGTCATGCTTAATGCTTGTCACTTTGGGCCTGGGTGCCATGATTTCAGATCTGAACTATTTATGTTATCACCATTATATCTATGTTCTAGATCTCATGTTGCAAGTTATAGTCACCTACTACGTGTTATGATCCGGCAAACCCGGAGTGACAAAAGTCGGGACACTTCCTGGTGATGACCGTAGTTTGAGGAGTTCATGTATTCACCGTGTGTTAATGCTTTGTTCCGGTTCTCTATTAAAAGGAGGCCTTAATATCCCTTAGTTTCCAATAGGACCCCGCTGCCACGGGAGGGTAGGACAAAAGATGTCATGCATGTTCTTTCCATAAGCATGTATGACTATTTACGGAATACATGCCTACATTATATTTATGAACAGGAGCTAGTTCCGTATCGCCCTAGGTTATGACTATTATATGATGAATATCATGCAATGAATTCACCAATCAAATGCCTATGAATTTATCTTATATTGTCCTTGTTAAGTTACTACCGCTACTGTTACTGTTGCACTTGCTACAAAATCATTGCTATCACTATTACCGTTACTATTGCTGTTCCTACTACTATCAAAGCTATCATACTACTTCGCTACTGATCAATTTGCTGCAGATAATTAATCTCCAGGTGTGGTTAAATTGACAACTCAACTTCTAATACTTGCAAATATTCTTTCGCTCCCCTTGTGTCGAATTAATAAATTTGGGTTGAATACTCTACCCTTGAAAGCTGTTGCGATCCCCTATACTTGTGGGTTATCAAGACCTTTTTTTGGCGCCGTTGCCGGGGAGCATAGCTATATTTTTTGAGTCACTTGGGATTATTATCAAATTATCACTATGAAGAATCTGAAAGATGCTAAGACCAAGATTTGTCCCTCTAAGACGAGGGGAGGTAAGGAACTACCATCCAGCTCCGCTTTAGATTCATGTTCTATTATAAGTAGACTTGCAACACCACCACATGCTATCAATTCTGATATGTCGCAAGTTATTGATGATGCCACTTCAGGTATGAATGCTACTCACGATGATGCTAGTACCTTGCATCATGATAATGTGCCACTAGGTGAATTTCTTGATGAACAAATTGCTAGAACTAAAGCTTTTGTGAATGCTGAAACTGATGAAATTGTTGAAACTCATGAAGAGCTTGATACTAAAAATCTTGAAACACCTACTAAATCTAGTTCTCCTAGATATGAATTGCCTAAGATACCAAAAGGTCATGTTATGGATGAGGAGACAGCTAGAAACATTCTTGCTTGTAAGGATAGAGATGATCTGGAAAAATTATTATGCAAGTATAAAGAAAAGACTTTGAATGCTAAAATGAAATGTGATCCTCAGTTTGCTACTTCACCTATCTTTGTTGATGATAAGGATTATGAATTCTCTGTCAGCCCAGAGTTAATTACTTTGGTTGAATCTGATCCTTTCCATGGTTATGAAACTGAAACTGTTGTGGCGCAACTTACTAAGTTGGATGATATAGCCACCCTTTTTCTCATGATGAGAAAATTCGCTACTATTATATTCTCAAATTATTTCCGTTCTCATTAAAGGGTGAGGCTAAGACTTGGTATAATACTCTTGCTCCTGGTTGTGTGTGTAGTCCCTACAATATGATTTATTACTTCTCTGAAAAATATATTCCTGCTCATATGAAACAAGCTACCTTATAGGAAATACTTAACTTGGTACAAATTGAAGAAGAGAGTCTCCCACAAGCTTGGGGGAGGCTTCTCCAATTGCTTAATGCTTTTCCTGATCATCCTCTTAAGAAAAATGAAATACTTGATATCTTCTATAATGAAGTAACCGATACTTCAAGGGATTTCCTAGATAGTTGTGCTGGTTGTGTTTTCAGGGAACGAACTATTGGACAGGCCAAAGAATTATTGAATAACATATTGAAAAATTATGATGATTTTAAACCTACTCTGAAGAAGACGAGTATCTTATATCTCAGTCCTGAAGATATGCAAGAGGCAAAGAAATCTATGAAGGAAAAATGTATTAAAGTTGAGGATGTCAAAAATTTACCTCCTATTGAAGAAATACATGGGCTTGATACACCTCCACCATCTAAGGTCGCAGAGGTAAATTCTTTAATGAAATTCAGTGATAATGACAATCCTTATAATATGCATTCTAGTCAATTCCTTTATGAGTTTGACAATTACATTAGAAAGCAATATCACTTCAATGCAAATGTTATGAAACAATTGAAATACAATTCTGATATGATTGCTCGCTTGAGTGACTTGTTATTTATAATCTCAAATGATGTTAGAGGTGTGGGAAAACATGCTTCTATGGTTCAAACTCAATTAGAACAAGTTGCTAAATCTCAAAGAGAATTGCTTGACGAAATGAATAATAAGATCAATGATCATGCTGTTAGAGTAATGACTAGAGGAGGTAGAATGACTCAGGAACCACTTTATCCTGAGGGACACCCAAAAACAATTATACAAGACTCTCAAGGAGTTAACATTGATGTGCCTAGTCCTTGTAAAAAGAGAAAGAAGAAGAAAAAGATAGGACTTTGTATGCCTCTAGTGAACGTGAAGTAGAAAAACCTCCTGATAATCATAATGAAGTTTCTATCTCTATTGCTGAAACTCAGTCTGGTAGTGAACACTCACCTTCTGATAATGAAAAAGATAATGATAAGGTTCATGAAGCCACTCAAACAAATAATAAAGAACCAGACAATGATGTTGAGATAGAGCCAGCAGTTGATCTTGATAACCCACAACGCAAAAATAAAAGATATGATAAAAGGGACTTTGTTGCTAGAAAACATGGTAAGGAAAGAGAACCATGGGTTCAAAAATCTATGCCTTTCCCACCCAAGTCCACTAAAAAGAAAGGTGATGAAGAATTTGAACACTTTGCTGAAATGATTAGGCCAGTCTTTTTGCGTACTCGCTTGACTAATATCTTGAAATGCCTCCTTGTGCAAAGTACATGAAAGACATCATCACCAACAAAAGAAAAATACCAGAAGATGAAATCTCCACCATGCTTTCTAATTATACTTTTAAAGATGGAGTACCTAAAAACATGGAGATCCGGCAATCCCCACTATACCTTACTCCATCAAAAAAAACTATGTGAAAACTGCTTTACGTGATTTAGGACCTGGGGTTAGTTTTGTGCCCTTCTCTTTATATAAAAGACTTGATTTGAATAAACTCACACCTACTAAGACATCTTTCCAAATGGCTGATAAGTCAACTGCCATACCTATCGGCATTTGCAGGATGTGCCCATTGTTGTTCCTAATGTTACTATCTTGACTGACTTTATTATAGTTGAGATGCCCGAGGATGACAACATGTCGATTATCCTTGGTAGACCCTTTTTGAATACTGCAGGGGCTGTTATTGATTGCAACAAAAGCAAGGTCACTTTTCATATCAATGGTAATGAGCATACATCGCACTTTCCAAAGAAACAATTCCAAGTGAATTGTATTAATGTTATTAAAACATCTCCGACAATCACTATTGGAAGTTTTCAACTACCCCTACCTATTGTTAAAAGGAAATATGAAATGCTTATTGTTGGGGACATTCATATCCCCATTGAGGTAACTTAGTGATTTACGAAAGTTCTTCGGTTCATGCTAATCGAAAGTGGTTGTTAATAAGACTTGATCAACCTTATTAATGGATCATTTTTGAGAGGTATGAAGTTGATAAATTTAGTAAGCACTAGCTTGTGTTCCTACCTTTTGTTTCCTGTTTTCATTAGTTAAATAAAATAAAATGCCATGTTTTGTCTGTTTTCTAAATTTCACATGCAATAAAAAGTGACCCAAAAATAAAAGTTCTCAGAATGCTCTAAAATTTTAATGCGATATTTTTATGAATATTTAAGAATTTTTTATGCAAATAACATCATAGGGGTGTGCACCAGGTGGGCACAATCCACCTAGTCATGCCAGCACCCCCAGGCGTGACCTGGTGCGTGGTGGTCCCAACATGGGCCCCCTCACTTATCTCTTCATCCCACATCATCACCTACCTCCAGAAAAAAATCACTATTGCCCTCTCTCTCTCTCTCTCTCTCTCTCTCTCTCTCTCTCTCTCTCTCTCTCTCTCGTGTTCTTCTTCTCAAACCCACGGATTTCGATCTCTTTGCTCGAAGCTCCATTTCCGAAACTGTTTCGGGGGATTGTTGCTTGGTATGTGACTCCTCAGTTGGTCCAATTAGTTTTGCTTTAGTGGTTTATATTTTGAATAATTATTTACTCTTGGTGCTGGTGTAGATGAGCTTGCATATTGAATTCTTAGAGTTCTAAGTAGTTTGAATGCTTGATATAGCCTCTGTGCATCCCTATGAGTAGTTGCTTTCAATCTTGTGAAGTGTTGTTAACAAATTTTTGTGTCCCAAAATTTTTCGGAAAATTGTATGTGAATATGATGAACCTCGTTGGAAGGAGTTCTTCGAGGAGGAGGTCCTTGAAGGCATCTTCTTGTAGCATCTCCTCTCGTCGGTCTTATGTTGAACCAAGTGAAAGCTCCATACGAGATGCCGTCACCAAATCATGCTTATGGCCAAGCAACGATTATATGGTGTGTGTGGGCATTAAGGAAGAATTTGAGCAATATGTTCACAATGCCGAGCTCGGTCCCTACATTTTAGATAAGTGCAACCAACACCTCAAACTCACTGAATCATTTACAAAAGGATTTAAATTCCATCCCCGTGAGTCTAGGGTGTCATTTAAACCGTATGAAAATCCATTAACCATATCTTTAGAGAGATTTTCCTACTGCTGCAAAATCCCATTCTGGGGTTCACTTGACGAACCACCAATATCTGATTTCGAGATTTTCTTGACTAGTATTTGCTATGGTGAGACTAGGGGGGTGACACAAGGTAGAATAAAGAGCATTCATTTTCCCTCAATCCAGTACTTCAGATTATTTAATGGAAATGCATTGTAGGCAAACAAGATTGTAGTACACTTTGTGCTACAGACTTGAGCCTCATATGCACCGCTCTCACTAGTGACAAAAGTTATAATCTTGGAGCGTTTGTTGCACGCAGGTTGCAACACAACACTGGTAGTGGATATTTTTATGGTGGATTTATGCCACACACTTAACAAGAGAGCTAGGTGTTTCACCTTGGCCTTATGACTCTATTTTACCCGCGCAGTACTTAGACTTTGATGCTATGAAACGTCATAAGATCCTTAGTGGTGAACCCCATAATTTCACTTATAACCTATTGTTTAATAAAAGTTCCATTTTGGACACATATTTGCCTGGACCTGCTATATTTGATGTTCACAATTAAGGAAGATATTATGTTCTTGAGAGCGAGGCCCAAGCTCATAACGCGGCGGTTGTGGCTGCACGGTGGTCTGAGGTATCTGCACCTAAAGCCTTCGTGAGCTATCACTCCGACCATTATGCAGGCTACTAACTGATTACCAAGCCAGGCCAAAAGCCTAAGCTTGGCGGAGTATGTATTTCCACCGACATTACCTTCATGTTCACACATTTCATTTCAGTTGTTGGTGTCCACACTCTTTCATTGAATTATCCATACTAATTTATTTTCTCGCTTTCTTCTTGTGTGTTTGAAAAACTTTGAGAAAATCCAAAAATATATTTCTTGCTTCTTTTCGGTTTTTCTTCCTAGTTTAAATTGTTTTAGTACTAAAAAGAAAACCCAAAAGATTTCCTTGTTCTTCTTTTGCTTGTTGGGAGCTTTCCCGTGTAAATAGTTTTCTCGTTTTTGTTTTTCCCCTTTTATTTGCTTGTTTAAGAAAAAAACCAAAAACTCCAAAAATATTTTAGTGTGTTTCTATGAGTTTCTTTTCCCTTTTTACTGAGTCATACCAGGGATTGATGTTGAGTGGCTCTCATATGCATTATTGTTGATCTAACAAAGAGCCCATATTACTTTGTCTTCTCCTTCCAAATAAAATGTTTGCAGATTCCAGCTTAGTCCATGGCATCCTTGCACTATTATTATTTTCATATCGTCCAGTCGTGCAAGTGAAAGGAAATAATGACTATATTTGAAGAACTGGATGTGGTAGAGAGAAACGGGTATGAACTCGACTTGTTCTATTTTTGGAAATATGTTTAACCTAGTATCCATGATTCATCATGTTATAATCAAGCATGCTTGCAATGACAATTAGAGATTATAGTTTCGCATGCCATGCTTAATTAGCTAGGAGTGGATAATGATTTATCTTGGATGCCAACATTGCGCTAAAATGATTGTGATGTAGTATGCTAATATGGTATCCTCCTTTGAATGTTCGAGTGGCTTGACTTGGCACATGTTCATCCATGTAGTTGAATCAAAACAACATAGCCTCTATGATATTTATGTTCATGGTGTTCATATCCTACTCATGGTTGTATCCAATGTTACTTATGCATAATGCATATTCATGACCGTTTTCGCTCTCTAGCTGGCCCCTTCTCAACCTATTTGCTAGCCTTCACCTGTACTAAGCGGGAATTCTACTTGTGCATCAAAAACCTGAAACCCAAGTTATTCCAGATGAGTCCACCATACCTACCTATATATGGTATTACCCTGCCGTCCTAAGTAAATTTGCATGTGCCACCTCTAAAAACATCAAATAAATATCCTTTTTGTGTGCCTGGATTGTTCATAGAGCGACGGGAGGTAGTCAGTACCTTCCATGCTAAGCGGGTTATTCTCATGATGACTGTTTATTCACTCATCCTTGCATGAGAGGGGCGGTAATAGGGATTCCCAGTCCCGAATTCAAATTACAAATAATTAAATAAGACTCCCCAAGGACTGTTGTTGGTATGGACGACACCCGTTGTTTCGGACAAGCCGCGGAGTGTGATTATTGGTGGAGGGGGAGTAAACCTTTACTTTTATCGCTTGGGAACCGTCACTAATGTGTTTAGAATGGAAGATACCGATAACTAATGGTCGCGAAGTAAACAAGAAGGGTACATTTCTCAAAATTTCATTTACCTCTATTTTAAAAACATGAGCTCTAGCACCGCTCCAAATCACTGCTTCCCTCTACGAAGGGACTGTCTATTTTACTTTTATGTTATGTCATCACCTTCTCAAATAAGCGCCAGAACCTAAGATCACTATTGTCATCCTCTTGCATTGTTAGTAGCTAATGTTGGGTGCATCATGACTGGATCTTTTCTACCATGAATTACAATGTTTAGTCACTGCTTGAAATTTGGAGGTGCTCTGCATTTATGTTTTGCAGTCTCAGAAAGGGCTAGCGAGATACCATTATTGTCATATTATATCATGGTTGTTTTGACAATGTGTTGTTGTTTGAGATATCTTATTATTGCTCGCTGGCTGATTATGTCATTGATATGATTTAATATAATTTTTAAGAGTTATTGTCGACATGGTTAGTTATAATCTTGGCTGAAAACCTAGGTGTCGTTTAAGTTTATTTATGTAAACAAGAGCAAAAGAGTTCGTAAAAGTTTTTATTTTTCACTTTTAGTTTATCAATTGAATCGCTTGAGGACAAGCAAATGTTTAAGCTTGGGGGAGTTGATACGTCTCCGTTGTATCTACTTTTCCTAATGCTTTTCCTCTTGTTTTGGACACTAATTTGCATGATTTGAATGAAATTAACATGGAATGATGTTGTTTTGAGCACAACTACCATGGTGTTGTTTTTGTGTAGAAGTAAAATTTATCGGTTGGAACGAAACTTTGCGAGGATTTTTTATTCAATAAATAAGGATTTCTGGAGACAAGAACCACCAAAGGGGGGCACCTGGGTGGGCACAACCCATCAGGGCGCCCCCCCTCCAGGCGCACCCGGGTAGGTTGTCCCCACCTAGTGGCCCCGCAAACTCCATCCCTGATACTATAAAATCACATATTTGGAGAAAACAATCAAGGAGAAAGAATTATCACGTTTCACGAGACGAAGCCGACGTCACCTCATGTTCTTCATCGGGAGGCCAGATTTGGAGTCCGTTTGGGGCTCCAGAAATGGGGATATTCGATCTTCGTCATCACCAACCCTTATCCATCGCCAATTCCATGATGCTCCCCACCGGGAGTGAGTAAATCCTTCGTAGGCTCGCTGGTCGGTGAGGTGTTGGATGAGATTCATCATGTAATTGAGTTTGTTTTGTTAGGGCATGGTCCCTAATATCCATTATGTTCTAAGATTGACGTTGCTATGACTTTGTCATGCTTAATGCTTGTCACTTTGGGACCGGGTGCCATGATTTCAGATCCGAACCGTTTATGTTATCAACATTATATCTATGTTCTAGATCTCATCTTGCAAGTTATAGTCACCTACTACATGTTATGATCCGTCAAACCCGGAGTGACAAAAGTCGGGACACTTCCCGGTGATGACCGTAGTTTGAGGAGTTCATGTATTCACCCTGTGTTAATGCTTTGTTCCGATTCCCTATTAAAAGGAGGCCTTAATATCCCTTAGTTTCCAATAGGACCCCGCTGCCACGGGAGGGTACGACAAAAGATGTCATGCAAGTTCTTTCCATTAGCACGTATGACTATTTACGGAATACATGCCTACATTATATTTATGAACTGGAGCTAGTGCCGTATCACCCTAGGTTATGACTGTTATATGATGAATATCATCCAACCAATTCACCGGTCTAATGCCTATGAATTTCTCTTATATTGTTCTTGCTAAGTTACTACTGCTACTATTACTATTGCACTTGCTACAAAATCATTACTATCACTGTTACCATTACTATTGTTGTTGCTACTACTATCAAAGCTATCATACTACTTTGCTACTGATCACTTTGCTGCAGGTAATTAATCTCCATGTGTTGCTGAATTGACAACACACCTGCTAATACTTTCAAATATTCTTTGGCTCCCCTTCTGTCGAATCAATAAATTTTTGTTAAATAATCTACCCTCAAAAACTATTGCGATCCCCTATACTTGTGGGTTATCGGCGATGAGGTTTGGGGCGACCGGGGCACGGGGAAAGCGCCGGCGAGGCTACAGGGCATGGGGGACCTGGCAAAGGGGCTCGCTGAGCTCCTGGTGGTGCGAGGAACAAGACGACATGCTCGGCATCTACAAACATGGGCTACAGCGATGGGGCACAACACATTAGACGGTGGCAGAGCTCGACCACGATGGGGATCGGGTGTATGGGATGAAACTAACATAGAGGAGAGAAGGGAAACGACAGCGACTTCACAAGCAGTAGAACTGGGGGCTCGGAGAGCCCGGGGACGACCAGCAGGCGATGGATCGATGGCGGCTCCCTCCGATGGCCGTTGTTGAAGACGGAGACGATGGAGATGAAGCAACGTGTCTCAGGTGCACATGACTTGGTGGAAGGCGAGAGGACATCAAGGCGCTTCTTCTTGATACAATGGTGAGGCGAGGGGGTGGCTGCGGCTATGCAGACGACAACGGTGTGGCCATGGCGGCCTTGGCTATGAGGTGGGGAGCGAAGGAGATAGGGGAGGAAGTGAGCATAGGAAGAGGGAGAAGGTCCAGGGCGTCCAGGCGCTTCCACGGTGCAAGGCGAGGGCACAGGAGGCATCGACAACGTGAAGTACGAGGTGCCGCTCAGCTCGTGCGCTCACTGTCCTGCCTCTGCCTACTCGCAAAGGTAGGGGATGACTGGCAGCGGCCAGCTGGGCTGGGCTGGGCCGGCCAAGTAAGTTGGGCCAGGTGACCTCTTTCTGCTTTGTTTTCTGTTTTGATTTTTTAACTTTGCCACTATTTAAATTCAAAATGAATTTCAATCCAGTGCCAAAACTTTCTGTAATTATTTATGTGACTTAACTGGACTTTTCCAAAGGCACATAAACTATTGCAGAAGCATTTGAAAATATATTCTAGTTATATGAATATAAAATCAAATATTCAAATAGCATAATGATTTAAATTTAGTGCCCAAAATAATCCTTAAAAATGTTAATTATTTTTGGCTTGGATCATAGCCCTTGCCAAAAATATCAAACATCAATGAAGAGCATTTTCATTTCAATGAATGCAATTTTCAGGGTTCTTGCCCTTTAATGAAATTTGTGAGGCTTCAAAAATATTCCTCAATTCCAAGTTTCAGAAATTTAGACATGATGCATGAGTGCCCTATGATGAAACTAATACAAGCAATAATCTTGGGCTGTGACAACTCACCCCCACTAAACAAGAATCTCATCCCGAGATTGAAGACGTGATGTAAGAAGATAGAGGGGACACAAAACTAATACAGTCGTCTCGATCCAACTGCCCTTCTTGAAGATGTTGATTCATTGCTTCATATTGACCTTGACATCTTTGCTTTCGAGATCTTCATCCAACACGATGATGACAAAAAAAATTCTACAAGAATCGATCTTCTTGAATATTGAGTAACTCAAGATAAACTCATGGAGTGAGACATAAGAATACCTCTTGAGTTGAGACACAAAGTACACATAAAGAGGGATGGAGAGGAATAGATGACAAAGGTTCAATTAGGTAGGCAATAATTCCATGCTTGAGTAAGATGGTGCATAGGTTTCAAATTAGCGAGGAAATAATTGCCATGATCCCATAACGGGCACCTTAGGAAGGCGACTCGTAGAATTATTCCCTAAAGTGGCAAAAAGAATTACTTTTGATATTTAGATCATTGGAACTCTTCATACCGGCCCGAGGCAATTCACAAACGATCGTTTGAAGGAGTTTGAAGAGATGACATACTCAGTTTGGAAAGAAAACTAGAGTTATAGGACAACTCGGCAAACAAAAGGCACATTCCAATTGATACCGAGGATATGACCTAGTGTTTGAGCGTGCTTTCAAGAACTTGAGCATTTCCATATTCATCAAGGTTTTACCAACATTTCTGCCAAGATCTTGGCAACACTTCATACTACCATGACGAGTAATGATGGAGGATTAAGATGCAAGGGAAGACAACACTTTCTCAGATTTCACCTTAGCGAGGCCAAGGAAATAAAATCTGGATGATCGACCGAGAGACATTTAGCACTCCACTTCTAATGTTCTCCTTGATGTTTAAGATACCACGCTCATGCTTAAAGGCATCAACATGGCCATCAAGTAAAGGTTGGACTTTGGGAACACAAGAATCCATAAGGAACAACTTGTGGAATAAGTCATACCAAATCCTCGTGGTGAAGATGGTCAGATTGCTTAATCAAGAAGCTACAATAATGGATCTTCCGGCTAGGTGTGTCTGCCAACATCAACCTTGCCGGAACCTACATCATAGATCCTAGAAAAGTTCCAACCATCATATCTGCCTGAGATTCAGATCTGGTTGGTAACAGGATATTTCAGACAACATGTCTGGAAAAGAAAGTTTCCAACACAAACTGACGAGATGATGTTGCGAGATTCTCAGGAAGTGAGCTATGATAGCAAGCTCCAAAGCATGACCTAGTTCTGCTACACACATGTGAACACGCTATCCCAGACAAGCATGACCACATAGTAATCTTACAACAAAATACTATCGAGTTCAGGTGGGGAAACATCATTAACGATAACGGAATCTTGTACAAATCCGTCTGGTACCTTCAGGACTAGCACTTAGAACGTATTATCCTTGAACAAATCAATCAGTGGCTTGGTGTGCTAGGAAATACATGTGGGATGGAGGTAGCTAATCTCTCAAGCCATAGTATACTTCACACATACATGACTGACTTGGGATGATTCCAGAGGAAGCAAAACTAACTTTCTCGAATTCACGGCGGCAACTTGCACCAAATGCATGTATATTAGAGGAAGGTGCTTCTTTCATCAAACATATGCTTCATGAACAGAACATGAAGATAATGCTTACACAAGTTTCCAACACTAGCTTGATGTTCAACATGAATCATGGAGAAGATAAAAATGGCACTGATGAGCTCAACAACAATTCATCCAGGTTTCCATATAAATGGAGTTCCATAACTATGTAAACAAGATGATAACATTTGTCAGACCAAGAGATATAATGGTGTATGCTCAAGGAAACAACCACGAGTAATACAACATTCCGAACATCGTTGCTTCTGATTTGGTTTGACGATGGCCCACACTCAAATAAAAGTTTTGACAAGACAATAGATCCAACAACTGACCGCGAGGACCAATCGATGGAGATATCATCTTTCTTGAACACACACACACACACACACACAAAAGATATACCTTTGAAATGAACTAGGTAGGCAAAGCTTTTATCTTCCAACTCTCCAAGTTGTTGTTTAGCTTAACCAACTAGCTACAGAGTATCCAATGCAGATTCTTGGAGAAGAGGTGGTTTATAGGGAAACCATTTGATCACGAACTCAACATAACGGCTAGGGGACAACCTGGTGATACTTCCATGAAGATATCCGGGAAATCATGAAGCACTAATATGTTATTAAGCTCAAGAGCAATCTTGCTTTTCAGGGCAAGACGATATGATCAAAAGAGCAAGAAATTGACATAATCCTAACTCATCGATCGGAGAGTGCACCAAGAAAAATGGACTAGGTAGCATGATCAATCTTAGATTGACGATTCGGTAACCAAGAGGCTAAGAATGAGATTATTTTCCGTTAACTACCAAGCAACAAGGTTTCTAGGAGTATTGATTTCACACATCATGGTTCACTTGTCAACATTCTAATGTCAACAACACGTGACCGAGGATAGAACAATGATGCGAGAAGTATCATTGCATCAAGAATTCATAAGATGATGTGTAATTCCTATGATATTCCTGACATAAAGAGGGTAACACTTCAAGGTAGAACAGATAGGAAGCTGAATTGGCATTCTGATCTGCGGAATACAACTACTTTGACCCAATCCTAGAAATGGATGAGCTACCGGGGTTTGTTTCTCCTAGTCATTCAAGAATAGAATGGCTTGACGGACAACACGTGACGAAATCGATGAATACGAATGCACAACTACACTTGACTATCAACTGATAGATTAGGGTTGGAATGCAGCTACAAAGGGAACAACTCAAAAGCAACACATGATTTTCTGAGTTGTGAATGCATGGATTAGCATGTCGAACAATGTTCAATATGTTTCTTCCGGATAATCCATGCAGAAGGTAGGACTGGCATATTCACAATGTAGAATAGAGAACTCATCAAGAGCACTCTGGTTGTGATCTTCAGATTTCAAAAGAACTTCAGCCATATTGGTTCATGGTATTGGAATAATGATATACCACGGATCTCGAGGACTATCACAAAGGTAAGTAATATCCTAAAGGAATGAGCAAACACTATCAATAGGAAGTAAGTAGGGTGAATCTTGGGTTCAAGAACCCAGAAGTGGAATACCTACTAACTAAACATCACAAGATGCTTTCGAGAATGGTGGACAAATTAATCACGCTGGGAACACATAACATGTCTATATTACTAGGTGGTTCTCTAGGATACCTTAGTGTCATAATAATAGCTACAACATATATGTCGATGAAGCGTGAGCAGTTTACCTCAGAACATATATGTCTCTTCGAACTATCGATTTGGTTTGGCCAACTAGATTGGGTTTCCTTGCAATGGGAGAAGTGCTTAGCTTAGGGTTCAATCTTGAGGTGCTCGATCCTAGTGACTGAAGGGGAACCAACACGTATTGTATACTTGCCATCGAGGATAACAAAATGGGGTTTTCATCATATTGCTTGATTTTATCCCGCTACATCATGTCATCTTACTTAATGCATTACTCTGTTCTTATAAACTTAATACTCTAGATGCAGGCAGCAGTCGGTCGATGTGTGGAGTAATAGTAGTAGATGCAGGCAGGAGTCGATCTACTTGATATGGACGTGATGCCTATATTCATGATCATTGCCTTAGATATCGTCATAATTTTGCGCTTTTCTATCAATTGCTCGATAGTAATTTGTTCACCCACCGTAATATTTTCTATCTCGAGAGAAGCCTCTAGTGAAACCTATGGCCCCCGGGTCCATTTTCCATCATATAAGTTTCCGATCTACAATTTTAGTTTCCTATTTACTTTCTTTGCAATCTTTTACTTTACAATCTATAAACAAAAAATACCAGAAATATTACTTTATCGAGTATCCATATATATCATATCTCACTTTGCAAATAACTGTGAAGGGATTGACAACCCCTTTATCGCGTAGGGTGCAACTTGGTGTTTGTTTGTGCTGGTATTCAGTGGCTTGTGCATTGTCTCCTACTGGGTTGATTCCTTGGTCCTCATAAGCTAGGGGGAATAATTACTCTACTTTGCTACATCACCCTTTCCTCTTCAAGGGAAAAACCAACGTAAGCTCAAGAGGTAGCATCCACGTGTAACTATTGGCGAGACTAAAGTCTCTCTGCAAAAACATAAATTCAGCAAATGTGAGTACAAATGTACCCAGCAAGACTTACGTCAAAACTATCTACATATGCATCAGTATCAACAAAGGGGTTGTAGAGTTTTACTGCAGGAAGCCAGCTTTGACTCAGTGGCTATCCTGTACTACAACTACTGGTAACTCTTTTGAGGTGGCACACACGAGTCCACATATTCACCATATCAATACACCACTATGGATCCATTCCCGTCTCCCTAGGAGAAGTCCATCCATAGCACTCACGCTTATCTTGCACATTTTAGAGTATCCACTTCCAGTTATCTATGAACAATATAGGCATTCCAAGTAGTCCATATCCACGGACGTGACTATTCGAGTAGATCATATTATCCTGCAGGGGTGTACTTCTTCACACATGCTCCCACTACTTAGCGCCGCTACACGTCATGTACTCGGCAACCTTCAAGCGAAAGCTCGGCGGGGGTTTCGTCCACGACCTGACTAACCACACAAGTCTCTAGTCCAGGTTTATCGCCTATTTGAGTTGTATCCGCAAGGAAGTCCGGCCGAGGTTTCCACTAGGACCCCAAATGATGTGCACATGGTTCCCAAGTCCACCTCAACGGATGGTTCAATGCTTGGTATACCGGGCCACGGTGCCTAGTTTGTCCCAAGCCCACCTGTACCGGGTGCCACCTAGTAGACTATTAGCACAACATACAAACACCAGAAACTAGCTGCAACTCCTAGACAGAGATCAGGGTGATTAAAAAGTCGAGCGGGGTCATACTTCAGGTCCCAAAGTGTGCTAGTAGCTATCTTGGAGCACAAACACAAAACTCAGTTCCTGAGGACGGTTTCAATGAGACAACCCACCATGTACTCCTACATGGCCTCTCACCGCTACCTTTACCAAATCGTGTTCACACACTTAGCTCTCAACAGTAGGACATGTTCATCACCATCCCAATCCATCCCAGATGAATCAGACCTGACAAGACTCTAAGCATAGCAGGCATAATAAAGCAAGCATAAATGAGTAGGTACATCATGGCTCAAGAAACTCCTACTCATGCTAGTGGGTTTCAACTATTTACTATGGCAAAGATAGGTCATGCAAAGGAATGGGGTTCAACTACCACAACATGTAACAGTTGAATTGTTGTTGTCCTAATATAGTAAAAGAGAGCAGGAGCGAGATAGTGGGATTGTATCGGAATGCTCAATGGGGGTTTGCTTGCCTGGCACTTCTGAAGATAGTATTGTGTCTTCATCAGTGTCATCTAACACATCTTCGGAACAACGTCTACTGAGAGGGGACAACCACCAGCAAATAAGAGGGAACACAATCAATGCAATGCAACAATATGATGCATGCTCATGACATTGCAAATATGATGTGATTTGTACTAATTCAACTAGCAACAATTTATATGAAGTTGCTTTGCACCCAAGGCTCAAATTCAAACTCCATGTTAACAAATTGTTATGTACATCAGATTTAGGGTGTTCAAACAAGCATGAAAATGCCATAAACAGATTCTTTGGATATTTCAGATAATTTTTCATATATAAATTATTTTCATTGGAGTGATAATTTATTTTCTATGGATTTTTGACGTTTAGGTTATTTTCTGAAATTGATAAATCATTTCTGATTTATTTTCAATTCCAGAAAACCTTTACTGCATCAGCACTAAGTCACGGTGATGTTAGTATTGACCAAGGTCAAATCTGACTGGTGGGCTCTACCTGTCACTAACTCAGGGGGTTAACAGGGGTTATTTTACTTTAATTGTGTCACTGACAGTGCTCGTTCCACATGTGATACACCCAGGGTTGATTAACTGGGTGATTAGCACCTAATCTAATCTCGCCATGTCAGTGTCGCCTGGGTTTAGGCCGTCGGCGAGGCCAGACGTGGCCGAGGTCATCGGTAATCCTCCTCCGACAACCAAATGGCCGGCGGAGGGCATCTACTGGGCCAGTGCACTCATGTGCGTCATATGAAGTAGGCGGCGGGTCGCGGGGCTGCCAAAATCGACACCGGCGATGAGGTTTGCGGCGGCCGGAGCATGTGGAAAGCACCCATGATGCTGCAGGGCACGGGGGACACGGCAAAGGGGCTCGCTGAGCTCCTGATGGTGCGGGGAACAAGACGACGCGCTCGACATCTGCAAACGTGGGCTGCAGCGATGGGGCACAACACGACAGATGACGGCGGAGATCGGTCATGATGGGGATTGGGTCTAGGGGATGAAATTGGTAGAGAGGAGAGAGGGGAAACGACGGCGGCCTCACAGGGAGTAGAACTTGGGGCTCAGAGAGCTCAGGGATGACGGGCAAGCAAGGGACGATGGCGGTTCTCTCCGATGGCCGACGTTAAAGACGGAGATGATGGCGACGAACCAACGTGTCTCGGGCTCACTTGACTTTGTGGAAGGCGAGAGGAAGTTGAGGCGCTTCTTCTTGAGATGATGGTGGGACAAGGGGGTGGCTGCGGCTACGTAGATGATGACGGTGCGGCCATGGTGGCCTCGGCCATGAGGTGGCGAGCGAGGGAGACAGGGGAGGAAGTGAGCAGAGGAAGAGGGAGAAGGTCTAGGGCATCCAGGCGTTACCACAGCACAAAGGCAAGGACGCAGGAGGCGTCGACAGCACGAAGCAGGAGGTGGCTGCTGGGCTCATGCGCTTGCTTTCCTACCTTTGCCTACTGGCAGAGGTAGGGGATAACTGATAGCGGCCAGCTCGGCTGGGCCGGCCAGGTAATTTGGGCGAGGTGAGTTCTTTCTGTTTTGTTTTGTTTTTAACTTTGCCACTGTTTAAATTCAAAATGAATTTCAATCCAGTGCCAAAACTTTCTGTAATTATTTATGTGACTTAACTGGACTTTTCCAAAGGCACATTAACTATTGCAGGAACATTTGAAAATATATTCTAGTTATATGAACATAAATTCAAATTCAAATAGCATAATGATTTAAATTCAGCCCAAAATAATTTCTTAAAAAAGTCAATTATTTTTGGTTTGGATCAAAGCCCTTGCCAAAAATATCAAACATTAATGAAGAGCATTTTGGTTTCACTAAATGCAATTTTCATGGTTCTTGCTCTTTAATTAAATTTGTGAGGCTTCAAAATATTCCTCAATTCCAAGTTTCAAAATTTTAGACATGACGCATGAGTGCTCTATGATGCAACTAATACAAGCAATAATCTTGGGTAGTGACAGAATTCCAGGATGGCAGTGTTGCGGGCTTAGATTGAGGCTGAATCAGAGCACCTAAAGGCAGAAGCCTGGTGTTTAAGCCTGGATCAGAATGCTTCCAATGCGGTTCTTCGTAGGAGGCATCAAACTCATCTACCTTTGCATTACGAGCCCATGAATCTATTTAACACGCCGGGGGCAGATCCAAGCACTCTAGTTGGGTGGGTGAAAACCCATATATGCCAAGAAATTGGGCGGCGGCTCAACCTCGTCAGCCTGAGCCGGCTCGGAGGGAGGAGCAAGCGCCTAACCCGCCCCCAATTAGACACCGCCTCTGTGTGTCCTGATGCCACTCGGGAATTTTTCTAACCCGGTGGTTAACATGTTAGAAGCAGCAACCCGGTTGGCGGCGATTCGAATCACCAATGAGTCACCAGTCGTGGTTGAGACCCGGAATGTAGTGGAGCTCTTAAATACAGCCATCGCATAGCCAGTGGCTTATTCCTACAACCATGACCGTGTGCACTCAACTCCCCTCCCAAGCCGTAGTTATAGCCGGCATATTGAGTCGCCCATTGTCTTTAGAAGTGAACGACACCGGAACCCGCCCGATCCTTGAATCACGGCTCAAGCACTCATGAACGCTGACAGGGCCCACCAAGAGGCGGAAGCAGCAAACCAGGGGGCTTATGAGTCGCCACATGTGATTCCTTCAGCTTCAGCTGAAGCCGTGTTAAGCACTAGGAGTCTCGGGGTGCCATGTCTGGTGCTGGCTTGATGTAATGATGGTCTACCCAAAGATTTTAAGGGTCCTCACAAGATACCTAATTATACAGCAGACCTCCCTCCAGAAGCTTGGATTGAGAGTTATGAGCTAGCCATGAAGATGTTAGATGTCAGCGATGCTGTTTGTGCTAAGTATTTCATCGTGATGTTGGAAGGGCCTGCCCGCACATGGTTAAAGGGTTTTCCACCCAATTATATTAACTCATGGGTTGAGTTAAAGCCGTGTTTCATGAAAAAAATTCAAGGGACATGCAAGCAGCCTCTGACAATTGTTGATCTGGATCACTGTGTGCAACATGAGGATGAGTTGGCCCACCATTAGGTTCGGCGGGTCTCCACTATTATTCACTCGTCTGACAGTATTGCGGTAGGTCAAGCGGTTCTAATCTTAGAGAAGAATTGTCACTTTGTCCCCCTTAAGTAGAAGCTCGGACGGCTCAAGTGTTATTGCAATGACATGGAAGACCTCATGGCGGCTCTCACCAAGTATGCAGACTCTGATAACACAAAGGACCCCAGCTCTGATGATGAGAAATCCAACAAGGGCAAGAAGAACAATAATGGTAAGGGTCAATAGCAGAATATGACAGGGAACAATGGCAACAACCAGGGTAATGGTGGTAAGTAGAGACACCCCGATGGCGGGTCAGATCTAGTGGCTAACACCAACACTGGGCATAAAAACTAGCGCCGCAATGGTTATGGTAAGCTGCCTTTTGGTGGATCAAAGCCTTTCAATCTAGAGGCAATGCTTAATGACCTTTGCCCGAAGCATAGTCTTCCCAATAGGCCGTCTACTCATGCCTGGAAGGATTGTTACATCATGCAGGAGTTCAGAAATCACAGCCTTAACCAGCATCATGGTAATGGGAATGGGCCGCCTGGCGTGTCAGGATCCGGCTTTGGTGGTGTCGACTCAAATTCTGGTTATCAGGGTCAAGGTAACCATGGTGGTCATAATCAGCAGTCTGGTCAGGGTAACCAGCAGCAAAATAATCAATCAAGGTATCAGAACAATCCAAAACATCTTAGTGGGGGGTCAGTACCATGTTTTCACTACAAGTCTTTGCAAGCGAGACCAGAAGGTTCATAAACATGCGGTTCATGAAGTAGAGCCAGTTGCTCCGCAATATTTGAGATGGTCTGAGCACACGATATCGTGGAGTAGGGCGGATCACCCGCCACGGGCAGGTTGATAACCTGGGTCACTTGGCCCTTGTGGTGGCCCCTCAGGTAGGTGGCTATAAGTTCACTAAGGTGCTCATGGATGGAGGTAGCAGCATCAACATCCTATACTATGACACTTTTCGCCGGACGAATCAGACTGACAAGTATCTGAAGCCGTCTTCCACAGTTTTCCATGGTGTGGTGCCTGGTAAGTCGGCTTACCCTATTGGAAAGATATCGCTAGAAGTGGCTTTTGGTTATGATATAGTTACAAAATAGAGACATTGTGGTTTGAGGTGATTAACATCATGAGTCCATATCATGCTTTGTTTAGATGGCTGGCTTATGCTCGGTTCATGGCCCACCCTTGTTATATTTACCTACAACTTAAGATGCTAGGGCCAAACAAGACAATTACAGTACATGGTGATTGGAAAGTCGCCCTAGAGTGTGAGGAAGGACATGCAGCTTATGCAGAATTAGCTTGTACTACTAAGAAGCTTCAATTTTACAAGGACAATGTTGACCCAGCTGATATGACCCCTCTAAAGAAGCCCACTACTGAACAAGACCCTTTGTTGAAGTTTAAGTCGGCTGACGATAACAAGCAAGTGGATTTTGTCCCTCGTGACTCATCTCAGTAGTTCACTATGGGGGCTAACATGGATCCCAAATAGGAAAGCACAGTCATCAAGTTCATCCATGAGAATCGGTATATCTTTGAATGGAAGCCTTCTGACATGCTGGGTGTACCGTGAGAATTTGCCGAGCGCAACCTTAATGTGGATCCCATGTTTAAGCCGGTAAAATAGTTCCTCCGTCGTTTCAATGAAGAACGACGTAAGGCTATTGGAGAAGAGGTAGTCTGGCTCTTGCCACCTGGGTTTATCATGGAAGTTTTTCACCCTGAGTGGTTGGCTAACCCTCTGCTTGTACTTAAGAAAACGGCACATGCCGTATGTGTGTTGACTACACAAACCTCAACAAGGCATCATAGAGGCGAGGGTCCACATCTTTCGATGAGATGATAACTATCGATTTGGTGGAGACGACTTTGACGATCCGACTACAAACGTGCATGGCGTTGCGCCTTAGCAATCGCTGATCCAACTTCGAGAGGTTTTTGACCACGCCGGAGCACGATCAACCTGACCACGAAGGTCTACTCCTACAAGCAATCGAAGAACAAGCAAGAATATGATAAAGCAATATGAATATTGTGAGTATAGATGAAGTATTGATAATGGTGGGGATCTGGAAGGGGTCTTGGTCTGGTCGTTGGACAAAAACATAGTACACGAAGTTGCGTTGGCTAACTTTTAACTAGAAAATCCCCAGGAAAAAGCTACTAGATGGATCTAACTATATAGGAGCAAGGGGTGGCGGCCAAAGAGGTGGGAAGACGTCCCAAGGCAGCCTAAAACTAACCCTAGGTCATAGAAGGTTAATGGGCCCAAGTGGAGGTGACGTGACACCTATGGACTTGTGGTTTGACTCAGATTCTCCTGCAACATCAGATTGTTTCGTACATAACTCAAAGATTTAGATGAATTTGAAGGTGAATCCAATTGGGTTGGAAAGTGCACGAAATATATTTTCCAACAAAAAATGAATCATCCAAGTCGGAGTCCGGCTGAAATAGTTATTGGCGTTTTGAGTCAGGTATGTCTGTGTAGTCCGAATCTGAGTCCAGAACATGAGAGACTTGGACTCTATGTTCTCCTGGGCCAAAACTGACGTGAGAGAACTTTTTGAACAGCAAGTAAACATCTCTTTCTTCCTTATCTTCATATGTTGATTTTACAAATGTCCCATACACCTACAATTAGACATGGCACAAAAGTTTGTGAATTATTTTTGTCCTGGATGACATAAATAAATTATTGCATAGTTTGCATTAGAAATCACCTCACAAATATACATGTATGCAATATTTTTGGTCGCATCGAAGGTAGTCATGTCCTCATCATTGAAAGTGCGTTATATCGACTAGAGGGGGGTGAATAGGCGATTTTTATGAATTCTTCACTGAGGAATTTACAGGTGAGGAAATTCCTTAGCGAAGAACTACTAGCAGCGGAATAAGTACTCAAAAGTAAACATAATAGAACACAAGCATAGTCATCATGAAGAAATGAAGAAATGAAGACAAGCACAGAGTACAGGAAGCATAAGCACATGATAACATAGGATGAAGACAAACAGACTTGAGAAATTGAACTGAGGAATTTGAGAAAATCTTCAGTCAAAGTCTTCAAGCACAGATATGAACAAGCACTCAACACAGTTATGAGGAAATGAAAGAGTTGAGGAAATAGAACCAGTAAGCTTGGTGAAGACAAAGGTTTGGTAGACCAGTTCCAACTGCTGTCTCAGTTGTACGTCTGGTTAGGGCGGCTAGGTATTTAAACCTGAGGACACACAGTCCCGGACACCCAGTCCTGAACACGCAGCTCAGGACACTAAGTCCTCACCGTATTCCCCTTGAGCTAAGGTCACACAGACCTCGCCCAATCACTCATGGTAAGTCTTCAGGTGACTTCCAAACCTTCACAAACTTGGTCACTCGGCAATCCACAATTCCTCTTGGATGCTCTAGACCTTGATGCCTAACCGTCTGGAAGAAGCACAGTCTTCAAAGGTAACAAGCGTTGGATCCACGCAGGATCAATCTCTTCAGTGATGCTCAATCACTTGGGGTTTGTAGGTGTTTGGGTTTGGGTTTTCCTCACTTGATGATTTTCGCTCAAAGTCCTCGGAGGATGGGTTGCTCTCAAATAACAAGTGTCAATTTCTCTCGGAGTAGCCAACCAGCTAGTGGTTGTAGGGGGCGGCTATTTATAGCCTAGGGAGCAGCCCGACATGATAAGACATAAATGCCCTTCAATGATATGACCGTTAGGTGGATAGATATTTTGGGACAGCTGGCGCATAGCACAGCAACGGTCGGAATTTTGAGTAGCAAAATCCTCAGGGCTATCATGTTCCTCACTGTGTAGGCAATCCGCACTGGCGAATTCCTAACTCCTCAGTCAGAACAAATTCCTCAGAGACCAGAAGAACTTCGTCTCTGTCACTGAAGAATATGACTGGACTGTATGAGATTTCCAATGGCTTCACTCGAAGGGATTGGTAGGTGTAGGATTTTGAGTTGAGCATCACATGGAAATTTTCCTTAGTATTTCCTCGACCCCCTTTAACAGTACGGTGTTTCCTATGACTCAAGAAAGAGAAAATGAAACTACGAAAACAAAAGTCTTCACGCTTCATGTTCCTCGAATGAATACCAAGTCTTCAAGGTCACACCAATTTCTTCACTTTCAAAGTCTTCAGAAGTCTTCAGAAATCCAAAGTCTTCAGTCGAAGAACTTCATTTTTAGGGGTCGACTTTCTCTGTAAATATCAAACTCCTCATAGACTTATAGACCTGTGTACACTCACAAACGCATTAGTCCCTTAACCTATAAGTCTTCAATACACCAAAATCCCTAAGGGGCACTAAATGCACTTACAATCTCCCCCTTTTTGGTGATTGATGACAATATAGGTTAAGTTTTCAACGGGGATAAACATATGAAGTGTAAATACTGATATTGAGGAATTTGATTGCTAGATATAGAAGAACTCCCCCTGAATATGTGCACGGTGAGGTATTTGCTTTTGAAGCATTGCACACTTGAAGAGTAGAATCATGGAGATCTCCCCTATAGCTTGTAATTCATACACACATTTGACATATCACAATGAAGAATTTGAAATGCATGATGAAATATGGTGACTGATGTAATTCAGCATGAGTGCATTAGCATATATGAGGAATAAGCATGCAGAAAACAAATCAAAAGTATCAGAGCACCATCGAGTTTAAGTTTACAACTCGATCCAATAAAGTCTCAGAAGGACGAGAGTTGTAACTTAAGAAATAAAAACGCCCATATAGAAAGACCCGCTTGAAGACTAACTCAAAATTCTCCCCCTTTGTAATCAAATGACCAAAAGGATCGAATATGAGGACTAATGCCCCTGAAGAATATCAAGTTGATGAAGGAGCGCCAGCGTTGTTGGGGTCGTTTGTCGTGGAAGTGCCTGCTGCAGTGTCGTCCAAGTCTTCATTCTCATCGGTGTCGCGCGATGAAGAATATGAGCTGGCCACCAAGGAAGGAACCTTGACCTTCTTGAATTTCTTCAGTGGAGGTGCAGACCAGTCAAAATCTTCCTTGAGACCCATTTTCTTGAGATCTTCTTCACCATACAGATGTGAAAGTATTGCCCAGGTGCGACCGAAAACTTCATGGAGGTAGTAATGGTTTTTCTTCACTGCATTGTGGCTAGCAGTCATGTTGTGAAGAAATGAACCAAACTGACGCTTAACCCATTTATGGTTTCGATCCACCTTCTAGTGAAGACTAAGCAGAAGCTCACGGTCAGTCATCACACGAGGAGCAGTGGCTTGAGGAGTAGACTTGGGTGCATTGGCAGAGTCATGTGTGGCAGAGTCATGTGTGGCAGAGGCATCATTGGTGGAATAAGATGCAACTTTGCGAAACTGTCCATCCAATGGACGAATGCCTTCATCTATAACAGCTGGTGCCTTGCCCTTTTCATCAATTGAGGAATAGGTCCGCTTGAGGACTTCACTTGGGGGCAAGTAGCTGAGATGATTCTAGAAATCAGCTTTGTAGTTGAGTGAAGTCCTTGTCCTGAGGAATTTCATGATCCAGTGTGCATAAGGCTTCAGCTCAAATGGAGAAAGTGCAACATTTGCCAGAGTCCTCATGAAGAAATCATGATAATTGATAGGAATGCCATGAACGATATTGAATACCAGATTCTTCATGATGCCAACAATTTCCTCATCAGATGAGTCGTGGCCTTTGATGGGACTCATTGTCCTCGTTAGAATGCGATAGACAGTTCTGGGCACATATAGTAATTCCTTCGCGAGGAATTTGGTTCGTGGGGCGTGACCAGGCTTCAAAAGTTTCACCAGATCTTGCATGTAGTGTTTTGTAAGCTCAGGTTCACTATAAATGCAACGAGCTTCTTCAAGGGGAGGACTGAGTGGTAAGGCACGAAGAAATTCAGTAGCTGGTGCTGTGTAGTGAGTGTTCTTAGACGTCCAGTCCAGCACCCATGAATGACATCTTCCAAATCTCCTGTGATGTGCAGCGTTGAATAAAATTGAAGAATCAGTTCTTCATTCCAATCACAAATGTCAGAGCAGAAATTTAACAGTCCAGCGTCGTGAAGAACACTGAGGACTGGCATGAAGCACGACAGAGATTCCATATCCACGTGAGGAATGTGCTCATGGTAGAAGATTTTGTTTTTGTTCAACAGCACTAAGGAATAGAAATTGGCTTGGCTGGCTATCCAGAAACGCCTCTTCCTAATGCGAGCAAAGTCATAAGGGTTATAGTCTATGAAGAATACGTGCTCGCCGAAGAAATCATCAGCCTTGAATTTATGCTTCCTGGAGAATGAATCCTTTGGCTTGGGCAGAGGAGTCTCAGTGAGTTGCATCACGACCTCAGGAATCTCAATCACAGGTTCTTTAGGCTAAGGAATTTCTGGTTCCTCTTCAGTGGCAGTCCGCGTCTTCAGATGTTCAGCAGCAGCAGTTTCTTCAGCACTAGTGGCTGGAATTTCTTCTCGTACAGATGAAGTGGGGTGAGTTTCTTCAGAGCCCATTTTAACAGTTTGTACAGGGGACTGAGGTATTTGCTGTAATGGTGTGAACATTCGAGAGTTTGGATGCTGAATTTCCCAGAATTCACCACATCACTGGTGTGGAGCAGTCCACATCTTCATCTTCCATTTCTTCAACTCCAGCTTCTTTGGCAGTGAACTGAGTCAGAGGCGAGGAAATGACAGGTGTTGAAGGGATCTCATCCACTTCAATTTCTTCATCCAACTTCTTGGACGAAGTAGCAGAAGGATTTTCTTCATCAGATCAGCTGGGGATCACATATTCTTCATCGAAAGGAACAAGGTCCTTTGATGGCATGGTAGAGAGAGGAACAACATCAATGGGATTTTCAAACGAGCTGGTCAAAGGCTTCATCTTCTTCGGAGCTGAAGAGTCTGAAGTAGCTGATGTTTTTCCTTTTCTTCACTGCTGCACGCTCTCCAGCCTTGGTCTTCTTCACATATGACGCAGATGAAAGGATCAGAGTCCGTGTTGGCGCAGAAGTAGCAGAGGAATCTGATTGATTTTCATCAGGAACAACTGATGCAGTTGCCTTGATTTCTTCATTTTCTTCAGGTGCACCAGTAGTGGATACCCTGGCAATTTCTTCAGCGGCTGGAATGCAGTCATCAGTCGTGGAACTCACATTTTCTTCAGCACCCTCATTTTCATCAGTGGTGTTGGCATGTTCTTCAGTTGGCTGAGCAGATGCTTCAGCCTGAGGAACTTCATGTTGCGTTGGGGCTGCAACATTTGAGGTGAAGTTATCAGCATGTTTCACAAAGCGCACCTTGGCTCCAAGCCAGTCAATGCGGTATGCGTCAAATTCATCGCTGAGTTTCTTGATCTCAGTTTGAACAGTGATAAGTTCTTTAGCTGTCATAGAGACAACGTTTTTCTTCAGATAGCGCTCCTTCTTGTACTGCGCTTTCTTGATCTGCCTAGCCTTCTCAAATTTCCATTTTTCTTCTTGAATGAAGTGGGTCAGCATGTGACTCTGGCCAGGAGTCAGCTTGAAGTCAGGCATGGGAGTGTTGGGGTCCTTGTGCCAAACATCAATGAATTCGATGATCATCTTCGGATGCAAAAGTAGTGGCACATCTGTTCCTTTGGCTCTAGCAGCCCTGACTTGCCTATCTCTGATGATTTCAGCAAGTTCATCATCATCAGCTTCATCTTCTTTAGACGACACTTGGAAGGCAACCTGCTTCTTCCGAGGACTAGGGCGAGGACCTCGTCCAGCAGTGGCCTTTGTGTTGAGTAGAGAGGGTCCCGTTGAAGAATTTGGTGCAATTGAGGAACTAGCTGAAGCTCCCGAGGCAATTGAGACGCCTGTAGTCCTTTGACATGTGGCGAGATGCACAGGTGCAAAGGACTTTGTCGGAGCAGCTGAGGACTTTGGAGGAGCCGAGGATTTGGGAGGAGTAGGAGCAGCATGAGAAGTTGGCCTTGAGGGCTTTGAAGATTCTAGCCGTGAGGGCATTAGTGAGGAACTTGGCCTTGAAAGCACTGAAGGTGAAGCACTTGGCTTGTGCGCAGTCTTCTTTGACATGGCCTTCTTAGGCTTGACAGAGGCTTCAGTGGCAGCAGCAGCAGAGTCTTTGTTGAATTTACTCACAGCTTCTTCGGCTTGTTTAGCCAACTTGGCTTGGCGCTTGGCCCATTCATCAGGATAATCCTCACCATGCTTGAGGCTAGTGGGATCAGCTATTTGGCCAGGTGCCAATGGAGGTCTTGGGGATGGAGGATTGAGTGCGAATTTCTTCATGTATTTGGGAGTGACATATCTGTACTCCCTCCACTCTCTAGCCCATCTCCTCTCTATCTTCTGAACGCGCACCTTGCGCTGATTTTTGTCTTCCTCAGGAGGTGTGCAGTACCCAGCATATATATCATCAGGGATCTCAAACCTGTGTTGACCTCAGCCTCTTTCCTCCTTTCTGTGGCTTCTTACCGTCAGCCATTTTCTTCAGTTGAGGAATTTGAACAATTGAATTCTCTGAAGAAGTATGCAACTTTTCTTCGAGGAACGCTGCAAATGAGTTAAGTTGATGAGAACCTAGTGATTCGGCAGCTGACATGAGTACCTGTGAATAGAGTATAGTTGCGAGGAATTTGGAGAGGTCATATGCGTTCTTAGAAGATTTTATAAAGAACAAGTTTGAGGAATTTGACCAGATAAGTCTTGAAGAATTTCACTAAGCGTTCTTAGTCCTAGGTTCTAGAGTTGTACAGATCAGAAATCTGCACAATTGAGGAATGTTGAAGAGAAATTCGCAACTTAGAGAAATGAATCAAGAACAAATGATATGACAGGTGTTTTAGTGTGTGAAGATATGAAGAAAAACACCTTTGAAGATTTTGTAGATAATCATTCGAATCAATGAGGGCAGTAAAAGTAACTTTTAATTACCCTGAATGAAGAACACGACGAACTGGAGTGAGGAGATGTGAAGTTTGTCAGTGCAGATCTTCCACGCCCTAACTTGGCAGAGGAAGACAGCTATGGCAGCGGCGCAGTGAAGATTTCCGCGTCCGGCGTGAGTACGGCGGCGACGAGGTCGAGGCAGTGAAGCTCTTCCTCACCGGCGACGATGAAGTAGCGGCGGCGCTAGGGTTTGAGAAGATCGAGCTGGAGAGAGGTCGCGTGGAGTAAAAGAAGTGAGGAAGGGGAGAGGGGTATTTATAACCATGGTGAAAAACCGTTCGCCCGAAGAATTTGGACGAACGTGCCCCTGACCCTTCTCATTCACATGACATGTGTCACCCACGTACTGAGAAGTGGAGATCGTGTTAGATCGTGGGTGAGTGGATAAGTATGTCGTGGGATGCGGAACGGTTTGAGCGGCAACGCCGAAAAATTGGATAAGATAAGTTAAAAGTTCCGTTCGTAATTTCTTCAGCAGACAAGGACACAGTGAAGATTTTGAACGAGTTTCAAATAGAACGCACATGAAGAATTTGTGAACAGATTGAGTTTAGTATAGCATAGAGGGGGAAGAGTCCGATCACATTCACTTAGCAGAGAAACCAACTTGAAGAAGTAGCCATAAGTGAATGCTGTAGAGGACATAAACTCATATATATATATATATATATATATATATATGTATATATATAGCCAATGAAGAAAAACAACGGAAATAGTGAAGACAATGCAAAGTTGAAGAATTTGAACAACTGAGGAATTTCAACTTTTGGTGGTGGCGTGACCCACCGTATAAGAATGATGATTTCAGACACCGCGTACAATTATCGTAGGGTTCAGAGAATCAAATTCTTCGTTAATTTCTTCACACTTAGATTGTTATTCTTCATTGATTGAAGAAAAACATTTATTCATGTGTTGCACATCTAAGTCATCAATTTTGCATAAGTGTTAGGATGAGTGTACTTTTCAAAGAACATTCGAAGATTCTAGGATATTTAGCTCACACCGCAACTTGCTAAATCTCTTCTCATACTAGGGCTTTGTGAAGATATCGGCTAGTTGTTCTTCAGTATTCACATGCTCAATAGAAATGTCACCCTTCAACACATGATCACGAAGAAAATGATGACGAATTTGAATGTGCTTAGTCTTCAGGTGCTGAAATCTTGATGGCACTCTCATTGTCAGAGAAGAGAGGCACATTCTTCATGTTGACGCCATAGTCCTTGAGAGTTTGCTTCATCCATAGCAATTGAGCACAGCAAGAATCAGCGGCAATGTACTCAGCTTCAGCAGTAGATAGTGATACGCAGTTCTGTTTCTTCGAGGACCAATAGACCAAAGATCGTCTGAGGAAATGACATGTACCAGATGTTGACATGCGGTCCACACGATCACCAGCATAGTCAGAGTCAGAATATCCAATGAGATCAAAAGCCGAGCCCTTGGGGTACCATAATCCAAGTGTTGGTGTGTGAGCTAGATATCGAAGAATATGCTTCACAGCCTTATGGTGTGATTCCTTCAGTGTAGCTTGAAATCGGGCACACATGCAAACACTAAGCATTATATCTGGCCTAGGTGCACATAAGTACAATAAAGAACCAATCATAGAGCGGTATACCTTATGATCGAAGTCCATACCATTTTCATCAGTGCATAGATGGCCATTTATGGGCATAGGAATTTTGACGCCTTTGCAATCTTGCATGCCGAATTTCCTCAGTACATCCTTGAGATATTTCTCCTGAGATATGAATGCCATTGCGTTGTTGACGAAATTGAAGACCTAAGAAGAATTTCAACTCTCCCATCATAGACATTTGATATTCTTCACTCATCATATAGGCAAATTCATCACTATAACGTTGGTCAGTACAGCCAAAGATAATATCATCAACATATATTTGGCACACAAACAATTCACTATCATAAGATTTCGTGAAAAGAGTAGGGTCGAGTGAACCGGGTTTGAAGCCTTTCTTCATGAGGAATTCCTTCAAAGTATCATACCATGCCCGAGGGGCCTGCTTGAGGCCATAGAGGGCCTTGTTGAGTCTGAAGACTTTGTCAGGATTCTTTGGATCTTCAAAACCTGGGGGTTGAGCAACATATACTTCTTCCTCAAGCTTACCATTGAGGAATGCACTTTTCACATCCATTTGATATAAAGTGATATCATGATGGTTAGCATAAGCAAGTAATATGCAAATAGCCTCAAGCCTAGCAACAGGTGCAAAAGTTTCATCGAAATCAATTCCTTCAACCTATGTGTAGCCTTGAGCTACAAGCCGTGCCTTATTCCTCACCACAATGCCATTTTAATCTTGCTTGTTGCAGTAGATCCACTGTGTGCCAATGATATTGTGCTTGCGAGGATCTGGATGTTTGACCAGTTCCCAGACATTGTTGAGTTCGAACTGATGTAATTCTTCTTGCATGGCCTAAATCCACTCAGGCTCCAGAAATGCTTCATCTACCTTAGCAGGCTCTGAGATAGAAACAAAAGCATAGTGCCCACAAAAGTTAGATAAATGTGAAGCTTTTGAGCGCGTGAGAGGACCTGGCGCTTTGATGTCATTGATGATCTTTTAAACTTGCACTTCTTTTGCAATGCGAGGATGAGATGGTTGTTGTTGTGGACTTTGATCAGCATTCTCTTCAGCACCATTTTCTTTAGTATTTTCTTCAGGTGCATTAGCTCGACGTTCTTTATGTTCTGGAATGAATTCTTCAGCAGATTCTTCAGTAGGAATGACATCCTCAGTAGCCTTGAACTTGATAGTTTCCTCAAGTGCTGGTTCATCTATCACAGTAGGTAGGTGCTCTCTTTGCGAGCCATTAGTTTCATTGAACCGCACATCTACAGTCTCAACAACCTTGTGAAGAACGTTGTTGAAGACTCTGTAGGTGTGCGAGTCCTTTCCGTAACCAAGCATAAAACCTTCATGTGCTTTCGGTGCAAATTTTGTATTGTGATGAGGATCTCTAATCCAACATTTAGCACCGAAGACTTTGAAATAACATACATTGGGTTTCTTATCAGTGAGGAGTTCATAGGTTGTCTTCTTGAAGAATTTGTGAAGATATACTCTGTTGATGATGTGGCACGCAGTATCAATTGCCTCAATCCAGAAACGACGAGGCGTTTGGTATTCATCAAGCATAGTGCGAGCCATCTCAGCAAGAGTCCTATTCTTGCGCTCCACGACGTCGTTCTGCTGAGGAGTATAAGGAGCAGATAACTCATGAGTAATACCAAGTTCATCAAGATAGTTATCAAGACCAGAATTCTTGAACTCAGTTCCATTGTCACTTCTGATGTGCTTGATCTTCACACCAAAGTTGGTTGAAGCCCTCGAGGAAAATCGTTTGAAGACTTCCTGCACTTCATGTTTGTAAGTAATAATGTGTACCCACATGTATCGAGAGTAATCATCAACAATAACAAAGCCATATTGAGATGCATCATTTGAAACTGCAGAATAATGGTTAGGACCGAAGAGATCCATGTGAAGCAATTCAAATGGACGAGTGGTGGTCATGATAGTCTTTGCTGGATGCTTAGCCTTTGTCATATTCCCAGCTTCACAGGCTCCACATAGGTGATCCTTGAGGAATTTGACATTCTCGATGCCAATGACATGCTTCTTATTCGCAAGCGTGTGCAAATTCCTCATGCCTGCATGACCAAGTCGTCGATGCCAGAGCCAGCCTTCTGAAGCTTTTGCAAGTAGGCTACGGGCTGGTTGTGGTCCTGTAGAAAAATCAACAATATACAGGTCTCCTCTCCTAAAGCCTTCAAAGACTTTGGAATTGTCAGCTTCCATAACAACAACACAATGGTACTTGCCAAAGACAACAACCATATCGAGATCGCAAAGCATTGAGACAGACATGAGGTTGTATCCTAAGGACTCGACAAGCATGACTTTGTCCATGTGTCGATCCTTTGTGATCGCAACCTTACCTAGACCCAATACCTGACTTTTGCCTTTGTCAGCAAAGATGATATGCTTCAGATGCGATAGAGATAATGGAGCATCCATCAATAAATTCTTGTCACCAGTCATATGATTTGTACATCCACTTTCAAGGACCCACTCAGTGGCTTTGGGTTGATCATCCTGCAGATGAATTAGTGCAACTTATGAACTCATATACTTCATCAGTGAAGAATATGACATCAATTCATCAGATCAATTTCATCAAGCAATAGAACAGATAAAGCAGTATGAGGACGTGAGAAATGAAAGTTCATTTCTTCATGATTAGCATGCGTCCTTTCAGGCATACTCAGGTCTCCAGCAAATTCTTCAGACGATTACGTAGGTCTGGAGACCTGGCCCTGCAGAAGGGATTAGTTCCTTTTCTTCATGACCCACATCTGAAGGGGTGGCAAAGAGTTCATCACTCTGCGAGCTCCATACGAGAAAGGTGGCATAGAAGCCAGTCCATTTCGTTTCACATAAGAGGAGTTAGGATAAGCATATGAATAAGCAGAGAAATTCTTCGAGGACTTATGAACATGATTATTAGAAGAATAACGCTCATATTCATAGCCCTTAGCTCTTCCTTGCGAACCAGAGTTGTTAGCACGATGATATTCGTATGAGAACTTTGATCCTTTTGAGGAATTTGATCCTCTTATGGAGTTTGGTCCGTATGAGGACTTGGATCCATATGACAAATTTGGTCCATATGAAGAATTTGCTCTGGGGTTCCTATTCTTCACAGGAGGTGTCCTGAGGACATTCACCTGAAGATTTTCAAGGCACCTTTTGGGAACCCAGATTTTCTTCATAGGGGAACCGTTCCTGCAGTTAGTGCCAACATATCTAGCAAATACTTCACCATTCTGATTTTTGAACAGTTTATAGTTGGAGTCAAATGACTCATCATCAGAACAAGGAGATTCACATGCAAATCCAGATAAGTTAGAGGGATCAACTGGAGGTCCCTTTGCAGCAACCCATGTAGTTTTGGGGTACTGCTCAGGCTTCCAATATGAACCATCAGCATTGAGTTTCCTCTCAAAGGCAATACCCTCTTTCCTAGGGTTCCTGTTGAGGATCTGCTTTTTAAGCACATCACAAAGAGTCTGATGCCCTTTGAGGCTTTTGTACATGCCTGTCATGTACAATTCCTTCAGCCCTGCATCGTCAGTGATACTAGCAGTGTCCTCAGATGAGGAATTAGTGATAGCAGAGGTGTGTGAAGAATTTGAAACATTAGCAGCATTTGAACATTATGGTGAAGAATTAGCAGTTTCACGTTCAATGCACTTTAATCATGGAGGAACATATTCTTCTCGAGAACCGCTGATTTGTTGAGCAAGTAATGAATCACGCTCCTTTTGAAGATCTTCATAACTCACTCTTAGCTTTTCAAGATCTTGCTTTCTTTGAAGAAATTCATAAGAAAGCTTCTCATGATCAGTTAAGAGAGTGTTATGATGACCTTGAAGGTTGTCAAACCTAGTCTGAAGTCTCTAAAGATTTTCAGCCAAGGCTTTAGTGCGATCCATTTCTTCACCCAACATATCATCACTTTTGTCTAGCATGTTTTGAACCTTTTCAAAAGCCTTTTGTTGTTTTACAACAATCTTAGCAAGTTTAGAATAGTTGGGCTTAAGGTTTTCATCAGATTCATTCTCACGTGATTCAGAGGAGGTATATTTGAGTACCTTGGCACCCTTTTCCATGAAGCAATAGGTGGGAGCGTAGTCATCATCACCTTCATCAGCTTTGTTGGTGAGGTCATTTTCTTCAGTGTTGAAGATAGACTTGCTGATGAATGCAGTAGTGAGGGCTAGGCTCGCCACTCCGGATTCGGACTCCTCAGACTCCTCCTCTTCCCCATTTTCTTCAGATTCAGCCTCAGAGTCCATTTTCCTTGCTAATGAATGCCCTAGCCTTCTTGGAGCTCCTCTTCTTGTGAGATGAGGATTTTGATGATGAAGATTTTGAGGATTTCATCTTTTTCTTCGCATCCTCAGAACTGTAATCCTTGTATTTCTTCTTCTTTGTTTCCTTTTCCCATTGAGGACAATCTTGAATGTAATGTCCAGGTTTCTTGCATTTGTGACAGAGCCTCCTACTGTAGTCACTGGATGAGGAATCATTGCTCCTTGAGGGTCTTCCAAAGTGACCACGTCTTGAGAACTGCTGGAATTTCTTCACGAGCAGTGCTAGCTCATGGCTTAGTTCTTCAGGATCACCAAGGCTGCTACTAGAGTCTTCATCTTCAGACTCAAATACTGCCTTGGCCTTCAGTGCGCGTGATCTTCCATAGCTCGAACCATAGAGATCTCTCTTTTCCGCAAGCTGGAACTCATGAGTATTTAGCCTCTCGAGGATATCAGCAGGATCAAGTGACTTGTAATCAGCATGTTCTTGTATCATCAATGATAGAGTGGCAAATGAGGAATCAAGCGATCTCAGCAATTTCTTCACCACCTCATGGTTGGTGATGTCAGTGGCACCAAGTTCTTGAAGCTCATTTGAGATGTCAGTGAGGCGATCGAAGGTTTGTTGAACATTTTCATTGTCGAGTATTTTGAAGAAGTTGAAGAGATTGCAAAGAACATCAACTCGAGAGTCACGCTGTGTTGAGACTCCTTCATTCACCTTGGACAGCCTATCCCAGATAAGCTTAGCAGTTTCCAAAGCACTCACTCTTCCATACTGTCCTTTGCTCAGATGGCCACATATGATGTTCTTCGCTTGAGAATCGAGTTGCTTGAATCTCTTCACATCAGCAACATTCAGAGAAGGTGATAGTGAGGGAACTCCATTTTCCACAACATACCAGAGATCATTATCAATTGCCTCAAGATGCATTCGCATCTTATTCTTCCAGTAGGGGTAGTCCGTCCCATCGAAGGTAGGACACCCAGCAGAGACCTTGATCATACTTGCAGTCGACATAACTAAACTCCAGGCGGTTAAACCAAAATCACACAGAACAAGGGAGTACCTCGCTCTGATACCAATTGAAAGTGTGTTATATCGACTAGAGGGGGTGAATAGGCGATTTTTATGAATTCTTCACTGAGGAATTTACAAGTGAGGAAATTCCTTAGCGAAGAACTACTAGCAGCGGAATAAGTACTCAAAAGTAAACAAAACAGAACAGAAGCATAGTCATCATGAAGAAATGAAGACAAGCACAGAGTACAGGAAGCGTAAGCACAGGATAACACAGGATGCAGACAAACAGACTGAAGAAATTGAACTGAGGAATTTGAGAAAAAATTTAGTCAAAGTCTTCAAGCACAGATATGAACAAGCACTCAACACAGTTATGAGGAAATGAAAGAGTTGAGGAAATAGAACCAGTAAGCTTGGTGAAGACAAAGGTTTGGTAGACCAGTTCCAACTGCTGTCTCAGTTGTACGTCTGGTTAGGGCGGCTAGGTATTTAAACCTGAGGACACACAGTCCCAGACACCGAGTCCTGAACACGCAGCTCAGGACACTCAGTCTTCACCGTATTCCCCTTGAGCTAAGGTCACACAGACCTCGCCCAATCACTCATGGTAAGTCTTCAGGTGACTTCCGAACCTTCACAAACTTGGTCACTCGGCGATGCACAATTCCTCTTGGATGCTCTAGACCTTGATGCCTAACCGTCTGGAAGAAGCACAGTCTACAAATGTAACAAGCGTCGGATCCACGCAGGATCAATCTCGTCAGTGATGCTCAATCACTTGGGGTTTGTAGGTGTTTGGGTTTGGGTTTTCCTCACTTGATGATTTTCGCTCAAAGTCCTCGGAGGATGGGTTGCTCTCAAATGACAAGTGTCAGTTTCTCCTGGAGCAGCCAACCAGCTAGTGGTTGTAGGGGGCGGCTATTTATAGCCTAGGGAGCAGCCCGACATGATAAGACATAAATGCCCTTCAATGATATGACCGTTAGGTGGATAGGTATTTTGGGACAGCTGGCGCATAACACAGTAATGGTCGGAATTTTGAGTAGCAAAATCCTCAGGGCTATCATGTTCCTCACTGTGTAGGCAATCTGCACTGGCGAATTCCTAACTCCTCAGTCAGAACAAATTCCTCAGAGACCAGAAGAACTTCGTCTCTGTCAATGAAGAATATGACTGGACTGTATGAGATTTCCAATAGCTTCACTTGAAGGGATTGGTAGGTGTAGGATTTTGAGTTGAGCATCACATGGAAATTTTTCCTTAGTATTTCCTCGACCCCCTTTAACAGCATGGTGTTTCCTATGACTCAAGAAAGAGAAAAAGAAACTACGAAAACAAAAGTCTTCACGCTTCATGTTCCTCGAATGAATACCAAGTCTTCAAGGTCACACCAATTTCTTCACTTTCAAAGTCTTCAGAACGTGTTCAGAAATCCAAATTCTTCAGTCCCTTAACCTATAAGTCTTCAATACACCAAAATCACTAAGGGGCACTTGATGCACTTACAATCATCCTCCCCTTCTTGAAAACAAATCTGTCCCTGGCGTTGCTTAATCAGAAATGTGGCTAACAAAAGAGACAAGGTGTACATGTTATATATGTCATCCATTTTTACTTCCCTTAATTTTTGTAGATATGACACATGTATACATGAGTAACTTTAATAGTTCATAAAATGTAAGGCCAAAATATTATCACAAGTATTACATGGAATGAAAATATTGCAACTCAATTTGCACATATAAGTGAAGCTCTTATTCATATCAAAGGATTGACAATGTTCATCATTAAACCATCCCAACATTGGTGAATAAACCTTACTTGCATCAAATATACATGCTACAACATGCTTAAATAAGCAAACATGCAATAAGTCATTTGACACAGAATCATCACCAAGATTAGAGGTCATATCAAAATGATTAAAACATTGGTTCTTTTGCATCAATAGTTAATACAATGGGTGCACTCAAAATTGTTGGTATTTTAGCTATTTGATCACATGACACATTCATGATAGTAACACGATTCGCTAAAATAGCTGATGTGCTCAAATCAATAAGTAACTCAACACATGATGTATTCAAGTTAACTAGGCATGCATCATTCTCATGTGAAAGTGGAAAATCTATACCTTTGTCATTCCCTCTTATGATCAACTCAGATGATGTAGGCACTCTTGGTGGTGATGTGTCACATGGTGGAGATGATATAGTCCTCGCAACAACGGATGTGGTTGTCATAGTACACCTAGTAGCTAAAGAAACGTCTGTATCAACTCTTGGAATGTGCACCGCACGCTTATTCTCCTCATGGGCAACACGTCGTTTTATTTTCTGTTCAGCTTTGCAAGGAAGACGAAAAAAATGGTCCATAGGATAACACTCTTCATGGATTAGTATCTCTTGAATATCACGGTTTAATCCTCCCAAAAATCTATCCATAAAATCTTCTTCACCTTCTTCTAAAAATGAGTGCAACAATATAGTTTGTAAATCATCATAATATTTTGTTACCATGTTGGTGCCTTGTTTTAAATGTTGTAATTTTTTAATCATGGCATGAGTATAATAAACATCAATGAATCTATCTCTCATGAGAAGTCTTAAATCATCCCAAGTAGTAGGTAAAATTAGGGTTTAACCGACAATATTCACTACACCAAACTAAAGCAAAGCTACTGGAAGTACTAACTGCAGCTTGAAATTTTTCACGCTCATCAAAATTATGGGAAGCAAATATAGCATTTATTTGGTACTCCCATTCAATATATAAATCAGGCCTAAAACGACCAGTCAATGGTGGCATGGAAACATTAACCTGATTATGTGCATTCTAATGTTGTTGCTCCTCTTGTGACGGTTGTTGTATTTTCTTAAGTGATGGCAAATCTCCCACGATCGATGAAGCCCAAGAATTAACAACTCCGAAACCTACCATAGTTAGTAGAAAACAAGAAAAAAATCCGAGAATAATGTTCCTATGAACCACTAGGATGTGGAGGTAAAACGCTCACTGTATAACAAATATCAATATTGTACAAGTTCTTACCATGCAGCAGGTGGTGGCAGGCAACCAGCGGTGTCAAATAACTCCGAAGATTGAGTAAAGCGATTGCCAGGGGAACGTACGTATACCCGGTGTAGAAATATGTGGATCTTGGAAGGCTTAAATATTTGGTAGCAAAAGATTAGCAATAATCAATTCAGAGATGCAATGTTGAATAAACGTTCAACGACGATACTGTGCTGGTCCTAGGCTAGACCGTACTAGAGATGCGAGCCTAGAACACTAATGAGGTCACGGTGTAGCACAACTAGCATCAATAAAGGATACGAAGTTGCTTTGGACAGCAAGATATAAGTGAAGATCACAATAGCAATAAAGATAATGATGTGAAACAACAGCCAAGCAGGATATATCAACCACTCTCTCTCCAACTTTCCTCTTGAAAAGTTTGAGCCAATTTTCTGGTAATTTTTCTCAAGAATGGCACTGACTCAAGCTTTCAAAGAAAAAAGATCACTCCATTCCTAGTTAATATGAGGAGTCAAAAAATTCTAAAACTGGACTAAAAAACTGGAAAAGGCTGTGTTCACGAACTTCGGAGGGTAAAAAGACCTCTTTAGAAGCCGATTTTGAGCTGCCAAATATTAAAATAGTTTCTGCAACTATTTAGATGCGCCTCGTCGCTAGCTTTCATTTGAGTACTCGCAGAGCCAGAACGGACTTCGTATGAAGAAGTTTTGCATGTTTTACTGAACAGTGCACAAAACAGATTCCAATCCGAATCCAACTACGAGATTGAGTCTAGATAGATCCGATTTTCTTTCTTCTCTCTTTTTTTCCTCACACTTTTTTCTTTTTCTTTCTCTCTCTCTCTATTTCTCTAACTTTTTTTACTTTCTCTCTCTCTTTTTCTCTGTCTTTTTCTCTCTCTCCCTCTTTCCGAAACAAACTAGATAAGATGTTGATTGGATCAATCGAAGATGTGAACAATCTCAACTATGATTATGACAATGAATGATGGGTGGCACATGATGGAAATTGATGGATGGGTGGTGGACAATGGAAGGGATAACGATGCAGCGGCGGCATGACTAATATGAACAAAACTCGAAACTCTAAATGAACTAGATACTAAGACTAGCAACTCGACACGATGATGCAACCGATAATTCAACTATGCAAGCAATGAAAAGAAAATTGCAAAGGCTCAGACTGGCTTGGAGAAAGGATGAATAGGTCTAACTTTTTTTGTGCCTTTTCCTTCGACAATAGGTAAGAAAATAAATCTAATCGAGTAGAAACTGGAAATTCTCACCGAGCAACCAAAAAACTAATACCACTTGATAGAGGCGAGGGTCCCGATCTTTCAGTGAGATGATAACTATCGATTTGGTTGAGACAACTTTGACGATCCGACTACAAACATGCATGATGTTGCGCCTTAGCAATCGCAAAACCAACTCTAAGAGGTTATTGGCCACGTCGGAGCATGATCAACCTAACCATGCAGGTCTATTCCTGCAAGCAATCGAAGAACAATAAAGAATATGATAAAGAAATCTGAATATTGCGAATAAAGATGAAGTATTGATAATGGTGGGGGATCCAGAAGCGGTCTTGGTCTGGTCGTTGGACACCAACGAAGTACACGAAGTTGCATTGACTAACTTTTAAATAAACAAATTCCTAGGAAAAAGCTACTAGATGGATCTAATTATATAAGAGCAAGGGGTGGTGGCCAAGGAGGTGGGAGTACGTCCCAAGGCAGCCTAAAACTAACCCTAGGTCGTACAAGGCCAATGGGCCCAAGTGGAGGTGACGTAATACCATTGGACTTGTAGTTTGACTCGGATTCTGCTACAACATTAGATTGTTTCGTCCATAACTCAACTCCCCGAACGAATTTGAAGGTGAATCCAATTAGGTTGGAAAGTGCACGAAATATATTTTCCAACAAAAATAGATTCACCCAATTTGGAGTTCGGATGAAAAAGTTATTGACGTTTTGAGTTAGGTATGTCTGTGCAGTCCGAATCTGAGTCCAGAACATGAGATACTTGGACTCTATCTTATCTTGGGCCAAAAGTGATGTGAGAGAACATTTTGAACAGCAAGTAAACATCTCTTTCTCCCTTATCTTCATATGTTGATTTTACAAATGTCCCATACACCTGCAATTAGACATGGCACAAAAGTTTGTGAAGTATTTTTGTCCTGGATGATATAAATAAATTATTACATAGTTTGCATTAGAAATCACCTCATAAATATACATGTATGCAATATTTTTGGTCGTATCAAAGGTAGTCACGTACTCATCAAGGCTTGTCCAGCTGATCCATTTTCTCTCCCTCGTATCGACCAGATCAATGATGCAACAATGGGTTGTGAGAGCTTATGCTTCCTGGATGCTTACTCTGGTTATCATCAAATCAAGATGGCAGTTAACGACCAAGAGAAGACATCCTGCATCACAACTTCTGGATCTTTCTCCTATGTTTCCATGCCTTTTGGGTTAAAGAGTGCCTAGGCAACTTAACCAGCGTTGTGTTCAAAATTGTTTTCATAGTCAGATTGGGTGCAACGTTCATGCTTATGTGGACGATATTGTGGTCAAGTCTAGAAAGAAGGAAACTCTCCTGGATGATTTGAAATAAACTTTTGGCAATCTCCGGGTCTACAAGGTGATGCTTAACCCATCCAAATGTGTTTTTGGTGTGCGTGTAGGTAAACTGCTGGGTTTTCTCGTCTCAGAACGGGGCATTGAAGCTAACCCAGAGAAGATTAAGGCCATCACTTCGCTTTCTAAGCCGGCGTGTGTCAATGACGTTCAGCACTTGGCGGGTCGTATTGCAGCCTTAAGCCGGTTCATAAGTCACCTGGGAGAGAAGGCAATTCCTCTATATTAGATGATGAAGAAGACGGACCACTTTGTCTGGAGCGATGTTGTTGATCAAGCATTTCAGGACCTTAAGAAACAGTTAGCTGAGCCGCCCATCTTGGCTACTCCTATAGATAAAGAGCCTTTGATCATGTACATCACTGCTAATAATAAGGCGGTCAGCGTAGCAGTTGTTGTGGAGCACAAGGAGGTAGGGAAAGGGTACCTAGTCCAGCAGCCAGCTTACTATGTTAGTGAGATCTTGACTGAATCCAAGCAAAGATATCCACATTGGCAGAAGCTGGTGTTTGGGGTGTTGATGGCGAGTCACGAGTTGAAGCATTATTTCCTTGGGCATCCTATTATTGTGGTCAGCTCTACTCTTTTGGGGGATATTATTCAGAACAGATAAGCTACTGGTCGGGTTGCTAAGTAGGCAATCGAGCTTGGACCTTGTAATCTTAAGTATATGCCATCGACAACCATTAAGTCTCAAGCTTTGGTGGACTTCATAAATGACTGGACAGAGTTGCAAACACCCGAGGAAAATGTCTAACAACACATACTGGATAGTCCACTTTGATGGTTTCACGCAATTAGAAGGCTAGGGCTATAGTTATTTTGACTTCCCCATGAGGTGGTAAATTATTTTATGTTTTAAGGCTAATATTTCCTTGTACTAACAACGTAGCTGAGTATGAAGCTTTGCTCAATGGGCTCTGTATGGCCAAGGAGATGAATTTAAGTCGGGTCAGATGTCTGGGCGACTCAAACCTTGTGGCTTAGCAAGTCTCATGCAAGTGGAACTCTAAAGACCCGCTCATGGCGGCTTATCGTTAGGCGGTTGATAATGTCATTGTTCACTTTAAGGGTAACCAGGTGGATCACATTGATTGGCGGAAAATGAGGCGGCTGATGCACTATCCTAGCTTGGGTCTCAACATAAGTCGGTGCCCCCTAATGTGTTCCTCGACGTCTTACACGATCCTTCGCTCAAGTTACCATCTGAGGAGGATCTTGCTATACCTGACCTGGAGGGACAGTTGGTGGCAGCTCTTCAGGCTATTCCTGAATGGATGCTGCCTTACCTGGCTTATCTTACTCGTGGCAAGTTACCCGAGGATGAAAACTTGGCCTAACAGATTACACAGTGTTCTAAGTCTATGACTATTATCAATGGCGAGTTACATAGATGCAGTGTGAGCGGTGTTTTCCAACATTGTGTCCCTCCTGAGGAGGGCCATGAGATTTTGCAAGAAATACATGTAGGCGACTATGCTCATCTTGCCGGCTCACGATCGTTGGTGGCTAAAGTGTTTCGTCATGGATTTTTCTGGTTGACAGCTCATGCAGTCACGGAGGATATTGTTAGTACGTGTGATGGATGTTAGAAATTTGCAAGGCAAGCTCATGTGCCAGCTCAGCAATTGTGGATGATCCCAATCACTTGGCCATTTGTGGTCTGGGGGCTTGATATGGTTGGACCTTTCAAGAGGTCTAAGGATAAGAAAACCCACCTTCTAGTGGTGGTTGACAAGTTCACTAAGTGGGTTGAGGCAAAGCTGGTTAGCAATAGTGAGGCGGCTACTGCTATTCAGTTTGTTAGGAAGCTGATCTTCCGCTTTGGTTACCCTCATAGTATCATCACTGATAATGGGATGAACTTGTCTATAGGTGCTATGAAAGAATTTTGTCAAAGGGAGCACATCAGGCTCGATGTTTCTTCAGTTGCACATCCTTAGTCCAATGGTCAGGCAGAACATGCTAACCTGGAGATTTTGAGAGGAATCAAACCGCGGCTCGTGGTTCCTTTAAAAAGGACTCCAGGTCGTTGGGTGGAAGAGCTTCCTTCGGTTCTTTGGAGCATCAGGACCACCCCAATAGATCAACGGGTCATACACCCATCTTCATGGTTTATGGAGCCAAAGCAGTTCTCCCAAGGTGATATTCATCATGACTTGCCCAGAGTGGCGGCTTATGTGGAGGCTGACAATGAGACATCGCATCAAAATGCTTTGCGTGTTCTCGAAGAGGTGCGTGATCTTGTGGTGGCTCATTCATCGATCTATCAGCAAGACCTATGCTGCTATCACAGCTGTAGGGTTCGAAGTCGGACCTTTTAGGAGGGTGACTTAGTGCTCCATTTAATTCAAGACCAAGTAGGGATGCATAAGCTTTCACCTCCTTGGGAAGAACCTTTTGTGGTCAGCAAAAACCTCAACAACGGGTCTTATGACCTCATCGAAATATGAGAGAACAAAGATTCCCGCACATTTGAGGAGGAGACCTGCAGGCCCTAGAACATTTCTCATCTTCGGCCTTACTACACTTGAGTCATTGGTTCTCATCATTGTATATACCTTCATTGATGTACATATCTTTTTATGATCAACATAACAGAACCGACATCCCCAAATTTCAGGGCCTCTGTCATTTCATCTCATATTTTCTATGGATGAGTCTTTATTCACTAGTATAGCGAGCTCCGAAACAAATGGTTTTGAACCCCTTTCTGTGACGGCATTTGGAACCGTCGCCAAGTGAGTGTGGGCGATAGGGGGTCCTTCCCACAGGACTCAGGAACCATCGAGGATATGCCCTCATGGCATACATGTTCGGCAAAATGAGGTCATGTGCGACCGGCGAGCACTCAAATACAGAAATACGTACAGTAGATCTAAAAAATACAATTATATGGTGAAATTGTTTCTGGTCGCAAGTACATCCCACACAGCCAGTCCCCGCTAAACATTTCCATCTGTATGTACATCCCACATAGTCGCTCCAAGGAAAATGTTTCCGTTCACAGGTACATCGCGCAAAATTTTTCCCGTTAAATTGCTTGTGTTATTGAATATATCACACACGGTGTGTGGAAGAAATTGTGTGGCAAAGGCTGTCCATCACACACAGTTTTCATGTGGTAAATGTTTGCGCAAGGTGGCCTAATGCAAACAGTTTTCAAGGGAAAGTCGTGTGTGATTGTTCATTGATCCAACACGGTTTATTCCTAGAAACTATGTGCGTTACCTGAGGTCATCGCCCACAGTATTTTTTCAAAAATCATTTGCAATAGCAAAACCCAATTAGGAGGCTAATTATCCAATTATTCATAATCCATTTATTAATCTAATTGACAGTTCGTATTAAGCACACAATATATTTCATTTTCATAATTGAAATACATCATAGTACAACATCATATAGCTTCAGCGCTCAACTACCCCATTACACAACTACACCAGGACCAAGTTTCACATGAAACATCTATAACCTTTTGAAATTAGCATCATAGACAGTACATACACAGATGTATCTCATCTGGAAAACTGCTGAAGCAAAAAGCAAATATTGAGCCTTTTAATGATGTTGAAGGTCTTTGTAACTTTAGGCAAGTGCGTGTGGATGATTGACCGTCCATCCTTCGTCCTCTTCAGGAACACTTCAATATTGAACCGTGGGTGCTGTATGAATACCTTCCTCGCCTCCTGACCATACAGGTGGTTTGAGAGATAATCATTAGTGAACTGCTTTGGGAAGGCCCAAAAACAAGGATGTGCATAAATATCTTCTCTATATTGGAAATGGGGCAAAGGAATAAAAAAGGCAAGCTATAATAGTTAGTACCATCCTGTAGTGAACTGATGTCTTCTTCATTGTACAGACAAAGGTCTTGTTGTTTTTTGTTGCTAATTTCTTTATCCTAACAATCTTTTTGAGTTTCTTGACTTGACTCATATTCACGGACAACTCATTTCCCCATATGCAAAAAGGGTCGAACAGTGGATCAAAACCTCTGACAGCAGGACCTACATGTGCAAGACCAAATTGTTAAAAACCTAAATATTAGAATGGTTCCTGCAATTGCACAATAATGTGCTATTAGACAACGGACCATGCACATGCTAATCTCGATTGTAAACCTCAATGCTTCCCATTGTTTCCCTCCGACACATATAAGGTAGTTAGTCATCAGGTTAAGTAAGGCTTCGCATGCTATCAGTAAAATATGTTGATGAAAAATAATCACATTGCAGATTCATCAGAGTAATTGAAGCCACACGGAAAACCCATTTATCCAAACCAAGCATGATTAAGAACTAGGAAATATAGCACTTGTATATGTTTCTCATGTATTAATTCCAGCCAAATTCGATTAATTCCTCACATGCACAACAATACAATATTCTACCCATGACAATTGGACATCGCATTATAGAATTGAACCAAGCAGTTAACTAAACACCACAACAAATGAACCAAACATTAACTGAGCACCACATTGCACAATATAACATACTCCTAATAGAAGATCAGACAGTTAACCAAATAGTTAACTACAACCAATTGTAGCAATTGTATTCGTTTCTCATGTATTTACTATAGCCAAATTCAATTTATTCGTCACAGGGTATACAATAACAGAATGCACCCACAATTTTGTAAAGATAAATTCGATTTATTTATCACATGGAAGACAATACAAAATTGCAGCCTGAAGAATTGAACATCACATTTGCATAATTGAACCAAATAGTTAACTCAAGATGACAACTAATTAACAAAACAGTTCATAAGTGAGCACGACACTACACAACATATAGAACATATACACTAGAGCAACAGATTGCACGGTAAAATTAGACAGCACAATTCACTAGAATTTGTGAAGGAAAGGCAGGAGCAACACATGCAATGGGTAAACCAAGCATGCTTAACCAGCGTAACTAGCAAATGGCAAGGTGCTCCTTCAAGATCTGGGGGTCGGCACGAATGGCAGCCATCGCGACCTCATCTGCGCATGCGGCCGTGATTTGCTTCTCCACTACCAAATGCTCCTTGAGGTCATGGCTATACTGCGTGCACCATGGCTTAGGCCGGCGCTTATTTGGTGGAGGGGTCTGTGATTTGGGTGGAAGGTGTCACGCTCGCGCCAGTGGTAGGGGCATATGGGATGTGGAAGGAGGAGGAGGATGGGGGTCGGGTGTGGATTACCTACCTGGATAGGCGAGGCTAAGGAGCGTGAACGAGGGTCGCCAGAGAGGAGGCAACGGTGCTGCAAGCAAGGAGTGAAGGTTTCAACTTGGAAAGGAAGGCGGAAAGAGGGGAAATGTGGCTTTTGGTAAGGGGGAGGGGCGTGGAGGTAGATATTTCCACGGAAGCCGAAAATTTGGAATCGCTTCAGCCAAAAAACTGGCGCGCAAAGTGTCATCAGACACGGCCCCTTATTCAGAATTGTGTACGATATGTGAACATCGTAAATGATTCAGATAGCTCAAACCGTGTGTGTTGAGTTTGAACGTCAAAAATTTTGGTTCGAATTTCCCTGGTTACAGTGGTCATCCACGTCATTGCATAATTTGGGTACACAAAGGAGACTAACTGTGTGCGATCTACTTGATTTATAGTACTATACACCGATGGTACTCCAAGATATTTTGTGCTGCATCTCACACGGTTGGTGATAATAAATTGTGTGCGATCTACTTAATTTATCGTCTTGATCATTTGAATTACATAATGGGCTCACTGGTACATGGATGGTGTTTGAATTGTTAGAACTTCTATCTGCAGTGAACAAGCAACTATAGGTGTGTCCTAAAAAAATTGGAATTATTCAGGGTTCGTTTGTACATTTTTATACATTAACTGGGTTTTCCATGCATTTTATGTGCATATTTCAAATTTGGACAACATGCACATGCTCCAGTGCATATGAACTTATTGAATAATCAAATATGTGTCCTCGGTTGCATGCTTAGGTCCCATGCAAGAAATGGGAATGAATTTCAAACACCTTGCCACCGTCACTTGGCCACAAACATTGAGATACCAGGTTTTTAAATTCTAGTAAATCCAAAACACATATGAAATTCATGAAGCTTGGCATGCTATCATGGAGCGGCATCAACATGCAGTGGTACAAATTTTGTCCCATTTGGGGCAGGTTTGGGTATATGCTTCTCACAAACCGGAGCTTCTCACAACAAGTATGATGGTTTTCGGTAGAGAACGTCCCACCTTTGGGTACGAAACGATATCCATTGCTTCTTATTGCTTTCAATTTTTTCTCATGTCCACATAGAACAAGAGGAGTGTTGTGTGAATTTTTTTGATTTTTGGGGTTCGTCTGGACATTTTTATGCATTAACTAAGTTTTGAATGCATTTATGTGCATAATTCAAATTTGAACTACATGCACATGCTCTAGTGCATATAAATTGGTTGAAAAAAATCAAATATGTGTCCTTGGGTGAATGCTTAGGTCCCATGCAAGAAATGCAAATGAGATTCAAACACCAGGAAACCGTTGATTGACGACAAAACATTGAGATGCTTGGTTTTTAAATTCTAGTAAATCCAAAACTCGTTTGAAATTCATGAAACTTGGCATGCTATCATTTAGCGGTGTCAACATGCCGTGGTACAAATTTTGTCCCATTTGGGGCAGGTTTGGATATATGCTTCTAACAAACTAGAGCTTCTCACAATAAGCATGATGGTTTTCGGTAGGGAACGTCCCACCTATGGGGACGAAACAATATCCATTGCCTCTTATTGCTTTCAATTTTTTTTCTCGTGTCAACATAGAACAACAGGAGTGTTTTGTGAATTTTTGTGATTTTTCGGGGTTCGTTTGGACATTTTTATGCATTATCTGAGTTTTGAATGCATTTATGTGCATAATTCAAATTTGAACTACATGCACATGCTCCAGTGCATATAAATTGGTTGAAAAATCAAATCTGTGTCCTTGGGTGCATGCTTAGGTCCCATGTAAGAAATGGGAATGAATTTTAAACACCAGGGCACCGTTGATTGCCGGCAAAACATTGAGATGCCTAGTTTTTAAATTCTAGTAAATCCAAAACTCACTTGAAATTCCTGAAACTTGGCATGCTATCATGGAGCGGCATCAACATGCCGTGGTACAAATTTTGCCCCATTTGGGGCAGGTTTGGGTAAATGCTTCTCACAAACCGGAGCTTCTCACAACAAACATGATGGTTTTCGGTAGGGAACGGCCCACCTTTGGGTACGAAACGATATCCACTGCCTCTTATTTCTTTCAATTTTTTTCTCATGTCCACATAGAACATGAGGACTGTTGTGTGAATTTTTTTATTTTTGGGGTTCGTCTGGACATTTTTATGCATTAACTGAGTTTTGAATGCATTTATGTGCATAATTCAAATTTGAACTACATGCACATGCTCCAGTGCATATAAATTGGTTTAAAAATCAAATCCGCGTCCTTGGGTGCATGCTTAGGTCCCATGCAAGAAATGGGAATGAATTTCAAACACTAGGGCACCGTTGATTGCCGACAAAACATTGAGATGCCTGGTTTTTAAATTCTAGTAAATCCAGAACTCATCTGAAATTCATGAAACTTGGCATGCTATCATGGAGCGGCATCAACATGCAGTGGTACAAATTTTGTCCCATTTGGGGCAGGTTTGGGTATATGCTTCTAACAAACTGGAGCTTCTCACAACAAGCATGATGGTTTTCGGTAGGGAACGTCCCACCTATGGGGACGAAACAATATCCATTGCCTCTTATTGCTTTCAATTTTTTTCTTGTGTCAACATGGAAGAACATGAGTGTTCTGTGAAGTTTTGTGATTTTTGGTGTTCATCTGGACATTTTCATGCATTAACTAAGTTTTGAATGCATTTAAGTGCATAATTCAAATTTGAACTACATGCACATGCTCCAGTGCATATAAATTGGTTGAAAAATCAAATCTGTGTCCTTGGGTGCATGCTTAGGTCCCATGCAAGAAATGGGAATGAATTTCAAACACCAAGGGCACCATTGATTGCCGGCAAAACATTGAGATGTCTGGTTTTTAAATTTTAGTAAATCCAAAACTCGTCTGAAATTCATGAAACTTGGCATGCCATCATGGAGCGGCGTCGACATGCTGTGGTACAAATTTTCTCCCATTTGGGGCAGGTTTGGGTATATGCTTCTCACAAACCGGAGCTTCTCACAACAAGCATGATTGTTTTTGGTAGGGAACATCCCACCTTTGGGGACGAAACGATATCCATTGCCTCTTATTGCTTTCAATTTTTTTCTCGTGTCAACATAGAGCAACCTAGTGTTGTGTGATTTTTTTTGATTTTTCGGGGTTCGTTTGGACATTTTTATGCATTAACTAAGTTTTGAATGCATTTATGTGCATAATTCAAATTTGAACTACATGCACATGCTCTAGTGCATATAAATTGGTTGAAAAATCAAATATATTTCCTTGGGTGCATGCTTAGGTCCCATGCAAGAAATGGGAATGAATTTCAAACACTAGGGCACCGTTGATTGCCGGCAAAACATTGAGATGCCTGCTTTTTAAATTCTAGTAAATCCAAAACTCGTCTGAAATTCATGAAACTTGGTATGGTATCAAGGAGCGGCATCAACATGCCATGGTACAAATTTTGACCCATCTGGGACAGGTTTGGGAATATGCTTCTCACAAACCGGAGCTTCTCACAACAAGCATGATGGTTTTCAGTAGGGAACGTCCCAACTTTGGGATGAAACGATATCCATTGCCTCTTATTGCTTTCAATTTTTTTTTCTGATGTCAACATAGAACAACAGGAGTGTTGTGTGAATTTTTGAGATTTTCCGGGTTCGTTTGGTCATTTTTATGCATTAACTGAGTTTTCAATGCATTTATGTGCATAATTCAAATTTGAACTACATGCACATGCTCCAGTGCATATAAATTGGTTGAAAATTCAAATATGTGTCCTTGGGTGCATGCTTAGGTCCCATGCAAGAAACGGGAATGAATTTCAAACACCAGGGCACCGTTGATTATCGGCAAGACATTGAGATGCCTGGTGTTTAAATTCTAGTAAATCCAATATTCTATTAACTATTCACGTGACACCACGTGTCTTGGTTGTAATGGTTGTAGGAGGTGCAGTGCGGACAGCTGCTTGACCTTGACTAAATAGGAGGCGTGCGAGCGTCGTCCAGTGCACACACTGACCGAGAGGTGTGCAAGCTGTCCTCGAGTGCACAGGCTCATCGGGAAGTGTGTGAGTTGTACGCTGCGTAGGCTCACTGGGAAGCAAGCCCTTTGACTTCAATGGCCATCCGCGTTGCTCGCATCCTCTACATTAATGGCGCCCAAGCCGCAGTTTAATTCACTTTTTAAATATAGAACACTCATCGCAAACGTTTTAGTTAGAACACCCGTATGGAAACCGACAGCTTCCCCAGGAAGCCAAGAGAAAATGTGCCGAGCAGGATTTCTGCAGCTCTTGATCGCAAACGATTTAGATAGAACACCCATATGCAAAGTGAGAGCAGTGCAGGATTTGTTCATCCCTTCAATGCAAACGATTGTTTTGGATGACCCGTGTGCAACCGCGTACAAACAATTTGGTAAGATTTGCATGTGTCAAATCGGGTATGTTGCCATTTGTCAAACTGGAAAGATTTACATTTGTTGATCTAGTAACATTTCGATTTGTCAGTCCTTGTAACACCGCGATTTGTCAAAATATGCAGCTAGAAATCATTAGCACTATGTAATTTTTGCAACTAAAATTTAGTAATTAAGCATAGATTTCATTCATAGATTAAGCAGTCGTTCTTCATTTATACAAACAGTTCAACTCGACAGCTGAACTGACCAAACTTCTCCCCAATTGTTGCCAACCACGTACCGAAATAGCTAGTTCAACTATATATACTACCTATTTTAAGTACATTGTACAGTTCGACCACACATCTATAGTCAGATGAACTGAACAAAATAGCCCCTAAATACTACTACCACAGAGGGGCTTTGTGCTACTTCCGGCAACCTCTCCTCTATCAACCGCACTCAGTAAGAGGTAGAGGAGGAGGAGCCTACTGACGAGCTGGACAAATGCAATACAGTACCTGCCGCTGCTGCATGTTCAGCGACACTCGCCAGCTCGAACGCCCAATGCCGCTCTAGAAGATACCTCTCAAAGCGGCTGGACTACTCGTAGATCTCCTAATTCCTCGCCTCCGCGTCGGCATGTGCGCCGGCCACAGCTGCGGCAAGGCTCTTTGCATGCTTGACGAGGCGCTCCTCCTCCTCCCGCAGGAACTCGATGTAGCGCGCAAGGTCGCTGATGTATGTGCTGGCCTCCACCTCCGCCTCCCTCCTTCGGGCGACGGTGGCGGAGCGAGTGATGATCCCGGCGGTCGACGGTGGGCTGGCGGCCACGGTGGCCGACGATGGGGTGGCGGCCACGACCACCACCTCCCGCCTTCGGGCCGCGATGGGGGAGCGGGTGATGACCACGGTGGCCGACAGTGGGGTGGCGGCCATGACAACCACCTCCCGCCTTCAGGCCATGGCGGCGGAGCGGGAGATGGCCCTGGCTTTCGACGGTGATGTGGCAGCAACGGCGGATAGCAATAGCTGCCGACAGGCAACGGCGGTGGCGTGTGGTGGGTGTTCCGCGCACACCCCACAGGGATGCCACGCGCACTACATTACGCCGGGTACTGCACTGCCACCACGGTGTAGCCTCCCAACTTGAGCTGTCCTCTGATGACGATGGAGTGGCTAAGCAAAGACTACGGACCGGTGCCATTGGAGATTGTGGGAGAAGCATACAAGATAAGCTACAAGGAGGGAGGGGAAAATGCGACGCAGGACTCGCTGGCCGTGAGGGTTTTGATAGCAGGCCGACAAGCATTGGGATTTTGGGGGATTTCACCGAGTCGGGCGGGAAGCTTGCGCGGGAACCTGTGAGGTTGCGTGGGAATGGGCTCACCGACAATTCATTGGCGCCACCGTTTGGCTAAAAGAACACCCCCGCGCGCTGCGCAAGCTTGTGCTGTAAGCTGTCTGCGGTAGCGGGGTGACAAGACGTGCAAGAGGAGGACGAGAGGACACGTACACATACAGTTAATAAAAAACGTTTGTGATTTAATTACCTACTATACCCCCATCCTGGTTTATAATTAGGATTTAACTAATAAAATACGAATGCATGCCGCCATAGATTATATCGTTGGAGTCTTATTTGAACATAGTTTCCAGCTATACAATTTCTGTAACATGCATTAACACTTTTTTGGTTAAATTTAAGGTTATACACCAGCAAGCATTTGCCTGCAACACACACGGCTTATTCCATCACAAACAGCTCTGATGGATCAACTGTCTGCCACATATCGCACACGCAACTCTAATCTGATTCGTGCTTGATGTCTCCGACATCGCTCGCACAGTTCATCTTATTTGCCACATATCACTGTGCCGTCCTCTGCTCGCGTACCTCGGCAAGCTCTGCTCGCCGTTAGGCGCCATAGCACACTCTGTCGCGTCCGTTGGCGTGCTCTTCTCGTGTCCGTCGGCGTGCTCGGCTTGTGGATAGCTTTTCCTTGAGGCGACCGCGGAGCGCTCTACTCGCGTCCCTCCGTGCATGCTCTGCTAGCGGTTGGGCGTGCGCACGATCACGTCAGGGGCCCCATATGCATGTGGCTGCACCGCGCGTGTTGCCACGTGATGCAGTTACGTGTGGCACGATGGAGTTACGCGCTGCAAATTAGAACTGTCATCAAGGCCTGCCGATATTCCTTGCCATTCGACTTCCCCTTTAATTCCCACGGCCATTATAACCTTAGTCTCTTCAACCTTTTGATCGTGCCCCACAACACAACAAGCAGACCCACGACGACACATAGAGAGGGGATGTCCAGCGGCGCTCTAATGGAGTTCGGCGAGCATAGAGTGGAGACCCACGTGAGGGAGACAGATCTCTCGGTGGTGTACACCATCGACCCGGCCGTGGCGGACGACTACATCAACATCGTTGAGCATTTACTTGTTGGACACAAGTACAAGGTAGTCGGCATCGACCTCCAGTACACCGCTGGTCGTCCCGACACAGATCAGAAGGTTACCGTCGCGCATTTGTTCGTGCGCTATCATGTCCTCATCTACCACTACTGCATGGCCACAGAGCCTTGCGACTGTTTCAATAGGTTTGTCAACAACACTGACTATAAGTTCGCCACGGTGGATACCTAAGATGATGTAAAAGCGCTTAGTGTTACGGGCTTGGCCTGCAAGAACCTTGTCGAAATCCGTGACCACAAAATGGTCTGGGGCAGCACGAAGAAAGACTCCCTGGTCGAACTCGCCTCGGCCATCATCGACCCCTACTACGAAAAGATGAAGCAGGATGCCCAGAGAACAAGTCCCATATCCTGGCACAAGGCCTGGATGCAGCACCTGGATGAACCTCACCTCAGGTTCACACTCAAGAGAGTGTACACATGCTACGAGATGCACAGGCGGATCGTCGACATGAGGAAGTGCCTCGTTACCCAAATCGAAGATCCTGGATCGTGCCACAAGTAGAGCAAGCATCACAAGAAGTAGATGATGATCAGATGGTCGTTTATGCTAGTTAATCATGCATGTAATATATTGTTTACTTTATTGGTGTGTGTGGAAATGTCATGTGTGTAGTAGCCACCTATGTAATTATGCATGTAATAGTTTACTTTGGTGTGTGCAAATGCCATGGTTGTAGTAGCCACCTATGTAAGTGGATGTTTAATTTGGCTATGCAAGCATGTCCTTATAAGTGTGTGTGTATATATATGTTGTTGTTCTGTATGCAATCCCATCGCACAACACACATGTCTTTTTAGCAGCAACCGTCTATGTTATTATCGGTCTTCACACACATTTCTGATTACAGACCTGTTTGCCGCGTATCACACACATCTTGTTAAGTTGAACCATTTTTGTTCTCATGTCTCAACACAAACAGTTCATCCGAGTGAACCGCATGCCGTATATCGCACACACCTTGATCTGCATGACCGTTTCTTTTGTGTTCCCTAAACACAAATAGTTCATTCGAGTGAACGGTATGTTGTATATCGCACACGCCTTCATCTGGCTGCCCGTTTATTTTGTTCCTCCTCATCGCATACAGTTAATTGAACTGAACAGTATGCCCTTCATTGCACACACAACTAAAACCTGAACCGTGTTTGATGCATCTGTCATCGCAAACGTTTTACACATTTCTGACGGTTTTCATACAACACCGTTTGCGATTATTGCAACGCACATAGTTTCTCGAAGGGTCTCTGATCGTAGTGTCGCGTTAGCAGCATCCTACATTAGTGATTGATTGATCATAAGGTCACTTGGGGGCTTCCTACTAAATGAGTATAGCTATCTTACCCTCTTCATTGGCTTTTGTGCCATATTATGGGTCACTTGGGGGCTTCCTACTCAACAAGTATAGCTATATTACCCTCATGATCGGCTTCCATGCCATATTATGTGTCACTTGGGGGCTTCCTACTCAACGAGTATAGCTCTCTTACCCTATTGATCGGCTTCCATGCCATATTATGGGTTAAAGCTGCCTCTTTGCAACTTGCTACTTTGCCAGGTGACCCGCCGTACTCTTGACAGTCAATCTTATATGACACTGAACTTGTCAACCTTAACATGGCAGTTCTTGTCACGTGAGAGCCGGCTTAAAGAGAGCTAGAATAAACTCACCTATTTGTTGTAGTCTCTCCGCTATGCGGCCCGTTCGTGCTCTTAACAGTCAATCTTCTTAGAAGACCCTGAACTAGTTAAGGTTAAAACGACAGATTTATGTCACTTGAGAGCCATCTTATGGGATGAAAGGCTTTCATGCCATGCTTCTTCGAAGCAAAAAACTGAGTGTTTTCAAAACAAATCCTTTTTTGGTCATGCCTTGCAAGTTGGCTTAACAAATATTTGAGATATACATGTTTATATTTTTTGTTTTTGTTTTGCAGAGATTTTTTATTTATTTTCATCATTCTTTTAAGCAAATACTGAGTTTCCGAGTCATACAGATCTAGGTTATATTGCTCTATATTGAGCCTATTATGGCTTTACAAGCCGCCCAAGTTGTTATATCCAAAATTGGTTTTGACCATGGGTTATTGGGTTGTAACCCGCCCTGGTCTGTGCTTGTGAGTGGCAAGATAAGACTTGATGGATCTTTTCCAAATCATATGTGAAGACTTCAAGAAATTTAAACATTACTAAAGGATCGGAAACCATCAGCGATAGGCCCTCCGGCCACACACGCTCGGCAAAATGAGGTCGTGTGTAATGGGCGAGTGATCAAATACGATTGTACGTACGGTTGTATTAAAAAAATACAATTATATAGGCCAAATTGTTTCCAGTCGTAAGTACATCCCACACAGTCAGTCTCGGTTAAACATTTCCATTCGTACGTACATTCCACACAGACAATCCAAGGAATACATTTCCGTTAGTATGTACATCCCACACAGTCGATCCAAGAAGTACGCTTCCATTCGTATATACATCCCACATAGTCACTCCAAGGAAAACTTTTCCGTTCGCATGTGCATAACACACAATTTTCCCCATTAAATCATTTGTGATAGCATTGCCATTGCACATGATATTAACAATTTTACCATTTGCGTTGTTGAATGCATCACACATGGTGCATAGAAGAAACTATGTGGCATAGCCTATCCATCACACACACTTTTTATGTGGTAAATGTTTGCGCAAGGTGGCCTAACGCAAAAGAGTTTTCAAGAGGAAGTCGTGTGTGATGTTCATTGATCCAACACTGTTTATTCCTAGAAAATGTGTGCGTTGCCTGAGGTCATCGCCCACTGTGTTTTATAAATAACTGTTTGCAATAGAAAAACCCAATTAGTAGGTTAATCAAACATTAGCAGGCTAATTGTCCTATTATTCATAATCCATTTACTACTCTAATTGACATTTCATATTAAGCACACAATATATTTCATTTTCTTATTAAGGAAGCGGGATTTCATAATTGAAATACATTAGAGTACAACATCATATAGCTTCAGCACTCAGCTACCCCATTACACAGCTACACCAGTGAAATGATCGAGAAGAGGTGTCTAGAGGGGGTGATTAGACCCTCAACAAGCAAAAGTAGCAGTTTTTAACTTCTTCAAGTTGAGGTGGAGTTTTAGCACAAGTTTAAGCATTCATAATACATTTCAAGCAAGCATGGCAAGAGTATATGAGCACCGGAAAGTAAAGCATGCAAGTTGCAAGAAAGTAAAGGGATGGGATTGGAGTGTGCAAACGTAATTGGAGACACGGAGATTTTTGGCATGGTTTCGATAGGTGGTGCCATCGTACATCCACATTGGTGGAGACTTCAACCCATGAAGGGGAACGGTTGTGCGATTCCACGGAGGGCTCCACCCACAAAGGGTCCACGAAGAAGCAACCTTGTCTATCCCACCATGGCCATCGCCCATGAAGGACTTGCCTCACTTGGGTAGATCTTTACGAATTAGGCGATCTCCTTGCCCTTACAAACTCCTTGGTTTGACTCCACAATGTTGACGGAGGCTCCCAAGTGACACCTAACCAATCTAGGAGACATCACTCTCCAAAAGGTAATAGATGGTGTGTTGATGATGAACTCCTTGCTCTTGTGCTTAAAATGATAGTCTCCCCAACACTCAACTCTCTCACACACATATTTGGCTATGGTGGAAAGATGATATGAGTGGAAAGCAACTTGGGGAAGGCTAGAGATCAAGATTCTCGTGGTTGGATTGGAATGTCTTGGTCTCAACACATGAGTAGGTGGTTCTCCCTTAGAAAATGAGTAGTGTAAGTGTAGGCACGTTCTCATGGCTCTCTCATAAATGGAGAGGAGGGTGGAGGGGTATATATAGCCTCTGCACAAAATCTAACCGTAACACACATTTGAACCAACTCGGTCCGACCGAATATATAAACTCGGTGAGACCGATTCAGTTCAAAATGTGAATGTTAGGCTTTTCGGTGGAACCGACATGATCAACTCGGTGGGACCGATGACCTAGGGTTGGGACAAACCTTATCTTTGTTTTACTGATTATGTGAACTCGGTGAGACCGATTTCAGTAATAGGCTAACCGAGAGTTGGTCAAACAAACTCGGTGGGGCCGACTGCATATCTCAGTGAGACCGAAATAGTTGCAACAGGCAACAGAGAGTTTGCAAGCCCATCTCGGTGAGACCGAGATCCCATCGATGAGATCGAGGAGATTAGGTTTTTTGGCAGTGGCTATGTCAAGTGAACTTGGTGGTGCCGGATGAATCAAATCAGTGGGGCCGAGTTTGACTTTCGGTTTTGGACATATTTGGATTTGAGAAAATGGTTGAGGGCTTTGGAGCATATCACTAAGCACTTTGAGCAAGTAGATTATTAGGAAACACCTCATCCCCTCTTAATAGTATTGGCTTTTCGTATGGACTCAATGTGATCTCGGATCACTAAAAATAGAAATGAAAAGTCTTGAGCTTTTGCCAATATTTGTCCTTAGCATCTTGAAGGGGTTCCTTATCCCGTTGTCCATGCCACACCTTTGTTGAACTTTCTGAAATATACTAGATAAAAGTATTAGTACAACAAGATATATGTTGACATTAATTACCAAAATCACCCAGGGAGCACTTGTGCTTTCAATCTCCCCCTTTTTGGTAATTTATGACAACATACATCAAAGCTTTAGATAAAGATATGAAGAGTAATAGGTCAAGCTTTGGAAAGACATGTAACATGCATAGGCTCCCCCTACATGTATTCAATAATGTAAAGATTGTATGTAAGAGCATGTGAATGCATAAGCAAGTCAGAGCAAGCAATGAGTTACATGTATCTTGGCTATATGCATCAGCTCAAATGATGTAAATATAAGAAATGTACCTTCATGTTCATGAGGCCTTCTTGCAAACAATATGTACATCAGCAAGAGATCATCATGAACATGAGTGTGATGCATATACTTACCTTGTGGTCTTCAGATGGCTTTGGAAGAGGTGAATCTTGAGAAAACAGGGTTTGATAACACAAGAACACCTACTAAATAGAGAAAATTGAGAAAACCACAAGAGTACCAAGACTGGGATGACATGTAGAGAGTGAGTACTTCGTACTCTATTTGGATATAGACATGTCCCCAAAGATTAAAGAGATGCAATGAATTCCAAAGATTTTCTTCCCTTAGATATGAACTCATTCTCTCCCTGAATCTGATATTGGATAACGGGAGAAGATAGGGAAAAAGAAAATCAGAACAAAGCAACATATGCTAACATGTCTTTCCCCTCTTAAAGACATGTGACTTCTCTCCACTATGGTTAATAAGCTTCTAGAGAAGCTAAAATGTGCTTTCTCTCTTATGTGATCAGCTTTGATGTGCTCTCTCTCCCCCTTTGACATCAATTTCCAAGAAGGGATCTTCTGGAGCATGAGTCATATAGGTTTAGTCCTTGAGTCACATAACAAAGTAGCATGTAATTTAAGATGCTAGTAGAGGATAAGAATCATCGAGTTGAGCTGGAAGGAAATGACAAAGGCAATGTCAAAATGTTTTCTTAGTAGTGAAATCGGTAACGCCGACTTATTTTCATCGGTGACACCAATTTGGAGTTGTCATAGATGATGCATATCGGTCTGACCGCGTTTGTCCTTGTACTGATGAACAATCTACAATGCATTATTGTAGTTTGGTCTAGCCGATAGGCAGAAGTCAGTGAGACCGAGTTCAATATAGAGGAATTTTTTTTCATCTTAGCTCACTTGGCAAACAAAATCTCACAAGGATTTGCAAGGAATTAACTGAAAGATTTGCAATGAATTAGATGCAGAGAATACAAAGAAAATAACAGACAAAAGAAAAGAAATCTTGACAAAGTTTTTTTGAAAGGGGAACCAATAAGCAAGAAACAAATGCAAGAACGCAAGGAAACACTATAGAACTTCATCTAGAAGGGGTCGGCGACAAAGTCACCTAGAGTATATTGACTGAGGAGTCTGAAGGAAATATGCCCTAGAGGCAATAATAAAGTTGTTATTTATATTTCCTTATATCATGATAAATGTTTATTATTCATGCTAGGATTGTATTAACTGGAAACTTAGTACACGTGTGAATACATAAACAAACAGAGTATCACTAGTATGCCTCTACTTGACTAGCTCGTTAATCAAAGATGGTTAAGTTTCCTAGCCATGGACAAAGAGTTGTCATTTGAAGAACGAGATCACATCATTAGAGAATGATGTGATTGACTTGACCCATCTGTTAACTTAGCACGTGATCGTTTGGTTTACTGCTATTGCTTTCTCCATAACATATATATGTTCCTATTACTATGCGATTATGCAACTCCCGATTACCGGAGGAACACTTAGTGTGCTATCAAATGTCACAACGTAACAAGGTGACTATTAAGATGCTCTACAGGTGTATCTGATGGTGTTTGTTGAGTTGGCATAGATCAAGATTAGGATTTGTCACTCCGTGTATTGGAGAGCTATCTCTGGGCCCTCTCCGTAATGCACATCACTATAATCCTTGAAAGAAATGTGACTAATGAGTTGGTTACAGGATGTTGCATTACAAAACGATTAAAGAGACTTGCCGGTAATGATATTGAACTAGGTATTGTGATACCGACGATCGAATCTTGGGCAAGTAACATACCGATGACAAAGGGAACAACGTATATTGTTATACGGTTTGACCGATAAAGATCTTCGTAGAATATGTAGGAACCAATATGAGCATCCAGATTCCGCTATTGGTTATTGACCCGAGATGATTCTCGGTCATGTCTACATAGTTCTCGAACCCATAGGATCTGCATGCTTAATGTTCGGTGACGAGCAGTATTATGAGTTTATGTGTTTTGATGTACCGAAGGTAGTTCGGAGTCTTGGATATGATCATGGACATGACGAGGAGTCTCAGAATAGTCGAGACATAAAGATCGATATATTGGAAGCCTATGTTTGGACATCGGTATGGTTCCGGATGAGCTCGCGCATTTACCGGAGTACAGGGAGGTTACCGGAACCCCCCGGGGAGTATATGGGCCTTATTCGGCCTTAGTGGAATAGAGGAGAGGAAGGGAAAGGTGGAGGGCGCACCCCCCTAGCACAATCAATTGGGTGCCCCCCCCCCCCCCCCGTCCTTCCTTCTCTCTCCCCCTTCCTTCTCTCCTACTCCTACTAGGGAAAGGGGTGGAATCCTACACCCGGTGGGAGTAGGACTCCCCTAGGGCGCGCCATAGAGAGGGCCGGCCCTTCCACCCTCCACTCCTTTATATATGGGGGAGGGGGCACCCCATAGACACACAAGTTGATCTCTTAGCCATGTGCGGTGGCCCCTCCACAGATTTCCACCCCGGCCATATCGTTGTAGTGCTTAGGCGAAGCCCTACATCGGTAACTTCATCATCACCGTCATCACGCCGTCGTGCTGACGAAGCTCTTCCCTGACACTCAGCTGGATCTAGAGTACATGGGATGTCACCGAGCTGAACGTGTGCAGATCATGGAGGTGCCGTACCTTCGGTACTAGCATCGGTCGGATCGTGAAGACGTACGACTACATCAACTGCATTGTCATAACGCTTTCGCTTACGGTCTACGAGGGTATGTGGACAACACTCTTCCTGTCTCATTGCTATGCATCACCTAGATGGATCTTGCGTGTGCATAGGAATTTTTTCGAAATTACTGTGTTTCCCAATAGTGGCATCCGAGCTAGGTCTATGCGTAGATGTTATATGCACGAGTAGAACACAAAGGAGTTGTGGGCGTGGGTATATACATATTTCTTGCTGTCACTAGTTGATTCTTGATTCAGTGGTATTGTTGGATGAAGCGGCTCAGACCGACATTACGCGTACACTTATGCGAGACTAGTTCTATCGACGTACTTCACACACAGGTTGCTGGTGGGTGTCAGTTTTTCCAACTTTAGTTGAATCGGAATCAATGAATAGTGTTCCTTCTGAAGATCAAAAAGTAATCACTATACCACATTGTGGTTTTTGATGTGTAGGTAAGAGAGGTTCTTGATCAGCCCGTAGCAGCCACATAAAACTTGCAACAACAAAGTAGAGGATGTCTAACTTGTTTTTGCAGGGCATGTTGTGATGTGATATGGTCAAGACATGATGCTAAATTTTATTGTATGAGATGATCATGTTTTGCAACAGAGTTATCGTCAACTGGCAGGAGCCATATGGTTGTCACTTTATTGTATGAAATGCAATCGCCATGTAATTGCTTTACTTTATCACTAAGTGGTAGCGGTAGTCATAGAAGCAATAGTTGGCGACACAGCAACGATGCTTCGATGGAGATCAAGGTGTCAAGCCGATGACGATGGTGATCATGACGGTGCTTTGGAGATGGAGATCAAAGGCACAAGATGATGATGGCCATATCATATCACTTATATTGATTGCATGTGATGTTTATCCTTTATGCATCTTATTTTGCTTAGTTCAGCGGTAGCATTATAAGATGATCTCTCACTAAATTTCAAGGTACAAGTGTTCTCCCTGAGTATGCACCGTTGCTACAGTTCGTCGTGCCGAGACACCACATGATGATTAGGTGTGATAAGCTCTACGTTCACATACAATGGGTGCAAGCCAGTTTTGCACACGCGGAATACTCGGGTTAAACTTGACGAGCCTAGCATATGCAGATATGGCCTCGGAACACTGAAACCGAAAGGTTGAGCGTGAATCATATAGTAGATATGATCAACATAGTGATGTTCACCATTGAAAACTACTCCACCTCACGTGATGATCGGACATGGTTTAGTTGATATGGATCACGTGATCACTTAGATGATTAGATGTATGTCTATCTAAGTGGGAGTTCTTAAGTAATTTGATTAATTAAACTTTAATTTATCATGAACTTAGTACCTGATAGTATTTTGCATGTCTATGTTGTTGTAGATAGATGGCCCATGCTGTTGTTCCGTTGAATTTTAATGCGTTCCTAGAGAAAGCTAAGTTGAAAGATGATGGTAGCAATCACACGGACTGGGTCCGTAACTTGAGGATTATCCTCATTGCTGCACAGAAGAATTACGTCCTGGAAGCACCGCTAGGTGACAAACCCGCTGCAGGAGCAACGCCAGATGTTGTGAACACCTAGCAGAGAAAAGATGATGACTACTCGATAGTTCAGTGTGCCATGCTTTACGTCTTATAACCGGGACTTCAACGACGTTTTGAACGTCATGGAGCATATGAGATGTTCCAGGAGTTGAAGTTAATATTTCAAGAAAATGCCCGGATTGAGAGATATGAAGTCTCCAATAAGTTCTACAGCTACAAAATGGAGGAGAATAGTTCTGTCAATGAACATATATTCAGAATGTCTGGGTGCCACAACCACTTGACTCAGCTGGGAGTTGGGGGCTGTTTGGATTGTGACTATCTTTGCCATATATTGCCACATGATTTTTGCCACACTTGCGACACTTGCCTTAGTTGAGTTGCTCAAATTGTTAGCCACATTTTGGCTTGCCTAAGGGAATCTTGCCACACTTTTTGTGTCTATGACATGTGGGGTTCACTGCTCATAAAAAATTCCTTGCCTTAGGTGTGGCTAGAACCAAACACCTACCTGATTTGATCAAACTTGCCTAAGGTTAGGTGTGGCAGAGTGTGGCAAGGTGTGGCTGGGAACCAAATATCCCCTTAATCTTCCTCATGATAGTGTCATTGACAGAGTTCTTCAATCACTGTTACCAAGCTACAAGGTCTTCGTGATGAACTATAATATGTAATGGATGGATAAGACGATTCCCGAGCTCTTCGCAATGCTAAAGGCTACAGAGGTAGAAATCAAGAAGGAGCATCAAGTGTTGATTGTCAACAAGACCACCAATTTCAAGAAAAAGGGTAAAGGGTAGAAGGGGAACTTCAAGAAGAAGAACAAGCAAGTTGGTGCTCAAGTGAAGAAGCCCAAGTCTGGACCTAAGCCTGAGACTGAGTGCTTCTACTGCAAAGGGACTGGTCACTGGAAGCGGAACTGCCCCAAGTATTTGGCGGAGAAGAAGGATGGCAAAGTGAAAGGTATATTTGATATACATGTTATTGATGTGTACCTTACTAATGCTCGCAGAAGCGCCTGGGTATTTGATTCTGGTTTTGCTAATATTTGCAACTCGAAACAGGGGCTACGGATTAAGTGAAGATTGGCTAAGGACGAGGTGAGGATGCGCATGGGAAATGGTTCCAAAGTCGATGTGATCGTCGTCGGCACGCTACCTCTACATCTACCTTCGGGATTAGTTTTAGACCTAAATAATTGTTATTTGTTGCCAGTGTTGAGCATAAACATTATATGTGGATCTTGTTTGATGCGAGACGATTATTCATTTAAATCAGAGAATAATGGTTGTTTTTATTATATGAGTAATATCTTTTGTGGTCATGCACCCTTGATGAGTGGTCTATTTTTACTAAATCTTGATAGTAGTGATACACATGTTCATAGTATTGAAGCCAAAAGATATAAGTTTAATAATGAGAGTGCAACTTATTTGTGGCACTGTCATTTAGGTCATATTGGTGTAAAGAGCATGAAGAAACTCCATGCTGATGGGCTTTTGGAATCACTTGATTATGAATCACTTGATGCTTGCGAACCATGCCTCATGGGCAAGATGACTAAGACTCCGTTCTCCGGAACAATGGAGCGAGCAACAAACTTATTGGAAATAATACATACTGATGTATGCGGCCCGATGAGTGTTGATGGTCGCGGCGGGTATCATTATTTTCTTACCTTCACAAATGATTTGAGCATATATGGGTATATCTACTTGATGAAACATAAGTTTGAAACATTTGAAAAGTTCAAAGAATTTCAGAGTGAAGTGGAAAATCATCGTAACAAGAAAATTAAGTTTTTACGATCTGATCATGGAGGTGAATATTTGAGTTATGAGTTTGGTCTTCATTTGAGACAATGTGGAATAGTTTCACAACTCATGCCACCTGGAACACCACAGCGTAATGGTGTGTCCGAACATCGTAACCGCACTTTATTAGATATGGTGCGATCTATGATGTCTCTCACTGATTTACCGCTATCGTTTTGGGGTTATGCTTTAGAGACGGATGCATTCACGTTAAATAGGGCACCATCAAAATCCATTAAGAAGACACCTTATGAACTGTGGTTTGGCAAGAAACCCATGTTGTCATTTCTTAAAGTTTGGGGCTGTGATGCTTATGTGAAAAGGCTTTAACCTGATAAGCTCGAACCCAAATCGGAGAAAAGTGTCTTCATAGGATACCCAAAGGAAACTGTTGGGTACACCTTCTATCATAGATCCGAAGGCAAGATATTTTTTGCTAAGAATGGATCCTTTCTAGAGAAGGAGTTTCTCTCGAAAGAAGTGAGTGGGAGGAAAGTAGAACTTGACGAGGTAATTGTACCTACTCCCTTATTGGAAAGTAGTTCATCACGGAAATCAGTTCCAGTGATTCCTACACCAATAAGTGAGGAAGCTAATGATGATGATCATGAAACTTCTAATCAAGTTACTACAGAACCTCGTAGGTCAACCAGAGTAAGATCCGCACCAGAGTGGTACGGTAATCCTGTTCTGGTGGTCATGTTACTTGACCATGACGAACCTACGAACTATAAGGAAGCGATTATGAGCCCAGATTTCACAAAATGGCTTGAGGCCATGAAATCTGAGATGGGATCCATGTATGAGAACAAACTATGTACTTTGGTTGACTTGCCCGATGATCGGCAGGCCATAAAGAATAAATGGATCTTCAAGAAGAAGACTGATGCTGACGGTAATATTACTGTCTACAAAGCTCGACTTGTTGCGAAAGGTTTTCGACAAGTTCAAGGAGTTGACTACGATGAGACCTTCTCATCCGTAGCGATGCTTAAGTCCGTCTGAATCATGTTAGCAATTGCCGCATTTTATGATTATGAAATTTGGCAAATGGATGTTAAAACTGCATTCCTTAATGGATATCTTAAAGAAGACTTGTATATGATGCAACCAGAAGGTTATGTCGATCCAAAAGGTGCTAACAAAGTAACATGTTCCAAAATTTATAAATAGTACTATCACAAACCAATCCGGTCCAGGCATGGTTTTTGTTCTACTTTGACAAGCAAAATAAACAAAGGTACTACCATGATCCCCAAATTTGTTGCTTGCCCTGGGCAAAATGATCCACTATAAAACATTTCCAATCAAATATGATCTAGTTCTTCATGTAATTGTTCATGTACACTGACTAAATGACAGGGACCAACACTGTAGAACTACTACAGAACCAACACTACAAGTAACAGATCCCATGGCTACAGAGTACACTGACTGAAAGTAGCAGAATCAATACTGAAACAATTGCAGACAACACTGACCAAGAACCAAAACAAGACCGGTGCTTGCATTGCAGCTGCGCTGGGACAGGGAGGAAGCCGACAAGAGTCTCACCTGCGAGATGATGACGTTGAGGACGGCGACCGGAATGGCGAGGTAGACGGTGGACGGGACCGCAGGTCAGCGAGCTCGACGGCGACCAAGACGACGAACAAGAGGCGGGAGGAACGCCGGCGGCAGCAGACCAGCAGAGATGTTCAGGGGCAGCCGGCGGCGGCGGCAGGTCAACAGAGAAGGTCGGGGGCGGCCGGTAGAGAAGGTCGGGGGAGGCCGAGGGCGGCAGAGATGGCCGGCGGCGGCAGAAATCATCGGGAGCGGCCTACAGAGATCATGGGGGCAGCGGCAGAGATGGACTAGGGCAGCGCAATCAGACGGCTGGGTTGACCCGTCTGGTCCATCGGGTCACATGGTGCCGGCTCCGCTGACCCGTTTTATGTTTCGAGGCCAACCCACCTGGCCCATTGGCCCCGAGATTTCGGGCCGGGTCAGTGACCCAGCGGGCCGACCCGACCCATTCCCATCTTGAGCTAGGAGGTTGTTTAACATAAACTTCCTCCTCAATTTCACCATTTAGAAAAGCACTTTTCATGTCCATTTGGTATAATATAATATCATGATGATTGGCATAAGCAAGTAAGATGCGTATGGACTCAAGTCTAGCAACGGGGGCATATGTCTCACCATAGTCCATACCTTCAACTTGAGTGTAGCCTTGGGCGACGAGATGGGCCTTTTTGCATACAACTTGTCCATCTTCATATTGCTTATTCTGAAACACCCATTTGGTTCCAACGACATTTTGGTTGTTGTCCGGCTTTTCTACCAATGTCCACACTTGGTTCCTCTCGAAGTTTTTAGCTCTTCGTGCATGGCATTCACCCAATCCGGATCATCAAGAGCTTATTTAACCTTCATAGGTTCAATACTAGAGATGAATTAATAATGTTCACAAAAATTAGCCAAATGAGTTTTAGAGCGAGTAATTCTCCTGGTTTGAATATCATCAAAGATTTGTTCGACGGGATGGTCTCTTGAAACTCTTGCTCTAACTCGTGAGAGCTATTGTTTGGGTCGGGGTGGAACATCCTCTTCATCATCTTGTTCTTCCTCTTAGCCTTCTTCATTCTTGGTGATGTTGTTCTCTTGTGGAGGTGGAGAAGGAGGTTGATGAGGTTCATCTTGGTGTACTTCCACGTTTTCCTCATCTTGGCGTGTCCCACTTGTGGATGCCACCATTGTCGGTGTAAAAACCGGCGGATCTTGGGTAGGGGGTCCCGAACTATGCATCTAGGGTCGATGGTAACAAGAGATAGGGGACACGATGTTTACCTAGATTCGGGCCCTCTCTATGGAGGTAATACCCTACTTCCTGCTCGATTGATCTTGATGAATACGAGTATTACAAGAGTTGATCTACCACGAGATCATAATGGCTAAACCCTATAAGTCTAGCCCATGAATATGGTAATGAGTATATATGTTGTCCTTTCCGGACTATCCCTTCGGTTTATATAGACACCAAGGGGATTTAGGGTTTACATGGAGTCGGGTACATAAGAAGGAATCTTCGGTCGCCAAGCTTGCCTTCCACGCCAAGTAGAGTCCAGTCTGGACATGGTGCAATCTTCGATCTTCATGTCTTCACAGCCCATTAGTCCGGCCCATGGATAACAGGCCAGACGCCCGAGGATGTCACGCCCTCGATGCGGCTATATCTCCCACGTGTCGAAGCACGACTTAGAGGCATAACCACATTGAAAGCAATGTCGCAAGTGAGGTATTTTTCACACAACCCATGTAATACATAAGGGAAAGATATACATAGTTGGCTTAGAATCGCCACTTCACACAAATACATGAATAAAGCATTACATCAACCAGGTACAATCAAGGTCCGACTACGCAACCAAAATAAAAGAAGACTACCCCAAAAGCTACACAGATCCCCGATCGACCCCAACTGGGCTCCACTACTGATCAACTAGAAAAGAAACAACACAAAGGACAAGATCTTCGTCGAGCTCCTCCTTGAGCTTGGTTGCGTCATCTGCACGGTTCAACGGCACCTGCAAGCTGGTTTTGGAAGTATCTGTGAGTCATGGGGACTCAGCAATCTCACACCCTCGCGATCAAAACTATTTAAGCTTATGGGTAAAGGTAAAGGTATGAGGTGGAGCTGCAGCAAGCGACTAGCATATATGGTGGCTAAACATATGCAAATGAGAGCGAGAAGAGAAGGCAAGGCACGGTCGATAAAACTATGATCAAGAAGTGAACCTAGAACAACCTACGTCAAGCATACCTTCAACACCGTATTCACTTCCCGGACTCCGCCGAGAAGAGACCATCACGGTTACACACGTGGTTGATGTATTTTAATTAAGATCAACTTCAGGTTTTCTACAACCGGACGACATTAACAAATTCCCATCTGCCCATAACCGCGGGCACAGCTTTCGAAAGTTCATAACCCTGCAGGGGTGTCCCAACTTAGCCCATCACAAGCTCTCACGGTCAACGAAGGATAATCCTTCTAGCGGGAAGCCCTGATCAGGCTCGGAATCCCGGTTACAAGACATCCTCGACAATGGTAAAACAAGTCCAGCAAGACCGCCCGATGCGCCGACATCCTGATGGGAGCTGCACATATCTCATTCTCAGGGCAACACCGGATGAACACTACGTACAGCTAAAACCAGCCCTCAAGTTTCCTCGAGGTGGCGCTGCAAGTGGCTCTGTTTCGGACCAACACTTAGACAAGCACTAGCCCAGGGGGGTTAAAATAAAGATGACCCTTGGGCTGGCCTAACCCAAGGGAAAAAGAGGCTAGGTGGCGAATGGTAAAACCAAGGTTGGGCCTTGCTGGAGGAGTTTTATTCAAAGCGAACTGTCAAGGGGTTCCCATTATAACCCAACCGCGTAAGGAATGCAAAATCCGGGAACATAACACCGATATGACGGAAACTAGGGCGGCAAGAGTGGAACAAACACCAGGCATAAGGCCGAGCCTTCCACCCTTTACCAATTATATAGATGCATTAATTAAATAAGAGATATTGTGATATCCCAACAAAATACCCATGTTCCAACATGGAACAAGCTCCAATCTTCAGCTGCAACTAACAACGCTATAAGAGGGGCTGAGCAAAGCGGTAACATAGCCAAACAACGGTTTGCTAGGACAATATGTGTGAAAGGCTTGGTTCAACAATATGGGAGGCATGATAAGCAAGTAGTAGGTATCGCAGCATAGGCATAGCAAAAGAGCGAGCAACTAGCAAGCAAAGATAGAAGTGATTTCGAGGGTATGGTCATCTTGCCTGAGATCACGCAAGGAAGAAGAACGAGTCCATGAAGAAGACAAACGGACGTAGTCGAACGGGTCCTCACAAACGCAACATTACCGGAACCAACCCGAAGAAGCAACACCGGAAAGAAGCACACAACATAGTAAACAACCAACACATGAACATGGTGTGATATGCAGGATGCGGTATGCGATGCATATGCATGATTGCAAAGGAATGATTGATCCTGGCCTCAACTTGGAAATCCAAGAGTGCCACTGGAAAGGTTAGGTGATTTCGGTTGAAATCGATATAAAGATCACCGGAATCGGATGCACAGTTTGGAAATGGCAAGCAAAACAAATATGGCACCGGTCTGCGATAATCAGCAAGTAGCCATCTAAATGCAACAAGTTAAACATGTTACAGCACTCAAACATGGCAACAAAATACATGGCAGGGATCCACTCATGAATCTTAACAAAAGATGAACACTGAGCTATGGCTAATTCATCCATTAACAGGTTCAAACAAGCATGGCAAAAGTGCAAATGATAACAGGATTCAGACTTAGTGAAATTAACACAAGTCTGGAATTTATCATCAGGAAGCACACTTTAGGGCATGAAAACTACATGCTACAGGAACATAACATGGCATAGAAAGGCATGTCATGAAGCTACTCAAAGCACTTAACAAAAGTCCCTTAGTGACCTTGAGCAAAAAGGGATCATAAAATACAATTGCAAGCATGTGAACATGACAAAAACATAAACAGATCTCAGACTTGGTGAAAAAACTAGAGCATGCAAATCAGTTAACGAGTAGGCATGTTTACGAGCTCGATGCACTCACTACAGAGCATGGCATGACAAACTAAGCATACACCCATCAAGAACATAGGAGCTAGACATGGCAAGAACAACAACATAGCATGCACGGATCACTAGCAACATCCTCGGCAAAATCGCTAATCATGTCAACAATCTGCCAGGATTCATGAAATAGCAAAAGTAGAGCTCGATTGACTCAAGCTAGGGTGCTCCATAAATGCAAACAAAGACATGGATGGATAGAGCACCACAATGTTAATAAAACATCCTCACTGATCATCCTCGAAAGAGGCACGGATCACTAGGAAACAACATGAACATATGGCATAACAACAAAACAGAACAAGGACGTGAAATTCTAAGTCCCTGAAATCAGCATTACCGATTACGCTACTTTGCATGCTTGTTCTAGTCACCACAAATATCACAAAAATACATGGCAAGCACATCTGTAAAGATGGCATGGCATATAACAAAACACATGTACATCTCAGGATCATAGCATGCACACATTAATCATGGCAAAAATGGGAAAATGCCAGTTGCTGAAACAGATTTGACAAATTCACTACATAGCCCTCTTCCAACAGCATTTCGGGCATCAAGATGAGCTCAAATGAAAATGATGCAATGAGATGAAATGATGTACTCGTCGAGGCGAACATTTTAATATGCTACACGCACGAAACGGAGCTACGAGTGCAGAGTTACGATGCGATACAAATGGGCATATGAATCTGGAAATTTCAGGGACTTGGTGAAATTTTACCTCCGCGAAAAGTCAACGGGATGGAGGAAGAGATCCAGGATGGAGGGAACCGGGACACGGTGGGGCGCGTTTGGTTTGGCGCGCCGGTGGATCTCATCCAGGCGGGGGTGCCGGGGCAGATCTGGCGAAGCTCGCCTCTCCAGTGACGAGCACGAGGGCGGCGGCGCCATTACCGGCGTGGGAGCAGGGCGGCGCTCTCCGGCGAAGTTGGCCGCGGTTGGATCCGTGTAGCGACAAGACGGCGGCGAACATATGTGGTGGCGGCACTACGGGATCCAGGCGGTGTGAGAGATGCCGGTGCGGGCGGCCGGTGGCGCACGCCGGAGCGGCGACAGCGCAGAGGGAGGACGGCGGCGGCGGCCATGCAGGGAGTCGGGGAGGCACGGGTGCGGGACGCCTACGGCTCGCGGCGGCGGCGGCCAGGCCAGGCGGGCCGGATCTGGGCCCGTAGGGCCTGGCGCGGTGGAGGGGAGCCGGGGTGGCGATGTGGCGGCGCATCATTGGAGGAGCGAGGCGGCGATGCTGATGTGTCGCGACGTGATTCGTCGGAGTGAGGTGGCTGGAGGCGGTGGACACGTCCGGTCCGGGACGGACATGTCCGGCGGCGTGCGGGGGGGATTTTTAGGGTTTCAACTGCGCGAGAAATCCGGGAGGCACACATATATATAGGTAGAGGGATCTAGGAGAGTCCAAATGAGGTGCGGTTTTCGGCCACGCGATCGTGATCGAACGACCGAGATGATGGAGAGGTCTTAGGTGGGTTTTGGGCCAAATTGGAAGGGTGTTGGTCTGCAACACACACGAGGCTTTTTCAATCCCTCAGTTAACCGTTGGAGTATCGAACGAAGTCCAAATGGCACGAAACTTGACAGGCGGTCTACCGGTAGTAAACCAAGGCCGCATGACAAGTCTCGGTCCAATCCGAAAACGTTTAACGCCCACACACGAAAAGAGGTAAAAGGGGACACCGGGTGACATACGAGTGCCGGATTGCAAAACGGACAACGGGGAAAATGCTCAGATGCATGAGACGAACATGTATGCAAATGAAATGCACATGATGACATGATATGCAATGCATGACACGCAAGCAATGACAACATAACAACAGCGAATAACTGGAGGACACCTGGCACATCGGTCTCGGGGCGTTACAACACTCCACCACTACGAGAGGATCTCGTCCCGAGATCTTGGATGACACCGGGGGAAGAACGGAAAAGAAAGAGAAGAGGTAAAACTAAGTTGCTTCTTTGACAAATGAGTGAGACCAAAGAACCTTGCAAAGGTTGAACAAATGAAAGAAAGAAAGCAATGGAGATGAACAAAGTTGAAAGCACACAGGAAAGAAAGAGGAATAAGAAAGAACCAATTCGGTAGCATTTCGGTTGAAAAGAGATGAAAGACTTGATAAAATGAGAGAGCTTGAGCAAAAGGGACACAACACTCCAGTTAAATGGATAAACCAAGAAAAGAACAGGATCTTGACAAGAACAAGAAGAAGGTTTGAAGAGAGCCGCAACACAATGCCTCCGGAACAAAAGTAAGAATGGAATGAACGAAGGGAAAAAACAAGAGCACGCTTACAACAATGCTAGAACTGAGTTGTTGGAAAAACCAACAACAAAAAGAATAGGATTGATATGATCTTATGGAATACATCTCAAATTATGAGGTGACAACCTGCCACTCATGGGAAAAGAATTGGATTGATAAGAACAAGGAGGCGAGAAAATTATTTCATCGGGAGGATAAATGAAGAACTTGGATCATTGATAAACACCATAAGAGCGACAATCCTTAAAGGAAAGCTTTAGGTGAAATATAACCCAAGATAATTCCAACAAATAGGTTGATGGATTTAAAATACCTCATTCTTAACAATATGTGAATCATGAAACATGAGCTCAAATTATCAAGAATGACATAATACCACCTCCAATGATACGGTAGAAAGAATTGCACTCCGGATTGCAAGATGAAGAATGCTTGAGCTCCTTAGAAAAGAACCTCAATGAACACTTCGAGAAGGAATATAAATCCTTGATGAACCATCATGTAGAACCTTCATGAAGAACTCCGGTTAAAAGAATGATCACAAAGAAGTGAAGGATGAAAAGAATAAGGTTGAAGCCTTGAAATGATTAGATGAAGCTTGGGATGAGATAAAAGAGAGATCTTGAAACTCCGGGAAAATAAAAAGATGAACACAATTGGAATCAAGAAGTTGATACACCTCTGGAATAAGGAATTAATCGCTTGGATGAACAAGAATAAGAATTACGTTATGCGTATCCTTCACCAATTTAAATTGATGACAATCAACGTATTTGTCATACTACTTATTCTCATAGAAAGGATTAAGATAGATATAGCGAAAACTTGGGAAAACCTTCAACGAACCACCGGTACAATTGAATGAACAAAGATAACATAAAGAAACACCAGGAAGAATTAGCAAATGAACGAAGATACATGAGAGAGTTTAGATACAAAAGAACGAAGAGATCATGAACTGATTAGAGGATATTTGAATGATGCACCGGTAAGATTTAGAGAAAGAGAGCTGAAAGCTGAGAATGAATACTTCTGAGGTGGTGGCCTTCGGAGAAACAAACTGAAAAGACTCTTGAATTGCTCCGGATGGATGAAAAGAATTCTCACAATCGAAAACAATTATGAGAGGATGGCATCAAGCTAGAGCCACGAATCTTTGAGAGAACGCATAAGATATGGAGGAAAAATTCTTCTTCGGTCTTCAAATGTTGAGAATGATGACGAGAAACACCACCATGAAGTACTGAGGCACTCCGAAATGAAGAATGGAAAGGTTGAGCCAACGATGAAAGAATTTGAAAGATCAAGGAGAAAGGCATTTGACTGATGATAACTCATTCTTACGTCAAACTTGGAAAAGAATTTGAGAGTAATGCCCGGAAAATAAGAAGAGTCAGGTAAGATCCTGGGAAAAGACCTGTGGGTTAGGGCCCAATCAAAAGAAACACCGTTGAAATGATTACTTGAAAAGAAAGATTGCACCAGTTGAATTAAATGGCTAGAGTGAGATAACAACCTCGAAATAGATTGAACTGATCTTGAATGAAAAGACAGGCCTTTGAGATATCTTGAGCACTCCGGGACAACAGAATAGCGAGAGGTGAACGATTAAGAATAGCACCGGCATGAGAAAGCATTGAAATACGGAAAAGAATATGATCAACACCAAAAGCTTGAATTGGTTCCACCGGAGAAGAAAAAAGAATGAATAATGGTGAAATAGAAACTCCGTTAAAATCTTCATGAGCATCACCGGGTAAGAACATTGATTGAAAAGAAAGAAGAGGCTTCACATGAATAAGATGGATAGCTGATTAAGAAATCTTAGTCCTTGAAGAAAAAGGGTGGGTGGGCGGGAAAAACAAAGGCAACTTGGAGACGGATGAAACAAACACTGTTGAGAAAACCGAGAGGTGATCTTGTGATGTTAAAATGATCAGATCCACTTGAAGAGAAGCTCACCGGTCGAAAAGGATTAACATGACAATCTCGATTATCATGAAGGATTAGTATCCACATAGAAATATGAGAACACTGCTTAGGAAAGAGATGGAATCCACATTTGTATCTGAAGCAACTCGAATACCACAGCTCAAAACAAAACAAAGGATTGGCTTGCGGAATAAGCCGGAACAAACATATGATAGAGATTTCGTCCGAAGTTTTCGTGGTGGGGCCTACACGGGCTCGATCGTACAGCACCATCATGTACAAGGTAGTGCACAGGACATACGAAGCGTCCCCGAGTCGGCATAGCCAAGGACTCTTTAAGACACAACGAGACCACTGTAAAACCAACCGTGGATAGGCGGACCACTAGACGTCGAACCCCAATTTCATATCATACATCTGTCGAAAAGATATCCTAAGAGCTACTTGAATTCCCACTTATAAACTCCCGAAATTTTTTGGTTATGCAATCAGATGTTGGGGATACAGGGGAAGCATAATATCTCACTCAAACTAACAAATCCTACATCCAGCTGTATCCATACTTCAACACATAACCCAGAAACCTTCGGAAATTGTCTACCTCAACCTTCAAAAAGCATCCGTTATACGAGTTATGGCAATACTCCCGAACTCCCGCCCCAGTACTGGGTGGCGTCGAGGTTATCTCACCAACAACTGCATAAAAGAGATTTTCGATGTCGGCGAAACTAAACTCAGGTATTCTAGAACTGCAACGATAAAATTGTGATGACAACACCTCGGAGCTCAACTCCCCGGGACACTGCCACAACCCCTAAATGTCAGGAGGCACCAAGAACAATGTTCTCGTCACAAAACCATCGGAACGATTCCAAGATACCCGCGTGATCCTAAATTTTTTTTACTGAAATTTGAGAAGAGAAGAGTCAAAACTCTACGTCAGGATGCCTCACCAGAGCGACAAAGGGACTGAGAAGTAAAAAGAAGTCCTAACTCTCTGATATATATAATTCCTAAATGACTCAAAACATTTTTCTAGACTCAACAACGCCAGCTATTCGATCAAGCAGGGGGCTCCTAAGGTCGGGGAAGGCTCTGATTACCAACTTGTCACGCCCTCGATGCGGCTATATCTCCCACATGTCGAAGCACGACTTAGAGGCATAACCGCATTGAAAGCAATGTCGCAAGTGAGGTAATCTTCACACAACCCATGTAATACATAAGGGAAAGAGATACATAGTTGGCTTACAATCGCCACTTCACACAAATACATGAATAAAGCATTACATCAACCAGATATAATCAAGGTCTGACTACGGAACCAAAATAAAAGAAGACTACCCCAAAAGCTACACAGATCCCCGATCGACCCCAACTGGGCTCCACTACTGATCAACTAGAAAAGAAACAACACAAAGGACAAGATCTTCGTCGAGGACCTCCTTGAGCTTGGTTGCGTCATCTGCACGGTTCAACGGCACCTGCAAGCTAGTTTTGGAAGTATCTGTGAGTCACGGGGACTCAGCAATCTCACACCCTCGCGATCAAAACTATTTAAGCTTATGGGTAAAGGTAAAGGTATGAGGTGGAGCTGCAGCAAGCGACTAGCATATATGGTGGCTAAACATACGCAAATGAGAGCGAGAAGAGAAGGCAAGGCACGGTCGATAAAACTATGATCAAGAGGTGATCCTAGAATAACCTACGTCAAGCATAACTCCAACACCGTGTTCACTTCCCTGACTCCGCCGAGAAGAGACCATCACGGTTACACACGCGGTTGATGTATTTTAATTAAGATCAACTTCAGGTTTTCTACAACCGGACATTAACAAATTCCCATCTGCCCATAACCGCGGGCACGGCTTTCGAAAGTTCATAACCCTGCAGGGGTGTCCCCACTTAGCCCATCACAAGCTCTCACGGTCAACGAAGGATATTCCTTCTAGCGGGAAGCCCCGATCAGGCTCGGAATACCGGTTATAAGACATCCTCGACAATGGTAAAACAAGTCCAGCAAGACCGCCCGATGCGCTGACATCTTGATGGGAGCTGCACATATCTCGTTCTCAGGGCAACATCGGATGAACACTACGTACAGCTAAAACCAGCCCTCAAGTTTCCTCGAGGTGGCGCCGCAAGTGGCTCTGTTTCGGACCAACACCTAGACAAGCACTAGCCCGGGGGGGTTAAAATAAAGATGACCCTTGGGCTGGCCTAACCCAAGGGAAAAAGAGGCTAGGTGGCAAATGGTAAAACCAAGGTTGGGCGTTGCTGGAGGAGTTTTATTCAAAGTGAACTGTCATGGGGTTCCAATTATAACCCAACCGTGTAAGGAACGCAAAATCCGGGAACATAACACCGATATGACGGAAACTAGGGCGGCAAGAGTGGAACAAAACACCAGGCATAAGGCCGAGCCTTCCACCCTTTACCAAGTATATAGATGCATTAATTAAATAAGAGATATTGTGATATCCCAACAAAATACCCATGTTCCAACATGGAACAAGCTCCAATCTTCAGCTGCAACTAACAACGCTATAAGAGGGGCTGAGCAAAGCGGTAACATAGCCAAACAACAGTTTGCTAGGACAAGGTGGGTGAGAGGCTTGGTTCAACAATATGGGAGGCATGATAAGCAAGTAGTAGGTATCGCAGCATAGGGATAGCAAAAGAGCGAGCAACTAGCAAGCAAAGATAGAAGTGATTTCGAGGGTATGGTCAACTTGCCTGAGATCCTGCAAGGAAGAAGAACGAGTCCATGAAGAAGACAAATGGACATAGTCGAACGGGTCCTCACAAACGCGACGTTACCAGAACCAACCCGAAGAAGCAACACCGGAAAGAAGCACACAACATAGTAAACAACCAACACATGAACATGGTATGATATGCGGGATGCGGTATGCGATGCATATGCATGATTGCAAAGGAATGATTGATCCTGGCCTCAACTTAGAAATACAAGAGTGCCACTGGAAAGGTGAGGTGATTTCGGTTGAAATCGATATAAAGATCACCAGAATCGGATGCACGGTTTGGAATGGCAAGCAAAACAAATATGGCACCAGTCTGCGATAATCAGCAATTAGCCATCTAAATGCAACAAGTTAAATATGCTACAACACTCAAACATGGCAACAAAATACATGGCAGGGATCCACTCATGAAGCTTAACAAAAGATGAACACTGAGCTACGGCTAATTCATCCATTAACAGGTTCAAACAAGCATGGCAAAAGTGCAAATGATAAGAGGATTCAGACTTAGTGGAATTAACATAAGTCTGGAATTTATCATCAGGAAGCACACTTTAGGGCATGAAAACTACATGCTACAGGAACATAACATGGCGTAGCAAGGCATGGCATGAAGCTACTCAAAGCACTTAACAAAAGTCCCTTAGTGACCTTGAGCCAAAAGGGATCAGAAAATACAATTGCAAGCATGTGAACATGGCAAAAACATAAACAGATATCAGACTTTGTGAAAAAACTGGAGCATGCAAATCAGTTAATGAGTAGGCATGTTTACGAGCTCGATGCACTCACTACAGAGCATGGCATGACAAACTAAGCATACACCCATCAAGAATACATGGCATAGGAGATAGACATGACAAGAACAACAACATAGTATGCACGGATCAATAGCAACATCCTCGGCAAAATCGCTAATCATGTCAACAATCTGCTAGGATTCACGAAATAGCAAAAGTAGAGCTTGATTGACTCGAGCTAGGGTGCTACATAAATGCAAACAAAGACATGGAATGATAGAGCACCACAATGTTAACAAAACATCCTCACTGATCATCCTCAAAAGAGGCACGGATCACTAGGAAACAACATGAACATATGGCATAACAACAAAACAGAACAAGGACTTAGTGAAATTCTATGTCCCTGAAATCAGCATTACCGATTACGCTACTTTGCATGCTTGTGCTAGTAACCACAAATATCACAAAAATACATGGCAAGCACCTCTGTAAAGATGGCATGGCATATAACAAAACACATGTAGAGCTCAGGATCATAGCATGCACACATTAATCATGGCAAAAATGGCAAAATGCCGTTTGCTGAAATAGATCTGACAAATTCACCACATAGCCCTCTTCCAACAGCATTTCGGGCATCAATATGAGCTCAAATGAAAATGATGCAATGAGATGAAATGGTGTACTCGTCGAGGCGAACATTTTGATATGCTACACGCACGAATCGGTGCTACGAGTACAGAGTTACGATGCGATGAAAATGGGCATATGAATCTGGAAATTTCGGGGACTGTGTGAAATTTTTACCTCCGGCGAAAAGTCAACGGACGGAGGAAGAGATTCCCGGGATGGGGGAACCGGGACACGGCAGGGCGCGTTTGGGTTGGGCGCGCCGGTGGATTTGATCCAGGCGGGGGTGCGGGGCGGATTCCGGCGAATGCCTCGCTCTCCAGCGATGAGCACGAGGGGGCAGCGCATTACCGGCGTGGGAGCAAGGGCGGCGCTCTCCGGCGAAGTTGGCCACGGCTGAATCCGTGTGGCGACAAAGACGGCGGCCGAACATTGTGGCGGCGGCAGCTGCGGGATCCATGCGGGCAAAGAGCTGGCGGGGCGGACGGTGGGCGCAACACAGCCGGGAGCGCGGTAGCGCAGAGGGAGGATGGCGGCGGCGGCCATGTGGGGAGTCTGGGAGGCGCGAGCGCGGGACGCCTACGGCTCGTGGCGGCGGCGGCCGGGCCAGGCAGGGCGGATCTGGGCCCGCAGGGCCAGGCGCGGTGGAGGGGAGCCGGGGTGGCGACGTGGCGGCGCATCATTGGAGGAGCGAGGCGGCGACGCTGATGTGTCGCGATGTGATTTGTCAGAGTGAGGTGGCTGGACGCGGTGGACACGTCCGGTCCGGGACGGACATGTCCGGCGGCGCGCGGGGGGATTTTTAGGGTTTCAACTACGCGAGAAATCCGAGAGGCACACATATATATAGGTAGAGGGAGCTAGGAGAGTCCAAATGAGGTGCGGTTTTCGGCCACGCGATTGTGATCGAACGACCGAGATGATGGAGAGGTCTTAGGTGGGTTTTGGGCCAAATTTGAAGGATGTTGGGCTGCAACACACACGAGGCTATTTCGGTCCCTCGGCTAACCGTTGGAGTATCGAACGAAGTCCAAATGGCACGAAACTTGACAGGCGGTCTACCGGTAGTAAATCAAGGCCGCTTGACAAGTCTCGGTCCAATACGAAAACGTTTAACGCCCGCACATGAAAAGAGGTAAAAGGGGACACTGGGTGCATTAGGAGCGCCGGATTGCAAAACGGACAACGGGGAAAATGCTCGGATGCATGAGACGAACATGTATGCAAATTAAATGCACATGATGACATGATAGGCAATGCATGACACGCAAGCAATGACAATGTAACAACAGCGAATAACTGGAGGACACCTGGCACATCGGTCTCGGTGCGTTACAGAGGACCCCTTAGTCCAGGACTCCCTCAGTAGCCCCTGAACCTGGCTTTCAATGATGAGTGAGTCCGGCGTGCAGATTGTCTTTGGAATTGCAAGGCGGGTTCCCCTTTCTCCGAACTCCAAGATAGTCTTCGGATGTGATGATATTATCCGGACCTATCACATACCACACACAACCGCAGAGAGAATATATATTTTCGCACGAGTTCTATCCACTGACAGCTTTTCACAACATGACATTACGTCTGTCCGGTCATAATTTCGAACCGCTTTTCGTCTGTCGCTCCACGTTAGAGACGTGGTTGCCATTGGCACATCTCGTCAAAGCAGAGATCATGTCCCCTTATCGCGGGATTCTCATCAATGCGGGCTTGGGTAACCCAACCGTGCCGTTTATACAACCCTTGGGAATAGGCGAGTTTTTAGGACGACTAGGGAGGCGCTTGATATTCGCGGCCTTCATAAGGGGATAAGAACACTCTCCCTTTACCCACACCCTTCTTCATCTTTAGCCCTTCCGTCCTTGAGTTATAGCGCCCAAGCTTTAGCTTTTCCTCTTTCGAGAAGGCACTCCAATCATGTCCGGATCCGGAGCTGGAGGCAAGTGGATGGCCTCCTCTGTTGAGAAGAAGAACATTATGGAGCTCCGGGAGGCCGACTATTTAGCCAAGGAGATTGCTCACCGACTCCCGGCAAAAGGGCAAATCGTCACTACCCCCAAGCCCCATGAGAGGGTTGTGTTTCTCACACACTTCGTCCATGGGCTGGGATTTCCTCTTCATCCAATCGTCCGTGGACTGATGTATTACTATGGGTTGGACTTCCACGATCTGGCCCCCAACTTTATCCTCAATATCTCTGCATTCATAGTTGTGTGCGAAGCCTTTCTCCGCATACCACCTCATTTTGGCCTATGGCTGAAGACTTTTAGTGTAAAGCCAAAGGTGGTGCGCGGCCAACAGGCCGCGTGCGGAGGTGCCATGGTGGGCAAGATGCCAAATACCACCTGGCTCGAAGGCTCCTTTGTAGAGACGGTGAAGGGATGGCAATCGGGGTGGTTCTATATCACTGAGCCGCACGACACCAACTGGGTGGCGGCTCCCGAATTCCGATCCAGAGTCCCGATGCGGCTTACCTCCTGGCAGGAGAAGGGCCTGACCTTGGGATCTTTGGAAGAGATCACGGGGCTCCAAACGTGCCTCCAGAATATGGTAACCCAGAAGATCAAGCTTGTTGATGTGATCCAGGTCATGCTTGTACGTCGGATCCTTCCGTGTCAGCGCTGTACCTGTTATTTGTGGGAGTTCGATTCGGCCAAGCACCAGACGCTGCTAAGGCTTTTCGGCATGACGCACAAAGATATCTGGAAGGTGCTCTTCAAGGGCAGCGAGACACCGCCACCCTTGACCAAAGACCACGGGGCTCAACTTTAAGCGTCAGGCCAATTCGGTAAGACACCATGGTATAGTCTTTAAGGACACACTTCGAGGAAGGATACTAAGCCTTCTTATCAATTTCTTTTTCAGGCCTGGGTTAACCTAGCGATACGGATTAATAGTCCGGCTCCGCTGCCTGAAGATGAAGAAACCCCACTCCTTACGAAGATGCTATTTCCGACGCCTTACGACATACCAGAGAAGAAGGTCAAAACCACGACCAAGGGGACCAGGAGTGTGCTTCGCCGAAGGAGGACCTTGGTCATCTCGTCTGACGATGAGACAGACCCCTCAGCCGTCGATGATGACGACGAGGAGGGAGGCAACTCCTCTCCTGCGAGAGGAAGGGATAAAAGGGAGGCCCCCACGAGTTTGGAGGCGGAGGCACCCAAGAGGGGAAGAGGCTCCCTCGCGGATAACACTGTGTGGGATGTTGATAGCAGTCCGGAGCGACCTCGCCGACCAAGCCTCGGGCCGCCTCGTGAGTACCAGAATCAAAAATATTTGGCCTTCTCGGTTTGTAATATGGATACATCTTAAACCTTGTCAGTGCAGTCTGGCGCGTGATGGCTCCCCGCTATCCTTGACAAAGGATTCGCTGGACTCGAAGGAGATGGCTAGTATGTCTCCGCCACCTTCTCATTCTATCTCACCCAAAGGTGATGATGAGGTGGTGTCCAAAAAGACTTTCCCAGTCCATGGGGAGATTCCGGAGACCATCGGGGTGACGTCCCAGGATGACTCCTTGTCCATCGGATATACGGGGGAAAAAGTCCCCACGGGGACTGGTGACGGGGCCCGAGTTCCCTTCGGGCCTTAGCCGGATACCATTCGGAGATCTACATGGCTCCGGGTCAAGCGAACGATGTTCCCCCCAAGGAGGGAATGTGCATGTTCCATCGGTGACCTCTGTCCAACCAGAGGCACCAGATAATCTGCTGGAGGCGCTGCGAGGCGCCTCTATTGTGGATGAGCATCGTGTCCTTATGGACACGGTAATAGAGAAGGTTTAGTTTGTCAAAAGCGGACTGATCGAAGCCTGCACGAGCCTTCTAACGGGCTTTGAGGTAAGTAATCTGATTGTAGGAAAAACATCACCGTATAGACAGTAGCCCCTGATGCTCTGTTTGGTGTTCGGGAGGAAAAGCCAAACAGAGGATCGAGAATGAATTTTGCAGGAGTCTAACATGAGTTGTCTATGTGAATAAGCAGGTATCATTGCAGGCTGCCACTGCTCATCCTGTGGAAGTTTTCGGACTGAAGCGGAAACTGGAGCGGGCCGAGGAGGAGCTCGGCCTTGTGAAGAATCAGTTGGAAGATAGCCAATGTATGCAGTAACCTGTGGGTACATTTTGAAAAAATGAGTAGTCCAGCCGGACTAAAGTGTCATAAACTTTATTAGTGGCCACGACCGAGGTGGCGGCCCTTAAGAAGGCGCTAGCCAAGGCCGAGGACAAAGCGGCCAAGGAACACGCCTCGCGTGAGGAGCATGAGGCCCGGGTTGGCGAGGCGCAACAACAGCTCTAGGGCGCGATAGAGAGGTTTGAGTCCTTGGAGCGCGACTGTAAGGTGCAAGAGTCCGAATTGGCAAAGGCCCGCCAGAGCACGCGGGATGCACGAGCCGAAGCCCTGAACGCCCTCTAGGAAATTCATGCATAGCAAGTGTGTAGAAGAAACGTTCCTTGTACTTATCCTGATTTTGGATTTTTCAGGGGCATTTACAGATCTGCCGCATAGTGTGTCAAATGCTGCCGAGCATTATAGAGCCGAAGAAGGGATGTCTATGGAGAAGCTATTCTGGTCCCAATAACTGGGATCCGAACATCCGGTGCCCTTCAGCGACCAGCTAAAGCAGTTGGTCGAGCTGCATAGGTTGGGAGAGCTAGCCATGAAGGACCTAATAGTCCAGCTGTGGCCTTCCGATCCTATACCTAGCAGCTACTCCGGGCTTGTGCAGCGGCTTGTGAGTGCCTGTCCATGGCTCGAAGCCGTGAAGCGGTCGATCTATATTGAAGGTGCATGTATGGCCTTTGCCCACATCAAGAAACATTAGGCAAAGTTAGATGCCAAGAATCTGATGACCGAGAGACCGCCGGAGGGCAAGGAGCATCATCGGCCCGAGCACTATTTTGAAGGTGTCTTGGAGGGGTCCCGCTTTGTGGTGGAGCAATGTTCGAAGGATATCATATTCCCATGAGAACATCTGTATTACCTTGCCCTGTAATATAGAACAATGGTGTTTATGTAGTATAATGCTTATGATTTAAATTTACCTCATGTGCGGACATTTATTAACTCTGAGGGTTGACCAGTCGTCGGCCTCTGCCCCCACGTAGATAGTACAGGGGTGTTCGGGATAAATCTAAACACTCTTTACTCCACATTCTGGTCCTTTTAGGAGGTGTTTAGTGCAACGAACAAGGCACTCATACTATGTGGCCTTTACCGCCCTCACTTAGCCATAGGAGTTTGACAATTAAGAGAGTTAGCGAAGCCCCTGGCATTCGGAAAACCTAACTAGGGGCGCTATGCGCGCCTAATCGGTGGAACCGATTCTTCGCAAGAAGCGGAAAAAATCTCTCACGATTTGGAACCTCTCGAATAGCTGACCGGCTCTTGCCGCATCATGACAGTCAGTTTTCGGCTTTCTCTACTGAGGTGCTCGTCCGGAAGAATCGGGACACAATCGCAATAGTTCTCCCTTTACTACCCTAGCCGATATGGCGGAACATAAGGTAGCAAGCACAGGAGCCGGGCAACCCAACTATTGACCAAAGACATGATTAGGAGCCGATGCATATAATGTTATAAGTTCGGGGTGCCGAACTGTACTATAAAAGTGTTCGGACTTTTATTGTCGTAGTTTTGGGTGTAATGAAGCCCCTGGCGTAGTAATACATACCATGGTGTACGTGTGCGGTGAGTACTTAATACCGAGGTGAGTAAACGAAAAAATGAAATAATGAGCTGATGCTACCGTGTATTCACCATTGTGATGCAACTAGTACGTCAAGGCGTACTTTGTACAAGTAATGTGATAAGAAAAATAGGGCTATTTAACATGCCGCAACCAAGGGCAAGCTACATGCAGGTATGAAAAGCGAGTATGGCAATCGTTTAGTAGAGACCACCTGGGGATTCCCTTGTAAGCTAGAGCTCATTGCCACCTTGGTGTGTTCTGCAAGTAGGTTGTCCGCGTAGACCATCAAAAGAGAAGAAAACTCGTAAAAAGAAAAAGTAAATTTGTGCGAATCCCAGGGTCGGTCGAGCCGTATAGTGGATTGTGAACGAGTTATGCCTCCGTAAATTCCCCTGGGGTTTTGACTGCATAATTTATGTACGCGCGGTATTGGTGCCATTGCCTCATCAGGGCTGGGACGGAGGTCAAATTGCTAATTCGGCCGAGCTGAGCTGTCCTGCTGCAGTGTGGTCCGGACCGTCTTAATGATGTCTAGGGGCTCGGCAGCCGAATTACGATGCTGCTTGAGAAGGCCGCTTTGTACTTCTGCTGCTAGGGCGGCAGTGTGCTCCTCTGTACGGAGGGAGCGTTCCGTGTTTCCATGTACTGTAATTATGCCACGTAGGCCGGGCATCTTGAGCTGGAGATAAGCGTAATGTGGCACCACATTGAATCTAGCGAATGCGGTTCGTTCGAGCAGGGCGTGATAGCCACTGCGAAATGGGGCGATATCGAAGATTAATTCTTTGCTTCGGAAGTTATCTGGGGAACCGAATACTACCTCCAGCGTTATTGAGCCCATACAATGGGCCTCTATGCATGGTATGACTCCTTTAAAGGTAGTCTTCGTGGGCTTGACCCGTGAGGGGTCGATGCTCATTTTATGTACTGTATCCTAATAGAGCAGGTTGAGGCTGCTACCACCGTCCATTAGGACTCACGTTAGGTGAAATTCGTCGATGATTGGGTCGAGGACCAATGCGGCTGAACCGCCGTGGTGGATGCTACTGCGATGATCTCGGCGGTCGAAGGTGATCGGGAATGACAACCACTGATTGAATTTCGAGGCGACTAGCTCTAACGCATAAATGTCCCTAAGTGCGCGCTTGCGCTCCCTTTTGCGGATGTGTGTAGCGTATATCATGTTCACCGTTTTGATTTGAGGGGGAAATTTCTTTTGCTCCCCAGTGTTCGGCTGCAGGGGCTTCGCGTCATCGTCCTCGCTATGTGATTCTCCTTCTTTGTTTCTGCTGTTGACCTTGCTGGCTTGTTTAAATACCCGGCAATCTCTGTTAGTATGGTTGGCCGGTTTGTCTGGGGTGCCATGTATTTGGCAAGGACGATCGAGTATGCGGTCCAAGCTGGATGGTCCTCTACTGCTCCTTTTATAGGGCTTCTTTCGCTGGCCGGACTTGGAGCCATTGAACCCGGCGTGAACTATAGTGTCATCGGCGTTATCGCCATTGCTTCGGTGTTTGTGTCTGTTGTGCCGGAGCTTGCCGGTGCTGTTTTTGGCCTCGGAGGGGCCTGTTTCATTGGTTGTGTTGTACTACGAGCCAGCCAACTAACCTGTCCCATGCAAAAGCGGGTCATAAGTGCCGTGAGGGCTGCCATGGATCTCAGCGTTTCCTGGCCGAGGTGGTGGGCAAGCCATTTGTCCCGGATGCTATGCTTAAAGGCCGCTAGGGCTTCAGCGTCCGGACAGTCGTCGATCTAGTTCTTTTTGGTTACGAACCTAGTCCAGAATTTTCTGGCTGATTCTCCAGATTGTTGAACTATGTGGCTTAAGTCATCAGCATCGGGTGGCCGGACATATGTACCCTGGAAGTTGTCGAGGAAGGCCTCTTCCAAGTCCTCCCAGGTGCCGATGGAGTTCGCAGGCAGACTATTTAGCCAGTGTTGAGCTGGTCCTTTGAGCTTTAATGGGAGGTATTTGATGGCATGGAGGTCATCTCCTCGGGCCATGTGTATGTGAATAATAAAATCTTTGATCCATAATGCGGGGTAGGTTGTTCCCTCGTATGATTCAATATTGACAGGCTTGAACCCCTCGGGGAATTGATGATCCGACACCTCGTCTGTGAAGCAGAGAGGGTGTGCGGCACCTCTATAGCGGGCCGTGTCATGGCGTGTCTCCGACGACATCCGTCTGTGATTATCAGCCCGGGGTGTGATTAAGTTTGTCACGTCCGAATAGGCAGCTTTCGTCCCGAGTATGGGAACGTCCTCGCGATCCGTATATAGATCTGGTGTGTCCTGCTCTATTGTCCAATTTCTGCCGAAGATTGTATGTATGGTCCCGAGCTGGCCTGTCCCTGTTTTTGCGAGGCGGTGGGGCGGGATGCTGTTCGGTTTGAGTTGCCATTTGATCCTGACCGCGGGGTGCCCGGTCCGCATTGAGCGAGGGAGGTATGGTATCCGTTGCCTCCTCATCAAACTGAGGTAGCAGTCTGCGTTTCGGGTACCTCTTGGCTGGGCGCTTGAGGCCGTATTCCTCAGCTTTCTGGACATCAGTCCATCTATCGACGAGCAGGTCTTGTTCAGCTTGAAGTTGTCATTGTTTCTTTTTCAGGCTTCTTGCAGTGGCTATGAGCTGAAGCTTAAAGCGCTCCTGCTCGAGAGGATCCTCAGGCACGATGAAGTCTTCGTTGCCAAGGCTTGTCTCCTCCTCGGAGGGTAGATGGTAACTATCATCCTCTGGGTCATCTTACTATCATCCTCCGGGTCATCTTCTATGGCTTGTTCGTCAGGGTTGTTTTGCCTGCTGTCGTGTTCCTGTTCGGAAGTAGCCCTGACAGGGCCTTCATTGTTTTCTGCGTCGCCCGGAGTACTATTTTCTCCGGTGCCAGTGTTTCCGTCCTTTGAGCGGCGGTGCTTAGAGCGGTGTTTGGGCCGCCAGCGCTTGGACTGTGTCTCGGAGGTTTTATTCGCGTCAGGTTCTTCTTTGTCGTCGCTGGATCCTTTAGGTGCGTCAACCATGTACACGTCATATGAAGAGGTAGCCATCCAACGTCCAGTGAATGGCGGGTCTTGGCTTTGCTCCTTGTCGGCATCGTCATCCATACCGTCGATGTCTTCGGAGCCATAGTCAAACACATCGGTTAAGTCATCGATGGTGGCTATGAAGTGGGTGGCGGGTGGGGAGCAAAACTCCCGACCATCCGTTTCTAGCTCAAACCGGACATAGTTCGGCTGTGAGTCCTTCTCCAAGGACGAATTATTTAAAGATTTTAGCACGTCACCCCAAGGCGAGTGCTGGGAAAAATCAGCGGCTCTGAACTTGAAGATCGATGACCGATCTAGCTCGGTGTCCACAGGCGTATACAATCCAGAACTTATAGCCGGAGACGAGTCCGAAGTTCCGTTAAAGAGAATTGCAGGGCGTCGAGTCTATGTGTGGCTCCAACGCCGCGGACTCTTAGGCCTCGGATGGCTCGATCTGCTTTGGCTCTAAGGTCGTTGCTACCACAGGAACCATCTCCTGGGTGTGATCTGATGACAGATTTAAGTCACGTTCATCGGGATGAGGGGGATCGATGGCTGCGGGCTCGAATCCCTCGAAGATCAAGTCTCCACGGATATCCGCGACGTAGTTCGAGCTTCCGAATACGACCTGATGGCTAGGGGTGTATCTGTCGATCTGCTCCAGATGGCCAGGCGAGTTGGCCCGCAGTACGAAGCCGCCGAATACGAAGATCTGTCCGAGGGGAATGTTCCTCCTTGGACAGCGTCATTATTGACGATTGAAGGGGCCATCGAACCTTTTGTTGACGGCACAGTGGAACTGCTTAGCATCTCCAAAATATTAACCTTTCGATTGGCTCTTTGCCTCTTCGAGAAGTCGAACAATAATGGTACTGCAGTATATATCGTTCTGGCTATATGAGACCGAATGAATTGTTGCACGTCCACCACGTGGGCGAGAGAGAGTGCGTACTATTATGTCTGTTTCAATATTGACTACATATGGAGCAAAATGAGTGAATCTACACTCTAAAATACGTCTACATACATCAGTGTTTGGAGTATGTACTAGTAGTTCATATTGAAATCTACTAAAGGATATATATTCCAAACAATATGATAATCTCTCTAACGAAGGTAGGGACGAGGAGTAAACGGAGGGAGTAGTAAAATTTTCTCCTCGTCCTGTGAGCCACCGCGCGCGTGGGCGAGAGAGCGAGTGTAAGGCATAGTAAGCAAGCTTCACCTCGTCCTGTGAGCCACCGCGCCCTTGGGGGGGGAGACGGCATACTAAGCAAGCTTCTCCTCGTTAAGTTGACGGGACACATCAAAAGTAATACACATAGAGCATCCCGAGTGTATAGAGCATTGCCTCTAAGGTAGGCCCCACATGGTTTGCCTCTTCCTTAACATAACGCATCAAGTCGCAATTTGTTTTTTCACCCGTGGTAGACGATCGTCCATCAAGTGGATAACCAGTACACATGTCAAATTACCACGTGGGCTGCCTTTTCATACATAAATGAGCTCCATCGTGTACCCGCGCGGGTGTGGTTGGGAAAGAGACGGGAGTACGTGCGCCGTGCGTGCACCTCTTCTCTTCGTGCACGTCCCCCACCTACGTGGGTGTGTGTAGATACATACCTGGACAGATGGCATGTGCGTTCGTGACACATAAAAAATTTGACACATGCAATGTGTGTGAAATAGAGGCCTCTCGATATCATATATAGAGGGGCGATCAATGAGAAGAGAGGGAGGGGTCATAGATATCGATAGAGTCGAAGAGAGGATCAAGTGGGTTGGTGCGAGATCGATGAAGAGAGCCATCGAAATTGTGTGTGTGCAAGTCAAAGATATAGGGCGGCTAACCTACCGAAACGTCGGAGGGCACAGGGCAAGTTTGTGTGTGGCAGGGAGACATGACTAGAGCGCTCGATGTATTAGTGTGTGTGGGGGGAGGAGGGGGAGGCAGAGGCCTAACTAGAGAGGTAGAACGACTCGTATATGTGTTGAGAAGGAGAGACCCAGCTATGTGTTAACAGAGATCAGTCGGCATCCATACATAACTGAATGACGGGAAATAGGTTGGACAAAGATATATATATATATATATATATATATATATATATATATAAAGAGAGAGAGAGAGAGAGAGAGAGAGGAGAGAGAGGAGGAGGAGGGAGAGGGATAGAGTGTTGGATGGGTGATGGAGTTTCTTCTCGAAGATGATGGGAGAGGCCTACTAGACAAACTAAGGGTAGAAGTGCAATATTATCAATAAGAGTGGGGATGTGTTTCTGTGTGTGCCTGTGCATGATAGATGTGTCGAGACACGTGCATGGTTGATGAAGGGGAACCATGTGTTTGGTAAGCAAACCTAACTAGATAGATAGATCAATTGTTGTTTGTTGGAGGAAGGGAGAAACATAACTAATGAGGTAGATCGATCGACGTGTGGGGAAAAATGAGTTATAAGTACCTAGCTAGCTATATGTATAGCGGGAGATCGGTTGGTGTACATCCATTTGTTAGAGGCTAATAAGGCCAAGTGAGACGGATAGGCAGAGAGAATGGAACTAGGAGGTGGTGCGAGATGCCGAGCTACTAGCTAGATAGGGGGAGGAGTGTGCGATTGTGAGATCGATGAAAATAGGGGTGAGAGTTTACACATGTGTGGGACCATATGAGAGACACGAGGCATGGACACAGAAAGGAGGAGATGGAAGGTGCGTGTGTATGTTGTAGGCAGACATCGCTGTAGAGGTTAGATCGGTGTGTGTTAGAAAGGAGATGTGGAGACTGTGGGAGAACGACCTTAAAAATAATGTGCGCGATGGATAGAATGCTGAGGGAGGGGGAGGGCGAGGAGGGCATGTGCATGTACGAGTTAAAGTTAGTGCTAGCTACAAAGGATAGAGAATTGTGTGGGTGTAAGAGACTAAGAAAGATGATAATTTCATATGAAAGTGGATTCATATATTGGAATAGGAGATCATAGTGCTATAAACATATGCATGCATGAATATAGCGGTGATACGCGTGCTGTGGTTTTGCACATGTTATACCATAACGTGATAATGCATGGCGTTTGCAACTCACAACTAAATGTCGAATAATCTAAACCATACTATACATAAAACAATCTCACATTTTATTTGAACTTGTGATAATGTGTGGCGTTTGCAGCTTACAACTAAATATCAAACAATCTAAACAATACTATATATAGAACAATCTCACATTTTATTTTAATTTGTGGTAATGTGTGGCGTTTGCATCTCACATATAAATACTTGTAGGAGTAGGGAGAGGAGCACCATACATTATGTGATAAACACATTATACATATGAGACATGGTTTAGATTATTAAGATCTAGCTAGAGCTTGAAATGTACTGTGATTTGAAATCAACATAAAGTGGATTCAAAAAATCGAGTTCGAGTTCATATAGTACACATAGTTCATATCTAACACGACGGTAATCATGTGGTGTGTTGTGAATATAATACACAAAAGATGGTTTAACTTGACAATAATGATGATTGTAAATCTTATTAAAATAGAGAAACAAATTCAAATGGTTTGACTTCACAACAATCATTATTGCATATCTTATTCAAATAGAGAAACGAATTCAAATTTAGTTCATATTGAAGCGGTAGTATATACGTTTGGAATGCACTAAAACGTTCATTTGAGTAGCAGGTGGCATGCATTATACACATAGCAAAATATTTTAATTGAACATAACATGTGATGAGGACATCAATACCAATGTTACACCCACAACCCCTGCTGCTATACAAAGTGGACCAATTACTAGAGCTCGCGCACATCAATTGAATTATCAGGTATTTTCGTTTCTTGGTAACGATTCTAATGTTCATGGGAATATGATGCTGCCTAAATTGGATACATTTGTTTAGCTTACAAATGAAGGGCCTAGTTTGGACAAGAAAGATGAACCTTGGAGCAAGTTCAAGCATGGAGATGATGGCATGTGCAAGGGGATCAAGAACGGAGTTACAAGTGATGACTTCAGGACTTTGAAGCCACCATAAGGAGTGCATGAAGCCTTGGACGAAATATACAAGATGCCACTTCATAAATTTCGTCTAGAGGATATTCTAGGTGCTGCGTCACCTTATTATTGGGCCAGGCCCATGTATTTTCGAAATACTTAAGTATAGGCCATTTTTAGAGTCCGTATGTGTGGGAAAACAAGAGTTAGGGTTGGTTTCAGACCCCTCCTCCAAGGGCCACGAAATTCCCCCCTCTTCCGCCATATATACAGCCCTTAGGGCGTCATTTAGACTTTGGGTTTTGTTTAGATTAAAAGTTCGCCATAACTGCAACTTTGCGTACTTTGTTTGTGTCCAGTGACCAGACCAAGACGTCACAGAACCCCACCTTCATCAATAAAGATTTCCTCTTTTATTCGCAATATCCAGATTGCAATCTCAGTTTCTTGCTTGTTCTTCGTTTGCTTGCAGGAAATAGACCCTCGTGGTCAGGTTGATCGTGCTCCGACGTGGTCAATAACCCCACGGAAGTTGGCTTAGCGATTGCTAAGGCACGACGTCTCGCACGTTCGTAGTCAGATCATCAAGGTCGACTCCCACTGAAAACGATAGCCACCATCTCATCGAAACATCGGGACACCTTTGCCTCTATCAAGTGGTATCAGATTTCCAGGTTGCTCGGTGAGATTTTACAGTTTTTCGTAGTTTAGATCGAGTATGTCCTTCATACCTACAGTCCACAAAAAATCCAAAAAAAATTAGTGTTAGTTCATCATATTCGAACCAATCTGATCCTTTGCATAGTCGTTTCAGTATTTTGCTTTGTTGAATTTGCGGTTGCATCGCCGTGTCTAGTTGCTGGTCTTAGAGTCTAGTCTTTTAGAGTTTCGAGTTCTGGTCACGCCACCGCCGCACCATCATCATCGCCCCTGCCATCTACCGCCACCGCTTATCCACCATCGATCTGTCTACATATACCATCACCCATCCGTATCCATATACCACCACCAATCTGTATCCATATACCACCATCGCTGCCATATCCTACCACCATATATCCACCACCAATCTGAGTTCCTTTCATATTAGGTTTGTTTTCGAGATCCGTCTAATTTCCGATTCGTGTTTTCTTACCTGAGTAGGTTTTGAAAAAAAAAGAGTCTGGAGACCCCCGGGCAGTTTTTAGGCCAAAATTTTCACAGGCAAAAATATTTTTCCCTATCCTATTTTTAGGCTTTTCTGAGTCTTTTGAGCCACGTGCCATCATAGTGATTTTTTTCGCACTTTTTCGTCATTGCTGCCCTGATTTCCAAAAAAAGTCAAAAAAAATTCGTGCCCATCGTGTCAGTTTGACGAGGGAAGAGTTTTGAGACACTCGCCATTATAGTGATTTTTTGCAAAAAAAGAGGTGCGCCCAAAAAACAAAGCGAAAAAAATTCTAGAGTGTGCTTTTCCCTTGTTTACATGCAGCGCTGTGATTTTGATAGTGTTCTAGGCTCACGTCTCTAGCATGGTCTAGCCTAGGGCTAGCACAGTACCGTCATTGAGCGTTTATTCAACTTTGCATCTCTGAATTGATAATTGCTGACCCTTTTGCTACCATATTATAAGCCTTCCCAGCTCCACATACATCTACGTTGTGTGTTTGACTCTCCCTGGTAATCGCTCTATCCAAGCTTTGAGAGTTTTGACTACGACGGTTGCCGATCACTGCTTGCTGTTGGGTAAGAACTGGTAAGAATTTGAGATTTTCTTGACGGATTTGTGACACCCACCACCACCTCTGTTAGTAGTCTGTAGGATCATATTCTTGTGTGTTTGTATTGCTGCTAACCATGGTAGGATCACAAGCCGACGAGACTGACTGGGAGAACATGACAAATAAGGAGTTGCATGATAAATTTCAGCAAATGATGTGTGGACAGGTGCAAGATGTGCTAAACAGATTTGAAGAGGCCATGGAGAATATAGATGGCATGGAGAAGATGTTCGAAACAAAGCTCGATAACAAGTTTAATGAATTGCTCGTGTGTATTCCACCACCACCACCGGCAGCACCTAATGCACCTCTACAGCAACAACAACAACAACAACAACGTCGCCTTCCAAATCAAGTGGGACGAGCACAGCGCATTCCCATTGACCCTGGGAAAAATTCTGGTGCCTCTGTTGATGCTTCTGTAGCTCCTGCTGCTACTGTAGAGGTGGAGGACCATTACGAGGATGAGGTTGATCAAAATTAGAACTACGTGCAACCACCAACACCACCACCACCAGGTCGTCCACAGGTATATCATCAAAAGTCAAGCCAAACTGAACCGTAGACATGCTAAATGGGTTGAATTCATTGAGACTTTCCCTTATGTCATTAAACACAAGAAGGGTAAAGAAAATGTTATTGCTGATGCATTGTCTCGTCGTTATACTATGCTTTCACAACTTGACTTTAAAATATTTGGTTTGGAGACCATCAAAGATCAATATGTGCATGATGCTGAATTTAAAGATGTATTGCAGAATTGTAAGGAAGGGAGAACTTAGACAAAGTTCATTCTTAACGATGGATTTGTGTTTCGTGCTAACAAGCTATGCATTCCAGCTAGCTCCGTTCGTCTTTTGTTGTTGCAGGAGGCGCATGGAGGAGGATTAATGGGACACTTTGGCGTCAAGAAGATGGAGGATATACTTGCTACACATTTCTTTTGGACAAAGATGAGACGGCATGTTGAGTGTTTTGTTGCTCGCTGCACTACATGTCAAAAAGCTAAGTCACGACTGAATCCTCATGGTTTATATATGCCTTTGCCTGTACCTAGTGCTCCTTGGGAGGATATATCTATGGACTTTGTTTTAGGTTTACCTCGAACAAACAAGGGGAGGGATAGCATATTTGTTGTCGTGGATAGGTTCTCGAAAATGGCACACTTTATACCATGTCATAAAAGCGATGATGATGTTAATCTTGCTGATTTGTTCTTTTGTGAAATTATTCGCTTGCATGGTGTACCAAATACTATTGTTTCAGATCGTGATAATAAATTTAGTAGCCACTTTTAGAGATGTTTATGGGCTAAGTTGGGGACTAAACTACTTTTTAGTACTACTTGTGACCCCGAAACTGATGGACAAACTGAAGTAGTCAATAGAACATTGTCTACTATGCTTAGGGCTGTTTTGAAGAATAATAAGAAAATGAGGGAAGAATGCTTGCCTCATACTGAATTTGTTTATAATCATTCATTGCATTCTACAACTAAGATGTGCCCTTTTGAAATTGTGTATGGTTCCCTACCTCGTGCACCTATTGGTTTGTTGTCTCTTCCATCTTCGAAGAAGGTTAATTTTGATGCTAAAGAATGTGCTAAATTGATTTTAAAAATGCATGAGTTAACTAAGGAAAACATTGAGCATATGAATGCTAAATATAAACTTGCTGGAGATAAGGGTAGAAAACATGTTGTGTTTGCACCTGGAGATCTTGTATGGTTACATTTGCGTAAGGATAGATTTCCTAATTTGTGCAAATCAAAGCTAATGCCACGTGCTGCTGGTCCTTTTAAGGTGTTAGAGAAAATAAATGATAATGCATATAAACTTGATCTGCCTGCAGATTTTGGGGTTAGTCCAACTTTTAAAATTGCAGATTTGAAGCCTTATTTGGGCGAGGAGGATGAGCTTTCGTCGAGGACGAATTCATTTCAAGAAGGGGAGGATGATGAGGACATCAATACCATTGTTACACCCACAGCCCCTGCTGCTATACATATTGGACCAATTACTAGAGCTCGCGCATGCCAATTGAATTATCAAGTATTTTCGTTTCTTGGTAACGATTCTAATGTTCATGAGAATATGATGCTGCCTAAATTGGATACATTTGTTTTGCTTACGAATGAAGGGCCTAGTTTGGACAAGAAAGATGAACCTTCGAGAAAGTTCAAGCATGGAGATGATGGCATGCGCAAGGGGATCAAGAACGGAGTTACAAGTGATGACTTCAGCACTTTGAAGCCACTATAAGGAGTGCATGAAGCCTTGGAAGACATATACAAGATGCCACTTCATAAATTTCGTCCAGAGGCTATTCTAGGTGTTGCATGACCTTATTATTGGGCCAGGCCCATGTATTTTAGAAATACTTAAGTATAGGCTGTTTTTAGAGTTAGGGTTGGTTTCGGACCCCTCCTCCAAGGGCCACGTACCCCCCCCCCCCCCACTTCCTCCATATATACAGCCCTTAGGGCGTCATTTAGACTTTGGGTTTTGTTTAGATTAAAAGTTCGCCATAGCTGCAACTTCGCATACTTCGTTTGTGTACAACAACCAGACCAAGACGTCACAGAACCCCACCTTCATTAATAAAGCTTTCCTCTTTTATTCGCAATATCTAGATTGCAATCTCAGTTTCTTGTGTGTTGTTTGTTTGCTCGCAGGAAACCGACCCTCGTGGTCCAGTTGATCGTGCTCCGGCATGGTCAATAACCCCTCGGATGTTGGTTTAGCGATTGCTAAGGTGCGACGTCTCGAACGTTCATAGTCGGATCGTCAAGGTCGACTCCCACTGGAAACGATAGCCACCTGATCGAAACATCGAGACACCTTTGCCTCTATAAAAATGATTCAAAGTTTTGAATGGGATTTGTAGTGCGAATTGATTTGGTACAGTAGACGGGACTAGACTCTCTTGTGTGGTGCGAATTGATTTCTTTTTGTTTTTTCGTCGACGGAAGTGCGAATTGATTTGGTACATTACACGTTAGGCTTGTCCGGAAATTTCAACCCGCTCCTTGTTACCCCAAAATATTTAAGATACTTCTTTGTCTCGTCGTGCTCCGAAAACTCCCTCCATCTCAACCCGCGCCTTGCTATCCCAAAATTACAACGCGCGCGAAAACTCCCACCTCCTGCGAAATACTGACACGTGAAATGCCCGTGATACCCCTGAACCGAAAGAACCTCCTAGCACAAATAGGTGGGGGTACTTCCGTAACTTACCCCACATTTTGGACAAGCGGGTCCCTAAGCCATGGTTCCGCACTCCCATCCCATCAGCCACCCATTCGTACATCGAGGCCACGAAAACCCATGAAGCCCCACACCCTCCTCCATCCGCCACCTATCCGGATCCCCTTCCCCAATGACGTCTTCCACAGCAACACTTCGACGTCCCTCATCCACCGTACCGGAAGAGGATTCATCGTCGATCTCGTCATCCCGCCGGTTCAGCCACCCTGTCCTCCACCTCCAAGGAGCTGCCCCGAGGTTCCCCTCGTCTTTTGCGCCACCTCCATTCCCACACCGCCGTCTTCACCTGCACCACTGAAAGAGCATCATCATCACTGTTTCCTCGAATGAAGCTGAGGCCTAATCGGCGCCACCAGAGCGGTTGTACACTAATTGCCGCATTTTCTTCTTGATTCGAGCTCACGGTGCTGCCGGCGCTCAGTCCCGAGCCGACACGGCGTGGCTCCATCCATGGTGGTGTCGCCGGCAACTTCCTCCATGGCGTCGCTCCCTCGGCGGCGGGTCCACATCAGTAGGAGCTGCTGCTACTTTAGCTCTCGCTGACGCTGCTGCTCTGCTCTTGCTCTCGGTCCCCTGCTTGGTCTGCTCTTGCTATGACTCTTGCTCTTGCTCGCGCTGCTGCTCTCACACTTGCTCTTGCTTGCGATGCTGCTCCGATTTAACTACACTTCAGTCGATTGAATCAAATTTTGTGTAAGTCGATTTTCAAGGGGTGGGGGGGGCTTGCCAGAGTTAAGGTAGAACCAGCCGCAGCGGGGAGGGGGGCTCGCCGGAGATGTACCCCACTATCTATCTTAGGGTACAGGGTGGGGGCGGTGGTCGCCAGCGGTGGTGGGGCGGTGGCCTGGGGATTGCTGGAGAAAAAGCTCAGCACGGGGGGGCGAGAGGGATGGCCGGGGCGGCGGCGGACCGGCGGTGGGGAGTGGTTTCGGGGCGGGCGGGGGACCGCACCGCCGGCCGCGGGCGGCGGGGGCCGGCAGTTTGGCCGGTGGTGGCTGGCGGCTCAGGGTAGCCTCACCTAATGCTGCCACACGACCAGCTATCCCGTCTCTCGCACATGTTGCTGCTGCTTTCCTGCTACTAGTGCGTTTAGTTTCGACAGCAAAATTCAGTTTCGGTAGTTAATTTTAGTTTCAACAGTTAAATTCAGTTACGACAGTTAAGTTCAGAGATGAGCGGATGATGTATTTTACATGTAGCACTTTGTGGTTATGTATTTTACGTCATCTATTGGAGATGCTATTAGAATTCCACTTAGGTTAACGTTGTCTCTCTTGTCTGCTTCAGCCTCGGCATCATACAACTCACCGGAGCTGCTCCAACGAACAAACCCTCCATGACAGCGGAGCAGTACCCCGAGCTCCATCTCCATATGCCTAAGATCTTCTTCCCCTCCTCCGACAGTCAAGTCAGCCGGAGCATCCTCACCGACCAACCCAATCACGCTGAGATCGACATGGCTTTGCCAAAGAGGTTGTACACTTGTTGCATCTCTTTTTTTTTACTCTACATGTTATATATATTGTCCACTGAGCACACGTAGTAACGTGAAATACGATTATTTTATCCTACTATATGACAAGTAGTGAGGTACCAGGCAACTTTGCTATCTGTGATGGACTCTCTTGAATGCCATCATTATTTATCTCTGCGCGTTTGAGGTGTGCATTTATCGATGGGCCTGGGAGTTGAGCTAGTAGGGAAGTGGCCTGGGTCCAAAGTAATAGAAGTAGCACAAAAACATTTTTTGAGTGTAGGCTTTTCCTTGCTCAAGCCTGCCTACTAGAATCGCCAGTTCTTGAAAGTAAAAGTGAAGGAAAAACATAGGAATTGGAATGTTTCCTATGGTACTACTATTCATGAATTTGGTTCAAAGGAATGGAGGAAAGGAAAATTATAGGATTTGTTCCTTTAGTGTCTCCTTGAAAGAAAAACTATAGGAATTTTAATTTCCACTTCTCCTCCTTTTCAAATTCCTATTCATGAAGCACAACACTAAGAGATAGTAGCATAGTAGAATTATAACCTTACATTTTTTTGTGGTTTGACTTAATCTCACCATGCTTCTTTGCATCATGTGATCTTCCAATTCTTGTGAATCAAACACCCAGATTGGCAGAAATCCTATGTTTTTAATTCTCTGTTTTGCACGTGCATTCCTATCCTATTCCTACCTATTTCCTATGCCTGCATTGTTAGAATCCTCAAATTCAAACAAGCCCTTACACAAATACTTTTGTTATAGATATGTGTCAAAGAAAACCTTGTGTGATTTGTCCTGCTCCTGTCACGCTGTGTGCCACCCCACCTCATTTGCCCGAACAACAAAAAGGTTCACCACAACAGGGATCCGCTCTCCAGGCTTCCTTTCGCCGCCTTAGATCTTCTTCCCCACCGCCGGTAGCCACGACAACTGCATTACCATCATCAACTAAGCAGATGACCTTGAGGACTACACGGGTCCGCAAGAGAGGTCGCACTCTTCCGTGTCTGCTTACGTTATGCATCGCTTAATATGATGACATGCTACTTTATCATCGTGTTCACCTATTAGACTCTGAGTCAGGTCCAAAGTAATGCTGAAACTTGAGTTTTTAAATGGTTGTGGGGTACATATTAGGGCAGCAATCCGTACTATCTATCTACTATCTGTTTAATCTCGGGTGTCTACTATGAGTTTCATGTTGGGTGCAAACGAACATTAAAGGAGCCATTATCTGTATTTTTTAACTAAAGCTATTATCTGCCTGCTCTCATTGGTTTTGGGTCTATCCACAGTTTTCTACCATCACTCTGGATTTGTGCATGCACTCCTTACATAATCTCGCTATGTTTTATTCCTATGCATGTCAGTTATTGTACACAATGGAACTAAACATGTAGAGCAAAAGAGACGAGTCTTGCGTGGCAATAAAATTTCATGCAGACGTCGCTCCATGGTGGGCGCAAAGGCAGCCCCCCTCCACCCATTTAGGATTGTAATCAAGAGGAAGATAACTGTTCTGAGGGGGATTCAGAAGGAGAAGACCACTCCTATTTACCCCCTGAGGTCTTCGCTCTAACTTGGCATGTTGATGTTGGTAATATCATGCATATGATGCCTTGCATTGCTTATTGTATACATCAAATATGTCATCTACTTAGTTTAGACATGCTTTGTGTCAATGCCAGCTGTTTAGTTTCTTTATCGTATATGTGAATCATGCAATGCCATCTTGTTTAGCCAGTCATCATATATGTGAATTTTGCAATGCAACCATGATTAGCCAGTCATCTTATATGTGAATTATATCATGCCATCATTTTTTTAGTACGTGTTAAATTTGTCAACAATTTCAGTACATTCAATTACTCTTGCTGTGCATCAGCCATTCAACACGGTCATGGAAAAATCTGAAGTGGAAACAAGGTCTTCACAGCAGACAATGCTATCTGACGAAGCGCGTGTCTTGTTGGTTACAGATAGCTCCTCAGAGGAGGATTCAAAGACAGATGACCAGTCATATCCCCCCCCCCGAGGTGCATGTTCTAACTTGGCAGGGTTATGTTGCTCATATCGTGCGTATGGTATCTTGCATTGCTATGTCATTTGCTTAGTTTAGACATGCTTTGTATGAATGCCACCTGTTTAGTGTCTAATAACCATATATGTGAATTATTCGATGCCATCTTGTTGCGAGACATTATATATGTGAATTATGCAATGCAATCTTGTTGCAAGGCATTATATATGTGAATTATGTAATGCCATGTTGTTTAGCCAAGCGTCATATATGTGAATTATAAAATGCCGTCCTTTTTTGTATTTCTCGTTGCATTTGTCGACAATGTTTGTATATTCAACTGCTCTTCCTGTGCATCGGCCATTTGAATTGGTGATGGAGAAATCTAGAGTGAAACCAAGGTCTTTAGAGAAGACAATGCTACCTACTGAAGCAGATATCTTGCTGCTTACAGATAGCTCTTCAGAGGGGGATCCAGAGGCAAATGACCAGTCCTATTATCCCCCTGAGGTGTATGCTCAAACTTGGCAGGGTTATATTACTCATATAATGCATATGTTGTATTGCAATGCTTAGTTTTTACATCATATACACAATACTGAATGCCATCTCTTAGCTGACACATCATATATGCGATTGCCCTCTTCTCACTTGCTTAGTATATAAATCATATATTTGAATTATATCATGCCAAGATGTTTACATAGACAGCATGTATCTGAATTATGCCATGCCAACACATTTTCTGAAGACATCATATAGTTATATCATCTCATCCTGTTTACATAGTCATCATGTTTTGAATTATATCATTCTATTCGTGAATTATATCATGCCATCATGTTTCCATTGACGACATGTTTGTGATTTATGGCATGTCAATAACTTTAATAGACACATCGTATAGTTATATCATGTCATATTGGTTACATAGTCATCATATTTTGAAGTATGTCATTCTATCATGTTTACTTAGCCATCATACATGTGAAATTGTGTCATGCTATCCTGTTTAATTAGCCATCATATATGTGAAATTATGTCCTGCTATTCTATTTGGTTAGACAACATAAATGTGAATTATTTCATGCCCTGTTTTCCTCCCTACTATCCATTACACCTGTCTATCTTACAATGTCTGTACATTCAATTAATTTTCTTGTTTATTAGCCATTTCAGTTGGAGGGGGTGATGGCAGTATCCGTGGGAGTAAAAACACGGTCTTCAGAAAAGATCGTGCTACCTGTCGATGCAGATAGAACCACGGCTGTACTTTCCCAAGAACCAACCCCACCACACATAACCCAGACTCACGCAGATTGTACCCCTACCCAGTTGGACAGAGAACTAGCTACACCCCTTCTAACCCCAACCCTAGCAGATAGTAACCCAGTTCAAGTTGACATAGCACCGTCTCCACAACAGAGCACCCGAACACGAGTAGTTAGTAAGGCAACTGCAGTGCCCAAAGCACGAGGACCACCACTCTGAACCCCAAGTCAATGCTTAAAGCAGAAGAAGAATTGTTCTCAGGTCAGGCTCCATAGCTATGGTTCGTACTACTTTGCTCTTGCATCACTGTATTTACTCATACCAACTAATTTCAAATTTGAAGGACGCAATTGAAACTCCAATGGCGCAACAGGTATTTTTTAAACCTATTTCTTTAACGTGTTTGTTGTTGTAACTTGCTCTATGTTGATTTCAGTTTCAATAGAATAAACAGTTATGTTCTCATGCCAATGCACATTACAAGTGTTGTTATTGCTCTATAGTTTCCCACACTTATATTATGTCTACTCTACTTTGTCTTGAACAAATATTATTTGGACTGTGTCTCTATCTTGATTTGGCAACGAAACTAGATTAATATAGACCATACAGTGAGCATACTACATAGATATATGTTTGTTTCATGCTATTATCTTGTCCACCTAACTATTGAACTGGTTTACCAAAATGAGTTTCATATACTACATTGTAAACTTGTGATGTGTTTGTTTATTTCTCTTTTAGAACGTGGATAAAATATTGGAGAAGAGTACCCCGTTATGCAATGGTAAAGGAAGTAATGCAGATAAGGTTCAAGATAGTGAGACATCCCTATTGGTCTCCAAGAAAGCTGATAAAAACTATATTGAAGACACTGAGACAACCCCAAAGTCCTGTCTTGATGTAGTGTTCGAGTTACTGGCTACTAGTGCTGGCACCAGCTCTTCGAACTCGCTGCCTGAATCAGTTCGGCTTCTTGAGTCTCAACTTCAAGTTGAAAGACATCGCTCAGATGTTATGCGACAGGAAGCCTAAGGACTGAGGAAGTCCCTGCAGAATTCAGATGCATACTTTCTAGTGCAACAACAAGTGCTGGAGGATTTAAGATCCAACCAAGAGAAAGTTAATAAGCTTGCTAAGCATCTTGCCAGCATTATGGGTACCCATGGTATTGTTTCTTGAGCTCTTCTGAAGTGGTTTTAGTTCTGGACTTGTTTTGCTGTGGCGTTTATTTGCATTGGTCGACAACTTTGACAACCAGTCTATATGATATGTTGCTTTGTTCCCTATATTTGCACAAGTGGCGAACTTTGATGCCCAGTGGATTTAATATGTGTAATAGCCATGATAGCCTAGTGTAAGTTGCTTGCCTATTTATTTCCTTGTTGTCTTGTTTATTTGTTTGCGTGTAGTCATTGCAGTTCTCTTTCCGTGGTTTGCTAGTGGTTGCAATAAACTATTTTTTAAAACTAGGCCACAATACCATGGGCTACATATTTACTATAGTTACCAAGGGCCTCCTATAGGTCGTAGAAACAATGGGCCTTCTAAGGGCCATAGAAACAATGGGCCTTCGACGGGCCGTAGCATCAATAGACCTTCTACATGTCGTATGATTGATAGGCCAAACATGGGGCAATAACAGACCGCATTATGGGTCATAAACAGGCTAAATTTGGAATCGCCCGTTCATGGGCCGATATCGTATTTGATGACGCTATGAAAATAGCCCAACCGATTAACGGGCCGCAAACGGGTCGATTGTAACCGTGGGCTGAATTTGTCCCACAAGCAGAAAAGGCCAATAATGGGCCGTAAGTAACCAAATGCTGGAAATGAGCCCAAGAATAAATGGGCCCTGAGAAGGCCGAAAGATAACACGGGTTGGAAATGGCCCAATGGAATAATGGGCCGTTAATGGGTATAAAGGGGTACACTGTTCATTGCGGGCCAGATTCACCACGGGCCGTTAATGGGCCAAGAGTTACAAATGGCCTCGTATGGGTCGAAAGACATCATGGGCCATACATGGGCCGGAAGTTACAACGGGATGGGGTCGTATTGGACGGCCCAGATGAAGCTACTGGGCTTAATTCCGATAGGCCATAATGGTCCGTGAGTTAGCGGGCCGTAAATGGGCTATATACGAACAGACCGTTAATAGGCTTTCCATGGGTCGGCCCATTACCTTTTGACCAAGTCAAATGGGCTGGCCTTTTCACCAGAATGGGCTTCTGTTGGGCCATGCCACATGTCGACGTATCATAGGCGCCTCCTGTTGAATGAATGGATGACATCTGTTCCAACGGTGAGCCAACACGTGTTTCCTCCAGCCAATGAGAATTTTACACATGGAAAATCCTCATTGGTAGGGGCTGTTAGCGGGTTATCGGATCCAAAACCAGACCGATAGCTTAATGGCGACCCGTTACAGTGGATGCCACATGTCGGTCACCCTTGACGAAAGCACTTCCATGACGAGCAATTTATCGTCATGGAAGTGGACACTTCCGTGATGATAATTTTGCTAATGTCATGGAACACTTCTATGACAACACAGGTATGACTATCTTGATTCTATCATAAAATCATCATGGATGTACATGCATGACAGAAAATGTGACCTATCGTGACAAACACGTATCATCACAGAAGTGTCTTTTATTTGTAGTGTGGGCGGGCATGAAGGCCAACTGGATCATCCTCATCCACCAATCCGGTAGTCCATGTCGTCTCATGGATGTCTAAAATCAGCGAGAGATGACCCTTCCATCATTAGATACCGCCGGCATCGAGCCTCGCGGCCCGCCAGACATTCCTGCCTACTACGCACGAGACGCCTCGAGCTTTTGGTGTGACCTCCATTTGCTGAAGGTTGTAATATGCGAAGTGCCCACACCATCAAACGACTACATATATTACAAGCTCATTGCCTTGTTTGACATGGGATTATTGTATCTTGAATCCGGTCGCCATACATGGTTATGGCTCATCATCAATCATGTTGACCCTCCATTTCTATCTGATGCTATAGTGCACGATGGCATCGTTTACGCGGTCGACACACAGATTGGCTGCATATACTGCTGGAATCTATCGTCGTGTAATTGTTCTATCTCATCTGATCTTTTCCATATGAATACGACTGCATGTTGATTGTTAGAAATTTAGAATAGATAGTATGTCTATAACCACATCATTGCTATATGTTCCTCTCATTTCCTATATATTTTATGACCACACATGTTATTGTTAGAGTTGATATGAGAACAATTGGCATCTAATGATTTTTAGAATAGATATTATGAGTATAACCTCATGATTGCTATATGTTACTCTCATTTCCAAGATTTATATAACCAGACATGTTGAGTTGATATGAGAACAGTACTAACTTCAATGTTAGAATATGAGTAGGCCCTGTCATAGTTGTTTTCCTCTCATTTTTACATGATGTTTGAACCATGACATATTGCTAGAATATAAAAGCCATTGGCTTAAGTTTTTAACTTGGGTTATGATTATGACCACGCACTACTTCAGTATGCTGCTAACGCGACACTACGATCAGAGACCCTTCGACGAAACTGTGTGCGATGCAATAATCGCAAACGGTGGTGTAAAAAAACCATCAAAAAAGGTGCAAAACATTTGCAATGGAGGATGCATCAAACATGGTCCAGATTTTAGTTGCATGTGTGATGCAGGGCATATGGTTCAGTTCAATTAACTGTTTGCGATGAGGAGGAACAAAAAAAGGGCAACCAGATGAAGGTGTGTGCGATATACAACATATGGTTCACTTGGATGAACTGTTTATGATTAGGCAACACAAATGAAATGGTCAACCAGATCAAGGTGTGTGTGATATACGATATGCGGTTCACTTGGATGAACTGTTTGTGTTGAGACAAGAGAACAAAAACGGTTCAATATAACAAGATGTGTGTGATATGCGGCAAACAAGTCTGTAATGAGAAATGTGTGTGAAGACCGATAATAACACAGACGGTTGCTGCTAATAAGATGTGTGTGTTATGCGATGGGATTGCATACAGAACAACAACATTATGTACACACTTATAAGGACATGGTTGCATAATCAAATTAAACATCCACATACAAAGGTGGCTACTACAACCATGGCATTTGCACACACTAAAGTAAACTATTACATGCATAATTACATAGGTGGCTACTACACACATGACATTTACCCACACCAATAAAGTAAACTATATATTACATGCATGATTAACTAGCATAAACGATCATCTGATCATCATCTACTTCGTGTGACGCTTGCTCTGCTTGTGGCTCGATCCAGGCTCGTCGATTTGGCTAACGAGGCACTTCCTCATGTCAACGAACCGCCTGTGCATTTCGTAGCATCTGTACACGCTCTTGGCCGCGAACCCGAGGTGACGTTCATCCAGTTGCCTCATCTAGGCCCCATGCCAGGATAAGGGACTTGTTCTCTAGGCATCCCACTTCATCTTTTCATACTAGGGGTCACTGATGGCCGAGGCGAGTTCGACCAGGGAGTCCTTCTTCGTGGTGCCCCAGACCCTATAGTGGTCACGAATTTCGACAAGGTTCTTGCAGGCCAAGCCCATAACACTGAGTGCTTTTACATCGTCCGTGGTTTCCACCATGGCGAACTTGTAGTCGGTGATGTTAACAAACCTGTTGAAATGGTCACAAGGCTCTATGCCATGTAGTAGTGGTAGATGAGGACATGATGGCGCATGCACAACTAGGTGACGGCAAGCTTCTGATCCATACCGGGACGACTGACGGTGTACTGAAGGTCGATGCCGACCACATTGTACTTGTCTCAAGCAAGCAACTGCTAAACGCTGTTGATGTAGTCGTCCACCACGACCGGGTCGATGGTGTACACCACCGAGAGATACGTCTCCCTTGCGTGGGTCTCCACTCTATGCTCGCCGAAGTCCATTAGAGCGCCGCTAGACATCCCCTCTCTATGTGTCCTCGTGGGTGTGCTTGTTGTGTTGTGGGGCGCGATCAAAAGGTTGAAGAGACTAAGGTTATAATGGCTGCAGGAATTAAAGGGGAAGCCGGACGGCCAGGAATATCGGCAGGCCCTGATGGCAGTTCTAATTTGCAGCGCGTAACTCCATCGTGCCGCATGTAACTGCATCGTGTGGCAACACGCGTGAAGCAACCGCATTCATATGGGGCCCCCGACGTGATCGTGCACATGCCCAACTGCTGGCAGAGCGCGTGCGAAGGGACGCGAGCAGAGCGCTCTATGGTCGCCTCAATGGCGAGCAACCATATATATATATATATACATATAGGAGTTGAACACACAAGAAAAAGGTGTCCACAAGCCCGGTGCGCCGACAGACGCGAGTAGAGCGTGCCGTGGTGCCTAATGGCGAGCAGAGCTTGCCGAGGGACTCGAGCAGAGGCCGATGCAGTGATAGGTGGCAAATAAGACGAGCTGTGCGAGCGATGTCGGAGACATCAAGCATGAATCAGATTAGAGTTGCATGTGCGATACGTGATATACAATTGATCCATCCGAGCTGTTTGTGATGGAATAAGCTATGTGTGTTGCGGGCAAACGCTTGCTGGTATGTAACCTTAAAGTTAACCAAAAAAGTGTTAATGCATGTTACAAAAATTGTATAGCTGGAAACTATGTTCGAATACGACTCCGACGATATAATCTTTGACGACATGCATTCATATTTTATTAGTTAAATCCTAATTATAAACCGGGACGGGAGCATAGTAGGTAATTAAATCGCAAACGTTTTTTATTAACCGTATGTGTATGTGTCCTTTCATCCTCCTCTCGCACGTCTTGTCACCCCGCTGCCGCAGACGGCTTACAGTGCAAGCTTGCGCAATCCGCGGGGGCGTTCTTTTGGCCAAACGGTGGCGCCAATGAATCGTCGGTGAGCCTGTTCCCGCACAACCTTGCAGGTTCCCGCGCAAGCTTCCCGCCCGACTTGGTGAAATCCCCCAAAATCCCAATGCTTACCAGCCTACTATATAAACCCTCACGGCCGATGAGTCCTGCGTCGAATTTCCCCCTCCCTCCCTCTAGCTTATCTTGTCTGCTTCTCCTGCAATCGCCAATGGCACCGGTCTGTTGTTGTTGCTCAGCCACTCTGTCGTCATCAGAGGACAACTCCAGTTGGGAGGCTACACCACGGTGGCGGCGCAGTCCTCGAGGTAGTGTAGTGCGTGTGGCGTCCCTATTGGGTGTGCGCGGAACACCCACCACACGCTCTGCCGCCGCTGCCTGTCGGTAGCTATTGCCGGCCGACGTTGCCGCCACACCATCGCCGAAAGCCAGGGCCTCCTCTGGATAACATGATTGTCGCGCCTTCGCGGCTGACGACTCTTCGAGTGGAAGGTGAGTCTCCCGCTACGGTCGAGACCTGAAATTATATTGAGCTTCTTCAAAGAACAGTAGTCTAGCAGGCGGTTTATTCATATAGCCGCAAGAAAATTCATTCAACTCCACGCCCCAGCCGAAGTTATAGCCGGCGCAATGAGTCACCGACAGTTTCCAGCAGCGAGCGGTGCCGGAACCAACCGTGTGGGCATGACCCGTCGTGTGATGATAAAAATGTTCAGGCTTTGATGGATCAGGCTAGGGCACCCCAGGAGGCGGAGCTGGCGGCTCAGTTACCAGGTCATCAACAGCTCCAGCGTAACCCTTCAACATCTATAGAAGTCGGGATGACTTCTAGAACAGTGGGGGTGCCATGCTTAGCACCGGCTCTTCACAATGAGCGGTTGCCTAAAGATTTCAAGGGTCCTCAAAAGGTGCCCAATTACACTGCTGATCAGCCTCCAGAGGCTTGGATTGAGAGCTACGAGTTGGCTATGGAGATGTTAGATGTTAATGACGTTGTGTGTGCCAAGTACTTCACTATGATATTGCATGGGCCGGCTCGAACCTGGTTGAAGGGATTGCCCCCTAATTGTATCAATTCATCGGCGGAGTTGAAAGCGCGTTTTATTCCGAATTTCAAAGACACATGCAAATAGCCTCTGTCTATCATCGACCTAGACGCTTGTGTCCAGGGCGAGGATGAGCTGGCCCACCATTGGGTTCATCGGGTTTCCGCTATTATCCACTCATCGGATAGCATCAACGCAGGCTCTTCTATTCTGATTCTAGAGAAAAATTGTCATTTCACCCCTCTCAAGCAAAAATTACGGTGGCTTAAGTGTCACTACAACGACATGGGAGAGCTCATGGCGGCCCTCATCAAGTACGCCGATTCTCACAATACTAAGGATCCTGGGTCTGATGAGGAGAGGTCCAATAAGGGGAAGAAAAACTGCAATGGAAAAGGACAGCAGTCAAACATGATAGGTCATAACGAGGGTAGTAATGGTAAGCTCAAGCCGCTTGACGGCGGGTCAGATTTTGTGGCCAATACAAATGCATAGAATAACGATTGACATTGGAAGGGTAAGCCATTTCCTCGGGCGAGAGGACCAAAGTTCAACCTTGAAGCGATGTTGAACCAGCCCTGCCCAAAACACAGCTACCAAGATAGATCGTCGACTCACCTGCGGAAAGATTGTTTTATCGTGAAGGAATATAAGAATTCCGGCTGTCACCAGGTGACGTGGGAAACAACGGCCCCATATGGGACCTAGGGGCCCCTTGCTGGTTCGGCAAGGGGGGTGTCATGTTGCACAAAGAGCAGAGGAGCGTGGGGCAACACGACTGAGATCACACAAGCAATTTTACCCAGGTTCGGGCCACCGCAAGGCGTAAAACCCTACTCCTGCTTTGGTGGATTGATGCTGGAAGAATGGTGGTGGAGTGTAGTACACTTTCCCGGCAGGATCGCCTAAGGGCGGCAGTGGCTACGTGCGTATGGATCCATGGGTATCCAACCTTCTAACCCTTGTTAGGCTTGCCATGGGCCTCTTTTATAGGTTAAGGGGTCACCACAATGGCAAAGTAGTCATTATGCACTGATAAGATATCAAACAGTGCTATCATACCTAACCCTGCAGGTTGACAGGGTGCATTAAATGCACCGCTCAATGTAACATCATCGCTTGCCCGGCAAGCCTTGCCGGGCTGTCTTGCCAGCTTCACACCTGCTCGCTCGACACGCACAGGACGGGTGTAGTTTGTAGGTATTCCCTGTAGAAAGAGGCTACCATGTGGCGAATGGCTGCCACTTAGTCACTTTGCGACTTGACACCGCATCGATTGAGGACGTGGGTTGTGGTGGACTAGTTGGGTGAGGTGGTTTTGCCTCCGCGACCCCTGGCAGGCTCTGCAGGGGTGTCTTGGATGTTCTCTTCTGGGGGCAACCCCGACCTCGCCGAGCTTGCCTGTCTGGCAAGGGAGGCTTTTCTCCTGGTGGTATCGTGCTTCTCTGGCTTGATCTTGGTCCTCTTAATCTTCATGTTGGTCCTTCAAAGACCTTGATCTCTTGTGCTTTGGTATGGCCTAGTGTCGTAATCTCGTTCCCGTGCCTGTGCACAGCCCGGGCAACAGACCCAGGGTTTGTTGCACCGACAGAAGCCCCCGGACCTGCCCCGAACGTGCTGCCAAGCATTGTTGGGGTAGGTCCTAATAAGTGCACAAGCAGAAGTGTGGAAGAGGTTGGTCTCTTGAGGTCTTCTTTGCTTCCTCATTATTCTTGAGTTCGAGCCATTTTCTGGTTTCTACACACGTCATGTAAAGTCAATAGTGGTGGGGCCGCCCTTGTAATGGCCCGTGAATGACTTTAACGCACAGGGTAGAAACTGCCAATTCACTCTTCCCACCATGCTCTTATCGTTGTCCACGTACGCCGCATGAATTGCACAGGGTAGGTAATGGAGGCATGTGGCGCAGGAGAGCATCAAGGTGAGGGCCCGGTCTTCTTGAATTGGCGGAGCAGGACAGCGATCTCTTGTTGAGGGAGCGGCTCCCCTCCCCGGTCCGCCTATAAAAGGTGGGGCGAAGGGGGGGGGCAGAGTCATTCATCCTTGCGTCCCCCTTTCCCTGTTTTCCGCCTCCTGCTGGCTATGTCGAAGAGAAGAGCCTGGGGCCAGGCCCGGGCTATAGTCTGAGGCCGGCGTCGCCACACGTTGGTGCTGGTTCTTGGGGAGTAAGTCTGGTCCTTACCGAGCGAGTTAGCACAAGATAAGCATCGCTCAAAGAAATTTGAGGCACAGTAGAGAAATATGTCAACCATCATGCTATGATAGTTATTGTGTTCAACATGGTTGGGACTCAAATTATAGCAAGTGTGTGGCACAACAATAGCATTTTTATTCATGGGGAGCATATGGTGCACACAAGTATTGGAATCATGCAAGGGATGGGGTGGATCAAAACCTCCCAACATGTATGAGGAAGCTATGGGGGTCTCCTCATGAGCAATATCTGAATCATCATATGGAGAAAATTGAGAACATGGCAAGCAATGCATGTTCGAAGCTAGGTGGTCATGGCATGGCATATGAGATAAATGATTCAAAGGAAGCATATCAATATCATCACAAGAAAAACAAATGCCAATAACCATGTGCTTGTCATCTATGCCATATGTGCAAATTGGGTTTATTTTAAGGACATGTGCATAGTCACTATGATGAGATTGAAAATATGACATACTGGAGATCTCATGCATAGCATATGACAAGTCAAGTGAATCATCAAACATGATGTGACCAAGAGAATTATCACAAGAAATCCTATGTAGCATGTTGTCGGTGTCAAAACCGGCGGATCTCGGGTAGGGGGTCCCGAACTGTGCATCTAGGCCGGATGGTAACAGGAGGCAGGGGACACGAAGTTTTACCCAGGTTCGGACCCTCTTGATGGAGGTAAAACCCTACGTCCTGCTTGATTAATATTGATGATATGGGTAGTACAGGAGTAGATCTACCACGAGATCAGAGAGGCTAAACCCTAAAAGCTAGCCTATGGTATGATTGTTGTTGTCCTATGGACTAAAACTCTTCGATTTATATAGACACTGGAGAGGGTTAGGTTTACACAAGGTCGGTTACAAAGGAGGAGATATCCATATACGTATTGCCTAGCTTGCCTTCCACGCCAAGTAGAGTCCCATCCGGACACGAGACGAAGTCTTCAATCTTGTGTCTTCATAGTCTAACAGTCCGGCCAATGGAGATAGTCCGGCTGTCCGGAGACCCCCTAATCCAGGACTCCCTCAGTAGCCCCTGAACCAGGCGATGATGAGTCCGGCGCGCAGTATTTTCTTCGGCATTGCAAGGCGGGTTCCTTCTCTGAATACATCACAGAAGAATTTGAATACGAGGATAGTGACCCTGTAAAATAAGTTCCACATTCCATCGTAGAGAGAATAATATTTTCGCAGATCTAATTTGCTGGCTTGTTTTGGTAGCATGACATTATGTCATGGCCCGGTGATTATTCAAACCGTTTCTTTTAACCAGCCCCGCACATATTGCGAGGCAGTTTTTCGACACATCTTGTCAAAGCAGAGATCGTGTCCCCTTATTGCGGGATTCTCATCAATACGGGCGTGGGTAACCCAACCGCGCCATCAATTGCGGCGCTTGGGGGATAAGCGAGTTTTACCAGGCAAGTGGGGACGCTTAGTTTCGTCCGCTCATATAAAGGGATAAGAATTCACCTTTCTATCCACGCCTTCTTCCTCCTTTGCTCATCCGTTTTCACACACTCGAGCTCTAGCGCCCAAGTCCACACTTCCACCTCAACCTTCTCCAACCATGTCCGGAGCGGGAGGCAACTGGATGGTCTCTTCCGTCACGGAGGGAGACATCAAGAAACTGAGGAGAGCCGGATACCTGCCCGACGACATCGCGCACCGGCTCCCAGATGAGGGGAAACTCATCCCCACCCCAAGGCCCCTTGAGAGGGTAGTATTCCTCACCCATTTCCTCCGTGGACTGGGATTCCCTCTCCATCCCTTCGTCTGAGGGCTCATGTTTTATTACGGCCTGGATTTTCACGATCTGGCCCCGAACTTCATCCTCAACATCTCGGCGTTTATAGTCGTGTGCGAGGCCTTCCTCCGCATCAGGCCCCACTTCGGCTTATGGCTGAAGACCTTCAACGTCAAGCCGAAGGTGGTGGGCGGCCGCCAGGCGGAGTGCGGAGGCGCCATGGTGGGCAAGATGCCCAATGTAACATGGCTCGAGGGCTCCTTTGTGGCTCGAGGGGTGGTTCTATATCACCGAGCCGCGCGACCCTGCATGGACAGCGGCCCCCGAGTTCCGTTCTGGCATCCCCACACGGCTCACCTCCTGGAAAGAGAAGGGCCTGTCCTAGGGTAATTCGAAAGAGCTGAACAGACTCCAAACATGTATTCAAAACATGCTATACAAGAAGCTCAAGCTTGTCAACATAGTCCAAGTTATGCTCATCCGCCGGATACTCCCGTGCCAACAACGGGAGTTCAACTTGTGGGAATTCAATCCGGCGCAGCACCGAACTCTGAACAGGCTCTTCGACATGACTCATGAAGATGCCTGGAGGGTGCTGTTCAAAAGCGTCGAGGTCCCCCCCCCCTATTATTGAGGATCACGGATTCAGCGTGAAGCGCCCAGCCAGTGTGGTAAGCTGCTTTACCTTTCACAGGATACTTATTTTTTATATACATGGACTCTATGCGGGATCTAAACTCCCGTACCTTTGATAGGACTGGCAGAAGATGGCCGGACAGATCGACTGTCCGGCTCCTTTGCCCGAAGGCCCCGCAGACGCTCTTCTGGCGAAGATGCTGACTCCGGCCCTTTATAAGGTGCCGGAGAAGACCAAGAAGGCCAAGGGAACCCGAAAGAGTTCCCGACGCCAGGCGTCGTTGGACTCACCGTCTGATGACTCTGCGGCTCACTCTTCCCCCGAAGATGAGGAAGAAGAAGAAGAAGATGCTCCCCCACCGACTGGGGAAGACAAGAAAAGGAAGGCTGCCCCTACTAGCGAGGCCGGGGGTCCGAGAAGGGAAGGACTATTCTTCCGGACAGTTCCACCACCGCCGATGAAGGATACCAGAGTAACTCATAGGATTCCTTTGTCGCACTGCTTTCCCTAATCGCCGAACATGGTTATGCAGGCCGCCACGAGCCAATATCGAGGTATCATCGGACGGCTCCCTGGGCTCGTCGGACATGGATAGCGATCCGGTCCCAACCGCCACCTCCCCTCATCCTACCAACGACACCGAGGTGTTGTCTCAAGAGGCACCGGATGGAGGGGAGACAGTCCCGAAGGTGCCCCAAGGCGACCTTCCGAACTCCGGGAGCCGAGGGGACGGGGCCCCCGAGAGCTTCAAGTTCGGCCCTCAGCCGAACACCGTGCCGAACCCTCCAGCGGTTCCGGGCTCGGGCAGGCAACCTCCTTCTAAGAGAGGCAAGACGCCTGTGCCGGTGACCTCTGTCCATCCAGAGGCACCGGATAATCTGCTGGAAGTGCTTAGCAGCGCTTCCATCAACGAGGAGCACCGCACTATCATGAGTGCGGTGATCCAGAAGGTTCAGTCCGCCAAGAGCGGATTGACTGAAGCGTGTGCCAGCCTTCTAACAGGCTTCGAGGTAAGTGTTTTAAAATGTAGTAGAAATATTACCGCATAGACAGTAGCCCCTGATGCTTTGTTCGGTGTTGACAAAGAAAAGCCGAACAGAGGATCAAATAATATCGCAGGAGTCTAATATAAGTATGTCAATATGCATATGCAGGCTTCGCTGCTGGCGTCCGCCACACTGACTGCGGAGGTCGCCGTACTGAAGCAGGCCCTCGAGGGGTCCCGGAAAGAGCTCGGCCTTACTAAGAGGCAGCTCGAGGAGAACAAGGGTAAGTAATACCCCGTCTATAGATATGTATATATAAAAAAGGACGCGATTGCCAAATGACAGGATCATTGTATGTTTGTTAGGGGCCACGACCAAGGTGGCGACCCTGAAGCAAGCGCTAACCCAGGCCGAAGATAAAGCGGCCCAGGAGCGCACCGAGCGAGAGAAGCATGAGGCTCCGGTGGGCGAGGTGCAGCAAGAGCTCCAGGCTCTCATGACGAAGCACGAGGCGTTGGAGCTTGACTCCAAGACGCGGGAGTCTGAGCTTGCCGCGGCCCTCAGAGCGCAAAAAGTGCCAAGGCCGAAGCCCAAAAGGCCCTCCAAGAGATCGACGCGATGAAGAAGATAGCAGCGGGTAAGGCTTTCTATATGCAAAGGAAGCATGTAAAAGTAAATTAGCGATTACTTACCCGGATCCGGAGCTCTTCAGGAGCATTCGCAGATTTGCCCCGCAGTGTCCGATGCCGCACATTTTTACCAGGCCCAGGGCGGAAGCTCGACGGAGAAGCTGTTCTGGTCTCAGTATGCTGAGGCCGAACATTTGGTGTGGATGAGCGACCAGCTGAAGCAGATGGTCGAGCTACATAAGGCGGCCGATCAGGCCATGAAGGGCTTTATAGTCTGGCTGTGGCCTGGCGACGCCCTTCCGAACAGCTTCTTCGGCCTGGTGAGGCGGCTTGTGGATGCCTGCCCACGGCTGGAGGTCATCAAGCGATCCATCTGCATTGAAGGTGCACGTCGAGCTTTTGCCCGTGTGAAATTGCAGTGGGTCAAGCTGATCAAGGAGGGGCCATGAAGCTGATCAAGGAGGGGCCGCCGGAGGGCAAGGAGCACCGCCACCCCGAGATGTACTACGAGGGTGTTCTGCCGGGTGCCTGTCTCATTGCGGATGAGTGCCCAAAAGATGTAATATTTGAATGAGACTTGCTCGTGTGATCCTATATGATGAAAACTTGTTTCATATGCGCTATGTAACGCTTGTTTGAATTTAAAATATTACCTTTTGTTTGGCCGTTTATCCAATCTGAGAGATGGCTAGTCCTCAGCTTCTACCCCCATGCCACTAGTGCTGGGGTGTTCGGGATAAACCTGAGCACTCTTGTTCCCATATTTGGGTCCTTCGAGGGAGGTGCTCAGCATAGCGAACAAGGCAACCGGACTAATAATGCTTTACCACTCTCACTTAGCCATAGAATTCAATAATTTTAAATTTCGGCGAAGCCCCTGGTATTCGGAAGGCCGAATTCGGGGCGTGATACACACCTGTAAGCCGGACAGGGCCGACCCCTCGCCCTAAGCGGCATAAGTCTTTAGGGAATCGAAAAAAACCTCACCGAACAGCGACCAGTCTCTTGCCTTATCATGACAGTCAATTTTAGCTTTCTCTACTGAGGTGCTAAACCCAGCAGAACCGGGGCACAATCGAGTAGTTCTCCTAGCGCTACCTTAGCCGATAGAGCGGAACGTAAGGTACCAAAACATAGGAGCCGGGCAAACCCAACATTTGACCAAAGACATGATTCGGAGTTGATGCATATAATGCTATAAGTTCGGGGTGCCACACTTGTGAAAGTGTTCGGACTTTTCACACTTCATTGTGGGGTACGTAAGCCCCTGGTGTATTGGCCATACCAGAGTGTACGGTTGCAAGGCGTCATTAAAGAACACACACACACACACACATATATATATATATATAACAAGAATGCAATAATAGTCATAATGTCATGCATTGTTGATTAAAAAAGTTGCGTTAAGGCAGAGTGATACAGATAGTGCGATAAGCAAAGAGTAGGACTATGTCCCTTCCAAGGGCAAGCTAGGGAATGATATTAAATTGAATATTTCACTCATTACTATAATCAACCTGGGAATTCCGTGGTATAACGTAGCTGTCTGCCTCCTTCGTTGCTGCATCATGTGTTCGGCAATAGTGCTGCCGGACAGTGTTTCCAGAGATTAAGGTCCTGAAAGAAAAAGAAAAATAACAAAACGGGAAGCCCCTAGTGCGGTTTAGGCTGCGTTTTGGGGCGTGCCGCAGTTGTGCCCCCCTTCCCACCTGTGCCCATGGTATTTTTAATGCGTAATTATGTACGCGCGGTATGAATATCGCCGTTGGGTTGGGATTGGGGTGGCCGCCGCATTGCTATGCGAGCTCAGATCGCGCCAGATGGTCTATTTGCCGATTGCCCCGAGCGCGCTTGAAGGTGTCCGGGCTTTGAAGCGCCGAACTGGTTGATTGCCTTGAGAGGCTGCTTTGCGCTTCTGCTGTGAGGGCCGCGGTGTGCTCCTCAGTTCGGAGAGAGCGCTCTGTGTTTCCATTGACTGTAATAACTCCGCGAGGCCCTGACATCTTGAGCTTGAGGTATGCATAATGTAGTACCGCATTGAATCTAGCAAATGCGGTTCGCCCGAGCAGCGCGTGATAACCACTGCGGAACAGGACTATATCGAAGATTAACTCTTCGCTTCGGAAGTTATCCGGGGATCCGAAGACCACTTCCAGTGTAATTGAGCCTGTGCAATGGGCTTCTACACCTGGAATGATGCCCTTAAAGGTCGTTTTTGTGGGTTTGATCCTTGAGGGGTCTATACCCATTTTGCGCACTGTGTCCTGATAAAGCAGATTCAGGCTGCTGCCGCCGTCCATAAGGACTCGAGTGAGGTGAAATCCTTCGATGATTGGGTCTAGGACTAGTGTGGCGAATACGCCATGAAGGATACTAGTGGGGTGGTCCCTGCAATCGAAGGTGATCGGGCAGGAGGACCAAGGGTTGAACTTTGGGGCGACTGGCTCCAACGCATATACGTCCCTGAGCGCACGCTTCCACTCCCTCTTGGGGATGTGGGTTGCGTATATCATGTTCATCGTCTGCACTTGCGGGGGAATCCTCTTCTGTCCTCCAGTGTGCGGCTGCTGGGGCTCCTCCTCGTGATCGGTATGTGGCCCCTTGTCCTTGTTTTTGGTAATTAACTTGCCGGCCTGCTTGAACACCCAACAATCCCTGTTGGTGTGATTGGCTGGCTTGTCTGGGGTGCCGTGTATTTGACACGAGCGATCGAGTATACGGTCCAAGCTGGACGGGCCCAGCGTACTTTGTTTGAATGGCTTTTTCCGCTGACCGGGTTTAGAGCCTTTGAATCCGGCATTGACTGCCATATCCTTAGTATTTTCGCTATTAATGCGGTGCTTATTCTTGTTGCGACATGACCTGCTATTGTCGTCCTTGGTATCTAAGGTACCATGGTTCTTTGATATGTTATTACTTCGAGCCAGCCAGCTGTCTTCTCCCGCACAAAAGTGGGTCATGAGCGTCGTGAGAGCTCCCATAGATTTCGGCTTTTCCTGACCAAGGTGCCGGGCTAGCCACTCGTCTCGGATGTTGTGCTTGAAAGCCGCTAAGGCCTCCGCATCCGGACAGTCGATGATTTCTTTGTAAGGAACCGAGTCTGGAATTACCTGGCCGACTCTTCTGGGTGCTGAATTATGTGGCTCAAGTCATCGGCGTCTAGTGGTCGCACATAAGTGCCCTGAAAGTTGTCGAGGAATGCGGCTTCCAGATCTTCCCAACAGCTAATGGAGTCCGCTGGCAAGCTGTTAAGCCAATGCCGCACTGGTCCTTTGAGCTTTAGTGAGAGGTATTTGATGGCATGTAAGTCATCACCGCGGGCCATGTGGATGTGGAGGAGGAAGTCCTCAATCCATACTGCGGGATCTTTTGTGTCGTCGTATGATTCAATGTTTACAGGTTTGAAACCTTCTGGGAATTGATGTTCCATTACTTCGTCTGGGAAGCATAAGGGGTGTGCGGCGCCTCTGTATTGGGCTATATCTCGACGCAGCTCGAATGGGTCTTGCCTGCTGTGTTCGGCCTGTCCGGATTTGCTTTTACTGTATCCGGCGTGACGTTTGTCGTCTTGCAGAGTGGTGCGCCCTCGTGATCCGTAGATCGATCTTGAATGCTTTGCCTTGTCCTCCATATGTTTTGCAGGTCTGGCGTATCTCCCCATGCCTTTTTATTTGAATGGCGTTGGGGTGGGGGCTGAGCTTTTGGCTGGAATGCCTCTCTATCGCGGCCACGAGGTGGCCGATCCGCCGTATCATACGCTTCTTCCTCTAGTCGGGGTAGTAACATGCGCCTTGGGTAACTCTTGGAGGGGCGCTCGAGTTTATATTCCTCGGCCGCAAGGACTTCAGTCCATTTGTCAGCTAGTAGATCTTGATCAGCTTGAAGCTTCTGTTGCTTTTTCTTCAGGCTATTTGCCGTGGCCATAAGCCGGCGCTTGAAGCGCTCTTGTTCGACGGGATCCTCTGGGACGGCGAATTTATCGTCGCCGAGGCTTGCCTCGTCTTCAGAGGGGGGATGTAATTGTCATCCTCCTCCTCTCCATCTGCCGCTCTCTCAGGAGAGCTGGCTCCTTCATCCTCCTGCTCTAAATCTTGCTAGAGGGGATTGTTGTTGTCTTCGGCACTATCCGGAGTAATATTATCTCCTGTGTCGGTATCACCACTTTTGCTTTGGCGGGACTTAGAGCGGCGCCGCTGACGTTGGCGCTTGGGTTTCTTCTTGGAGGGCTCATCCTCCGCTATCTCGTCGCCATTGCCTTCGTTGGGTGTATCCACCATGTATATGGCATATGACGAGGTGGCTTTCTAGTGCCCTATAGGTGTTGGTTCATGTTCGTCTCCGACATCGTCGTCCATACCATCGATGTCTTCGGAGTCGAAGTCGAGCATGTCGGTTAAATCATCGACAGTGGCTACGAAGTGGGTGGTGGGTGGGCGTCGAATTTCTTCGTCGTCCGCATCCCAATCACGTTGGACATAATCCGGCCAGGGCTCTCGTGACAAAGAGAGAGATCTTAGTGAATTCAGAATGTCGCCGAAGGGCGAGTGCTGAAAGATATCTGCGGCGGTGAATTCCATGATCGGCGCCCAATCGGATTCGATTGGCAGGGGCGCGGGCGGTTCAGAGTCAGAAAGAGAGTCCGACACCTTGGAGTCACGGGCTGCGCGGAGGATTATGCTGGTGTTTGGCTCGATCGCCGTTGATACTGCAGCCCCCGAGGCGATGTCTAACAACCCGTCCTCGATTGGCGTAGTTGGCTCTGAGCTAAGGGTCGGAGCTGATGCGGGCGCGGCCTCTGGGGTACTGTTCGGCGGCAGAGCTAGGTCATACCCATCGCGACAGTGCGGCGCGCCCGGCTGTGGCTCGAATCCGTCAAAGATCAAGTCTCCGCGGATGTCGGCCGTGTAGTTCAAACTTCCAAATCTGACCTGATGGCCAGGGGCCTAGCTTTCAATCTGCTCCAGATGGCCAAGCGAATTAGCCCACAGTGCAAAGCCACCGAATACGAAGATCTGTCTAGGGAGCAAAATCTCACCCTGGACCGCATCGCCATCGATGATAGGAGGAGCCATCAAGCCTAACGGCGACGACACAGAGGAACTCTCAATGAAAGCACCAATATCAGTGTCAAAACCGGCGGATCTCGGGTAGGGGGTCCAGAACTGTGCGTCTAGGCCAGATGGTAACAAGAGGCAGGGGACACGAAGTTTTACCCAGGTCCGGGCCCTCTTGATGGAGGTGAAACCCTACATCCTGCTTGATTAATATTGATGATATGGGTAGTACAAGAGTAGATCTACCACGAGATCAGAGAGGCTAAACCCTAGAAGCTAGCCTATGGTATGATTGTTGTTGTCCTACGGACTAAAACCCTTCGGTTTATATAGACATCGGAGAGGGTTAGGGTTACACAAGGTCGGTTACAGAGGAGGATATATCCATATACATATTTCCTAGCTTGCCTTCCACGCCAAGTAGAGTCCCATCCGGACACGAGAAGAAGTCTTCAATCTTGTATCTTCATAGTCTAACAGTCCGGCCAATGGAGATAGTCCGGCTATCCGGAGACCCCCTAATCCAGGACTCTCTCACATGGCATCACAACTAATAGATTCCACATGGCAATCATCAAACCCATCATAAATGGGTAAATCATCGCATGGGGAAATCATACTAGCATGAAGCATGGTAATAGGTGGATCAACATCATGCAAGAAATCAATGTCAAGAATGTCCACTACTGGGACTAGAGCATCACCATCACCTATGTTACCTTTGTCATTCCACTAATGTGGTGTAGGTGAGGTGGAAAAGACCAAATCGTGGTAAAGGTCATCATCATGATGGATCCATGTGGGGGACTTCATAGTCCACCATGGCCATCATCTTGTCCAAGGTAAGGACGATGTCGTCGAAGATCGGCGCATCATCATATATGGGACCTAGCACCAAATGAGAAGACACAATAGATGTAGAGGGTAAGTCGTTAGAAATCGAAATGGCCTCACATGCCCTATCAACTACCTCACTCTCTCTATGTGGTGGTGGCTAACTCACTCCCTCATGGTAGGTGCACTAAATGTCACATATGGTGGAGTAACTCAAATCACTCAAGTGGTGGTGGTGGTGGCTCTCCTCTCATGGGAATTGGGGAAACTCATAATATATGGGGCTAGTGGTGAAGTCACTATCACTCTCACTATGGTGGCACAAGTCACTCAAGTCATCATACGTTGCCATGGTCGAAGGAAAAATCCCATGCTCAACCATCTCATAGTCGTTGCCGATGATGAAGGCCGAAGATGGCACATAATCACTCTCATGCTTGCTCATCACCGTGTCGCTTGCCTCCAAATCTTGATCCTTGATTTTCTCTGTAGTCGTACTCGTCGCTGCACTGTCTTGAAAAAGAGTCATAGTAGACTCGGCATCACCAATCCTACAAAGAGGGATGGCGGTGAATTCGAACTTGGGAACGTCATCTTGGAGCTCGTCGGGCTTGGACATCTCAGTGGTACTAGCCTCATGCCCACCGTATTGGAGTGTGGTCTTCGATAAGTGTGCTTGGGGTGGAGAAGCCTTGGCCTTCATGAGTTCTTGTTCCGCCTTGAGTGCAACAATGTAGTAGTTGTCGAGGCACTTGTAGTTCTCGAGGAAGATAGTCTTGGAGATGTCTTTTTGCAACCCCATCATGGAGTGGAACTTAATTGAAATGGGGTCGTCCACGCCGGCTCATCGCAAGGCATTCTTCATCTCCTTGAAGTACTCGTCGGGACTTGGATCCTTGGATGGCGTCCTCCAATCGGTGTGGAAGTTGTTCCGTGTAGGTTGGAGGCACGAACTCTTGTCGCATAGCTCTCTTCGTCTTGGGCAAACTCATGTCGTAGCTCTCTGAAGGTGTGTGAAGCCACCATGTCGACGCGTACTCATGGAAGTTTCTTGAGGCGCACTTCACTTGATCTTCGGTAGGGACTTAATGTAGCTTGAGGTAGTCATCCATCAAGCGCTCCCACTCGAGATACTCCTTGGACTCTAGAGTCCCATAGAATGGAATCTCGTGGTCGGTATCGAGGTCATGGTAGCTCGTGGAAGACGCGGACGTGGGCTTGGGGAGCTTCTCTTGAGCGTAGCCTTGAGGTTATTGTTGGCGAAGATGCCGAATATCCGGAGGCGAATATGCTTGAAGTCACTTGGCGAAGATGCCAAAGGTGTTTAAGAAGCCGTAGTCTTGGTGTTGATGTCGCGGCTCTATATAGCCTATGCGCAAGGGGTTGGAGGAGGCCGTGCGCACGGGGTCCCGTGTGCACGGGGTCAATGTCCCGTATGCATGGGGTTGGCAGAGAAGCCAACATGCTCTCGGAAGGCCGCTCTTCCGTTCTTTTGGATCGCCCTTGATGGCCTTGAGCTTCGTGGTCTTGTCGGTGTCGATGCTTGTATGTACTTGCCGAAGATGGTAGCTCGAGAGTATTTGCACTTGAGCGTCTTCTTGAAGATGAGGAAGACCACTTGTAGTTATTTATGAGGACCTTGAGCTCCTTCATGTGCTTGCCCATCTTAGCATCAATGAAGTTCTTCATGGCAACGAACTCGTCGTCGTGGTTGTAGACCGGAGATGATGTGCCTTGCCTATCCATTACAAGACACGAGGAAATGTGAGTAGGAAATGAGATAAACAATACCAAGCTACCTTTTCCCAAAGTTGAGGATGTATCCCGTGTCACTCTTATGTCTACTACACAACCTTCTTCTTGTAGACGTTGTTGGGCCTCCAAGTGCAGAGGTTTGTAGGACAGTAGCAAATTTCCCTCAAGTGGATGACCTAAGGTTTATCAATCCGCAGGAGGCGTAGGATGAAGATGGTCTCTCTCAAGCAACCCTGAAACCAAATAACAAAGAGTCTCTTGTGTCCCCAACACACCCAATACAATGGTAAATTGTATAGGTGCACTAGTTCGGCGAAGAGATGGTGATACAAGTCGTAGAAGGATAGTAGATATAGGTTTTTGTAATCTGAAAATATAAAAACAGCAAGGTAACTAATGGTAAAAGTGAGCGTAAACGGTATTGCAATGCTAGGAAACAAGGCCTAGGGTTCATACTTTCACTAGTGCAAGTCCTCTCAACAATAATAACATAATTGGATCATATAACTATCCCTCAACATGCAACAAAGAGTCACTCCAAAGTCACTAATAGCGGAGAACAAACGAAGAGATTATGGTAGGGTACGAAACCACCTCAAAGTTATTCTTTCCAATCAATCCGTTGGGCTATTCCTATAAGTGTCACAAAGAGACCTAGAGTTCATGCTAGAATAACACCTTAAGACACAAATCACCCAAAACCCTAATGTCACCTAGATACTCCAATTCCACCTCAAGTATCCGTGGGTATGATTATACGATATGCATCACACAATCTCAGATTCATCTATTCAACCAACACATAGAACCTCAAAGAGTGCCCCAATGTTTCTACAGGAGAATCACGACGAAAACGTGTGCCAACCCCTATGCATAGGTTCATGGGCGGAACCCGCAAGTTGATCACAAAAACATACATCAAGTGAATCACATGATATCCCATTGTCACCATAGATACGCATGGCAGGACATACATCAAGTGTTCTCAAATCTTTAAAGATAAGATAACTTCGAAGGGGAAACTCAATCCATTACAAGAGAGTAGAGGGGGAGAAGAAACATAAGATCCAACTATAATAGCAAAGCTCGTGATACATCAAGATCGTGCCAAATCAAGAACACGAGAGAGAGAGATCAAACACATAGCTACTGGTACATACCCTTAGCCCCGATGGAGAACTACTCCCTCCTCATCATGGAGAGCGCCGGGATGATGAAGATGGCCATCGGAGAGGGATTCCCCCTCCGGAGGGTGCCAGAACGGGTGTAGATTGGCTTTCGGTGGCTACGGAGGCTTCTGGCGCCGGAACTCCCGATCTATTGTGCTCCCCGAAGTTTTTAGGGTATATGTGTATATATGGGAGGAAGAAGTACGTCGGTGGACCTCCGGGCTGTCCACGAGGCAGGGGGGTGCACCCAGGGGGTGGGCGTGCCCCCCACCCTCGTGGGCAGCCCGGGACTCTCCTGGTCCAACTCTGATACTCCGTGGGCTTCTTCTGGTCCAAAAATAAGTTCCGTGAAGTTTCAGGTCAATTGGACTCCGTTTGATTTTCCTTTTCTGCGATACTCTAAAACAAGGAAAAAACAAAAACTGGCACTGGGCTCTGGGTTAATAGGTTAGTCCCAAAAATCATATAAATAAGCATATAAATGCATATAAAACATCCATGGTTGATAATATAATAGCATGGAACAATCTAAAATTATAGATACGTTGTAGACGTATCAGCATCCCCAGCTTAATTCCTGCTCGTCCTCGAGTAGGTAAATGATAAAAACAGAATTTTTGATGTGGAATGCTACCTAACATATTTATCCATGTAATTCTTTATTATGGCAAGAATATTCAGATCCATAAGATTCAAGACAAAAGTTTAATATTGACATAAAAATAATAATACTTCAAGCATACTAACAAAGCCATCATGTCTTCTCAAAATAACATGGCCAAAGAAAGTTCATCCCTACAAAATCATATAGTTTGGTCATGCTCCATTTTTGTCACGCAAGAATGATCTCATCATGCACAACCCTGATGACAAGCCAAGCAATTGTTTAATACTTTAGCAATCTCAAACTTTATAAACCTTCACGCAATACATGAGCGCGAGCCATGGATATAGTACTATGGGTGGAATAGAATATGATGATGGGGGTTATGTGGAGAAGACAAAAAGGAGAAAGTCTCACATCAACGAGGCTAATCAATGAGCTATGGAGATGTCCATCGATTGATGTTAATGCAAGGAGTAGGGATTGCCATGCAACAGATGCACTAGAGCTATAAATGTATGAGAGCTCAACAAAATAAACTAAGTGGGTGTGCATCCAACTTGCTTGCCCACGAAGACCTAGGGCACTTGAGGAGGCCCATTGTTGGAATATACAAGCCAAGTTCTATAATGAAAAATTCCCACTAGTATATGAAAGTGACAAAACAAGAGACTCTCTATCATGAGGATTATGGTGCTACTTTGAAGTAGAAGTGTGGCAAAGGATAGTGGCATTGTCCCTTCTCTCTTTTTCTCTCATTTTTTTGGGCCTTCTCTTTTTTATGGCCTTTCTCTTTTTTTGTGCCTTCTCCTTTTTTATGGCCTTTCTCTTTTTTTATTCCTCACTTGGGACAATGCTCTAGAAAACGATGATCATCACACTTCTATTTATTTACAACTCAATACTAGAACAAAGTATGACTCTATATGAATGCCTCCAGTGGTGTACCGGGATATGCAATGAACCAAGAGTGACATGTACGAAATAATTACGAATGGTGGCTTTGCCACAAATACTATGTCAACTACATGATCATGCTAAGCAATATGACAATCATGAACGTGTCATGATAAACGGAATGGTGGAAAGTTGCATGGCAATATATCTCGGAATGGCTATGGAAATGCCATAATAGGTAGGTATGGTGGCTGTTTTGAGGAAGATATAAGGAGGTTTATGTGTGACAGAGTGTATCATATCATGGGGTTTGGATGCACCGGCGAAGTTTGCACCAACTCTCAATGTGAGAAAGGGCAATGCACGATACCGAAGAGGCTAGCAATATGGAAGGTGTCGGCGTTCTGGGAACGGGGGTCCCCAGACTTGCCTGCCTGCGGCCTGCGGCGTGGCTCAAAGGGGCCCAGCACGGCCCGTCTTCATCAACACAGACCCAAGACCCTCACGAGGGGCCAAGCCTCGCGGGGAGGATGACACGGAGCTTCCTCAGGAACGGCCTCATCAGGCTGGCTCGCAAGGAGGCGGAGAGATCAAGGCGGGGTACCCCACGAGGTGCCCGTGACGCAGGCCATGACGACCGTGGGTGCCAGGCAGGCGCCAGCCCGCGCAGTGTCCTTCTTTCCTCTTTGGTGCAAAGGGAGCAAGCGTAGGAGAGAGCATCAAGCAAAGGCACCCGTTTCAGTGCAACAAGACCAAGACCAGTCCAACGGCAGGGAAGAAGTCATTGTGGAGCCCAAGCCAGCGTCACCACCAGAGCCTTTGGCAGGCGAGGACCAACTTTAGTCAGGATAAGTGTACCAGATGTTCCCCTCCAAAATGGCCAATTGTTGGCGCCCTTCCCGCTCAATATTTGGGAAGAGGCCCAGGGCCTTTGCCTATAAATAGGACTAGCCACCCACAGGGTAGGAGGATCGAGAATCGGCCACCCAGAAGCTAGCTAGGATCGCAATCGAGAAGAGAGAGAGAGAGAAGGGTGACTGAACTCCCCCTACCAGTTCATCCCCCCAACCAAGAACAGACCCTCGCGAGGCTGTTCTTCCTTGTATTGCTTATCATCATCAGCCGAAGAGGCAATCCACCACACCACACACTGGAGTAGGGTATTACACCACAACGGTGGCCCGAACCAGTATAAACCCTGTGTCTCTTGTGCTGTTCTTTCCATAGCTTAGATCTTAGCGAGGCGGAGGGGTGCAGGTAGGTAGAAGGCGAATTGTCCACACGCACCCCAGTGTTCGAACCTCAAGGGTTTGCCAGAACCCGAAATCCGACATTTGGCGCGCCAGGTGGGGGTTCGCCGGAATCCACCTTCTACCGCTTCGTGTCCCGTCACGTCGTCATCACCATGTCCGGCGACCAGGCGGGCAACCCAGATCCATGGGCGGCGTGGCCCGCCCGCGCAGAGCCGCTCGCCTCGGGCGACCCCGTGCCCTAGGCAGCTCGCGGTCCGCAGGGCGCTGCGGGCTGCGGGCGACGCGGACAGGCTTCGACAGTTCTCACACCGCGGCAGGCGCGGGCGACAGCAAGGGCCTCCAATCACGCCGCGACCACGACACCGTACACCCACCGGGAGCAGGCAAACTCGAGGGACGCGCTCACAGTGGCCCGAGAGCTGCTGCAGTGCAGTCTGCTGGAGGGCGGCCGCGACGTGCTGCTGGAGCGGGTGGCAGAGCTCCTGGGCTTCGTCGCCTCGGGGGCTCACCCCTTCTACACCCAGCTCCCATCTCAAGCCCAGGGCGGCCCACGCGGGGGCTCCGCGCGCGCCCGCGGGCTCCAAGGCTACTCCAACGCCAGCGAAGCTGTCGGCACCGGACCGGCGGCGGCGCTGCCCCCGCTCCCGGTCCGTGAAGAAGAAGGACTCGACGCGACCCACGGCCCCAGTGGACAGCCGCGCTACCACCCCACGATGGGCGCGTCAAGCAGAGCTGCGTGGCACGCGGAGCACTACGGCATGGCCTTTGGGATGACGGCGCCAGAAGAATACGTGCCCGTCATGATGGACCAAGGACACCCTCACGAGGGCGAACAAGGCTCGCTCCTCAGCCCAAGCTGGGGGGACGAGGCGCCAGAAGCTGAGCCCTTCCAGGAGCCCTGGGACGGTCCCACTGACCATGCTGGAGGCAACGATTATCGGGTACCGCTAATTCTTCAGGAGCAGGCATACGCTAATCATGGATCGCAGGAGGTGCAGGTCGCCACAGCGAGCAGCTGCCCCGCTCCCACAATCTCCTACCCCTCGCGAGGAGGGCGCAGGGGGCTGCAGGAGAGGGGCCGAGATCCGACATCACCACCGCGGCGTTCGGAGCAAGGTGTTCTCAGGAGGTAGGCCCTCTGCTGGGGAGGTGCCTCAGGGCCTGCCCCTGGCGGAGGACCCGTGGTCGTCAGGGGAACCGCTGGCGACCGCTCTACCCCATCGGCGGCGTCCTGGTTTCCGGTCGTTGTTGATGGCACTAGAGTGTGGCGCAAGGCGGGGCCCTCGTCTGGCGATATGAAGCAAGGCCAGTACCTGTGAAGAAGGCCTAGTGCCTGTGAAGCTCGCCGCCCCGTGACACTCTCACGTAGTAATGAGTGGGGCTGTACACGCCCCGGAGTCTCAGGGGTGCCAACCTCAGGCCCTGGGGCTCCCTCCCACGCCCAGTGGCAGCACTTAGCTCCGCGCTGGTGAGAAGACGTCCAAGACTTGATTAGGTGCCGGACACGGCCTTTTGTCTGCTTTCGTTGGTTTTCCCTTTGGTTGTCACTTTCCCCCACTGGATTTAAGTTGGATTCGAAATTGAGATTTGCGTGTGTTCGGGGAAGGGGTGCTTAGTCTCGTTCGAGCAATTTCTCGCATTTTGGTTACCACTTCGCCTCAGCTGCCTCCCCTCGTGAGCCCCTCGCGAGCTGGGTCGGCCTAGCTTGCGCGCAGCCCAGACTGCCGCCGCCGCGTCCTCTCAGGAGGGTTTATTACTGCAGATCCCGTGGATTCGGTCAGGGAACACTCGGGACGCCACAGCCTCCCACAGGCTACCTTAGGGCCCGCACGGGACAAAGGTAAACTAGCCGACCAGCGCGTCGCTTAAGCCAACCACTTGGCGCGAGCGCATGGGCAATGTAACGTCTACTAGTACGAAGAACACAAGTTTCACATGAGGGGCTCCCCCTCCAAAATGCTCTCACAGCCATCGGGCCAAAATCTGAGTTCTATTCATGCAGGGTAAGGAGACAGGAACGATGCACGATCAGTCGGATAAATCCCCCAATGCATCCTCAGGAGCACCACCCGAACCGTTGTTGGCGTCGCTGAACTCGCCATCGCTGTCTGCATCGCCGCCAGCGGCGTCAGGGCCGTTCACCACACCGCCTTCATCGGCAGCCACGATCACGCCGTCGTTGTCTGAAGCGAACGCCATGACAAGAGCATCCACATTGTCTTCCACCCAGTGCGCCAGGTCGTCTCGGACGGCCTGGGGGACTGGGGCGATGGCGGCGTCGAAATCGAAGTGGGGATCCATGTTCCGGAGATGGCTGAAGACGCGAGAAAAGGCACGCCCGAGCAGGGCGTGGCTCCTCTCCTCCACCAACCTGTTGGCCCTGACCGACCGTGCCTCCAGCTGCGTCACCACGTCGATGAAGAACTGAAGGTTGCCGGCGTAGTTGACTGCGTGCGGCTTGCCAACAGCCGCCTTGCAGATGTTGCGCAAGGTTGTGTTGGCTCTCTCCCGCAGCGTGGTGAGCATGGGGCCGTGCTCATGCTCCAGGATCCGCCGCTGACGTATCTCGTCCGCATTCTGGTGCGCGACGACCTCAGCCTCCTCCACCCGCTGGCGAAGAAGGAGCACCTCGGCCTGGGAGGTGGTTGACTCCCCTTGCGCTACCTCAAGGGCGGCCAGAAAAGCATTGGCCCGCCGCGTCGCTTCCTCCAGCTTGGCCCTCAAGGCAGCAGTCCTACCTTTAGCCTCGGCCCGGATCAACTCCAGCCTCTCCTCGAACTCGTGCTCGAGGTTCAAGCGCGCCATCGCCACCCGATGTCCGACCTCCTCCAGGACACAGGCTTCCCGTGCAGCGACATCATCCTCTGCCTGCATCACCAAGTGCTCCCTCGTCTCTAGACGCTTGTACTCGCGGGTACGTTCGGCGGCTTCCAGCGTCAGCGCCTCCTCACGCTTCAGGAGCTCTGCTGGGTCGCCAGAGGCCACCTTCATCGGCGCGAGGGCTGCCTCGCGCAGCTCCACTTGCTCCTCCAGTGAGTGGCACTAGGCTAGGAGCTCCCGAGCCCGCTCCTCCGCCGCCTCTCGCCGCCAATCAGCTTCCCGGGCCTCCTCAGCTGCCCAAGATCGGGCCTCCCGAGAGGCCACCAGTGACACCTTGGCCTCTACATCGTCAAGGTCACGCAGACGGCGTGCAAGGGCGATGGTGCCCTCTAGCTCGCGCCTCTCTGCAGCCAGGCGCAGGCCCTCGGCCTCAAGGCACGCGTCTTCATCAGCAAGCTCCTCACCAAGCAGGCTCACCGCGTCAGCCGCCCTTCGAAGGAATCCTTGGCAAAGAGCGCGACGCTCCCGGGCGCGCTCGAGCACGTCTCCCACACCGTCATCTGCCCCGAGCAAGCGCCGGGGGACATGAATCAGCACTCCCCCTCCGGGCAGGGGGCTGGGGGCTGGCACCCTCGCGACGGCCGGGCACGCCACGCCAGAAGCCTGGCCTGGAGCCATCCCGTCCCCAGATGAAGAGCGCAGGGAGCGCCTCAGCCAGTCGCAGTCCACGACCAGGCGAGAAGCCCACGGCAGGCTGGCTACGCCACGAGAAGGCCCGCGAAGGAGGATCGCGAGGTGCGCAGGGCCACGATGCTCCTCGGGACGGTTCGCCTCTCCGATCGCCCTCACCGCAAGGGCTCTGCTGCTCGGAGCACTTGAGGACGGTGGAGGGGGCGAAGCCAAGGGAGATGGCACCTCAGCCATCTCCGCGAGCTCGGCTGGAAGGGGCCTGCGGAGCAAGGATCAGTAAAAGCAACAGAAGGATCGGGAGCTGGGAAAGGAGAAGGCTTACTCATCAGTGGCGAAGTACTTCCTACGCTTCAGCAGGCGACAAGGGTAATCATCGCCCAGGGCCTCCCTTCTCTTCCGGAGGGCCTCAAAGTCCACGCGGAAGCGGCCCAAGAGTTGAGTGCAGGGATCAACCTGCGACGAAGACGAAGCGTCAAGGCAATCCATGTCAGGGGCGCCTGCCTGATACGCGCTGCCAATCGCCTCACCAAGAGAAGTGGCTGGAGCCTCAGGGGCCTCAGTCGCAGGCGCTGAGGGCAGCTTGTTGCCACCCTCAGCCTTAGCGGCACGGGCCCCAAGAGCTGCTCCCTCATGAGCATCGCCCGGCGCTGTCACCCCGCCGGGAGCCCCCTCGGCCTCTGGCGCCTCATGCCTCCCTGCTCCACCACTTGAGGAAGAGTCGCCTTGGCCGACTGGAAGGGCAGTCACCACCACTGGGTTCTCGCGAGGCCCCTGGAGGCCGGCGGGGCGCGGCCCCCACTCATCAAAGATAGGCATCTGATTCACGAAATTGCCCCTGTTCTGGCAGAGGTACAGCAAGGCCCCTCCCTACTGGATGCTGCCAGGGTTGGGGTCCCCAGTCAAGATCAAGAGCGCTGGCCTCAGCACTTCAGGCGTCAGGTCCTCTTCCTGGAGCCTCATACGATCATCACGCCCGCTGAAGGCCCACATCCGGCGGGAGTGGCGTTGGAGAGGAGCAACGCGGCGTAGCAGGAACTCCTTCACCACCTTGGGCGCTGTCACGCCAAGCGACCTCAAGAACGCGAAGCGGTGCCAGACGAAGATGAGTCGGGGGCTCTCAAGCGTCTCCTGGCCCCAGCCCGAATTGGGGACAGCAGGCGAAGTTGGCTCCGATAGCAGGGGGCTGGGCACCCCTGCATCCACATACAGCCACCGCTCTCGGAACCCAGCCGCGGGTAGAGGGAGCCTGAAGTCAATCCCTGAGGCCGTTGTCTCAAGCGCGGCAACGAAGATCACGCACGCCCAGCATCGGTAGGGTCGACAAGGCGCAGAGAGAAGAAGTGGCGCAGCAAGGCAACCGAAGGAAGGATGCCCATCATTGCCTCGCAAACAAAGGCGAAGACCGAAAGGAGGGTGATGGATTCAGGACCCAGATGCATCATGTGGATCTGATAGTGGGAAAGCATGGCATTGAAGAAATCAGAGAAGGGGGGAACCAGACCCGCCCACAGGGCGTCGGCAAAATACGGGACCTCGATGACTATCCTGTCGATGGAGAAGTGGGACGCGGGCCAGACCGTCGTCCTCCTGCATTCGTTGAAGATAGTGGCCAGAGCCGAGCTGACCTTGCCCAAGCCCTCGGCAGGGGCCGCCAATGGCCGCGAGCAAGGTGGAGGCATGGGTTTCTTCCCTCTTCCCTTCTTCGTCGGAGCCATGGCGATGGGAAGGGGGGGAGGTTCGAGATTGGGTTGAAAACAGAAGCTGGAGTTCGAGCAGAGGATGGACAGAGGGCGCTCGAGCAACAAAAAGGGGAGGGGTTGTGTACGACTACGAGTCCGCCTAGCATGGCGCAGAATAAGGGGGGTGTGGGGGAACAGTGCTGCCCATGCCCAACCAACCGCCACGCGGCGTCCAAGGCCGCAGGCTGTTAGGGCCCGCGGCGCTTCACCCTTGCCCTTTCGCCTCCCTGCACGGCCAAGTCCGGGCGCGCCTTGGGCCCGGGGGCTACCGTCGGCGTTCTGGGAACGGGGGTCCCCAGACTTGCCTGCCTGCGGCCTGCGGCGTGGCTCAAAGGGGGCCCAGCACGGCCCGTCTTCATCAACACAGACCCAAGACTCTCGTGAGGGGCCAAGCCTCGCGGGGTGGATGACACGGAGCTTCCTCAGGCATGGCCTCATCAGGCTGGCTCGCGAGGAGGCGGAGAGATCAAGGCGGGGTACCCCACGAGGTGCCCGTGACGCAGGCCATGACGACCGAGGGTGCCAGGCGGGTGCCAGCCCACGCAGTGTCCTTCTTTCCTCTTTGGTGCAAAGGGAGCAAGCGTAGGTGAGAGCATCAAGCAAAGGCACCCTTTTCGGTGCAACGAGACCAAGACCATTCCAACGGCAGGGAAGAAGTCATTGTGGAGCCCAAGCCAGCGTCACCACCAGAGTCTTTGGCAGGCGAGGGCCAACTTTAGTCAGGATAAGTGTACCAGATGTTCCCCTCAAAAATGGCCAATTGTGGGCGCCCTTCCCGCTCAATATTTGGGAAGAGGCCCAGGGCCTTTGCCTATAAATAGGACTAGCCACCCACAGGGTAGGAGGATCGAGAGTCGGCCACCCAGAAGCTAGCTAGGATCGCAATCGAGAAGAGAGAGAGAGAGAGAGAGAGAGAGAGAGAGAGAGAGAGAGAGAGAAGGGTGATTGAACTCCCCCTAGCGGTTCATCCTCCCAACCAAGAACAGACCCTCGCGAGGCTGTTCTTCCTTGTATTGCTCATCATCATCAGCCCAAGAGGCAATCCACCACACCACACACTGGAGTAGGGTATTACACCACAACGGTGGCCCGAACCAGTATAAACCCTGTGTCTCTTGTGCTGTTCTTTCCATAGCTTAGATCTTAGCGAGGCGGAGGGGTGCAGGTAGGTAGAAGGCGAAATCTCCGTGCGCACCCCAGTGTTCGAACCTCAAGGGTCTGCCGGAACCCGAAATCTGACAGAAGGGTAAGAGTGCGTATAATCCATGGACTCAACATTAGTCATAAAGAACTCACATACTTATTGCAAAAATCTACAAGTCATCAAAAACCAAGCATTGCGCGCATGCTCCTAGGGGGATAGATTGGTAAGGAAAGACCATCGCTCGTCCCTGACCGCCACTCATAAGGAACACAATCAAATAACACCTCATGTTTCAAATTTATTACACAACGTTTACCATACGTGCATGCTATGGGATTTGCAAACTTCAACACAAGTATTTTTCAAATTCACAACTACTCAACTAGCACAACTTTAATATCACTATCTCCATATCTCAAAACAATCATCAAGTATCAAACTTCTCTTAGTATTCAATGCACTCTATATGAAAGTTTTTATTATATCCCTCTTGGATGCCCATCATATTAGGACTAAATTTATAACCAAAGCAAATTACCATGATGTTTAGATACTCTCAAAATGATATAAGTGAAGCACGAGAGTTCATCTATTTCTTCAAAATAAAACAACCATCGTGCTATAAAAAGATATAAGTGAAGCACTAGAGTAACAACAAACTACTCCGAAAGATATAAGTGAAGATCAATGAGTAGTCAAATAATTATGCAACTATGTGAAGACTCTCCACATTTAAGAATTTCAGATCTTAGTATTTTATTCAAACAGCAAGCAAAGCAAAATAAAATGACATTCTAAGAATGTCAAACATCATGGGAAGAAGCAAAAACTTAGGATCAACCGAAACTAACCGATAGTTGTTGAAGAAGAAAGGTGGGATGCCAATCGGGGCATCCCCAAGCTTAGACGCTTGAGACTTCTTGAAATATTATCTTGGGATGCCTTGGGCAATCCCAACCTTGAGCTTTTGTGTCTCCTTAATTCCTCTCATATCACGGTCTCCCTAAATCTCAAAAGCCTCATCCACAGAAAACTCAACGAGGACTCGTGAGATAAGTGAGTATAAACCAATGCAAAAAAAAAACTTATCATACTATACTGTAGAAAATCACTAAAATTATTATTCAACATTGCATACTAAATTCCTCTGCATATTTAATTGTCCTATCCTCAAATAGAATAATTAAAGAAGCAAACATATGCAAACAATGCAAATATAACAGCAGTCTGCCTAAACAGGACAGTCTGTAAAGAGTGCAGCTATATCCATACGTCCCTAACTCCAAAAATTATGAAAGAAAATTCCCACTGTAGTAAATTTATCAGAGCTTAATATGCAAAAGGTTTCAACATTTTATCACATTCTGACTTTTCTAGGGAATTATTGCAACAGCGGTAAGCTTTCTGTTTTCAAACAGTGACATGAAGACTTGTAAAATATGCATAGTAAAGGCTGTCAGTGCCACTTTTATTGAAATAAAAGATGCAAAACATTGTTCTAAATAACAGAAAGCAAATCCTAACAAAATAAATTGACGCTCCAAGCAAAACATATATCATGTGGTGAATAAAAATATAGCTCCAAGTAAAGTTACCGATGGAAGTAGACGAAAGAGGGGATGTCTTCCGGGGCATCCCCAAGCTTAGGCTTTTAGGTGTCCTTATATTATCTTGGGGGTGCCATGGGCATACCTAGGCTTAGGCTCTTGCCACTCCTTGTTCCATAATCCATCAAATCTTTACCGAAAACTTGAAAACTTCACAACACAAAACTTAAAGTAGAAAATCTCCTGAGCTCCATTAGTATAAGAAAATAAATCACCACTTAGGTACTGTTGTGAACTCATTCTAAATTCATATTGGTGTAATATATACTGTATTACAACTCATCTATGGTTCATACCCTACTACTCATAGATTCATCAAAATAAGCAAACAACACAATAAAAACAGAATCTGTCAAAAACAGAACAGTCTGTAGTAATCTGAATCAAACGTATACTTCTGGAACCCCAAAAATTCGAAAATAAATGTCTGGACCTGAGGAATTTATATATTAATAATCTTCAAAAATAATTAACTAAATAGCACTCTCCAAATAAAAATGGCAGCAATTCTTGTGAGCGCTAAAGTTTCTGTGTTTTACAGCATGATCGCAAAGACTTCACCCAAGTCTTCCCAAAGGTTCTACTTGGAACAAACACTAATTAAAACATAAAACCTCAATAATAACAGAGGATAGATGATTTATTTATTACTAAACATGAACAAAAAGCAAGGAACAAAAATAAAATTGGGTTGCCTCCCAACAAACGCTATCGTTTAACGCCCCTAGCTAGGCATGATGATTTCAATGATGCTGACATAAAGGATAAGAATTGTAACATAAAGAGAGCATCATGAAGAATATGACTAGCACATTTAAGTCTAACCCACTTCCTATGCATAGGGATTTTGTGAGCAAACATCTTATGGGAACAATAATCAACTTGCATAGGAAGGTAAAACAAGCATAACTTCAAAATTTTAAGCACATAGAGAGGAAACTTGATATTATTGCAAGTCCTACAAGCATATATTCCTCCCTCATAATAATTTTCAGTAGCATCATGAATGAATTCAACAATATAACTATCACATAAAGCATTCTTTTCATGATCTACAAGCATAGAAATTTTATTACTCTCCACATAAGCAAATTTCTACTCATGAATAGTAGTGGGAGCAAACTCAAGGGAATAACTAACATGTGAGGCATAATCCAATTGAGAATTAAAATCATGATGACAAGTTTCACGGATATCATTATTCTTTATAGCATACAAGTCATCACAATAATCATCATAGATAGCAACTTTGTTCTCATAATCAATTGGAATCTCTTCCGAAATAGTGGATTCATCACAAAATAAAGTCATGACCTCTCCAAATCCACTTTCATCAATATAATAATCATAAATAGGAGGCATGCTTTCATCATAATAAATTTGCTCATCAAGACTTGGGGGACAAAAATATCATCTACATCAAACATAGCTTCCCCAAGCTTGTGCCTGTGCATATCATTAGCATCATGGATATTCAAGGAATTCATACTAACAACATTGCAATCATGCTCATCATTCAAAGATTTAGTGCCAAACATTTTATAGACTTCTTCCTCTAGCACTTGAGCACAATTTTCCTTCCCATCATACTCACGAAAGATATTAAAAAAGATGAAGCGTATGAGGCAAACTCAATTCCATATTTTTTTGTAGTTTTCTTTTATAAACTAAACTAGTGCTAAAACAAGAAACTAAAAGACTCGATTGCAAGATCTTAAGATATACCTTCAAGCACTCACCTCCCCGGCAACGACGCCAGAAAAGATCTTGATGTCTACTACACAACCTTCTTCTTGTAGACGTTGTTGGGCCTCCAAGTGCAGAGGTTTGTAGGAGAGTAGAAAATTTCCCTCAAGTGGATGACCTAAGGTTTATCAATCCGTAGAAGGCGTAGGATGAAGATGGTCTCTCTCAAGCAACCCTGCAACCAAATAACAAAGAGTCTCTTGTGTCCCCAACACACCCAATACAATGGTAAATTGTATAGGTGCACTAGTTCGGCGAAGAGATGGTGATACAAGTCATAGAAGGATAGTAGATATAGGTTTTTGTAATCTGAAAATATAAAAACAGCAAGGTAACAAATGGTAAAAGTGAGCGTAAACGGTATTGCAATGCTAGGAAACAAGGCCTAGGGTTCATACTTTCACTAGTGCAAGTCCTCTCAACAATAATAACATAATTGGATCATATAACTATCCCTCAACATGCAACAAAGAGTCACTCCAAAGTCACTAATAGCGGAGACCAAACGAAGAGATTATGGTAGGGTACGAAACCACCTCAAAGTTATTCTTTCCAATCAACCCGTTGGGCTATTCCTATAAGTGTCACAAACAGCCCTAGAGTTCATACTAGAATAACACCTTAAGACACAAATCAACCAAAACCCTAATGTCACCTAGATACTCCAATGTCACCTCAAGTATCCGTGGGTATGATTATACGATATGCATCACACAATCTCAGATTCATCTATTCAACCAACACAAAGAACCTCAAAGAGTGCCCAAAAGTTTCTACCGGAGAATCACGACGAAAATGTGTGCCAACCCCTATGAATAGGTTCATGGGCGGAACCCGCAAGTTGATCACCAAAACATACATCAAGTGAATCACGTGATATCCCATTGTCACCACAAATACACACGGCAAGACATACATCAAGTGTTCTCAAATCTTTAAAGACTCAATCCGATAAGATAACTTCGAAGGGGAAACTCAATCCATTACAAGAGAGTAGAGGGGGAGAAGAAACATAAGATCCAACTATAATAGCAAAGCTCGCGATACATCAACATCGTGCCAAATCAAGAACATGAGAGAGAGAGTTCAAACACATAGCTACTGGTACATACCCTCAGCCCCGAGGGAGAACTACTCCCTCCTCGTCATGGAGAGCACTGGGATGATGAAGATGGCCATCAGAGAGGGATTCCCCCTCCGGTAGGGTGCCGAAACGGGTCTAGATTGGCTTTCGGTGTCTACGGAGGCTTCTGGCGGAGGAACTCCCGATCTATTGTGCTTCCCGAAGTTTTTAGGGTATATGGGTATATATGGGAGGAAGAAGTACGTCGGTGGACCTCCGGGCTATCCACGAGGCAGGGGGCGCGAGCCCGGGACTCTCCTGGTACAACTCCGATACTCCGTGGGCTTCTTCTGGTCCAAAAATAAGTTCCGTGAAGTTTCAGGTCAATTGGACTCCGTTTGATTTTCCTTTTCGGCGATACTCTAAAACAAGGAAAAAACAGAAACTGGCACTGGGCTCTGGGTTAATAGGTTAGTCCCAAAAATCATATAAAATAGCATATAAATTCATATAAAACATCCAAGGTTGATAATATAATAGCATGGAACAATCAAAAATTATAGATACGTTGGAGACGTATCACACTCAATGTGAAATGAAATAATAGTGGAATTGGTACCGGACTTGTTCACTCACACCTACAAAGTAAAGCTTAGTGAGTGGCCTGGTTAGGACAAGTGGCACAAATTCATGCAAATTGAAGTCCAAGATATTGTAAATGTTGAGATAAATCCAAAGGACTCAAAATGCAAAGCAAGTGATCACAAATATAGAGGATGGCAATAAAGAAACACACACGGTGGGATAGTGGGGCTTGTGCAACTATAGGGATGAGCAATACAAAATTGCCTAACTAAGACTAAGCTCGTGTTGCACAAACACTAGGAGAGCACAAGATTGATTACACACTTGGGCATGATTGACCACTTGGCATCAACTCTCTTTTGCTTATAAGCTTATGATCTTTCTTTCTTGCTTAAAAGCTTTTTTGTCTTTTTTTCTTCTCTTCCTTTCCAGTATGTTTATTGAGCCTCAACCACAAACATGAGATAATTATCACAAGATATGCACGGGAGTAAGCAATGGCACTATATGATATATCAAACGATGCAAGAATATGATATCGTATCACTAAGGTGCACAAAGTGATGTAGGGTGGAACCCTAGATGGGTGATCTTTCACGATTTGGAGGTGACCCCAAGAAGAACACAAAGAACACGAGAGGAAAACACGAGGGGAAACACGAGATAATCACTCAATCCAACAAGATTCAATTACACATGCACTATATCCTCGAAACACAAAGAGATACACGATCCACGGTCAACTAAGGACGATACATAAGGTAACTAGTTCATCTCTGTGAGGAGGTCTTGAGGGGTCATCCCATGAGGAGTCTTGAATCCGCTTGGGGGATCTTCTCTGAAGATGTCGTGGACTTCGGTGGAGAAGTAACCAAGTGTATGACCAAAGCTCTATCTCTAATATGAGTTAACCCTTTGCTAACCGTAGAAAAGTGGAGGAGGAGTTGTTTATATAGGCAAAGGTGGCGAAGGGGTACATGGGCTTCGGCCCAGAACACACACGCAGGTGGTGGTCCGAATGATCCCTATGGTGGCCTGGATGATCCGGGTGTCAGGGGTCCTGATGATCCGGGCGGCCATCCGGATTGTTCGAATGTGTCGCAGCTGATGAGGGAGGTCCGGCTGACCAGTAGTTGGTCCGGACGTCCGGGTGGTTTCGGATGATCCGGGTGTCGGTCCGGTCCATCCGGCTTCGCGGGGAGGTTTGTTGGTCTCAGGTGCCACTTATCCGTATCGTCCAGGCCGGGGTCCGAATCGTTCGGACAGAGGTCCGGTTCATCCGGGCAAGTGCAGACTTGGCCATCTTCTCCTCCGTCTTCGCGTATGATTTCCTTCTTCGATCCTCCTTGCTCCCAAGCTTCTCCATGGCTAACTCCTTAGTACCTAAGTATGCATAATGTCTCCATTTGAGGTAGTAGCCATGTCTCATGTGCATCGAAGTGGAATTGTGAGAGGAGAGATGTCACCTCGGTTTTGAGAGTTCTTGCACGTGCTCGTCTCATGGGTCCACTAGGCACTTGGTGAGACGATGTTAGGTCCATGGGATGACCTTGGGATGCTCCACATCAACAAGTTTTCGTGAAGCTCGACAATACTCGGATAGCTAGTCTCAATAGGTATGAAGGTATTCGCAAAGATGGTGGGGCTATCAAGATGAGGAAGGAAAAGTATATGACGGAATGGATACCTTCGTCACACTTAACCTTTCATGAAATCGGGGGTAATCAGCCTTGCTTCCAGTTGAAGATAGTCTCAAAGGATGGATCGTCGTTGTCGGCGTGGAATCTCGTGGTAGATGTATTTAATGGCGTGATATAATTCATCGGTGGTGGATGAATATGTAACCGTCCCTATGTTATCCAGAACAAGATTCAAATGCAATAAGAACCAAAATGGGTTGATGTAGGTGTACATGTAAGTAGCCAAAACACCTTAGGAGACTCAAATCACAACTCAACCAACCACAAATGCAATAAGAACCAAAATGGGTTGATGTAGGGTGGAACCCTAGATGCCCGATCTTTCACGAAAGGAGCGGATCCCGTGATGAACACGAAGAACACGAGGGGAAAACACGAGGCGAAACACAATTGAATCACTCAAACTAACAAGATTCGGTCACACATATGCTAGATCATCAAAGAACATGGAGATACACGATCCAAGAGCAACAAAGGACAATACAAGAGGTAACTAGTTCATCTTCGTGAGGAGGCCTTGAAGGGATCCTCCCATGAGGGATCTTGAATCCGCTTGGGGGATATTCTCCGAAGAGGCCGTTGACTCCAATGGAGAAGTAACCAGCTGGATGAGCAAAGCTCTATCTTTAATATGAGCTATCACATTGCTAACCCTAGAAAGAGGGCGGAGGAGGAGTATATATAGTCTAGGTGGGAGAAGGGGTACATGGGCCTCGTCCCTTTACTGTGCGCAGACAGATGGGGCCGAACATCCGGGCGTCGGGCCGAATGTCTGGGCCTTCCCGAGGGGACGGATGTCCGGGTTGCGGGGCGGATATCCGGGCTAGAGGGGTCGGCCTCGTTGCTTTCGGGACAGGAGGTGTCCGGATTCCCGGGCTTCGGTCAGATTCCGGGCATGACCGGATGTCTAGGCTGGGGCCGGATGTCCGGAGCCTGCAGGTGCTTGGCGGCTAGGCGACCCCTGTGGTTGATGCTCCAGGGGCCAGACGTCCGGGGTAATAGTCAGATGTCCGGGTCCTGGGAGTTGTTCTTGACTCCTTCCATTTTCTCTTCATCCGTGAACTTGAGGACTTGTCCATCTTCACGTGCATCTTCAGGAGGGTCCTCTTGGTACCTAATCATGCACAACATTCTGGACTTAGGTAGTAGCCATGTCTCGAGTGGATCATATGTGATATCACTAAGGAAGGAAGTCACCTCGGTCTCGAGAGATCTAGCTCGTGCTCATGTCATAGGTCCTCTTGGAACTTGGTGAGACGATGGTAGGTCCATGTGGATGACCATAGGATGCTCCACATCATCTACACTCCCTTGGGAAAGATCTGACCTCGGATCAAAATCTTCATCACCATGACAGGGAGAAAGATCTTTGACATTGAAGATGTTGCTCATGGAGTACTTGTCTCATGGGATGTTGATCTTGTCGGCGTTGTTGTTGTAGCGTTCTAGCACCTTGAAGGGTCCATTCGCTCATGGTAGAAGTTTGGACTTGTGTTCGTTGGGGAATCGGTCTGTTGCGGAGCATCCCACGGTCATCCACATGGACATATCAACATCTCCCATGACACCACTTGGACCAATGACAAGAGCTCGAGCAAAGGCTATCGAAGATAAGGTGAACTCGCTCCTCTCCGAACTACCACTTTCTACACATGCGACATGGATACTACCTCAAGCTGAGACACGATGTGTGATCAGATACTTGGAGGAAGGCCACGGAGCAGCTACATCCAACGGACAAGAGGACGAGGACACCAAGTATGAGGGACAAGAAGAAGAACTGCAAAAAGACCTACAACCACCAGACGACCGCTTCAGACCGGACGTCCGGTCCCTGAAGTCCATGCAAGTGAGAAGAAGCCAAGCCAGTGAACGCTACAATAGCCGGACGTCCATCCAAGACCGGACGACCCACAACTCCCAGCGACCGGATGTCCGAAGCCACCGGACGACCGACGACTGGACGATCGGACATCTCCGGAAATCCGGTGCCACTTCAATCGGGCTGAAATGACGAAAGGATGGTGACTTCCGAACGTCTGTACGCTCGTGAGCCACCGGACATCCGGTACCTGTCTGCGCATAGTTTCGGACCCGAGGCCCATGTACCCTTCACTTTGCCCCCATTTGCACTAAGACTATAAATAGACCTCCTCCTCCTCCTAGTTAGGTAAGTGTTGTGATAGCTCATATGTGAGATAGAGCCTCGCTCATCCATCCGGATCTACTCCATCGAGAAAGACAGTCACCTCTTCGGAGAAGATCCATCTTGGATTCAAGACCCCTAATGGGAAGACCTTCAAGACCTCCTGATGGAGAAGAACGTGCTACTTGTATCATCCCTTGTTGATCATGGATTGTGTATCTCTTTTGTGTTTCGAGGATCTAGCATATGTGTGACTGAATCTTGTTGGTTACGTGATTTCTCTCATTTTTTCTCCTCGTTCTCTTCGTGCTCTCCGAAGGATACCCTCCATTTTGTGAAAGATCACCCATCTAGGGTTCTATCCTACATCATCTTGGTACCAGAGCCACGTTGATCACGGATTTGGAGCCCCTACCCTTTGTTTTCTAGCTTGATTTTGTTGTGTTCTTCCCCAATTTCGAAAATCCCAACCAAAAATAGCCCCAAATGTTTTTCTAATTTGTTGGTGTGATGAAGTTTTGTTGGATTTGATCCATGGATTTGCTTTTCCACGAGTAGATCTAGCTTTTCCCCTTCGCATCCACCATTTCCACCCACAAAATCGCTCGGATTCGACAAATTTTGCCACATCCACGATGAACCCTAGTTGTTCATCCCGTGCCCGAAACCGCCCTTGCACGGGACGTCCGCCAGCTACCGGATGTCCGACCACCTGTCGGTGCAACACACCCTGGGTCTGTTGCCCAGACTGTGCATAGGCACAAGAAGAAGATTGAAGCACCAGCTTAACTCAAAGATTGAGGGACCAAGAGATTTGAAGGACCAACATACAACTCATATGGACCAAGATCAAGCCAGAGGAGCAGTATGTCGGCAAGAGAAGGGCCTCCCTTGCAGGGCAGGCGAGCCCGGAAGGGGCGAGGCCACCACCAGAAGCAGGCAACCCAGGCACCCCGGCAAGGTCTGCCGGGGTTGCGGGGGCAGAACCACCCCACCAACCACTCAAGCATGACTCACATCATCAATCAGTGTGGTGTCAAGCCGCATGGTGATTAAGTGGCAACCATTCTCCACATGGCAGACATTTCCTAAAGAAGAAACCCGTAGATGACACCTATCCAGCAATGTGTCAAGAGAACAGGCACAGAGCTGGCAAGATAGCCCGGCAAGCCTTGCCGGGCAACCAGTCATGTGAAACAAACCGGTGCATTTAATGCACCCTGTCAGCCAGCAGAGTTAAGTATGATAGCACTATTCGCTATCATATTAGTGGGTAATGAATACTTTGCCATTGTGGTGACCCCTTGATCTGTAAAAGGAGGCCCATGGCACCCGTATGAGGGGTTGGAAAGTTGATGAACCCACACCCCCATACACGCATAGTCGCTGCTGCCCTATGGCAACCCCTGTCGGGCAAGTGTATTGCGCTCCACCATCCCCATTCCACCTTCAATCCACTAAAGGAGGAGTAGAGTCTTACACCTCGTGGCAGCCCGAACATGGGTAAATTTCTTGTGTGCTCTCTGTTGTGCTGTCGTGCACTGGTCTGCTCTTTGCGTAATGTGACGTCCCCCTGCTGAACCAGCAAGGGGCCTCCTGGTCCCCGTGACATCTTTGGCGTGCCAGGTAGGGGGCTCGCTTGTGCGAACCTAAAAGCATGCACAGCGCATTATTTTCATCACCATCTTCGTCTTCGACGACGCCATCGACCATGGCGCTTAAGAAGAAAAGTCCTGCCCTTCGGCCCATCCGTCCACCTCGAAGGCTCTACCGCCCACGGCCTCCAGTGCGTCGGAGGATGCAGGGGCGAGCGAGGATGTGAACGCTGATGGAGGCATGATTGGAGCAGGTGGCACCATCACCACTCCTCTCGCGGCCGACACGGGGGCTGGAGATGTCGGAGGAGAACAACATCAGCGACGGCTTGGCGGTCATGCTCCACAAGGTGCAGGCAAGGGGTTCACTCCATCTGCACCCTCTCCTCCCACTGACGGGCACAACCGCAGCAACGACCCTTGATCCGGGGTGAGCCATCGCCCTTCGGCCGCCCCCACAGTGGGAGCGACCGCGGTCCATGTGCCTCCTCCTGGACGAGCTGACCAGGCTGCTACGCTTGACGGAGCCGCTGACTCTCGAGCACCACCGCCGCGCGACCCTGCAGCCCAGGTGGTCATCCCACAGTTGCGTGGACGCGGGACCACCGCCGTCGCCGCCGCTGGCACCATCAGGAACCAGGTGACGGTGTGGTCGATGTCATCAACATCTATGCCGAGCACAATCACGGATGCTATGGCGCGAGCTATGTTGCTACTGAGGTTTCCACCAATGGCTGAGCAGATGGATGAATGGCATGCCACCATCCAGAGCCTGCTCGGTTTCGCCAAAGCTGGGGGCTCACGACGAGCTGGCTCGCCACGACCTCTCCAAGTGACAGCAACCGCCTGTACTGCTGGCCGAACAGAGGGGGCCGTCCCCATGGTGCAGTCCCCACCACGGCAGCCAACACGGGCGCAACTGAATCAAGACCCCGATGATGTCTCGATGGCTTCTTCTGATCCTCGAGCACGTCCAGGCCAATGTCGAGCCCTAGAGGATAGGTGGCGGGGAGACACGCGCATCGTCATCGATCGGCGCCACGACGACGTACGCCAGACCGACGGGTGTGGTGACCTCAATGTCGTCGAGCCTACGCTCGGTGTTGGCGGGTGTCTTCCTTTCATGGTCGGCTGCCTTGCCTTTACACGTGAGCTGCGGCAAGTTTGTTGGCAGTCCGTTCACACATTCAAGCAGGGATACCTAAGAAGTCTGACGGGAGGTTGAACCCGGCAGAGTTCCTGAGCATCTACACCGTCGCTGTTCAGGCTGCCAGGGGAAGAGATGAGAAGATGTTCGCCAACTACTTCCCTTTGGCCCTCAAGTCCAATGTGAGGTCTTGGCTGATGCACCTGTCGGAGAACTCCATTTCGTTATGGGCAGACCTGTGCCACGAGTTCGTCGGTGCCTTCATCGGTGGCCACCAAGAGCCCAGCAGGCCCAGCAACCTGCAACTTCCCAAGCAGATGGAAGGAGAAATTCTTCGTAAGTATTTACAAAGATTAAGTGAAGTTCAAAGGAATATTCCAAATATCCATCCGACAGCCGTTGTAGCAGCCTTCCAATCCAATGTGCGCAACCATCACATTCGTTCTAAGATGAATGTGCAGTTGCCCACGACTGTGAAGGAGCTATACCCACTGGTGGATAAGTGTGCTCGGATAGAGGACGGAAGGAAGTTTCCCTGAGAGGAGGATTGCATCAATGTTGATTTAGAGGATGAAGATGAATCAACTAGTTAGAGAAAGACCAAGAGATAAGTCATTCATGACTGTAGAAGGTTCGGGCATACCTAGTACCGGCAAGAAGGCCAAGGCTGAGGCCCCCGGCAATGAAGTTGCCGTTTGCACAACCTGCTGGGAAGCCGTTGCCGCCGAGAAAGCTGGGAAAGGCGATGGCCCGTACTGCAAGATCCACCGGACCAAGGGCCATGACATCCAGGAGTTTTGCCAAGTTGAGCAGCTTGTCAAGAAATAGAGAGTGGAATATGATAAGTGTGACAAGGAAAAAGGTCAGAATGCCTTTGGCGGAAAGGGCCGAGGCGGTGAAGCAAATCGCCCCCGTAAACCCTTTCGGAACCAAGAAAAACCCGTCAGGGGTCAAGAGAAGGAAGTTTGTGATGGTGGGAGTAACGGAGGGAATGAAGAGGAAACCAGTGAGCCGGAATTTCAGAAGGGCACTGACGAAGGGAATTTCAGAAGGGCACTGACGCCCTATGCATTGATGGAGGTGCATCTTTGCACGCCTCCCACCACCAGCTCAAGCGATGGGCACGAGAGATCAATGCCGTGGAGCCAGTGCCACATGCCTGAAAACCGCTGAAATGGTCCCGCACGCCAATCATCTTTGAGGAGGAGGATCACCCTGGCCACACCAGCGCAGTAGGATGCTTGCCATTGTTGGTCTCCCCGACAATTTGCAACCTCAAGGTCACAAAGATCTTAGTGGATGGCGGGGCCGGGTTGAATCTGATTTCCCCAGCAGTCATCAGCAAGCTTTAGATAGGAGAAGAAGACCTAGAGTTTACTGGCATGTTTCAAGGAGTTAACCCCGGCAGGAGTCATCCTAAAGGGAAGATTACATTGCCGGTGATGTCGGTGTCCTGGGGACGGTGGTCCCCAGACTTGCCTACCTGCAGCCCACGGCATGGCTCCACCAGCGGCCCTGTACGACCCATCTTCACCAGCAAACACTCAAGACCCTCGCAAGGGGCCAAGCCTCGTGAGGCGGACGATGCAAGACCTCCTCGGGAGCGGTCTCCTCGGGACGACCCATCTCTGAATTGATTATTGCTGACCCTTTTTGCTACCATATTATAAGCCTTCCCAGCTCCACATACATCTACGTCGTGCGTTTGACTCTCCCTGGTAATCGCTCTATCCAAGCTTTGAGAGTTTTGACTGCAACGGTTGCCGATCACCGCCTGTTGCTGGGTAAGAACTGGTAAGAATTTGAGTTTTGCTTGACGGATTTGTGACACCCACCACCACCACTTGTTAGTAGTCTGTAGGATCATATTCTTGTGTGTTTCTATTGCTGCTAACCATGCCAGGATCACAAGCCGACGAGATTGACTGGGAGAATTTATCGAACAAGGAGCTTCATGATAAGTTTCAGCAAATGATGACTGAACAGGTGCAAGATGTGCTGAACAATTTTGAAGAGGCCATGGAGAAGATCACTGGCCTTGAGAAGACGTTCGAAACAAAGCTCGATAACAAGTTTAATGAATTGCTCGCGCGTCTTCCACCACCACCACCCGCTGCACCTAACGCACCTCTCCAACAACAACAACAACGACTACCTCCACATCGTGAAACAGACCTTCGCCGAGCGAGTCGTGTTCCTCTTGCGTTTGGCCAAACTGTTGGTGCTGCTGTTGATACTTCTGTGGCTCCTGCTGCTGATGCGGAGGAGGATGATTGTGTGGGAGATTATGAGGATGAGGTTGATCAAAATCAGCACTACGTGCAGCCACCTGCACCACCACCAGCAGGTCAACCTCAGGTATATATTCGTAATGGTAGGCCTGCACCACCACCTCAGGTACGAGATGATGTCCATATTCCTAAACTGAAATTGAATATTCCACCATTTGAGGGTAGATATGTTCCTGATATATATCTTACTTGGGAGTTAGAAACTGAACAACGTTTTACATGTTTACAATATCCCGAGGAGAGACGGGTTGCTGCTGCTGTTTGTGCTTTCACTAGTTTTGCATGTGTCTGGTGGTCTGAACATTGTAGATTATATCCTATTCCAACTACTTGGGCTGCTTTGAAAACCGCTATGCGTACGCGTTGGGTTCCACCATATTATCAACGTGAATTGCTTCAAAAATTGCAGCGTTTAAGACAAGGGAAAAATTCTGTAGAAGAATATTATCAGGAATTACAAACTGGCATGATTAGATGTGGTATTGTTGAGGAGAATGAAGCTATGCTTGCACGTTTTCTGGGTGGATTAAATAGAGAGATTCAGACCATTCTAGACTATAAGGAGTATACTAATATCACTCGTTTATTCCATCTTGCTTGTAAAGCTGAACGTGAAGTGCAGGATCGACAAGCATTGGGGCGAACTAACTTTTCTGCAGGCCGACCTTCATCATGGACACCACGTGCATCTTCTACTTCAACTGCACCAGCACCTCCATCCGGTGCCACCTCCAGCCGTGATACAAGAAAACAGGCACAACCACCATTATCTGCCAAGAGCGCACCTGCGGGGCCTGCACAACGTTCTTCTTCTTCCATGGCATCAACAGGGCACACAAGTGATATTATTTGTCGTCGTTGTAAGGGAGGAGGTCATTATGCGAGAGAATGCAAATCTCCACGTGTGATGATTGCTACCGCGGATGGTGGATATGAGTCCGCTAGTGACTATGATGAGGAGACTTTGGCTCTTATTACACGTGAAGAACATGGTGGAGATGATTCTGATCATGAGACGCAATACATGGCTCCTGAAGACGCTGACAGGTATGAATGTTTAGTTGCTCAACGTGTTTTGAGTGTGCAGGTCACACAAGCTGAGCAAAATCAGAGGCACAATTTGTTCCATACCAAGGGAGTTGTGAAAGAATGTTCTGTGCGCGTCATCATAGATGGAGGGAGCTGCAACAACTTGGCTAGCATGGAGATGGTGGAGAAGCTTTCTCTCACCACAAGACCACATCCACATCCTTACTACATCCAATGGTTCAACAACAGCGGCAAGGTTAAGGTAACACGTACTGTTCGTGTGCATTTTAGTATCTCTACATATGCTGATTATGTTGATTGTGATGTGGTACCTATGCAAGCATGTTCCTTATTACTTGGTAGACCATGGCAATTTGATAAAAATTCTGTACACCATGGTAGAAACAATCACTATACTCTTGTTCATAAGGATAAAAATATTACTTTGCATCCTATGACTCCTGATTCCATTTTGAAAGATGATATTAATAGAGCTAATAAAGCAAAACAGGAGATGAATAAGAGTGAAAATCAGATTGTGGCAAAATAATTTGAGCAGCAAATGAAGCCTAATAATAAACCATCTAGTGTTGCTTCTGAAATTAAATTGAAAAGTGCATGTTTATTTGCCACCAAATCTGATATTGATGAGCTAGATTTCAGCAAATCTGTTTGCTATGCTTTTGTGTGCAAAGAGGCATTATTTTCATTCGAGGACGTGCCTTCCTCTTTGCCTCCTGCTGTCACTAACATTTTGCAGGAGTTCGCCGACGTCTTTCCACAAGACGTGCCACCGGGATTACCGCCTATTCGAGGGATTGAGCATCAGATTGACTTAATTCCCAGTGCATCACTGCCAAACCGTGCACCATACCATACCAATCCAGAGGAGACGAAGGAGATTATGCGTCAAGTACAAGAGCTTCTCGACAAAGGTTATATACGCGAATCCCTTAGTCCTTGTGCTGTTCCTATTATTCTAGTGCCGAAAAAGGATGGTACATCACGTATGTGTGTTGATTATAGAGGCATTAATAATATTACTATTCGTTATTGTCATCCTATTCCTAGGCTAGATGATATGCTTGATGAATTGAGTGGCTCTACAATATTCTCCAAAGTTGATTTGCGTAGTGGCTACCATCAAATTCGTATGAAATTGGGAGATGAATGGAAAACAACATTTAAAACTAAGTTTGGATTATATGAGTGGTTAGTCATGCCTTTTGGGTTAACTAATGCACCTAGTACTTTCATGAGATTAATGAACGAAGTTTTACGTGCTTTCATTGGACGATTTGTGGTAGTTTACTTTGATGACATATTGATTTATAGCAGATCTTTGGAAGAACATTTGGAACATTTACGTGCTGTTTTTATTGCTCTACGTGATGCACATTTGTTTGGTAACCTTGGGAAGTGCACCTTTTGCACCGACCGAGTATCTTTTCTTGGCTATGTTGTTACTCCACAGGGAATTGAAGTTGATAAAGCCAAGATTGAAGCTATTGAGAGTTGGCCGCAACCCAAAACGGTCACACAAGTGAGGAGTTTTCTTGGCCTCGCTGGATTCTATAGGCGTTTTGTGAGAGATTTCAGCACCATTGCTGCACCTCTCAATGAGCTTACAAAGAAAGATGTGCCTTTTCTTTGGGGTACCGCACAGGAAGAAGCCTTCTCGGTATTGAAAGATAAGTTGACACATGCTCCTTTACTCCAACTTCCTGATTTTAATAAGACTTTTGAGCTTGAATGTGATGCTAGTGGAATTGGATTAGGCGGTGTGTTATTACAAGATGGCAAACCTGTTGCATACTTTTCTGAAAAATTGAGTGGGCCTAGTCTGAATTATTCTACTTATGATAAAGAATTATATGCTCTTGTTCGGACTTTAGAAACATGGCAACATTATTTATGGCCCAAAGAATTTGTTATACATTCTGATCATGAATCTTTGAAACATATTAAAAGTCAAGCTAAACTGAATCGTAGACATGCTAAATGGGTTGAATTCATTGAGACTTTCCCTTATGTCATTAAACACAAGAAGGGAAAAGAAAATGTTATTGCTGATGCATTGTCTCGTCGCTATACTATGCTTTCACAACATGACTTCAAAATATTTGGTTTGGAGACCATCAAAGATCAATATGTGCATGATGCTGATTTTAAAGATGTAATGCAGAATTGTAAAGAAGGAAGAATGTGGAACAAGTTTGTTGTTAATGATGGATTTGTGTTTCGTGCTAACAAGCTATGCATTCCAGCTAGCTCCGTTCGTCTTTTGTTGTTGCAGGAGGCGCATGGAGGAGGATTAATGGGACACTTTGGCGTGAAGAAGACGGAGGACGTACTTGCTACACATTTCTTTTGGCCAAAGATGAGACGGGATGTTGAGCGTTTTATTGCTCGCTGCACTACATGTCAAAAAGCTAAGTCACGACTCAATCCTCATGGTTTATATATGCCTTTGCCTGTACCTAGTGTTCCTTGGGAGGATATATCTATGGACTTTGTTTTAGGATTACCTCGAACAAAGAAGGGGAGGGATAGCATATTTGTTGTCGTGGATAGATTCTCGAAAATGGCACACTTTATACCATGTCATAAAAGCGATGATGCTGTTAATGTTGCTGATTTGTTCGTTCGTGAAATTATTCGCTTGCATGGTGTGCCAAATACTATTGTTTCAGATCATGATACTAAATTTCTTAGCCACTTTTGGAGATGTTTATGGGCTAAGTTGGGGACTAAACTGCTTTTTAGTACTACTTGTCACCCCAAACTGATGGACAAACTGAAGTAGTCAATAGAACGTTGTCTACTATGCTTAGGGCTGTTTTGAAGAATAATAAGAAAATGTGGGAGGAATGCTTGCCTCATATTGAATTTGCTTATAATCGTTCATTGCATTCTACTACTAAGATGTGCCCTTTTGAAGTTGTGTATGGTTTCCTACCTCGTGCACCTATTGATTTGTTGCCTCTTCCATCTTCGGAGAAGGTTAATTTTGATGCTAAACAACATGCTGAATTGATTTGAAAAATGCATGAGTTAACTAAGGAAAACATTGAGCGCATGAATGCTAAATATAAACTTGCTGGAGATAAGGGTAGAAAACATGTTGTGTTTGCACCTGGAGATCTTGTTTGGTTACATTTGCGTAAGGATAGATTTCCTGATTTGCTCAAATCAAAGTTAATGCCATGTGCTGATGGTCCCTTTAAGGTGTTAGAGAAAATAAATGATAATGCATATAAACTTGAGCTGCCTGCAGATTTTGGGGTTAGTCCCACTTTTAACATTGCAGATTTGAAGCCTTATTTGGGTGAGGAAGATGAACTTCCGTCGAGGACGACTTCATTTCAAGAAGGGGAGGATGATGAGGACATCAATACAATTGTTACACCCACAGCCCCTGCTGCTATACATACTGGACCAATTACTAGAGCTCGTGCACGCCAACTAAATTACCAGGTACTTTCGTTTCTTGGTAATGATTCTAATGTTCATGAGAATATGATGCTGCCTAAATTGGATACATTTGTTTTGCTTACAAATGAAGGGCCTAGCTTGGAGAAGGATGAACATTGGAGCAAGAACAAGCATGGAGATGATGGCATGCGCAAGGGGAACAAGAACGGAGTTACAAGTGATGATTTCAGGACTTTGAAGCCACCATAATGGGTGCATGAAGCCTTGGACGAAATATACAAGATGCCACTTCATAAATTTCGTCCCGAGGCTATTTTAGGTGCTGCGTCACCTTATTATTGGGCCAGGCCCATGTAATTTCGAAATACATAAGTATAGGCTATTTTTAGAGTCCGTATGTGTGGGGAAACAAGAGATAGGGTTGATTTCGGACCCCTCCACCAAGGGCCACGAAATTCCCCCCTCTTCCTCCATATATACAGCCCTTAGGGCATCGTTTAGACTTTGGGTTTTGTTTAGATTAAAGTTCGCCATAGCTGCAACTTCGCGTACTTCGTTTGTGTTCAACGACCAGACAAAGGCGTCACAGAACCCCACCTTGATCAATAAAGCTTTCATCTTATATTCGCAATATCCAGATTGCAATCTCAGTTTCTTGCTTGTTCTTCGTTTGCTTGCAGGAAACAGACCCTCGTGGTCAGGTTGATTGTGCTCCGGCGTGGTCAATAACCCCTCGGAGTTGGTTTAGCGATTGCTAAGGCGCAACGTCGTGCACGTTTGTAGTCGGATTGTCAAAGTCGTCTCCACCAAATCGATAGTTATCATCTCATCGAAAGATCGGGATACCTCCGCCTCTATCAAGTTGTGAATTTGAGAAATGCTTGTGTTAAAGTTTGTGATTCCCGTAGCATGCACGTATGGTGAACCATTATGTGATGAAGTGAGAGCATGATTTATTTATTGATTGTCTTACTTATGAGTGGCGGTCAGGGACGAGCGATGGTCTTTTCCTACCAATCTATCCCCCTAGGAGCTTGCGCGTAATACTTTGCTTTGATAACTTCTAGATTTTTGCAATAAATATATGAGTTCTTTATGACTAATGTTGAGTCCATGGATTATACGCACTTTCCTTCCTTCCACCATTGCTAGCCTCTCTAATACCGCGCACTTTTCGCTGGTATCATACACCCACCAAATACCTTCCTCAAAACAGCCACCATACCTACCTATCATGGCATTTCCATAGCCATTCCGAGATATATTGCCATGCAACTTTCCACCATTCCATTCATTATGACACGCTTCATCATTGTCATATTGCTAGCATGATCATGTAGTTGACATCGTATTTGTGGCAAAGTCACCGTTCATAATTCTTTCATACATGTCACTCTTGATTCATTGCATCTCCCGGTACACCGCCGAAGGCATTCATATAGAGTCATATTTTGTTCTAAGTATTGAGTTGTAATTGTTGAGTTGTAAGAAAAATAAAAAGTGTGATGATCATCATTTTTAGAGCATTGTCCCAAGTGAGGAAAGGATCATGGAGACTATGATTCCCCCACAAGTCGGGATGAGACTCCGGACGAAAAAAGGAGGCCATAAAAAAAGAGAGAAGGCCCAAACAAAAAAATGAGAGAAAAAGAGAGAAGGGACAATGTTACTATCCTTTTACCACACTTGTGCTTCAAAGTAGCACCATGATCTTCATGATAGAGAGTCTCTCATTCTGTCACATTCATATACTAGTGGGAATTTTTCATTATAGAACTTGGCTTGTATATTCCAATGATGGGCTTCCTCAAAATGCCCTAGGTCTTCGTGAGCAAGCGAGTTGGATGCACACCCACTTAGTTTCTTTTGTTCAGCTTTCATATACTTATAGCTCTAGTCCATCCGTTGCATGGCATCCCTACTCACTCACATTGATATCTATTGATGGGCATCTCCATAGCTCGTTGATACGCCTAGTTGATGTGAGACTATCTTCCCCTCTTTTTGTCTTCTCCACAACCACCATTCTATTCCACATATAGTGCTATATCCATGGCTCACGCTCATGTATTGCATGAAGATCGAAAAAGTTTTGAAAATGTCAAAAGTATGAAACAATTGCTTGGCTTGTCATCGGGGTTGTACATGATTTAAATACTTTGTGTGGTGAAGATAGAGCATAGCCAGACTATATGATTTTGTAGGGATAGCTTTCTTTGGCCATGTTATTTTGAGAAGACATAATTGCTTTGTTAGTATGCTTGAAGTATTATTATTTTTATGTCAAAATGAACTTTTGTCTTGAATCTTTTGAATCTGAATATTCACACCACAATTAAGAAGATTTACATTGAAATTTTCCCAAGTAGCACTTCGCATCAAAAATTCTGTTTTTATCATTTACCTACTCGAGGACGAGCAGGAATTAAGCTTGGGGATGCTTGATACGTCTCCAACGTATCTATAATTTTTGATTGCTCCATGCTATATTACCTACTGTTTTGGACTATATTGGGCTTTATTTTCCACTTTTATATTATTTTTGGGACTAACCTATTAACTGGAGGCCCAGCCCAGAATTGCTGTTTTTTGCCTATTTCAGTGTTTCGGAGAAACAGAATATGAAACGGAGTCCAAACGGAATGAAACCTTCGGGAACGCGGTTTTCTCATCATATAAGACCCAGGAGACTTGGACCCTCCGTCAAGAAAGCCACGAGGCGGTCACGAGGGTGGAGGGCGCCCCCTAGGGCGCGCCCCTGCCTCGTGGGCCCCTCGAAGCTCCAGCGACGTACTCCTTCCTCCTATATATACCTATGTACCCCCAAACGATCAGATACGGAGTCAAAAACCTAATTCCACCGCTGCAACTTTCTGTATCCATGAGATCCCATCTTGGGGCCTGTTCCGGAGCTCCGCCGGAGGGGGCATCAATCACGGAGGGCTTCTACATCATCATCCAAGCCCCTCCGATGAAGTGTGAGTAGTTTACTTCAGACCTACGGGTCCATAGTTAGTAGCTAGATGGCTTCTTCTCTCTTTTTGGATCTCAATACAATGTTCTCCCCCTCTCTCGTGGAGATCTATTCGATGTAATCTTCTTTTTGCGGTGTGTTTGTTGAGACCAACGAATTGTGGGTTTATGATCCAGTCTATCTATGAATAATATTTGAACCACTACAACAAAAAAACCCCTTCAGCAACGCATTGATTCGTTGTTGTACATTCATATATGTGTTGCTATGGTCTACACCAACGTATTAGTATGCGTTGCCGTTGGTGGTGTTGCAAGGGTCTACAACAACATATATACATGGGTTGGTAAATGATGTGTAGATGCGTTGTTAGATAGCAACATATAGAGTTAGATACCAACAACGGATCATATGCGTTGTTGGTCTGCAAAATAGGGTTTCCAAATGTACATAAGTAATCGTTGCAACGCGTATAAGCTTTTCTAGATAGTATGAACAATTAATGATATTTTACACACTGTCGTCCAGAAATATTGGGATAGTGCATGGAAGACACAATATAATAAACAGAAATATCTCGTTTATTAAATAAACTATGTTTCATTACAAAAAGAATCATCCAAAGATTACAAGATGTGAAACTATCTACTAGTAGCCCAATTCTCAAGCCTGCAATGAAATATAAGGTTTGAAACATCGACCATAAAAATGACATTCTAATTATCTTGTAGTAGCCCCATTTGTATCCTTGCAATCAAAATTGATCTGAGCCATGCATCATCAGTTTATCTTGGCAATCTACAACAACAACAAAATGATATGACTAACTTACAGTAGAGAGAATCATGTTAATAGACAAGTAAATTTGAAGGAGGAGCACCATAGAATGGTTCAAGACTGACATTTGTAGCACTATAGGCAGTAAATGAGAGTACTACATCTAACAAAAAACTCCTGATCATTGTTTACTTATGAACAAACCTGTTGTATGTTAGTAGAAAATCATGTCTAACATACAAGAAACAAGCTAAATTGAAGAGAACTCGCAAAAATCATATAAAAACTAATTAAATAATTCTATTGAAAAATGCAAAGGCAAAAAAAATCCTTTCAAGATTCTATTCCCAACCAGTCTCTCTTGCATTTATGCTTTACATGGTGAGGTGAAAACTCAAACAAGTAGAAATGCTTAAATTGGTGAATCATAACAGCAAGATAAAGCTTTCATACAACATATATGAGTCCACATGTGAACATTTACAATGTTTCTGTAGGAATTTGTACGACATATAATGATGTTATATTTCTTAACGGAACATTTCATTTCTACCTTTGATTTTCTTGGCTCTAGGGAATGTTCATTAAATATCAAAGTTCGAATAGGATTGTGAACATTATTCAGGTTTGCAAAGATAAATGAACAATGGTTCCATCATTGCTCTAGGCAAAATAAATGAACTTCATATTAAGGGTAAGCAACAGAAAGTGGTACTGTTCTGATATATTCTGTCCGTGCAATAGCCTGCTAGCTGTTACATTTTCCCCTCAAAACAGTAGGGCAGAGTCCAACGGAGCTATTGTATGCTAGTTCTCTTAAACACATTTCTTTAGATCAAATATCCAATTTTATTAATCACTTAAACACTTTTCAAAATGTATATCATAACAGAATTACAAAAAAAATGAACTCAAAAAGATTTACATGAGGTAACGACATGTACCTCATAACATGTCTGAGATGGATCAAACCTGTTCTGAATGTGATACTATTGTCCAATATTACGCAAAGTTGTTCCAACCCTACAAGAGGTGTGTATAAACAAAGTTTTGTGCAGAATAAGTTAACATGGGGAACTTAGATGAAACATCATAAGAATTAACAAGTGTACACTAGACTGATCAGATTAGTTCTCTGCTATTACAAAGATAGAAGTGTACACCATTCTGCCACTCATTAACAACAGGACACATCTAGCAGGCATAGATGCATAACATGCACCATGAAATGGAAATCAAACTTTTAAATCGCAGGCGAAAGTTGCATGATCGCTGGCTGGTAGCCTCCCCGCGAAGCATTCCTTCAAAAAACGTGATTTGGAGCAAAACACGCGATCGCGCGCGAAAACGACGTGATTTGCCTTCGCTTTTGCTGCACTTTCGCTGGCCGAATGACTGAAACAGAGGCCCAAATTGGCTAAATAGAGCTCGGCCCAAATTCCTCCTAGATATATATCATCTTCTAGGGAAACCTAGCACCGTCTACCCCATTCCCTTCTTTCCCCACGACAGAAAAAGTTGCGGCGGCGGCTGCGTAGTTCTTCCCAGGTACCGTCGGCTGGCCGACTGCTACCGGCGACGAAGGGCATCTGCATGACGACGCCTCTGCAGCCACAATGGCATCTTAGTCTCATACAGTTCCAACACCCGGTCCCAGCACATCACCAGGTAGTGGCGGTACAGGAGTCCTCCTATTCCATCCATCCTTTATTCGTTTGTTGATTCAACACAGGCCCATCGTCAGGAAGTACTGCAGTTCTTAAGTGTTGAACTGGTGATGTTATGCTTGCTGCAGACCTTGAGATCTTGAATTTATATTGATATTTATCTATTGAACTGGTGCAGATCTCTGTTACACTTGTTATGTTCGAATTTATACTAAAAATTCTCTGTTTTCTGCTAAAAATCCCCTGTTTTCTGAGAAAAATATGGACATGTACTAGTTTGGATGTGGGATATACACGCACATGCATTGTTCCCGCGAACTGCGTTAGTGGCTGCGATCGCCGACTATAGTGGCTGTAGCGTTTGCACGAGCCAGCCGCGAAATGGTTTAGCCCGCAATCTTAAAGTATAATGGAAACAGATAACATGTCTTGTATGCATCACTCTATCCACTCCAATTTAACCCTCAAAAGTAGCCTGTTTGCCCTTGAGATATAACCTTATGTCCACTCCTTTTATAATATGAATGGAATCAAGAAAATGCTGAAGAATATTATTGAAAAGAAATCTGATTTCAAACTTACAGTACTGTAAATCTTCAAGTCCAAATGATTTTGCTCCAGTATTTCAATTGCTTCTGGATATCACTTAACCTGTAAAACTCCACCTGCAATATCGAAAACAGGAAATGAAAGGAATGTAGCTTCAGGCAAGACCAGTATTAAGAGTGGTTTATGAAAGCCTACCACATGACAAGACGTGGTTTGGCCTTTTAAATTTGCATACGAAAACCACTGAGTGCCAGTGTATCAAATGCAACCTGTACAACTTAACGCACTGGGAAAATATAGTGATACATGAGGAATTCAGTGCATGATGCATTGATGCCAAGAACTCGGGTCATTTAAAGTTATTTAGTTAAGGGATCTTGGATGGTTGTTGTGGTGTAATGGATATTAGAAAGCAAATATTGGACCCCAATATGGGTCCCCTGCTAGAATTGACTTCTGCAGATAATCGGGCCATACCATTTGTCTCGTATTCATCTCTTTGTGGGGATGGTACACTTGGTCTGAACCTTTTCTTCAGTAAATAAACCTAGATGAAAAAAAATACTCAGCTACATATAAAAGTATAGATCAGGACAATTAAACTGGTGATGTAGTAACATACATCATTGCTGTAATGTCCAAGGAGGCTATGAAGATCACCTGTAAATAATTTGGGTGCCTAACACACATACAGATTATTCTTGTACCGTTGGTGTGGGAGGCAAGGTAGCCGAGGCGGACAGCACCGTCAAGGTCTATACGACAATAGCATATGCGAAGGCACGGAGGTAGCGGGTCTACGAACCAGAGGAGGCGCGGCGGCCGTGCGGCCCGTGCCGACCAGGGTTGTTGTGGGAGCATATGCAGGGGCGCGGAGGATGCCGCGGTGGCAGACGATCCGAGGGTAGAACTGAGAGGATCTGGGTGGTGACTGGCAGTGCGGTCGGGAGGGCACCGGAGCTAGCCGGAACTGGCGGTGGCGGCGTGGTGTTCGGGTGAGAGAGGAATCCAAGGAGAAAGATGGCGGATAGAGTAGTGGAGATGGGTACACCGAGGGGGTTAGCTTTTTTAGCGAATGGGGAGGTTAGCGTTAAGTGAGGGATAGGTGAGGAAGGTGGGAGGTTGATCCAAACAACACATTGTGTCATCTTTGTTGCTAAACAAACGTTGCTTTAGGGTTGTTGTTGTTGTAGTGAATCTTCTCTGAATTCTTTTATGTATGATTGGTTATCTTTGCAAGTCTCTTCGAATTATCAGTTTGGTTTGGCCTACTAGATTGGTTTTTCTTGCCATGGGAGAAGTGCTTAGCTTTGGGTTCGATCTTGCGGTGTCCTTTCCCAGTGACAGAAGGGGCAGCAAGGCACGTATTGTATTGTTGCCATCAAGGATAACAAGATGGGGTTCTTATCATAGTGCATGAAACTATCCCTCTACATTATGTCATCTTGCTTAAGGCATTACTCTGTTTTTAACTTAATACTCTAGATGCATGCTGGATAGCGGTCGATGAGTGGAGTAATAGTAGTAGATGCAGGCAGGAGTCGGTCTACTTGTCTCGGACGTGATGCCTATATACATGATCATACCTAGATATTCTCATAACTATGCTCAATTCTGTTAATTGCTCAAAGTAAATTGTTCACCCACCATCGAATACTTATGCTCTTGAGAGAAGCCACTAGTGAAACCTATGGCCCCCGAGTCTCTTTCTCATCATATCAATCTCCATCACTTTATTATTGCTTTGCTTTTTACTTTGCCCTTTTACTTTGCATCTCTATACCAAAAATACCAAAAATATAATTTATCATCTCTATCAGATCTCACTTTCGTAAGTGACCATGAAGGGATTGACAACCCCTAAGTGCGTTGGTTGCGTTGAGCTATTGTTTTTGTGTAGGTACGAGGGACTCGCGCGTAGCCTCCTACTGGATTGATACCTTGGTTCTCAAAAACTGAGGGAAATACTTACGCTACTTTGCTGCATCATCATCTCCTCTTCGGGGAAATCCAACGCAGTGCTCAAGAGGTAGCAAGCACCGCCACCATCCTTACCTGCAGAGGAGGGAGCGGCCGCTGCAGGCGATTTGGTCCCGAGCAGTACCGCCGTGTCCTCCTTCCTCCTCTTCCCCACGGCGTCGCCCTAGTCAAGCAATGGAAGGCGTCAAGAATTAGTAGCAGAAGCAGGACCAAGGCAAGACAAGGATACTTACTAGTCCACCGCAGCGTAGTCCCTCTGCTTCCTAAGCTTGAAGCTCGAGAGCCTCCCAGCCTGAGGCGCGGGCGCAAGGGCTCTAGGTGCAGAAGAGGGGACAGCAGGCAAGTTGGAAGCAGCTTCAGGCAGCGACAGAACAGGGGCGTCCTCTCGGGAGACCAGCGCCGACCTTCCTCTCGTCGGAATCCCCCCCGGTGACTTCCTCCGAGGACTGACCTTGGACCTCGAGGAGCCCCCTGCAGTACGCAGCTCCTCCCTTTCCAGGGGGGCATCGGCCTCATCATCATCATCAGGGAGGGTGCGGAGGATGTCGGCCTTGCGCAAGGGGGAAGGTCTCCCCCGCCTCTTTGCGGGTCGCCTCTGAGTGGTGCTCCTCCTCTCCCTCTTCTTCCTCCTCTCCCTCCTCGCGAGACTCACCAGAAGACACAACCACCGGAGTTTCGCCACCGGGATGTTTGTGGGCGCAGGCGGCACGAGCCCGCGCTCATCAAAAAAGGGCATGGCGGTGGCGACCTCTGCCCCGTCCTAGCGGTGGAACAAGGGAGCAAGGCCATTAGGCGGGTACCCTTGGTCGTCCCCGACCAAGGAACGAAAATTTGAGCGCAATTCCTCATCGGAAAGGGGCTCCGGGCATAGGCGGAGGTCGTCCCATTCGTCTCCAAGCTTCCAGAGTGGGCGCGGGCGCGCTTGGAGGGGAGCCACACGCTGCGCCATGAATTCTTTGGCGATCATGGCCCCCATCAGCTTCGCCGTTCTCGAGTCGTCGGGCTTCAGGTCGGCAGTCATCCTCTCCAGCACCTGCGTCATCCGTGGGTCGGTGAGCTTCGTGCGAAGCCATCCCTCATGGGACACAGGCATCTCTGTCAGCAACACCAGCCGGGGGTGGACGCGCTTGGCGTCCATCAGGACCCACTTGATCCCGAAGCCCTTGGCCTTCTTCCCGGCCTTCGAGATTGCATTGGTCTTGTTGGCCGCGATGAAGCCAACGCACCATGAGCAGGGGCCCTCCTTAAGCCGAAGAAAGAAGAAGTGGCGCAGCAGTGCCACGGACAGCATCACTCTGACGTACGCCTCGTAGTAGAAGGCGAAGATCGATAGGAGAAGGACGGAGTTGGGATGAATATGGAGGGCGTGGATCTTATAGTGACTGAGGACGGAGTAGAAGAAGTCGGAGAAGGGGGAAGCAGCCCGGCAATGATGCTACTCGTGAAGAAGGGGTAGAAAGTGCTACCAGGGGCCTCAGGCTCGGCGGAGCCGGCCCGGAGCACAGTCTTCCTCTTTTCGTCACCCTCCGCCGTCATCAAGCGCAAAGCGGCAAGGTTCTTCTCCGACACGTTCGACAAGTCGAGCGCGGGCTCGTACCAGGATGTCGAAGGAGTAGCCCAGGCTTTATTGGGCGCCATCAACGGCAAGCTCGAAGGAGGATCTGGGTGGATCTGGAGTCTCTAGAAGCGAAGGGCAAGAAAGGGGATCTGGAGCAAAACGAGGGAAGGTAATGAAGGCAAATGCAGCCCGCACCAGTCTTTTGTTCATCAAGCAGTTGTCGAGGAAGCATGGGGAAGCAAAGACGCCCACGTCCAATCAATCGCCATGCGTCCTGCGAGGCCGCAGGCTGTTGGGGCCCGTGGCGCTCCACACTTGCCCCTTGGCTTCGCCTCGAAGCCAAGTCCAAGCGTGCCTTGGGCGCGGGGGCTACTGTCGGCCTCCTGGGAACGGGGGTTCCCAGACTTTCCTACCTGTGGCCCATGGCGTGGCTCCACCAGCGGCCCTGTACGACCCATCTTCACCAGCAAACACTCAAGACCCTCGTGAGGGGCCAAGCCTTGCGAGGCGGACGACGCAAGACCTCCTCGGGGGCGGCCTCCCCAGGCTGGCTCACGAGGGGCGAAGAGATCAAGGCAAGGGCGCGTCGCGAGGTTCCTATGACGCAAGCCATGACGACCAGGGCAGGCGGGCGCTAGCGCGCGCAGTGTCCTCATTTCCTCTTTGGTGCTAAAGAGGCAAGCACAGGTGCGGTGTCCCGAGGCGTCAAGCAAAGGCTTCCTTATCGGTGCAACGAGACCAAGACCAACAGGATGGCAGGACAGAGGTCACCATGGAGCCCAGGACGGCGTCATCACTAGAGCCTTTGGCATGCGAAGACCATCTTTTGTCAGGATAGCTTGTACTAGCTGCCCCCCTTCAAATTGGCCGTTGTGGGTTCCCTTCCGCCTAATATTTGGGAAGAGGACCCGGGCCTCTATATATAGGACTAGCCACCATCGTAGCGAGGGATCTCATCTCATCTCATCTTGGACCGGATCCATTCCACCAAGGCAACCAAACAAACACTACAAGGAAAAGGCTAATTGGTGGCGCACCTGTTTTGGCCATTAATGGCGCACTACAGGTGCACCACTATTAACACGCCACTAGTAACAATTACTAATGGCGCACCCCTGGTGCGCCATTAGTATCCCAGATAATAGTGGCGCACCAGGCAGTGCGCCATTAGTATGTCCCCTAGTGCGCCATTACTATGCCTCCCAGGGGGCCATATTTACCTTGTGCTCTGGGTTACTAATGGCGCACTACTAGACAATGCGCCACTAGTATGTTTATTGTAGTGCGCCACTAAAGTGTAGTATGGTGCGCCACTAGTATGAATATTTGGAATTTTTTTTCTTTTCTGATATTTGCACAGGTTACAAAATATATTACTGCACAGAATATAGACAACAGAATATATAAACAACAGATTTATCGAATACAAATAGAAGATTAGTCTCCGAATACAATTCATCATATTAGTCTTCGAATTCAAAAGACTGAACAAAGTTAGAACATTACAAGTCTCGAGACCGCGAGTAGCGAGTTTGGCTTCACATTACAAGTCGATATCGATCATCTAAACTACCATCACATAGAAGAGAGCTGCGGTCATCACGATTAGCATCATCGCGATGAAACTAGTCTTCATCTGGTTCCTCCTCCGCTCCTTGCTCTCTCCCGCTAGATAGCACGCGTATCTAGCTTCCGCCTCCGCCCTAGTGGTGTACCCTTTGTAATCGTTACCGCTGAAACGGTGAACCTGTCTCCGACACTCCTCCCAGTCGTCGTAGACTCCGAGAACCTTACCCTTGTACACGACATACGACGACATCTCTATGCACTAGACAAACAAAACATTAGTAGCAATTCACAGACAATACATAAGCAATATATAAGTATGCAACAAAAGGATCAGAAGAGAAAAGCAACACATTAATAGCACGATTCATGGTCCTACTAATAAATAGCATCGATTACATATAAGTTGAATGACTGTCCAAACCAAAGAGACATACAAGTTCATTAAAGTTTAATTACAACGTGAGCTAATCGATATTTCAGAACTACATAGCATCACTACTTTTGACTTGACTCAGGGACTAGAGCGTGGATGAAGCCGTCGTCTTTCGTGATGGTCATGAAATGGCGATCGTTGTCATCCTGCATTTGTAGCGTTGTTTCTATCTCATTGTTGGACGGTTGATATCTGAGGTAGAACTGCCCCGAGGTTCAAAGGACATCTTGATGGATGATTTCCGCAAACTCCGACTGGATGCAAAATAATTCTTGTCTGAGGTCCGCGTCCTGGATTGCCGACAAGCGTGCGGCCCAATCTTTGAGACTATTTGGTAGCAGAAGTTGATTGTGGTCCCGTACGATCACCCGCATGTGATGGAGGGCATAGTAGGCATCCTTCTGACCGCCAGGCGGCTGCTTGACGCAGTGGAACGTCGTTACGTGGGTGAACACGTGCTTGCTATACCTAAGAATTGGCCTCCTAAAGGTGCCTCCAGATTTGGCATAGCCGGGGAGAACATCATCAAGAACTTTCTTGATATTTGTGTAGTATTTATTCGACTGACGGTTCGCGTCAAAATACGTGGCCATGGAATAGTTCGGGCTTAAGAGGATGAGTGTGCAACGTGTGTCACTACACAAAACACGGAATGTTAGAAAAAAAAGAACGATCGAAATCTAAGAAATCATATGTTACGGGGTGGTGAGGGGATGACATACTCGGGAAAGTAAGGCATGAGGAAGTTATCCTTATCTGGGTTTGCCAGAATGACGCCTTCGAGGTATGAACTCGCGACTTGCCGGTCCCCAGCGCTGCCCAACATCTTGGCATGCATGTAGAATGGGTCGACTATCACGATGTCCGGGGTCTTGTCTCTAATGATCCGCATCTCCATACTCAGCAAAAATAGACGAACAAAGGTGTAGTGCCGCGGATGAAGGTTAAACATAGCGAAGATGTCATCAAAACGTTGGACGATCATACCCCCGATGGTGCTATTGACAAAGCCCTTGCCCTCTGGCACCTTGGCCACGAAAACCGGGTATGCCACATTATTCTCGGAGAGACGCCGCTTCTCCAAAGAAAGAACACTGTCATGCAGACTCCGCATAGCACCGGTTGCAGCATTGAGCAGATTAGTGGGTAGCATCAGCCTACCCGCCACATGCACCCTCCTCGAGATATCCTTAGATGTAGGTGGCCCGTCCTGAGCACGGATCGTACTCGGTGCCGGCTGGCTCACACCCTTGTTATTCTTTCTTTTTTGTCCCTTCTTCTTCTGCTGTAATGGGATCGAGTTCTGCTCACAGACAGCCTTCTTGAGTGTGTTGGGGCTGATAATATTTCGCACCTCGGCTATCTGAGGCTCGATGAAGGCGGCAGCTGGAGGCGTCTCCTGAGAACTAAACGCCAGATGACGCCTGTTGCAATTGGTTTTCCCCGCGGTACCAGCTAGATCGCGATTGTCTTTTGCAGGGTTGGGTTCTTGAGAAGGAGGCCCCAAGAATTCTTCACTGTACCCATGTTCGTTGAAGTAGTTATCGACCCTGGTAAATGTGCCGTCGTCGTTGTCCGGATCCTGTGCCATATGCATGTCTGGATCGGCCATATGTTCGCCGTCGTTGTACGGTAGCGTTGCGGCGGTCTTGCCATGGCTTGGCGCCGGCACCACTGGCGGTGTTGTCTGTGGGGTGGTGTCCCCCACCCCAAACGAATCTGGCTCTTCGGCCAAAGCATGGACCAGCCTATGCAGGTGCTGAGGGTCATCACATCATCTTCGTCGGCCCCAAGGAGTCGATACGGAGGTAACAAGTCATCGCAGCCCCACAGCACCCGAACCAGTTGAACCCTATACACGTTGGGTGGCATCGGATTACCGTGGAACGCGGTTGTCCGGTTGAATGATTCTGGCCTTGGCGACATCGATCAACTCGCCACTCACAAAGTGCAGGAGAGTGCATGGAACATCGGCGGCGCCCTGCGAAAACATGTAGGGAGTCAGGGATGCCCAGTCAAAGGCAAGGAGATGAAGTCATCGGCCGAGAGGCTTTGTTACCGTGATGGCGCCGAGCTCGGCTAATGTCGAGGCACCGCCAACGGCAGGCGCGCAAGTGACGGAGGGGCCGCTTGCTACCGAGGTGCCGGCCGGCGTATTCTTCCCACACCCGGGTGCATTAAGCTCCAATGCCGGCACCGACGCCGGAGACACCAATGCCGCCTCCGCCGGAGACACCAATGGCGCCGCCGGCACGTTGTGCGAGTTGCTGCCCGTGAAGCTGGGAATCGAGGGCGGCCCCTGTTAGCCGCCCGCAATCCATGCCTGCAGCCCCTCAAGCAAGGTAGGCATAATGGCGGTGATCATCACTCCCAGTTGGTCTCGCACTTGCTCTTCGACTATCTTCGGAATCCGCGCCACTTTTGCCTTGAGTTCTTGAACCTCGCGCTCCTGGCTTTCCGAGCTGGTCTTTCTCTCCTTTCGCCCAGTATTCCAACCATTTCGTGGACATGCCTTTGCCGGACACACGACCAGCTGACGTCGGCTTACTGAGCTTATCCTTGTTTTTCATTATGTTCAACGCCCTATTTAAAGGGGTGTCGAAAGGGGAGCTCTGAGACGACCCCGTGCTATTGCTTTCAGTGTCATGCGGAAGGAACGCGAACCATTTAGAAATTTGGCTTCATTAATTAGAATGCAACCATATGGAGCTAATTACGTGGGGGTGTATTCCTTACCAGAACAAGCTCAAGCACATTGGTCTTCGGATCCATGGTAAGCTCCTTGGTTATCGGGTCAATCTTGTACTGGGCTGTGACATAGTTCCTGGTCTGCTTGTCACGGTATTTCTCGAAGATGGGCGGTAGGCCTTGCTCAGCACGCTCCGCGTCCTCCTTGTCCCATATAGATTTCTCCACTCTGTAACCGCCGGGACCGAGTTTGTGGACCCCTAAGTTCAGGTCCCGCATCTCCTTCCCCCGCTGACTTGATTCCACAGTTGCGCTGCTCTCGCACTTGATCTTGAACTCCAGCTAGTCATCTTTGCTGATTGAAGGATTTTTCTCCTTGATCTTCTCATAACTATCACCTTTTTGAATCATTCTCTTCACCGTGGCTCTCCAAGTAGCCAGGGCCGTGCTCATCTTCGTGAGGGCGGCACTGTTCACTTTATTCCCTGAGAGGCGTGTGTTTGCGAAGTCACCGGGGAACTTGTATCGTTCGTGCAGCTTCATGAAGAGGAGGTTGCGCAAATTCCCTCAGTCACGATGCCTTAGGTTCTCGGTGTTGATCGAGACGGTACTCCACAGAATGCACCCGAGCTGTCCCGCGTACCCCTTGACTAATTCTGGGGGTGCCGTTGGATTCCCCTCAGAGGACACTTCAGTAAATTCCTCCTTGACGGTGCCGAGCATGTTCGCGCGCCGGTCCTTCCGTTGCCTCTTCGGTTGGCTTCCATCTATGCGTGCGCTGCCATCATCAGTGGTGGCATCCTCGGCGGCACCATCAGTGGTGTCATCCCCGACGCCACTAGGGGTTGTGTAGTCGGGATCGGTGTCTTCCACGACGTCCTCATAGCGGTGAGGTTCTTCCTCCATCTCCTGGGATAGCTCCCAGAATGCCTTGCCCGAACTGCCAGCCTCATTGTTGTGGGCCATGTTTGGCTCTAAATAGGGAAAAAATTTGGTCAAAAAGTTGGTTATTGTTAAGGAACAAAACTGAATTTTGGAAATCTACAGAATGAACAAGCTAAGGGGCAAATGCCCGCAAGGCTTCAAGGGTGACGGCATAATGGCTCAGTGTTATTTAAGGGTTGGTTTGTGAGGAATTATCATGGTCTCATCATTTAGGGTTTGTCCACACCGAGGCATCCTAAGAGCTAAGCTTTTATCATTTAGGGTTTGTCGACACTGAGGCACCCTAATGCTAAGTTAAGTTTTCATCATTTAGGGTTTATCGATGCCGAGGAACCCTAAAACCTAAGGTTTTATCATTTAGGGTTTGTCGACGCCGAGGCACCCTAAAAGCCAAGGTTATATCATTTAGGGTTTGTCGACGCCGAGGCACCGCAAAAGCCCAAGTTTTCATCATTTAGGGTTTATCGATGACGAGGCACCCTAAAAGCCATCATCATCATATCATCTTGAAATATTATAACAACTAAGTTCATCCTACTTAATTAAGTAATATTGACATTTTGTTAAATCTTAATTAAGTAATAGAGTTTCATTCACTTCTTGCACTAATATATTGCATTTCCGAGTTCTTATAAGTTATAACGGAGACCCTACGAGGACCTGGAAGCTTGCATGCGTTCTAGGGAAAATTCTGGTGGAGTTCTTCTAATAAGGAGTTGATTGGTTGATATAACAAGTTCTAGGGGAAATTCTAGTGGAGAAATGGAACTGGTTAAGAGTTGAAAGAAAGGTATCAAAATAGAAACATAGGTGGAGGGTCTTGTAGAGGATAGATAGGTAGCAGAATCCATTCAGATGGAAAGCTTTAATGAGGATAAATCAAGATTTGGGTAATTCATGCCTTTAGGTGAATAGGAAGTTACTTCTGCAAATATATGTTGGGTCCAATAAGATAATCCACAGTGTGGTGAAAACACGTCCTTCGAACTGGTTTGAGCTATTGGTGAATGGAGATGGTCTAAGATTTTCAGTAGTAAGAAGTGAATTGGTAATTTTGAGAGCAAATGGTTAGGATGAGTGGTTCATCTTTCCTGTTTAGCTTTACAATAGAATATTGTTAGTCATGCACACTTGTGCATTTTCAGCCAGGCCCAGTGCAGTTGGCCTAAAAACATTTCTTTCTTTAAGCATGCTACATCCATCTCAAGTATTTATGGTCAAGGGTTAGCAAGGCCATCCAAATAGAATATGTGGTATGGGTTTTTTTAGTAGGTCATCCTACTATATTATGGTTTATCGATGATGAGCAACTGACATTAGTAATAACTATGAGTTGATATCACACTTCTATATGTATAACACAAGACATAGTTGATCCTACTTAATTAAGTACTAAGATACCCGGCCCATGCATTAGTCGCAAGTACCCTATATGTCCTATTTTTAGCAAAGTCGTGCTAAAATTCACGGAAAATTTCAGCATGACCTTTGCTGAAAATAGGACATATGGAGTACCCGAATTTGCCGGGACGGAAGTTAATCGACATTCCGGCAAACTCAAGGGCCTCTCGGAGTACCTGCAAAATCATTATCCCCGCGTAATGAAGTCGCCAATGGGTCATTTCATAAGATCACAAGTAGCATCATCACAAGTACAGCAGCAGCAGCAGTGAATACAGGCATAACAGTAGTAAAAATTTATAGCATAGATACTCCATTCTTCATATTATCAACATGATGTTCAAGACAGCGCGAGCTGTTGATTCAGCATTGGCTGGTGTTTAGCAGCAGCTAAGCTTCAGCCATACAAATGAACGACAACATGACTGATTTGGGTTAGAGGCCGGAACGGGAGCACATCTTCAACTCCTCCTTTTGAGTAAAACTGACAAAGAACAACCTAACAGCGGCTTTATTTGAATAATTTGAATTTATTTGCTTTATTTGGATTTATACACCATTTGTCCAATTGAATTAAAAACATGTGCCTAAAATTGGAATTATTTGAATTAGATAGGTTTATTCTTCTTCTTCATAAACAGAAAAAGATGAATATTATTGGTCTACTTCATAAACAGAATATTCTTCAGTAAACACTTGTAAATCTAGAGTGGTTATAAACTTATTTTCTGGAATCATCAATGTGCATTTAGGCTAAATGTTGATAATTCTTTGAACTTTGAGAAAGAAGATGAATGAGCACCAATGTGCATTTAGGCTAATTCTTGGAACTTTGATCATCAATCCAAAGAATACACTATGATCAATCCAGAGAATCATCAAAGTTGTTCCTAAAATGAAGATTATTCCTAGTCTGAACATGTCACAACATTACTGTCAAAATTTCAGACTTAACAATAAATATAGTGCAAACTAAAGATTGTTCCTAAACTGAAGATTATTTAGGAACACACTTGTTCCTAACTTGATGTTGATTTAGGAACACAATCTCTATCATGTGTATGTCTTTTTGAGGGAGTACTGTACCATCCCAAAACTGAAACTGAATTTTCTCCTACCCTGTCACCACTTGCCTACTCACTTAATTTCTAAACTTTAATGATATCTCTACTGCTTGCTTTACTTCATTGTTTTCATTGTTTATTGGCTTAAAAGGCAAGGCATATTGGTTTTCTTCAACTAAAGCAAGGCATGCTATCTGGACATACTCCATGCTAGATATTGTTGCTTATATGTTCAGGGGTACTAAAAATGCACGGTGCTCATATGTTCAGAGATATAGATAGAGCTAACCAAATGTTCAGAAGATCCTTACTGTAACCAAATCATATGCTAGCTACTGTCTATTGCTTTGCCTAGTCACTTCTTAGCTAATCCAAACAGATCAAGTAACTAGAGCACACTTGTTGCAATCTACTCCTGACAGACGGCGCAAAATTAGTTGGGATCCGGCTTAGATTAGATAAGCAAGAAGGAGAAGGGGATGGACACTAGACGAGGAGACAGGACAGAGGCGGTAAATCTGGGGTACCTACGCTGTACTGCGGTGGTTGAGGAGTTGGATCCGGCAGCGAAGCCCAAGAGGGGTCGTCGGAATGGCGCATGCGGCAGCGCCGGAGACGATGAACTAGGGAAGGGAAGGGAAATCCGGTGAGACGGCAGCAAGGAGCGAACAGAAGGAGAGGAAAGGCGGATCCTTTAGTACCTGGCTTGCTCAGAGCCGAACAGGAAACCTTGGCCCTGGTGGCGCGGCGACGGCGACGCTGAGGAGGCAGGGCGAGAAGGAGATGAAGTGAAGCATCTTGTTGCGGTGCCGGAGCTTGTGTAATCTTCTCTCTCGGAGGGCAAGGCCAGATTTTTGAGAGAGGGTGTGCGGGGTCGTCGGCGGCGGGTGGAGCGGGGGAGGGTGCGGGGGGTCGGCGGCGGCCAGGGGGATCTGGCGAGGGGGAGATAGCAATCGAGAGATGTGGAGGGTATCTTGCATGGGGGCGAGAGGGAAAGGGACAGAGGGGGTGCATCTAATAGCAATGGCGCACCACCGAGGGGTGCGCCATAAGTGCATCCATTGCAATGGCAGACCACCGAGGGGTGCGCCATAAGTACATCCACAGCAATGGCGCACCACCGAGGTGTGCGCCATAAGTAACTTTTTTTAGTTGCATCTAATAATTTTTTAGAAAATGACAACCAAATTTGAAAACATTTATGAATGTGAAAAAATATCATCAAATTTTTTATTTGAAAATATTTATGAATATGAAAAAATATCATCAAATTTGTTATTTGAAAATATCATCAAATTTGTTATTTGAAAATATTCGAAAAAATATCATAAAAATTGGTATACCAATGGCGCACCTCCTAGGGGTGCGCCATAAGTACACTGATAGCAATGGCGCACCTTCTCCTGGTGCGCCATTAGTAACTTTTTTATTATTATTTTTAGTTGCATCTAATAATTTTTTAGAAAATGACAGTCTAATTTGAAAACATTTATGAATGTGAAAAAATATCATCAAATTTGTTATTTCAATATATTTATGAATATGAAAAAATATCATCAAATTTTTTATTTGAAAATATCATCAAATTTGTTATTTGAAAATATTTGAAAAAATATCATAAAAGTTGGTATACCAATGGCGCACCTCCTAGGGGTGCGCCATAAGTACATTGATAGCAATGGCGCACCTTCTCCTGGTGCGCCATTATTAACTTTTTTATTATTTTTAGTTGCATCTAATAATTTTTTAGAAAATGAAAATCAAATTTGAAAACATTTATGAATGTGAAAAAATATCATCAAATTTGTTATTTCAAAATATTTATGAGTATGAAAAAATATCATCAAATTTGTTATTTAAAAATATCATCAATATTTTCTTGGATTTTTAGTTGCATTCATTTGTGAATTGGTAAAACATTTATGAATATGAAAAAATATCATCAACTTTGAAAAAATATTCATGAATTCAAAAAGTGCCCATGAAATTTAAAAATATTCATGAGTTCAAAAAATATTAACAAATTCAATACTTTTTGTGAGTTAGAAACTCAATACCATAATAAACATAAATAAATATTCATGAGGACTAGAATAGAAGAAATATCATTTCCATATGTCGAAATACAATCGAGAAATGAAGACTACGATTTAAATATAATCGATCTTAGCTAGCTATCTTTTCACAATCTTCTTGCCCTTCTTTTTCGCAAATGGAGTTCTTCTGTTGAACGGACATCCTTTAGGTAGGGTGGTCGTGCTTCTTCTTGTGGTGTATGGCACTTCATCGTCGTTGTCATGTTCCATCTTCGGGTCGCCGTACTTGTCGAAGTCTTGCTCATTGGCGACTCCATCCATTCCGATGATCTTCCTTTTGCCTCTCCTCGCGACAACAAGACTGGGCTTTGACGGGTCGGTAATGAAGAAGCATTGGTGTCGGTGGGAACGACACCTATGGGATCACAAGAATCCCTACTGTGGTTAGCGGGGCGCGGGGTCGTGAGAAGAGCGGATCAAACAGGTAGCACACGGTTCACTTATCCAGGTTCAGGCCGCGAGGCTGCGTAAAACCCTACTCCTGCTTGGGTGGATTGTATATATGTGTTCTTGAGCTAGCTATGGGGCGTGAGGAGCTCCAAAAAGCCGAATCCTTCCTCTGGTCGCCTCGGGCCTCCTTTTATAGAAAAAGGGGTTGCCACAGTGGCACACAGGAGGTGAAAAGGGTACAGTGATGCGAGGTTATCCCTCGCATTACATGACAAGGCGCACTTAATGCGTCTTGCTTAGGTGTCCTTGCTTTATGGGGGACGAGGGAGAGATCTGTCTCGTCCGTCGCCGCTCCTTCTTGTGTCGACACGCGCCCTGGCCAGCGATGCCTGAGATGCCATGTAGGTAGGTAGGCAGCTGAGGTGGCCCAATGGTGGGTCTTCACGAAGATCTGTATGCCGCCACGCAGGTGCTTGCCCAGCTGGTTGGGTCGGCGGCTGCATGCGAACGGCGGTGGAGGTTTAGTCGGCGTGGGCCTGGTGGTGGTCCTGCGGATGTCCTTGGCAAGGGCCTTGCCGGGGCCCCGTCAAGGGTTTTGCCGAGGCGCCTGCTGTCATCCCCGGCAAGGTGCTTGCCGGGGGCCTTGTGGTTTTCCTCGGTTGGGATCCCGCCAAGGGTCGTCATCTTCTATAGTGTGTATCTGATCTTGAATGTCTTCACAAAGATCTGCATGCCGCCACGGGGATGTCTCCGACTCCTTGCCCTTTGGGGGCAGTGGACTCAAGGGTGATTTGCTCCGTAGGCGTGGGAAGAGTCGCCGCGGCAAGGGTCTTGCCGAGGCTGCTAGAACTGTCTCCCGGCAAGAATCTTTCCGGGGGAGTCCGCTTCGTCCCCTTTGCTCTTCGTGGTCTTGCCTTGGCGTCGTTCTAGTTCTCTTGAGCTTCGGTCTTACCCTGGCTCACCTCCCTTGCCTTGCTTGGTGTGGTGGTGCCCGTGGCTCAGACTGCCCGTGCACAGTTATAGGGGTACAAAAAGTGTACCCCTCTTTTTGTACACCGACAGGAGCCCCCGGGCCTGGGCCACACAAAAGCGCAACGCGTTGTTGGGCTAGGCCCAAAAACGGTGTGTGGGCAGGCGGGGCGGTTTTTACCGCGGTAAGGTTCTTCGCGCACTGCGCTTCCCACGACTCCCGCGCGTGGCGCGGCGTGGGGAGGTGCGTGTGACGTGGGCAGCATGCGTGGGGTTGGTTCCCGCGGGCATGCGTCACACCACAGTTAATGTGAAAGGAGGCGGCCCGTGTTTTCCCCCATAAAAAGGAATAACTGCGGGCGCGCTGCTCACTTTCTCCTCTTTCCTCGTGCCTTTTCCAATCTCAGAGCCGCCGTTTCCTCTCTTCCTTCCTTCCTAAGATTCCGCCGTCGCCCGCCGTTGTTGCTTCGCCATCCCCCTTCCTCAGCCCTCTAAACCTCTTGGCCTCCATGGCGCCCAAATCTGTCAAGGGCAAGGGGGTGGCTAACGGCGTTGGGACTGTGGAGGCGCTGGAGAGCGCGCTGTCGGGGGACCGGACGAAGTCCGCCTTTTTCTTCCCCTCGACGGTTTATGTTCATGAGCTCCGGGCCGATCGTGCTCCAAATCGGTATCCCTATGGGGAGCGAAGACGGGGGGGGGGGTGGAGAATTCGGGACACCCGGTGACACGCGTCATTCCTGCTGCTTGCGCCGATCGTGCTCCAAATTGGTATCCCTTTTTCGTCGATTATCTTTCTTGCGGGTTATGGCCCCCTTTCTCCGATTTCTTCTGCAACATTATGCACACCTTCGGCTTTCGCCTCTTGGATTTTACTTCAAATGTGGTGGCGTGCATGGCTTTCTTCACGCATCTTTGCGAAGGCTTTGCCGGGGTGCAGCCCAACACGGCGCTCTTCCGCCATTATTTCTTCCCTCGGATCCAGCCGGGAGGTGCCGTCTCTGGTTGCGTCACCTGGATCCCAAGATCCAAGGGGGCATACCCGGACGGTGCCGTGAAGGAGAGTTGGGAGGAATGGCGTGGACGATGGTGCTGGATTGAGGATGAAGACCCGCCGGAATTCTGCAAGGTCCGCCGAGTGCCGCCGGTCCGTGGCAGCGATTGGAGCGATGTCGACGCCGCCGATGGGAGGCTCACTGTTGCCACTACTAGGATTCTCCGGCTCACCCGGGCCGGACTCACCCTTGAGATGATTGTGGCGGACTTCATTCGCCGCCGGATCGCCCCGTTGCACAACAAGGGGAGGTCAGCTTGGCTCTTTACGAATCCGGCTGACATTATGCGACTCCGCCCCGGCCTCGATCACAACTTCACAGTGATGGCGCATGCCCACTTCTGCCAGCGGCTTTTCCATCTTGATGTGGGTCGCGATGGCGAGGTCGAGCGGACCGGCAAGGCCGCGAGGGCTGCCGCAAAGGTTGGCAAGGCCCTCAAGGGGTCGTTTTTCAAGCTGCCAGCGGGGGTGGTCCCGTTGTGCAACAATTCACGTCAGTCCAAGATCATCGCCATGATCTTGAATGTAATGCGCACGGCCCTGTCCCGAGCTGGAAGGAGCCAAAGGACGCGGATGTGCAGCAATTCTTTGACACCCTGATTGAGGTACATGTCAATGCTGACGCCGAGCGGTGGCTTGTCATGGACACCACCCAGGCAGAGCTGGACTACATCGCCACTAGGGCGTGGGAGGCGCAGCTCGCCATGGAGGCCGGCAGTGCCGGGGGCATGGAGGACAAGGCCACAACGGCTGCGGAGGAAGAGCAGCTCACCCGGTGGGCGGCGGCCACCGAGGAGGTTAGCAGTGCCGACGCTGGAGCTCCGCTTGTCGAAGACGCGGCCAACGAGTCGTCGAAGGAGGAGGACGTGGCGGCGGGCTCGACGCCAACCAGGGGAAGAGGGCGAGTCCTATGGCGGGCTGGCTCCGGCGAGCCGGTCCGGCCCGGCAGGGCTACGCGGCCTCAATTGACCTTGGAGGGGTCTGAGCGTCACACGAGGGCCACGGCAGCCAAGAGGTTGACGAAGGCTGCTGAGAAGAAGAAGACAACAACCCCTTCCTCATCTGGGCATGCACAAACCCCGCCATCTTCGCCTCCTCCGGCAGATGTCGACTCGGATGTTGACGCGGAGGTCGCTTTTGATCTCAGGCCTCTCAGCCTGAAGAGGAAAAGGAAAGTGGTGGAGGAAGAGGAGATGGGTGACGAGTAAGTACTTCGTCCCTTATTGCCATTTCCATTCCCCTGAATTAAGTCACTTATCTTGATCCGTTTTTGCTTTTGTAGGGATGCAGAGACGTTGGCCCAGAGGGTGAAGAGGGCCAAGGCCTTGGCGGGCGGCCAGCCCCTAGCCAGTGCTTCAAAGTCGCCACTGGTGGTGCTGAGCAGCCCGGACAGCAGCCCCCAGCACAGCCCCCACCGTAAGTTCGTCACCCTCCTCTTATCGAAACATGGTAGGTGTTTGATGCTATGGTGTTGACCTTGTCGGGTTTGCAGGAGGGGAGCGGCAGCAGGAGGAGCCGCAGAGGGCTACCCCCAACACACCACACCCATCGACTACGCTGCCGCGAGGGGCGTCCCCGGCAAGGGCATCAAGCACGGATCCCACACCCATGGAGGAAGAGGGGAACTTGGGCGCTGGTGACTCTGCCACGGCGCCGAATGCTGGCAGGGAGGGGACTTCTGCTTCACAGCCTGGCACTGGTGAGTCGCCTGTCCTCCGTCTCAATTTTTCCCTTATTTTTTTTCTTGGCTTCAATGCTCCCATTACTACCCAGGCCCTCCTGCAATAGGTATGGAGGACGTGGACACTGTTGTTGGGAATATTGCTGAGGAGGCCACGGCGGAGGCCGACAGGATTGCCGCCGAGGAGGCCTCCAGGGATGCTGACGAGGTTACCGCTGATGAGGCCGCCAAGGATGCTGCCGAGGACACCGCTGCGGGGGCCGCCATGGCGACCGGCGAGGCTTCTGCTGAGGGCGCCAACAGTGGGCCTGCCAAGGAAGCCGGCAAGGCCACTGCCGAGGAAGAGGTGGTTGATGATCAGCCTCCCTCCTCCTCAACCTCGGGCCCCGGCAGATATCTGAAGGTGGGCAACGATCTTTTCGTCCATCTCCCAGGGGCGTCATGTTCCCGAGCGCCCGCCGAAGGGGAAGTCTTTGACGGTGAGGTGCTTGCCGCCATCGGGCTCGAGGTTGTCGATGAGCCGGGCGTTGGCGGTGATGGTTCTCCAGAAGAGCAACTTTTCTGCGCTATGGGGGCCAATTTCCGAAAACTCCAAGCGCTCTACCGTGTCCGTCTGGACAAGGTTAAGTCTAGGACGACAACGGTGGACCAGGCGGAGGTGGATTTCAAGGCGCGCGTTGCTGAGACGTAGACCTGGTTCCACCAAACTCGCGAGGAGTAGAGGGCCTTTCAGGAGGAATTGGCCAAGCGCAATGTCGAGCTCACCATGAAGATGGCTGACATCGAGAAGGCCCAGGAAAAGGCGGCGAACTTGGCTGCCGTGGCCGAAGCCGTCCGGAACCAGCATCAAGCCGCACTGGATTCCCAGGAAGAGGACCTCACCGTGCGTGAGGCGAAGCTTGCCACAGCGTTCCGTGGCAAGGATGAGGAGCTCGAGGCCCTTGTCGCGCGGCGGACTCGCGAGCTGGAGCAGAGGCACAAGGAGGCACTCGATTCCCAGGCTCTGGCCCATGCCGGCAAAGTAAGGGAGTTGGAGGTGGAGCGGGACGAGCTGAAGGAGCAGGCCCTCAAGCTGTCCAATGAGAAGAGCACGCTCAACATCGCCTTTGCGGAGGCACAAGGAGCGGTCATCAGCAGGACTGGGGAGCTCTCTGAAGCGCAAAACTCCGTCAGAGATCTCAAGCTGAAGCTGGAGGATCTCGAGAAGATGTTGAGAGCAGGGCTCGGGAGGAGACCTTGACCAGGAGTCTGGAGGAGGAGAAGCAGCTGCGGGCAAACGAGGCCGCCTCCCACCAGGAATATGTGGCGGGCGAGGACAGATGGATCAGCCGTCTGGAGGACGTCGCCGGCAGGGTCACCTCGTAGTTGGCCACCATGGGGATGACAAATGTGAGGTACGCCCCTGAGCGCAGCGGGACCGTCAACACCAAGCTGACCCAGTTCTTCGAGGGCGTCCTTGGAGCCTTGGCTTATCTTCACTCCAACCGAGCGGCCACGTTGGCCGGGTAAGCCCGACGACTTTGCCGGGGGGTCATGACCAAGGTCCTCACCAAGATGGCGTACTAGAATCCCGACCTCGACTTCGATGCCGCGATGGATAGCTTGCCGGATGGTACTAACCTCACGGTGCTCAAGGAGCGCATCAAGCCCGTCATCAGCAGCATCGACGAAATCAAGAGGGTGGAAGGCCAGCGCCGGGATTAGGCATCCCGTTCTTCACCGCCGCTGCAGGTTCACGACCAACACAAATTTCATCTTTAGTTAGAACCGCAGCAATGATGTGATGTAATATAACTTTGCCGTACTTTTGGGATTATGCATGCTATTTTCCTATTTCTTGCATCTTTGTACGTCCACCCTACGCCAGCTGGATAAGCTTGCCGACGCGGAAACCCAAGGCGGCGTCTTGGGGACGGGTCCCCATTGGCCTGCCGGGTGCCGGGTGAGCCACCTTACCACCTTTGACGCAGCCGCTCGAACTGTCGAGTTTGACTCGAGTCAGAGTCGAGAGCCTTGCCAATTGCGGAAGGCTACCCTACCGTTTTCAACGCAGCCATTTGAACTGTTGAGCGGACTCGAAACAGAACAAAGGCATTGCCGATCGTTGAAGGCCCCATTTGCGTACAGGTTTCTTTTTGTACAAAGAACGACAGCTCCAAGGATAATAACTTTATATAATAGAATGGAAATATCCAGGGTCCAATGTAACTTAGCTTCTGTTTGTAGTCGCTCGAGCGCTGATCTTCCGGCCTCCTTCCCTCTCCAAGAGCCACGAAGACGAAGGACTGCTGGGCTGATTGCTAGAGCCGATTCTCACAACTGCGCCCCCTACCTGGCACGCCAAAGATGTCGGTGGGAACGACACCTATGGGATCACAAGAATCCCTACTATGGTTAGCGGGGCGCGGGGTCGTGAGAAGAGCGGATCAAACAGGTAGCACACGGTTCGTTTATCCAGGTTCGGGCCGCGAGGATGCGTAAAACCCTACTCCTGCTTTGGTGGATTGTATATCTGTGTTCTTGAGCTAGCTATGGGGTGTGAGGAGCTCCAAAAAGCCGAATCCTTCCTCTGGTCGCCTCGGGCCTCCTTTTATAGAAAAATGGGTTGCCACAGTGGCACACAGGAGGTGGAAAGGATACAGTGATACGAGGTTATCCCTCGCATTACATGACAAGGCGCATTTAATGCGTCTTGCTTAGGTGTCCTTTCTTTATCGGGGACGGGAGAGAGATATGTCTCATCCGTCGCCGCTCCTTCTTATGTCGACACGCGCCCTGGCCAGCGATGCCTGAGATGCCATGTAGGTAGGCAGCAGCTGAGGTGGCACAATGGTGGGTCTTCACGAAGATCTGTATGCCGCCATGCAGGTGCCTGCCCAGCTGGTTGGGTCGGCAGCTGCATGCGAACGGCGATGGAGGTTTAGTCAGCGTGGGCCTGGTGGTGGTCCTGCGGATGTCCTTGGCAAGGGCCTTGTTGGGGCCCCGACAAGGGTTTTGCCGAGGCGCCTGCTGTCATCCCCGGCAAGGTGCTTGCCGGGGGCCTTGTGGTTTTCCTCGGTTGGGATCCCGCCAAGGGTTGTCATCTTCTATAGTGTGTATCTGATCTTGAATGTCTTCACAGAGATCTGCATGCCGCCACGGGGATGTCTCCCGAATCCTTGCCCTTTGGGGGTAGTGGACTCAAGGGTGATTTGCTCCATAGGCGCGGGATGAGTCGCCGCGGCAAGGGTCTTGCCGGGGCTGCTAGAACTGTCTCCCGGCAAGAATCTTGCCAGGGGAGTCTGCTTCATCCCCTTTGCTCTTCGTGGTCTTGGCCTTAGCGTCATTATAGTTCTCTTGAGCTTCGGTCTTACCCTGGCTCACCTCCCTTGCCTTGCTTGGTGTGGTGGTGCCCGTGGCTCAGACTGCCCGTGCACAGTTATAGGGGTACAAAAAGTGTACCCCTCTTTTTGTACACCGACAATTGGTCCACTTGGGAAGCTAGTACCCATGGCTCATTTTTTGCGGTGACGTTTGCGCCCGCGGTCTTGGATTTCGCTTCGGGTATAACCATGATGGTGAAATACAGGTCTTCTTTTAGGACGCTCTTGGCCCATCTGACACGGAACATCGGGACCTTCTCTCCAGCGTAGCTCAGCTCCCAGATCTCCTTGATCCTTCCGTAGTATCTGTCCTTGTCATTACCGGTGTAGGATTCCATCGTTACCCCGGAGTTTTGATAATCATTGCTCTTCATGTCCTTTCCCTCGGTGTAGAATGTGTAGCCGTTGATATCGTACGCCTCATAGGTCATCGTTACCCCTGTGACAAGGCGAATATGAGTTTTTCTTCCGCGGAAGAATCCTCATGTAAAGGGTATGACAGAAGCTTCTCCTTGAACCAACACATGAAACATGAGTTGTGCTCTTTGATTATATCTCCATCCGTCCTCTGTTGGCCTCGGTCATTGTACGTCTTCTCAATAATGGTTTTGTGCTCTACCACCCAAGGATCGACAACGTCTACTTGTTGTAGCGCGACTAGGTTTGCTCTTTCAAAGTCGGCGAGTCGACCCTAGAAGTCGACATGCATTTCGTGGCAACCATCGCGGTGACCCATCCAGCGAGCCTGTCGAGGGGCCTGTTGACGGGCAAACCAACGGGGTTCTCGATGCCTACATAATTCGTGCAGTAGGAGATGCACTCTTCAGTCAGAAAGCCCCTGGCTATGCTTCCCTCTGGATGTGACATGTTGCGAACGTATCCTTTAATGACACCATTCATCCTTTCGAACGGCATCATGCTGTGCAGGAACGTCGACCCAAGTTGGATGATATCCTCCACGATATGGACCAGCAGATGCACCATAACATCGAAGAATGCGGGCGGGAAGTACATCTCAAGCTCGCATTGTATCACCACGATCTCTTCCTGTAGCCTTCTGAGTTGCCTCACGCCAACCGACTTCCGAGAGATGACGTCGAAAAAGTTGCATAGGCCAAATAGCGTTTCACGGACATGCGCGTCCATGATCCCACGGATTGCAACTGGAAGTATCTGCGTCATCAGCACGTGACAGTCGTGAGACTTCATCCCGTTGAACTTCTGCTTCACTGAGTCTAGGTATTCGATTATCTTCCCCGCATAATCGTAAGGTAGTATTACTCCTACGAGGTAGGTGAAAAACTGCTCGATCTCCTCCTGACTTAGAGGAAACACGTGGGAGGGTAGTCATTTTCGGTCTTCTTGGCCTTTTTGCCTTTGCGACGACTTTCCGTGTCCTTCTTTGCCTCATCATCATCATCATTAGCGTGAAGCTCCTCCCTGACGCCCATTGATTTCAAGTCTGGCTTTGCTTTCGGCCCATCTTTGGTCCTCTCTGGCATGTTGAGCAGGGTACCAAGCAGACTCTCGCACATATTCTTCGTGATATGCATGACATCAAGGCTGTGAGGCACACAGAGGATCTTCTAGTATGGCAAGTCCCAGAAAACAGACCTTGTTTTCCATACCTTCAGCAGCGGCTCTGGCACCTTTCGCTTCTTTCCCGGCAGTGGGCAATCTTTCCAATTTTTCAATAGCTCATCTATTTCCTAACCGCTCCTCGTACGCGGGCATCTTCGGGGTTCGGTTTCACCATCAAACAGATCCTTGCGTTTTCTCCATGAGTCATCGTCGCGAAGGCACCTTCGATGTCCCATGAACACGGTTCTCGAAGAGCCGGGATCTCTATCTAGCTGGCGATACGTTGTGTTATCCATGCACCTGACGCATCCAGAAAATCCGTGGACCACCTGCCCCGCGACATATCCATAACCGAGATAGTCGTGCACCGTCGTGAGTAGTGCGGCTCTCATAGGGAAATATTCTTTCTCTGCGGCGCCCCACTTATTGGCTGGCATTTCCCACAGCGTGTTTAGCTCCTCTTTCGGTAGCCCCAGATACAGATTGTGTCGTTCCCTGGTTGTTTCGGCTCTTCAATTAGCATACTCATGTGAATGTACTTCCTCTTCATGCACAACCAGGGGGGGAAGGTTGTACATCCACACAAACACATGCCAGGTGTTGCGTGTTCTTCTTTGGCTGCCAAATGGATTGACTCCATCAGTGCTCACGCCCAGCATGATGTTCCTTGGATCGTCCCCAAATTCTGGGTGTTCGAAGTTCAACGCTTGCCACTGGCTCGCATCATTAGGGTGACTCAGCATCTTGTCTTTTTATTTATCTCTGGATCATTTCCGTCATCTTCTCGCTTCTTCTCCTCCCTATCCATGTGCCAACGCAGGAGCTTTGCTAGCTTAGGGTCCGCGAAATACCGCTGCAGACAAGGAGTGATCAGAAAGTACCACACCACTTTTCGAGGAGCTTTCTTCCTCTTCTTGTATCGAGTGACGCCGCACAAAGGACATATGGTAGACTCCGCGTGCTCGTCCCGATAAATTATGCAATTGTTCATGCACACATGGTATTTCACGTGTGGTAAATCCAGAGGACACACGATTTTCTTCACCTCCTCGAAACTGGTCGGGCACTTATTCCCCTTGGGAAGACGTTCGTGCCAGAATGACATGTTCTCGTCGAAGCATGCGTCGGTCATTTTGTGTTTTACCTTCATCTCCAGAGCCATGAGCATTACTTTCAGGCGGGTCTCCTCAGGCCTGCATCCTTCATACAATGGAGTAACCACGTCTAACTCTAGTTGATCCAGCTTGGCTTTCTCTTGGGCAGCAGCTCTTGCGTTATCCGTCTGCTTGAGAAGCAGCTCTTGAATATGAGGGTCCTGCACCCAGCCCATCGATGGTCCATCGTCGTCTGCTCCGGCATCTTCATATTCATGATCATGCCCTTCGTCTGCTCCGGCATCTTCCTCATCATCATGTCCGGCATCTTCTACATGATGACTTTGTATTTCATCTACTTCGTGATCATGTCCTGGAGATTCTTCGTCTTCTCGCCCGCCCTCGCCGCGGTTGTCTTGCTGCCCTTCCTCATTTCTTACCCCACCCCCATGGACGACTTCATAGTCATCTTCATCACCTTGCCACCGATAGCCATCCATGAAACCACACAAGAGCAGGTGGTCCCGCACCTGTATGGAATCCGGGTCCATAAGGCTCTTCAGCTTGCATCTTCGACACGGACATCTTATCTTCGTCTCGTTCTTTTGAAGCATCTCGGCCTTCGCAGAGCTCAAAAACCTATTCACGATGTCTTCAGTCATCGTGCGGACCATGGTCGCCTGCGGGGTAGAGCAAAATGATATTTTAGAACCAAAAAAAATTGGTATGACTTTGCCTAAAAATAGGACAAAAAAGAATGCATAGTGCCAAATTCTCGCCGAAACGGAAATGAATCAACATTCTGGCAAAATATTGGCAACTATCGCATTTCAAATACCGGTACCTGCAAACACAAACATATGCAACACCACAAACATATGCAACACCACAAACATACGTAGATCTAGGCCATAAAAAGTGCATGTACACGTTGTTGGAGGGAGAAAAAAGTAAATCTACAACATAAAGAAGCTTTCCCCTTACTTACCTATCGAAAAACGGAAATTTGACCACTTAATTTGGGTGAATCTATGGTGCAAATGAGGTGAGGAGGAGGAGGCAGCCGAGACAAGCTTGGAGGAGGAGGTGGAGAGAATGAAGTGGGGAAAGTGAGTGTGGTAGGCGGCTTTCCAAAATATCTAGCTGGTCTCAGGTTACTAATGTCGCACCACCTAATAATACGCCACTGGTAACCCTGGTTACTAATGGCACACATGTTACGTGGTGCGCCATTACTATTTTGGCAATATATATATATATATATATATATATATATATATATATATATAATTGTTAGTAGTGGCGCACCTTGGTTGTGGTGCGCCATTACTAGTTTGAACTAGTAATGGCGCACTCTACCCTGGGGCGCCATTACTAGTTTTGAAAAAAAGTAAAAAAAATGTTAGTAGTGGCGCACGGTGTGTGTGGTGTGCCATTACTAGTTAAAACTAGTAATGGCACACTGTGCCTTGGTGCGCCATTAATAGTTTTGGGAAAAAAATTTGTTAGTAATGGCGCACCGTGTGTGTGGTGCTCCATTAGTAATGAGGACACTAGTGGCGCACCTGTACCTGGTGCACCACTGCTATATAGCAGTGGCGCACCACATATATGGTGCGCCATTAATGTCCATATTAGCTATAGCCCTTTTCCTAGTAGTGAAACTCGCCAAGCACAAGAGCACCTCTCCTCAAAAGGCAGTTCTTCCCTTGTACCTATTCATCCTCAGCCAAAGAGGCAATCAACCAAACCACACTGGAGTAGGGTATTGCACCACATCGGTGGCCCGAACCAGTATAAATCTTGTGTCCCTTTGTTCTGCAAGTTCGACGCGCTAAGCCTTGAGATTGCGGTGAGGTCTTCATGCGCCCTAGTGTTCGAACCTCAAGGGTTTCGCCGGAACCCGAAATCCGACAGGTGACGTATGGGGGAGAACTGAATTACCAATCAGAAAAGGTTGTGTTTGATGTGGTTGATCTCCCCCTGCCTTACAATGGGAATCTTGGACGCCCGACCCTAGTGTCAGGACCCCGATCATAAGTCACAGCGATCTAGCATGTAAGACATCATATCACTTTGCGGCCTAACGCACGGTATTCCCATGGGTGCCACCTTACCTGGCCAGGGACCGTTTCCGCTTTTTGGCTCACATATATGATAGTGTCGCTACCATCCATATGACAGAGAACCCTGGCCGACATGACTAGTCGTGAACCCAAAGTGGCACTAACTTATAGGGACAGGCATCCATGACCAAGCAACGAACGTGTTGGTCATCAGCGAGTGAATCCGGGCTGTAGCAAGCTAACAGGACTCTGGTAGACACCGCGTGACATTTCCCCATAGGGACAGACACAAGAACGAAGAAGGACACATGCCGGCCAGCCTAAGTGCTCCGGAGCGGTAGAAAGCTACCATGGCTCAGTGGAAGCACTAGGAGACATTTCCCAGTAAGAGAGGATACCAAGGATAAACATCTAGGTTGTCGGATCCCACACATACCAAGCATTTCAAAATCATACACATAATATGCTTGATATGTGCAAATACAACATGGCATCACAACGAAACTCTATGACTCAAAGTATTTATTTAGAAGGTTCCGAAGAGTCATACATAGTAAGAATTAAAATCATGGGTCACATGACCCAACATACAAAGCATACAAGCAACGGAAGCATAAACATGTCTGGGTACAGAAAACTACAAATGAAAAAGGCTGAGAAGCCTGACTATCTACAACACCCTCCCAAGGCTACAAGATCGTAGCTGAGGTAATAAGCTAAACATCAAAGTCCACGCGGAACTACTAGTGAGACTGAAGTCTCTCTGCGAAAACATAAATTAAGCAAACATGAGTACAAATGTACCCAGCAAGAATTACATCAAAACTAGCTACATATGCATTAGTATCAACAAAAGGGCGGTGGAGTTTAATTGCATCAAGCCAGCTTTGACTCAGTGGCTATCCTGTACTACGATTGCTGGAACTCTTTTGAGGTGGCGCACACGAGTCCACATATTCACCATATCAATACAGCACTATGGATCCGCTCCCGTCTCCCTACGAGAAGGACATCCATAGCACTCACACTCATCTTGCGCATTTTATACTATCCACTTTCACTTGTCTATGAATTGCATAAGCAACCCACTAGTCCTTTACCGCGGATGCGGCTATTTGAATAGAAAATGTTAACCCTGCAGAGGTGTACTTCTTCACACACGCTCTCGCCACTTACCACCATGTACACCTCATGTACCTCGGCAACCTTCAAGCGGAAGCCTGGCGAGGGTGTCGGCCACGACCTGACTAACCACGCAAGTCTCTTGATAGAGGCGAGGGTGTCCCGATCATTCGATGATATGCTAACGATCGATATGGTGGAGACGACTTCGATGATCCGACTACGAACGTGCACGACATTGCGCCTTAGCAATCGCTAAACCAATCTCCTGAGGTTACTGACGATGCCGGAAGCACGGTCAGCCTGGCTGTCGGATGTGGGGTTCCGGTAAACCCTTAAGGTTCAAACACTGGGGTGCGCGCGAAGTCTTTTCCTCCCACCGATCTACGCCCTAGCTCGCTAAGATGTCACAGACGAACTCGACGAACTCGCAACACCGAAAGACATAAGATTTATACCGGTTTGGGCCACTGTTGTGGTGTAATACCCTACTCTAGTGTGGTGGTAGTGGATTGCCTCTTGGGCTGATGATGAACAATACAAGGGGAAGAACATCCTCCTCGTGTTGAGGTGTTCTTTTGCTTGGCTAACTTGTGTGGGTGAGTGCTGGATGAACTGCTCGATGCCCCTACTGTGTTGGCTAGCTCTACTTATATAGGCCCTGGTCCTCTCCCCAAATATTGGGCGGGAAGGGAGCCAACAACGACGAGCAAATTTGAAGGGGGATAGCTAGTACAAGCCATCCTGACAAAGGTGGTCTCCGCCTGCGAAAGGCTCTGGTGGTGACGCCGTCTTGGGCTCCACGATGACCTCCATCTTGCCGTCCTTATGGTATTGGTCTTGTTGCACCGATATGGCAACCATTTTCCTGATGCCTTGGTACTCCTCTCCTGCGCTGGCCTCCTTTGCACCAAAGAGGAAACAACGATGCTGCGCGTGCTGGAGCCCGCCTGGTGTCGATCGTCATGGCTCATGTCACGAGAGCCTCGGGAGGTTCGCCTCACATTCATATCTCTGCTCTTCGTGAGCCTACCCGACTAGGCCACTCCAGAGGGGGTCTCGTGTCGTCCGCCTCGCGAGGGTCTTGGATGCCTTGTTGATGAAGACAGGTCGTACGGCCTGCTGGCTTAGCCACGCTGCGGGCCGCAGGCAGACAAGTGTGGGGACCCCCGTTCACAGAACGCCGACACTGACCACGAAGGTTTATTCCTGCAAGCAATCAAAGAACGAGCAAGAATATGACAAAGCAAACTGAATATTGCGAATATATATATATATATGAAGTATTGATAAATAAAGTACACGAAGTTGCAATGGCTAACTTTTAACTAAACAAATCCCAAGGAAAAAGCTACTAGATGGATCTACCTATATAGGAGGAAGGGGTGGTGGACAAGGAGGTGGGAGGACGTCCCAAGGCAGCCTAAAAGTAACCCTAGGTTGTACAAGGCTCATGGGCCCAAGTGGAGGTGGTGCAACACCTTTGGACTTGTTGTTTGACTCGGATTCTGCTGCAGCGTCAAATTGTTTCGTCGATATCTCAATGCTCTGGACGAATTTGAAGGTGATTCCAATTGGGTTGGAACGATCATGAAATCTACTTTCCAGCAAAAAAAGAATCACCCAATTTTGAGTCCGTATGAAAAAGTTGTTGACCTTTTGAGTCAGGTATGTTTGTGCAGTCTGAATCTAAATCCAGAACGTGAGAGACTTGGGCTCTATCTTCTCTTGGCCGAAAAGTGACGTGAGAGAACTTTTTGAACAAAACCTAAACTTCTCCTTTTCCCTTATCTTCATATTTGGATTGTACAAATGTCCCATACACGTACAATTAGACAAAACACAAAAGTGTGTGAAGTATTTTTGTTCTGGACAACATAAATAGATTATTGAATAGTTTGCACTAGAAATCACTTGACAAATATGCATGTATGCAATATTTTTGGTCATATCCAAGGTATTCATGTCCTCATCATCCTCCCCTTTTCAAAACAAAGCCGTCATCGGCGTGGCTTAATCTGGAATGTGGCAAAGAAAAAAGACAAGGTGTACATGTTGTATATGTATATGTCATGCATTTTTACTTCCCTTGATTTTTGCACATATGACACATGTATAGATGAGTAACTTTCATAATTCATAAAATCTATAGCCCAAAAATTATCACAAGAAGTAGAAGGCATGAAAATATTGCAAACCAGTTTGCACATGTAAGTGAAGCTCTTATTCATTTCAAAAGATTGACAATGTTCATCATTAAACCATCCCAACATTGGTGAATAAAACTTACTTGCATCAAATTTACATGCTACAACATGCTTAAATAAGCAAACATGCAATAAGTCATTGGACATAGAATCATCACCAAGATTAGAGGTCATATCAAAATGATTAAACATTGGTTCTTTTGCATCAACAATTAATTCAATGGGTGCACTAAAAATTGTTGGTATTTCAGTTGTTTGATCATATGGCAAAGTCAAATTATCAAAATAGTCCTCTAAAATAGGTGATACGATCAAAGTAGTGGGTAGCTGATCAGATGGTGCATTCAAATTGACAAGGCATTCATCATTCTCATGTAGAGATGGAAGGTTAGTACCTTTGTCATTACCTCTTATGATCAACTCAGATGATGTAGTGACTCTCGAGGGCGATGTGTCACATGGTGGAGGTGATGTAGTCCTCACAACAACGGATGTGGTTGTCATAGTATGCCTAGTAGTTGAAGGAACAATCATATCAACTCTTGGAATGTGCACCGTGCGCTTGTTCTCCTTGTGGGCAACACGTTGTTTTATTTCCTGTTCAGCTTTGCAACCAAGACGAAACAAATGGTCCATAGGATAACACTCTTCATGAATTAATATCTCTTGAATATCATTGTTTAATCCTCCCCAAAATCTATCCATAAAATCATCTTCACTTTCTTCTAAAGAGGAATGCAACAAGGTAGTTTGTAAATCATCATAATATTTTGTTACAGTGTCACTACCTTGTTTTAAATGTTGCAACTTCTTAATCATGTCGCGAGTATAATAAGCGGGAACGAAAGTACGTCGCATGGTAAGTTTCAAATCATCCCAAGTGGTAGGTATATAATCAGGGTGTAACCGACAATATTCACTCCACCAAACCAAAGCATAACCAGTGAAAGAACCAACTGCAACCTTAACCTTTTTATGTTCATCAAAATTATGGGAAGCAAATATATTTTTTATATTGAACTCCCATTCAATATATAAAGTAGGACTAAAATGGCCATTAAATGGTGGTATATATACATTAACCTGGTCATGTGCATTTGGATGTTTGTGCACCTCTTGTGATGGTTGTGGTATTTGCAAAGGTGGTAGCACGACTCCCACGACCGACAAAGCCCATGAATTGACTCTGGATCCTGTGATGATTAGTTGAAACAAGAAACAGGATCCAAAAAAATGTTCCTATGAACTACTTGGAAGTGGTGGTAAAACGCTCGCAATATAGCAAATCTCAATATCTTACAAGTTCTTACCATGCAGCAGGTGGTGATCGGCAACCAGCGGTGTCAAATAACTCTGAAGATTGAGTAAAGCGATTTCCATAGGAACGTACATATACACGGTGTAGAAATATGTGGAGCTGGGTTGACTATATATGGTAGCAAAATATTAGCAATAATCAATTCAAAGATGCAATGTTGAATAAACGCTCAACGACGGTACTGTGCTGGTCCTAGGCTAGACCAGACTAGAGACGCGAGCCTAGAACACTAATGAGGTCATGCCATAGCATAACTAGCATTAATAAAGGATATGAAGTAGCTCTGGACAGCAAAATATAAGTGAAGATCACAATAGCCGTAAAGATAATGATGTGAAACAACAGCCAAGCAGGATATATCAACAACTTTCTATCCAACTTTCCTCTCGAAATGTTTGTGCCAATTTTTTGATAATTTTTTCAAGAATGGTATTGACTCAAGCTTTCAAACGCAAAAGGAATCACTCAATTCTGAGTTGATATGAGGAGTCAAAAATTTCTAAAACTGGCCTGAAAAACTGGAATAAGTTGTGTTCATGAACTTCGGAGGGCAAAAGGACCTATTTAGAAGCCGATTTTGAAGTGCCAAATATTGAAATAGCTGATGAAACTATTTAGATGCGGCTCATCGCTAGCTTCATTTGAGTACTCGCAGAGCCAAAACGGATTTCGTATGAGGAAGTTATGCATGTTTTACTGAACAGTGCACAAAATAGATTCCAATCCAAATTCAACTACTAGATTGAGTCTAGATAGATCCGAATTTTGTTTTTTTCTCCTCTCTTTTTTTTCCTCACACTTTTTTTCTTTTTCTTTCTTTTTTTCTCTGACTATTTTACTTTTTTTCTCTTTTTTTCTATCTTTTTTTTTCTCTCTCCCTCTTTCCAAAACAAACTAGATAAGATGTAGATTGGATCAAACAAAAATGAGAACGACCTCAACTATGATTATGACAATGAACGGTGGGTAGCACGTGGAGGAAATTGATGGATGGGTGGTGGACAGTGGAAGGGATAACAATGCAGCGGCGACGTGACTGATGTGAACAGAACTCGAAACTCTAAACGAACTAGACACTAAGACCAGCAACTCGACACGATGATGTAACTGATAATTCAACAATGCAAGCAATGAAAAGAAAATTGCAAAGGCTCAGACTGGCTTGGACAAAGGATGAATAGATATAACTTTTTTGTAGCTTTTTCTTGGACAATAGGTAAGAAAATAAATCTAATCTAGGAAAAACTGGAAATTCTCACCGAGCAACCGCAAAACTGATACCACTTGATAGAGGCGGAGGTGTCCCGATCTTTCGATGAGATGATAACTATCGATTTGGTGGAGATGACTTTTACTATCCGAATACAAACATGCATGACATTGCGCCTAGCAATCGCTAAACCAATCTCCTGAGGTTACTGACGATGCCGGAAGCACGGTCAGCCTGACCACAAAGGTTTATTCCTGCAAGCAACCGAAGAACAAGCAAGAATATGATAAAGCAATCTGAATATTGCGAATATATATGAAGTATTGATAATGGTGAGGATCCGTAAGCGGTCTTGGTCTGGTCGTTGGACACAAACGAAGTACACGAAGTTGCAATGGCTAACTTTTTAACTAAACAAATCCCAAGGAAAAAGCTACTAGATGTACTACTTATATAGGAGCAAGGGGTGGCGGCCAAGGAGGTGGGAGGACATCCCAAGGCAGCCTAAAACTAACCCTAGGTCGTACAAGGCTCATGGGCCCAAGTGGAGGTGGTGCAACACCTTTGGACTTGTTGTTTGACTTGGATTCTGCTGCAGCGTCAGATTGTTTCATCGATATCTCAATGCTCCGGACGCATTTGAAGGTGATTTCAATTGGGCTGGAAAGAGCACGAAATCTACTTTCCAACAAAAAAAGAATCACCAATTTGGAGTCAGTATGAAAAAGTTGCTCACATTTTGAGTCAGGTATGTCTGTGCAGTCCGAATCTAAATCCAGAACATGAGAGACTTGGACTCTATCTTCTCTTGGCCGAAAAGTGACGTGAGAGAACTTTTTAACAGAACCTAAACTTCTCCTTTTCCCTTATCTTCATATGTGGATTGTAAAAATGTCCCATACACGTACAATTATATAAAACACAAAGGTGTGTGAAGTATTTTTGTTCTGGATAACATAAATAGATTATTGAATAGTTTGCACTAGAAATCACCTGACAAATATGCATGTATGCAATATTTTTGGTCGTATCCAAGGTAGTCATGTCCTCATCATCTCTAGTCCAGGTTCATCGCCTAGTCGGGTTCCATCCGCAAGGAGATCCGACCGGGGTGTCGCTCACGGCCCGAAATGATGTGTACTAGGTTCCCAAGCCCACCGAACGGGTGACGCTTAGTCCACCCGGCCACGGTGCCTAGTCTGTCCCAAGCCCACCTATACCGGGTGCCACTTTGTAGACTACTAACACAACCTACAAACACACCAGAAATTAGTTGCAACTCATGGACAGAGATCGAGGCAATTAATAAGCCGAGACGGGTTGAGTTACCAGAACCCAATGTGTGGTAGCAACTGTCTTGGATCACAGACACAGAACGCAGTTCCTAGGGACGGTTTCAATAAGACAACCCACCATGTACTCCTACGTGGCCTCTCACAACTACCTTTACCAAATCGTGTTCACACACACTTAGCTCTCAACAGTATAACATGTTCACAACATTCCAACTCACCCCCGATGAATCAGACCTGATTCAACTCTAAGCAGTAGCAGGCATGACAAACAAGCATGAATGAGTAGGCACATCAGGGCTCAAACAACTCCTACTCATGCTAGTGGGTTTCATCTATTTATTGTGGCAATGACAGGTCATGCAAAGAAAAGGGGTTCAACTACTGCAACATGTAATAGTTGACACGTTATTGTCCTAATGTAGTAAAAGAGAGCAAGAGCGAGAGAGTGGAATTTTATCGGAATGAACAAGGGGGTTTTACTTGGCTGGCACTTCTGAAGATAGTATAGCTCTTCATCGGTGTCATCGAACTCATTGTCGAAACTACGTCCACCAAGAAGGGACAAATACCGGCAAACAAAGAAAGAACACAATCAATGCAATGCAACAATATGATGCATGATCATGACATGGCAATATGCTGTGTTTCGAGCTAATGTAACTAGCAACAATTTATATGAACTTGGTTTCAACACAAGATTCAAATTCAAACTCCACATAAGGCATTTCAAATGCCATTAATTCAAATTGTCATATACATTAGCTTTAGGTTGCTCAAACATGCATGAAAATGCTATAAATATATTCATTGGATTTTTCTGATAATTGTTCATATATAAATTATTTCATATGGACTTATGGTTGATTTTTTATGAATTTTTGAAGTTTAAACTAATTTCTAGAATTTCCTGGAATATTTTAAATCTAGAAAATTGTTAACTGCATCAACATTATGTCACTTTGACGTCAGCAGGTCAACTGGTCGGTCCAGGTCAAACTTGACCGATGGGACCCGCGTGTCAGTGGCTAACTAAGCTAACCTAGTTTAATTAGCACTAACCTAGGTTAAAACTAATTAAGGTTAACCTAAGCTAGGTTAATTAGCCAGGCGGGGCCCGCATGTCATTGACCTAGGGGAGGTCAAACCCCTAGTCAACCGGGGTTAAAACACCAACGTTTAGCCGCCGACGGCAGCAGACGCGGCTGGGCACTCAGGCACGGGATGTGGTGCCCCGTTCGCATTGTGGTTGGGCTCGACGGACGCGTCTCAGCGAGGCGCATCATTTGGTAGCGGCTGGAGGTGCTGGGGTGGTCGGAAACAACAACAACGGCGAGCATGGATAGACGGAGAGGCGTAGAGGAGTGCAGCGGAGCTCGTGGTCATCAAGAGGAGGCGAGGGGGTGGCTATGGCCATGGTGGTTAGGGCGGCGCGTCCATGGCCGCATCGACCATCGCGGGAGAGAGCGAGGGAGAGGAGGGGAAACACGGGGAGGAGTGGGAGAGGTCCGGGGGGTGCGTGACGCTCATAGGCACGTCGGGGCAACGGTGGGAAGCAGGAGGGAAGCAGGAGGTGGTCGGGGGCATGCTGGCACGCCGTGGGCACACGCTCTCGTCCTTCTGGCGCAAGGAGGAGGATGAATGGCATGGCCAGATGGGTCGGCTGGGCTGCACAGTAACCAACGAGGTAAGTGCCAGCTAGGTTTCTATTTCCCTTACTGTTTTCCTTTTCTATTTATTTTTCTATGTTTTGATTTAGTAATAATACTAAACCATTTCATAAAATCTTAGAAATAATTGTGGGTGCTTTCTGAATTATTCCAGTGACCCTTAACAATTTCCAACATTTTTGGAGCATCTAAAATATATATAGCAATCAAATAGCTCGAATTCAAATATGATTGAGTGAATTCAATAATGCAGAATGGGCTAAAAATATGTGCATCATTTTTGGTAGAGGTTTTAACCTTTACTAGAAATCATGAACATTTTCAGAGGGCATTTTGGGTTCATTGAAAAATATTTATTTTGACCCTAGTTGAATTTCATTAGTTGCTAGGGTTTATCAGTCCCCATTTCAAGTTTCAGATATTTTAACATGATGCATGGAAGGTTAAGCAATGACATGCAAGGACTAAGCTAGGACTGTGACAACTCACCCCCACTAAACAAGAATCTTGTCCCGAGATTCAAGATGTGAGGTAAGAAGACAGAGGGGACACCAAGCTAACACAATCCTCATGGTCCAATTGCCATCTTGAAGACATTTATTCATTGCTTCATATTGATCTTTGACATCTTTGCTTTCGAGATCTTCATCCAACACGATGATGACAGAAAGAGGCTCTACAAGAATCGATCTTCTTGAAGATCGAGCAACTCAAGATCAACTCATGGAGTGAGACACAGGAACATCTCTTGAGTTGAGACATAAAACACACATCAGGTGGATGTAAAGAAACAGATGACGGAGGTTCAATCTAGTAGGTAACAATTCCACTCTAGAGTAGGATGGTGCATGGAATCAAAGTAGCGAGGAGATTTGTTGCATTGATTCCGTAACGGGGAACCTTAGGGGAGGTGACTTGAATAAGTATCCCCTTAAGTGGCAAAAGAGTTACTTTTTATATAGGGATCATCAAGACTCTTTATACCAGCCTAAGGCAATCACAAACGATCGTCTGAAGCAGTTCGAAAGAGTGGCATACTCAGACTAGAATGGATGATGTGGACTACCTTGTTGAAGACAACGCAATGGATGATTTTTGCTTATCATCGGAAATGGATGGGACCTATGGTAGGACCACTTTTAAAGATGATCCTGAACATCAACTCCTGAAAAGGACAGCCCATGGAAATTTTGGCACGGATGGGAACAAAATGCAAATTTTGGGAATGATTCTGGTAACTGGGGGAAATTCAACAGTAGAGAGGGAATCCACTATTTGAATGGTTATAGCATAATCGAAGAAACTAGGAGCACAAGTATCCGTAGGGAACAACTTCTAGATTAAGTCGCACGAAATCCTCATGGAGAAGACGGACAAATTGCTCATTCAAGATACTACAATGATAGATCTTTCGGCTAAGTGTGTCGACCAAGACATCAACCTTGCCGGGACCTACATCACAGATCTTGGAAAAGTTCCAACCATCATATCTGCCTGAGATTCAGATTTGGTTGGTGTCAGGATATTCCAGACAACATGTCTAGAGAAGAAAGGTTGCAACACAAACCGACGAGATGACGTTGCAAGATTCTTAGGAAATGAACTACGATAGCAAGCTCCAAAACATGAGCTGGTTCTACTACATACACGTGAACATGATGTCCAAGACAAGCATGACCACATAGAAGCCTTACAACAACACTACCGAGTTCAGGTGGGGAACCGTAATCGAGGATATAGAAGCCCTTGCATAAGGCATGCTCTTAAGAAGGAACTTCTTATCCTTGAACAAATCAATCAGTGGTTTGGTGTGCTAGGAAATACATATGGAATGAATATGATCAGTCTATCAAACCACATAATACTTTGCACATGCATGACTGACTTGGAACGATTCTAGAGAAGGCAAACACAAGCTTTCTCGAATTCACGGCGGCAACTTGCATCAAATGCACATGGATTAGAGGAACTCACTTCTTTCGTCTCACAAATGGGACACGAAGTAAATGCTTACACAAGTTTCCAACACTAGCATGATGTTCAACACGAATCATGGAGATGATGAAAATATTGTTAATGGGATCAACAACAATTTATCGAGATTTCCATATAGATGGAATTCCACAACTATGTGAACAAGGCGATAGTATTGGTCAGACCCAAAAGATTTAATGGTGTATGCTCGAGGAAACCACCACGAGTAAGACAACATTACGAATATCGTTGGTTCTGATTTGATTTGACGATAGCCCATACTCAAATCAAAGATTGGATAAGATGATAGGTTCATTAATTGATCACGATGGTCAATCGATGAAAATAACATTTTTCTTCAGCAAACACACAACAAAAGGATATCCCTTTGGAAATGAACTAAGTCAGGCAGCTTTTATCTTCCAACTCTCCAAGTTGTTGTTCAGCTTAACCAACTAGCTCAGGGGTACCCAACACAGATTCTTGGAGAAGGGGGTGGTTTACAAGAAACCAACTTGATCACGAGCTCAACATAATTGTTAGGGGACAACCTGGTTATACTTTCGAGAAGTATTCGAAAAATTACGAACCACCGATATGTTACTAACCTCGAGAGCAATCTTGCTTTGGAGGTAGGATGATGAGATCAAATACGCAAGGGATTGACACAATCCTAAGTCTTTGATCAAAGAGTGCACCAGGAAATATTGACTAGGTAGCACAATCAATCTTAGGATGATGATTCAATAATCAACATGCTAGGAATGAGGTTATTGTCCATTTAACTACCAAGCAACGGAGTTGCTAGGAGTATTGATTTCACAAATCACAGTTCACTTTTCGGCATTCCGGTTGCGACAACACGGGACCGAGGAATGAAAAATGATGGCAAGAAGTATCATTGTGTCAAGAGTTCATGAGAGATGGTGCAATTCTCATGACAATCCTGACATAAAGGGGGTAATACTCCAGGGTAGAACAGAACAAAAGCTGGATTGGCATTTTGATCTGCGGAATGCAACTGCTTTGACCAAATCCTAGAAATGAATAAGGTACTGGAGTTTGTTTCTCCTAGTCATTCTGAAATAGAACGGCTTGACAGACCTCAAGAATAAAAGTCATCATTAAACATGAATGCACAATTATTCCTGACTATCAATTGATAGACGGAGGTCAGAAGACAACTAAAGAGGGACAACTCAAGGAACATATAACTTTTGAGTTGTGGATGCATAGATTAGTATGTCGAGCAAAGCTCAACATTCCTTCCAGATAACCCATGCAGAAGAGGAGGACTAGCAAATTCACAATGTAGAATTGAGAACTCATCAAGGGCGTTGTGGTTGTGATCTTTTGGTTCAAAAGAACTTCTGCCATAATGGTTCATGGTGTTGGAAGAACGATATACCATGGACCTCGAGGACTATGGCAAAGGTTACTAATATCCTAAAGGAACTAGCAAACACTACCAACATGAATGAGTAGGGTGAATCTCAGGTTCAAAAACCCAAGAATAGAATACCTACATACTAAGTGGCACCATGGGATGCTTTCGAAAATGATGGCCAGAATCATCACACTGGGAACACAAAACATGGCTAGATTACTAGGTGATCCTCTAAGATGCCTAGGCTCATAGTAATAGCTCCAACATATATGTCGAGGCAACAGAGTACCTCAACTCACTGATTAGTGTGGTTAAACTGGCCCAAACAAACATCAGGAGAAGAAGGGGTTTGCAAATGCATCAGACTATTTAGAAACCTGGGATGACTCGGACAACATAACAGTTGTAAATGCTCAAAAAGATTTGAGACATCCTGCAAAATAGTGGCATGACCACTCAACATCACAATACCAAAGTTTTGAGGCAAACTGTCAACACAAGGAAGTAGTAGGAACTGAACTAAGGCCTGAATCCATCAATCTTGTAAGTCTACGGATTAGTAACACATGATACTAATAGAAAGATGAGAAGCCTAGTTCTTAATCCCTGCAGAAAAGAAGAGGGTGACTCAGATCAGAAGGCCATAGGGTAAAGGAGTAAAAAGAGCCTTACGTCCCCTCCCACAATCAATTCCCTTATATAACTAAAGCATTTCTAGACTCAACTTCGACCAGTTTGGCTTGGTAATCCTACAGGCAGTCCGGCTCTGATACCAAAGCTGTCGGGACCCTCATCCTAAGTCACACCGATCTAGCATGTAACACATCATATCACTTTACGGCCTCACGCATGGTATTCCCACGGGTTCCACCTTACCTGGCCCTGGACCGTTTGTGCCTTTTGGCTCACGTATATGATAGTGTCGCTAGAATTCATATGATAGAGAACCCGGGCTGACATGACTAGTCGTGAACCCAAAGTGGCACTAACTTACAGGGACAGGCATCCATGACCCAACAACGAACGTGTCGGTCATCAGCGAGTGAATGCGGGCTGTAGCAAGTTAACAGGACTCCGGTAGACACCGCGTGACATTTCATCGTAGGGACAGACACAGGAGCGAAGAAGGACACATGCCGGCGATCTTAAGTGTTCCGGAGCAATAGCAAGCTACCATGGCTCAGTGGAAGCTCTAGGAGACATTTCCTGGTAAGAGAGGCTACCAAGGATAAACAACTAGGTTGTCGGATCCCACACATACCAAGCATTTCAAAATCATACACACAATATGCTCGATATGTGCAAATACATGGCATCACAACGAAACTCTACGACTCAAAGTATTTATTTAGAAGGTTCGAAAGAGTCATACATAGTAAGAATTACGATCATGGGTCACATGACCCAACATACAAAGCATACAAGCAACAGAAGCCTAAAAATGTCTCAGTACATACAACTACAAATGAAAAAGGCTGAGAAGCCTCAGTATCTACAAGACCCTCCCAAGGGTACAAGATCGTAGCTGAGTGTAACGCCCCGAGACCGTTGCGCCAGGTGTATTCCTGTTTTTCCCTATTGTTGCCTTGTCATTTGTTTGTTTGTTGCATATTAACATGTCATCATGTGCATTGCATCATCATGATTTCAAAACTTGCATTCGTCCGGGTTCCCCCAGTTTCTTCTGTTGTCCGTTCTGAGCCCAGACACACTTGCACGCGCCCGCGGCACGTCTGAAATATTATTTTATATGTGACCAGAAAATGTTCTCGGAATGGGTTGAAAGTTGGCATGCGGTGTTTTTATGTTGTTAGTAGGTCGCCTGCCAAGTTTCATCGCATTCGGAGTCCGTTTGATAGCCCAACCGTTAAACATATAGCGGCACTATAGCCGGTCATACGTCGGACGTTTCCGGTATCCGGAAACATGTGCCGGGCTGCCCATCTTCCTCTCTTCTCGGCCCACCTGCAGCCCGCCTACACTCCCCTCCGCTCCGGACCATCAGATCTCGATCGGAGGGCTCCGAAAGCCCCCAAATCCCCCTAACCTAGCCCATGTGTCTATATATAGACCCCCTCCATGCCATTTTGGGTACCCCTAGCCTTCCCCTACCCTCAGCCGCCGCATCTCCCTCGAAATCAGCGCCGCCGGCCTTGTTTACAGCGCCCAGCCAGCACCCCGCCGCCACTTGTCACGCCCCCAATGGCAAGCGCCGCCGCCAGTTTTGCCCATGGCCAACCGCGGCCAGCCACGCCGCCCCCCAGCGCTCCCACCTTCCGCGGCCCTGCTAGGCCCATCTGGGGCCCGCCGAGCCCATCGAAGCCCGGATCTCGCCGCCGCTTCCGAGAGCCCCGCGCCCTGGTTCCGGAGCCTCGCTCCAGAGATCCTCTCCCCATCCAGCCCTACCACTGGCCGGCAAGCCACCGGAGTCACCGGCGGCGACCAAATCAAGGCCAGGTCGCCCCTCGACTCTCTCCCTCCTTTCCTCTTCCCCGTCCTCTCACTCACCTCACTGGCTCTCACTTTATCTCCCGCAGGTAATTGCGTGCCCCACCACCGTTCAACCGGCGCCCTGCCTCACCGTCGGCTTGCTCCGGCCAGATCCAAGCGAGGCGCCCCGGATCCGAGCTCCTTGACCCAGATCCGGCCTCCTCGCGCCGTCTGCCGCCTCTTCTGCTTTTCCCCATAGGGTCCGCCTCCGACCTTGCCATCCTCGTCACCCTCACCGACGAGCGCCACAGTGCATCGTTCGGATTGGGAGGAGCCCCGATCCTGTCTCCCTCCGCGTCGGCGTCCAGGTGGGCCACGACCCAACCTGAGGCCCAGCTCCCTCTGCCTCCGCCAGCCCAAGATCCGGCCGGGCCAAGGCCCATGGTTGAGGCAGCACCCGAGCCCCCCCTGCACTATTGGGCTGCCAGATTCGGCCCGGTTAGTGTTTTTTTCCTTTGGACGCATTTAATCTTTTATCCCAGGTTTTACAGATTTGCAGAAAAAATCCCTAATGTCCATGCATATCATAACTCGCCAACCGTGCATCTTTTGTAAAAACAATATTTATGAAAAATGCTTAGAATCTTGTCTAGTTTCATAATATCCAACTTTCATGCATGTTTGAAATGTTTAAATTGTTGTTTGTTTGAATTTGTTCAAATGCCATGCTAAAATGCTTTAATTCATAACTAAATAACCGTAGCTCCATTTTAAATAAACTTTATATGTAAATGGGGTAGAAAAATGCATAGGTTAACATGGTAGCACTACCTTGCATGTTAAACAACTTTAAAATATGCTTTAGGACAGAGCAGTACCAAATCTAATATATGCTCATGAGGATTTTTTCGGACTCGCTGCTTGTTGTTCCGGCCTAATTTAAACTTGCCTAGATAGGTAGTTTTCATATGCTTCACCCCTTGCCATGGTTAAGAACATTTAATATTGTTGGGTACATAAATGGGAGAGAACTAAATAAGTCATGTGGCATTCGTCAATATGCAAGTCATTGCATATTGAGCTCCACATAACTTGTAGTTTTGCATGTGCATTTTGCCATGCCATGCCCCATTACACATGACATGCATCATACTTGATTGTGCATCATGCCATGATTATGTGATGGTTCTTTACTATGTTGTTTGCTTCTTTCTGGTGTTGCTTCTTCGGGTTAGTTCCGATAACGTCGCGTTTTTGAGGATCCGTTTGACTACGTCCATTTGTCTTCTTCATGGACTCGTTCTTCTTCCTTGCGGGATCTGAGGCAAGATGACCATACCCTCAAAATCACTTCTATCTTTGCTTGCTAGTTGTTCGCTCTATCGCTATGTCGCGCTACCTACCACTTGTTATATCATGGCCCCCATATTGCCATGTCAAGCCTCTAACCAACCTTTCCTGGCAAACCATTGTTTGGCTATGTTACCACTTTTGCTCAGCCCCTCTTATAGCGTTGCTAGTTGTAGGTGAAGATGAAGTTTGTTCCATGTTGGAACATGGATATGTTGGGATATCAGTATATCTATTGTTTAATTAATGCATCTATATACTTGGTAAAGGGTGGAAGGCTCGGCCTTATGCCTAGTGTTTTGTTCCACTCTTGCCGCCCTAGTTTCTGTCATACCGGTGTTATGTTCCTTGATTTTGCGTTCCTTACGCGGTTGGGTGTTATGGGAACCCCTTGACAGTTCGCTTTGAATAAAACTCCTCCAGCAAGGCCCAACCTTGGTTTTACATTTGCCTAACGACCTATTACCCTTCCCTTGGGTCGGCCAACCCGAGGGTCATCTTATTTTAACCCCCCTGGGCCAGTGCTTCTCTAGGTGTTGGTCTGAACTAGAGCACCATGCGGGACTGTCCCTTGGCAACTTGGGTTATGTAGGTACCTGTACGCTTAGCTTATCCGGTGTGCCCTGAGAACGAGATATGTGCAGCTCCTATCGGGATTTGTCGGCACATCGGTGGTCTTGCTGGTCTTGTTTTACCATTGTCGAAATGTCTTGTAACCGGGATTCCGAGACTGATCGGGTCTTCCCGGGAGAAGGAATATCCTTCATTGACCGTGAGATCTTGTGATGGGCTAAGTTGGGACACCCTGCAAGGTTAGAACTTTCAAAAGCCGTGCCCGCGGTTATGTGGCAGATGGGAATTTGTTAATGTCCGGTTGTAGAGAACATGACACTTAACTTAATTAAAATGCATCAATCGCGTGTGTAGCCGTGATGGTCTCTTTCCGGCGGAGTCTAGGAAGTGAACACGATTCTTGTGTTATACTTGAACGTAAGTAGTTTCAGGATCACTTCTTGATCACTTCTAGTTCACGGTCGTTGCGTTGCTTCTCTTCTCGCTCTTATTTGCGTAAGTTAGCCACCATACATGCTTGGTGCTTGCTGCAGCTCCACCTCACTACCCTTTCCTAGCCATAAGCTTAAATAGTCTTGATCTTGTAGGTGTGAGATTGCTGAGTCCTCGTGGCTCACAGATACTTCCAAACAGTTGCAGGTGCCGATGATACTAGTGCAGATGACGGAACTGAGCTGAAGCGGGAGCTCGATGAAGATCGTGTTCGTTGTGTTGTTTCGTTAATCAGTAGTGGAGCCCAGTTGGGACGATCGGGGATCTAGCATTTGGGGTTGTCTTTCTTTATTTTGGTTCCTTAGTCGGACCTTTGTTTGTACCTTGGATGATGTATGGATTATTATGTATTGTGTGAAGTGGCGATTGTAAGCCGACTCTTTATCCCTTTCTTATTCAGTACATGGGATGTGTAAAGATTACCCCTCTTACGACAGACCTACCATGCGGCTATGCCTCTAAGTCGTGCCCCGACACGTGGGAGATATAGCCGCATCGTGGGTGTTACACTGGGGTAACAAGCTAAATGTCAAAGTCCACGCGGAACTACTAGTGAGACTGAAGTCTCTCTACAAAAACATAAATTAAGAAAACATGAGTACAAATGTACCCAGCAAGACTTACATTAGAACTAGCTACATATGCATTAGTATCAACAAAGGGGTGGTGGAGTTTAACTGCAGCAAGCCAGCTTTGACTCAGTGGCTATCGTGTACTACGACTGCTGGTAACTCTTTTGAGGTGGCGCACACGAGTCCACATATTCACCATATCAATACACCACTATGGATCCGCTCCCGTATCCCTACGAGAAGGCCATCCATAACACTCACACTTATCTTGCGCATTTTAGAGTATCCACTTTCACTTGTCTATGAATTGCATAAGCAACCCAGTAGGTCCTTTACCGTGGACGCGGCTATTCGAATAGATAATGTTAACCCTGCATGGGTGTACTTCTTCACACATGCTCTCGCCACTTACTGCCATGTACGCGTCATGTACCTCGGCAACCTTCAAGCGGAATCCTGGCAAGGGTGTCGGCCACGACCTGACTAACCACCCAAGTCTCTAGTCCAGGTTTATCGCCTATTCGGGTTCCATCCGCAAGGAGATCCGACCGGCGTGTCGCTCACGGCCCCAAGCGATGTGTACAGGGATCCCAAACCTGCCAAATGGGCGACACTTGGTCCACCTGGCCATGGTGCCTAGTCTGTCCCAAGCCCACCTGTACCGGGTGCCCCTTGGTAGACTACTAACACAACCTACAAACACTAGAAACTAGTTGCAACTCCTAGACAGAGATCGAGGCGATTAATACGCAAAGAGGGGTTGAGTTACCAGAACCCAATGTGTGGTAGCAACTGTCTTCGATCATAGATACATAACTCAGTTCCTAGGGATGGTTTCAATGAGACAACCCACGATGTACTCCCACATAGCCTCTCACCGCTACCTTTACCAAATCGTGTTCACACACACTTAGGTCTCAACAGTAGGACATGTTCACAACATTCCAATTCACCCTCGGTGAATCAAACCTGACTCAACTCTAACTAGCAGCAGGAATGACAAACAAGCATGAATTAGTAGGCACATTAGGGCTCAAACAACTCCTACTCATGCTAGTGGGTTTCATCTATTTACTGTGGCAATGACAGGTCATGCAAAGGAAAGGGCTTCAACTACTACAACATGTAATAGTTGACACGTTGTTGTCCTAATGGAGTAAAAGAGAGCAAGAGCGAGAGAGTGGGATTGTATCGGAATGAACAAGGAGGTTTTACTTACCTGGCACTTCTGAAGATAGTATAGCTCTTCATCGGTGTCATTGAACTTATCATCGAAACTACGTCCATTGAGAGGGGAGAAATACTGGCAAACAGAGAAAGAACACAATCAATGCAATGCAACAATATGATGCATGATCATGACATTGCATTATGCTGTGGTTTGAGCTAATGCAACTAGCAACAATTTAAATGAAGTTGGCTTGAACGCAAGATCCAAATTCAAACTCCACATAAGGCATTTCAAATGCCATTAATTCAAATTGTCATATACAGTAGCTTTTGGTTGCTCAAACATGCATGAAAATGCCATAAATATATTCATTGGATTTTTGTGATAATTTTTCATATATAAATTATTTCATTTGGACTTACGGTTGTTTTTATATGAATTTTTGAAGTTTAAAGTTATTTCTAGAATTTCCTGGATTATTTTAAATCTAGAAAATTGTTAACGACATCAGCATTACGTCACTTTGACATCAGTAGGTCAACTGGCGGTCCAGGTCAAACCTGACCGGTGGGACCCGCATGTCAGTGGCTAACTAAGCTAACCTAGTTTAATTAGCACTAACCTAGGTTAAAACTAATTAAGGTTAACCTAAGCTAGGTTAATTAGCCGGGCGGGTTTTGCATGTCATTGACCCAGGGGAGGTCAAACCCCTGGTCAACCGGGGTTAAAACACCGGTGTTTAGCCACCACCACCAGCAGACGCAGCGGGGCACGCGGGCACGGGTTGTGGTGCCCCATTCGCAGCGTGGCTGGGCTCGACGGATGTGGCTCGGTGAGGCGCATCATTTGGTAGCAGCTGGAGGTGCTGGGGTGGTCGGAAACAGCAACGACGGTGAGTGAGGCGGCGACCGGAGCTCGGAGGTGTGCGGACGCTGGGCGACGGAGCACAGCGTGAGGAGCCGGTGCATGTGTTCAGCTCCTATGAGCACGGTGAGCAGGCGGGTGCTACTGAGGCGAGCGGAGGAGCTCAGTAGCATGAGTCTTGATGGCCATGGCGATGGCCGGAGCTCGGTTTCGCGAGGGCGGCGGCTAACGGACGAGAATGGAGGAGGTGAGCAAGGGGGAGGAGCAGGAGCTCACAACGGGTTCGAGGGGGCGGTCAGCAGGCTCAAGGACGCTCCGGAGGCAGCGAATTGTGCGATAATGGTTGTCGGTGCGGAGGTCTAAATGGCGTCGATGGCGACATCTCAGGGCCTCCAACGAACCGTGGCTTGACGGAGAGGCATAAAGGAGTGAAGCGGAGCTCGTGGTCATGAAGAGGAGGCGAGGGGGTGGCTGTGGCCGTGGTGGTTCAGGGCGGTGCGTCCATGGCCGCGTCGGCAATCGCGAGAGAGAGCGAGGGAGAGGAGGGGAAACGCGGGGAGGAGTGGGAGAGGTCCAGGGGGTGCGTGGTGCTCACAGGCGCGTCAGGGTAGTGGTGGGGAGCAGGAGGTGGCCGGCGGCGTGCTGGCGCGCCGCAGGCACATGCTCTCATCCTTCTGGCCCAAGGAGGAGGACGACTAGCATGGCCAGATGGGCCGGCTGGGCTGCATAGTAACCAACCGAGGTAAGTGCTAGCTAGGTTTCTATTTCCCTTATTCTTTTCCATTTCTATTCATTTTTCTATGTTTTGATTTAGTAATAATATTAAACCATTTCATAAAATCCTGGAAATAATTATGGATGCTTTCTGAATTGTTCCAGTGACCCTTAACAATTTCCAACATTTTTCGAGCTGAGTTAATTCAATAATCCAGAATGGCCTTAAAATATGTGCATCATTTTTGGCAGAGGTTTTCACTTTTACCAAAAATCATGAACATTTTTAGAGGGCATTTTGGGTTCAATGAAAAAGATTTTATTTTGACCCTAGTTGAATTTCATTAGCTGCTAGGGTTTATCAGTCCCCATTTCAAGTTTCAAATATTTTAACAAGGTGCATGGAAGGTTAAGCAATGACAGGCAAGGACTAAGCTAGGGCTGTGACACCTGGCCAGGTTCATGGCAGCATCCCACTATGCTTATAACAATCTGATGAGAAGGATGCAATTGTATGCGTGGACAAGATGTACCGGGATGCAGTCGCAGCAGAGGCTATGGCAGCAACAGCTCCTGCCAAGGAAAGCAAAGGAAATAAGAGTGATTGTAGGACCTCCAGCAAGGAGTCCAGGAAGCGTGCCCCCTCCGATTGCACGACACCCGTTGACGATGTGCCGGAGTATTCCAACAGCAAGAGATCCAAGGTTTATGCACCCCAAGTGAAGAAGGTCCCGACAGGGCTGGCTTGCGTTGATGGTACTTTCACCATCAGCGCCACCCTTGATGACAAATAGGAAAGCACGCTCATTGCCTTCCTATGGGCCAATATCGATGTGTTTGCCTGACAACCATCTGATATCCCCAATGTTTCGAGGGAGGTAATCGAGCACCACCTTGTTGTCTGCCCACACACCTGACCTGTCAAGCAGAAAGTCCAGAAGCGGGCCTTGAAAAGGCAGCAGTTCATTGCCGAGGAAATCAAGAATCTGGAGGCAGCTGGTTTGGTTAGAGGAGTATTGCATCCTACATGGTTAACAAATCCAGTGGTAGTCCGGAAGGCTAATGGGAAATGGAGGCTTTGCATTGATTTCACATATCTCAACAAGGCTTGCCCGAAGGACCCATTTCCCTTGCCGCGCATTGACCAGATTGTGAATTCCACTTCGTGGTGTGATTTGCTCTCCTTTCTAGACACGTATTTTGGATATCACCAGATCTTCATGTCCAAAGAAGATGAAGAGAAGACATAGTTCATCACTCCATGCGGTACATACTTCTTTGTCTGCATGCCATTCGGACTAAAGAGTGTCGGGTCCACTTTTTCAAGGGCAGTTCAGATTGGTTTTGAGCCATAGTTACACAGAAACATAGAAGCTTATACAGATAATATCATGGTCAAAACCAAGGATAAGACCACTCTTATCCAGGATTTGGAGGAGACCTTTGCTAATCCGTGCAAACTCAATTTGAAGCTTAATCCGGAGAAGTGTGTGTTTGGAGTCCCCTCTGGCAAGTTGCTTGGTTTCTTCGTGTCCCATCAGGGGATCGAAGCTAACCCCGACAAGATCAAAGCGATTGAGAAGATCCAACCACCAAGGACAGTTAAGGATGTGAGGCATTTGACGGGATGAGTTGCCGCGCTAAGTAGATTCATTTCCATGTCTGCCGAGCGTGCCCTGTCGTTCTTTAAAATCTTGAAGAAGGCAGGGCCTATGAAGTGGACCCAGGAAGCAGATGCAACTCTGCGGTAACTAAAGGCCTACCTATCGTCTGTGTCTACCTTGGTTGCACCCAAACCCCAAGAGCCGTTGTTGCTATACTTGGCGGCTACCAACCAAGTGGTCAGTGCGGCCTTGGTAGCACAGCTAGAAGTGGATGAGGTAGAAAGTGGGCAGATAATGGTAGAGTCAGAAAAGGATCAGAAAAGCAATGAGCAGGGCAACGAGAGAAACCCCAAGGACGCGACAAGGAAGAAAGTGGTGCAGTGCCCAGCGTACTTCGTTACCTCCTTGTTACAAGGGGCTAGATCGAGGTACGCTGGCGTGCAAAAGTTGATCTTTGGTCTCATTATGGCCTCAAGGAAACTGCGCCACTACTTCCAAGCCCATGAGATCACGGTTGTCACTCGTTTTCCATTGCAAAGTATACTCCGAAACCCTGACGCTACTGGCAGAATAGTTGAGTGGGCTTTGGAGTTATCCAGCTTTGATTTGAAGTTTGAGAGCACATCAACTATTCAGAGGAGGGCGCTGGGAGAGTTTATTGCAGAATGAACGCCAACCCCTGATGTGGAAGTGACAGAGATAGCTATCCCTAGCAAGGAATCACCCCAAGAATGGATTATGTATTTTGATGGTGCTTTTTCCCTACAATGTGCAGGGGCGGGCGTGCTTCTCGTTGCCCCCTTCGGGGAGCACTTGAAGTACGTCGTCCAAATACACTTTGCCCGGGAAGAAGCCACCAACAATACAGCTGAGTATGAAGGGCTCCTTGCCGGGCTCAGAATTGCAGCAGAATTGGGAATCAAGAAGCTGACCATATGCAGAGATTCACAGCTTGTGGTGAGATATGTCAACCAGGATTATCAAAGCCCATTGATGGAAGCATATGTCGAGGAAGTGGGGAGATTAGTGGATCACTTTTATGGGTTGCAAACAGAGCACGTACCCCGTGCGGAAAACAGCGTAGCTGATCACTTGTCAAAGTGTGATGCGTAGAAGCTTCCTATGGAACCAAGAACTTTTGTTCCCCATCTCTCTCAGCCCTCCATATCACCAGCCACAATGGCCCAGAAAAGGAGAAAGTTGGACTATGGTAAGCCTCTCCCGGTCGAGCCGTCCGCTCCTGGCAGAGACCCTCCCGGAAACAACTCCTCACAGCCTGCCGGACCACCCCCTCCAGTTGGGCACATGGACCCCGCAAAAGAGGCTGGTGCTCCCATAGTAGAGGAGGTGCCGCTAGTCCTCGTTGCCGAGCCCCAGGCTCCAACTTGGGCAAGGCACATCGTCCGCTTCCTCCAAACCTGAGAACTTCCCTGCGACCAAGATGACACTGAGAAAGTAGCCAGGAGGGCCAGTATGTATCAGTTTGTCGAAGACACTCTATACAGAAGGAGGCCCAACGGTGTGAAATTGAAGTGTGTCTGCTGGGAGGAAGGAAAGGAACTGCTGGCTGAGATTCACAGAGGAATGTGCGGCTCACACATTGGATCAAGGGCATTAGTTGGGAAAGCATTCCGGCAAGGATTCTATTGGCCCACATCCCTCCAAGATGCGGTCGAGCTCGTCATGACATGTGAAGCCTGCTAGTTCCATTCCAAGAGAACACACATGCCTGCCCAAGCCCTTCAGACAATCCCTTTATCATGGCCATTTTTTGTCTGGGGCTCGATATCTTCGGCCCCTTCCCCCGAGCAATCAGGGGCTTTGAATTCTTGTTCGTCGCCATCGACAAGTTTACAAAGTGGCCGAAAGTGACTGTCGTGAGAAAGGTGACTGCTCAGTCAGCTATCAAGTTCTTGAAAGAATTTGTGTGTCAATTTGGAGTTCCAGCAAGGATCATCACCGACAAAGGAACCCAATTCACGAGCCACACCTTCATGCAATATGTTCATACCCTCGGATGCAAGATCTCATTCGCCTCTATGGCACACCCCAGGAGCAATGGACAAGTTGAGAGGGCGAACGCTGAAGTGCTGCGCGGACTCAAGACAAGAACTTTCGATATGCTGCAGAAGCATGGTAGGCGGTGGATTGAGGAACTGCCGGTAGTTCTATGGTTCCTCAAAACGACACCTAACCAAGCTACCGGGCAGACTCCCTTCTCCCTGGTCTACGGGGCAGAAGCAGTTATCCCCATGGAACTCATTTACGGGTGCCCTCGAGTGCTTGCCTACGATGAAGTAGCAAAAGGTCAACACCGGCATGACGACGCTAATGCTACTGGAGGAGAACCATCTCCGGGCTGCTACGCGTGCCGCATGCTACCAGCAAGCCCTACGCCGTTATCACAGCAGCAGGGTTCATGCTCGTTGTTTTGAGGAAGGTGACCTTGTCCTTAGGCGCGTTCAGTCCTCCAAGGGTACAAACAAGCTGTCACCAAAGTGGGTAGGCCCTTACCGGGTGGTACGAGTCACCAGACCCGGCGCAGTTCGTCTGGAGACCGGAGATGGCACTCAGTTGCAAAAGTCATGGAATATTGAGCATCTTCGCAAGTACTATCAGTAAGGCGCGAGGCTGTCGGGCACTGCCCGGCAGCCACCCTTTTGTACAAGCCTTGCCTCAGCTCCATGTAACCCCTTGTCCAAAGCCGGGGCGATGACCCCGTGCAAGAGAAAAGAAAGAAGCACTATAGGGGGCCCCCAACTAAGATTGCATGCATGCATGAGCACACGAAGATCACGGCATAAGCATTTCATGAGCATTTGCATATGCATATAGAGAGGATCTGATGCGGAGCATCCCATGTTCATCCCCATGTACACTCCGACTACTCTCCAAGCCCCAAGAGAGCATAAGACGAGACCTCAAGTATACGCCATTGGAAACAAGGTGAACTCGCTCCTAGCCGAATCGTCACTATTCCACATGTGAGACATGGCTACTACCTCAAACATGTGTGCTATGGATGACCAGGAGCAAAGAGGAAGCCCATGGACAAGCAGGCGAGGACACCAAGCGCGAGGAACAAGGAGAAGAGCTGCAGAAGAAGCTCCAGCCACCGGATGACCGGTTGGGACCGGACGTCCGGCGCCTGAAGACCCACCGGACGACCGGACCGGACGACCGACAATCCTGCACCCGAGCCAAATGAGCGGACGTCCGACGCTATCGGACGACCGGCCACCTTCAGAAATTCGGCACTCCAGCATCCGAGCCAGATCGAGCGGACGTCCGACGCCTTCCGGACGTCCGGCCGCCCGAGAGCCACCGGACGATCGGTCCTCAGCGGACGTCCGGTACCTGTCTGCACACAGTGTTCGGGCCCGAGGCCCATGTACCCCTTTACTTCGCCCCCTTTTGCACTAAGACTATAAATAGACCTCCTCCTCCTCGTAGTTAGGTTAGCGTTGTGTTAGCTTATTTGTGAGATAGAGCTGCGCTCATCCATATCGGATCTACTCCTTGAGAGAGATCGCGACCCCTCTTCGGAGAAGATCCACCTCGGATTCAAGACCCCTTTACGGGAAGATACCCTTGTGGATTCAAGACCTCCTCACGGAGAAGAACCGGCTACCCTTTGTATCGTCCTCTGTTGACATTGGATCTTGTATCTCCTCTCGTGTTTCGAGGATCTAGCACATGTGTGACTTAATCTTGTTGGTTTGAGTGTTCCTCTCGTGTTTCCCCTCGTGATTCCCCTCGTGTTCTTCGTGTTCTTCGCGGGATCCACTCCTTTCATGAAAGATCGGGCCACTAGGGTTCTACCCTACATCATCTTGGTATCTAGAGCCACGTTGATCACGATTTCGGAGCCTCCCCTCTTTGTTTTTAGCTTGATTTTTGTTGTGTTCTTCCCCAATTTCGAAAATCCCCACCAAAAATAGCCCCAATTGTTTTTTGTGATCTTTGGTTTGATGAAGTTTTGCTGGATTTGATCCATAGATTTTCTTGGTTTCAAGTGAATCTAGCATCTCCCCAAGTTTCCCCATCTTTCCCCCATAAAATCTCATCAATTTTGACCCCAAAATCCCCTAAATCGCGACCCGAATCTCCGGTCTCGAGTTGACCCCGACCCACCAGACGACCGTCGCTTTATCGGACGTCCGGAAACCCAGGAAGCACCGGACGTCCGACCTTACCGGACGACTGGAACCCCTAACCCGAGCTGAAATTAGTGGATTTCCGACCCGAACGGACGTCCGACGACTGGACATCCGTCCATTTCCGGACGTCCGCTGCCTGTAAAAAACTGACTTCGCTCAAATTTTGTTTCGGCCATAGCTAATTCATCTGAACTCCGATTTTGACGTTCTTTAGCTTGTTTTGAAGCTCTTGACATCCTCCTTCCCACAAAAATACCACAAGCATCATTTGACTCCATCAAATTTTCGGAACTTTGGCATCTTTGCCTAGGGCCTCCACCACATCATCCGCCACTCCACCACCGACTTCCGCAACCTAACCAATTTTGTTCCCCATCGCATTAGTGGTTGCTTGAGGAGTGATTTGAGTCTCCTAAGGTGTCTAGGATACTTAGGGACGGTTGCTTCTTCATCAACCACCACCACCACCATAACTTCCGCATAGTTTTGCCCACCTCACATTCCCGCCACCCCAACTTAACCCAATTTTGTTTGAGTTGTGAGTTGTGTCTCCTAAGGTGTTTCGGCTACTGAGGGACCGAGCTTCCAACTCCGACACCATGTATAGTCCACCACCTTACCCTCCATTTCCGCATTGCGTACTCCGCAACCCATCATTGCCATTTCACAGTTCCATTGAGCTTCCACATAACCACCACTGCATTCCCACTACCACCATTTGACATTTGAGATTTTGAGTTCACGATTTTTTCTGTTTCCTAAGGTGTTTCGGCTACTTAGGGATGAGTCTCCATCATCTTTGTATCTCCATCAAGACCACTGCCACTCAGCATCGACACGAACGGTAACCTCCATATCATCTTGGTATCGTGGTATCCCTCCATTGTATATTCCCTTGCCATTGCATTGTTAACCCCTAGCCCATTTTGCGTCACTTGCCTATCGAGACTAGCCATTTGAGTATTGCCGGCAATGTTACTTATGCACATTAGTGATCTACACCATACATTGCATACATACCATATCATATTGGTATCATCATATCATCTCTTGTGCCTCAAGTTGGTTCCCGCATATATACAATTGCTATCTTGGTTTGTGCATTGTGCAAAAGTGGCCATACGCACAAAAAAAAGCTTTTAAGCAAAAGAGAAAGAGCAAAGAAGCTTGTAAGCAAGTGCCATAGCATCATACCACATTGCATATAAGATTGTCATATCCGATCATCTTGGATCATAACACCGGAACATCATACATAGCATACTTGGGATGGAAAGTTGATACATTTTGCATATCATAGGTTGTGCACAAGTGTCGTATCCGCCTATAGAGCAATCATGCTAGCGTCTCTCTTGAGTTGTGCAACATGAGTGTTTTCCGTGGATTCCACATTTTGTGCTCATTCCTTGGTTGCACGACCCCATTTATCTATTCGTGTGTGTGTTTCCGTGTGCCACATATTGCTATTGGTCTACTTGTTTCACTTGCGAATTGGTGAATCTCTTTCAATATTATTGACTCTTGCTAACATTTTGCATCACATTTTTGTGCCACTATCCTCACCGAGCTCCACCATAAGCCTTATTTGTGTAGGTGTGAGAAACCGACAAGAATTGGTACCAATTGTGCTATTTCCTTGTACACATTGGAGTTATCATTGCTCCACTTTCAACTTCGGTCAAGGTACATTTGGTATTCGTTCTTATCTTCCTACCACTCACATTTTTCTCTTGGAGTGATGGATAGGCAAGGCATTTCATCTCCGGTCTTCCACAACAACGACGGCGTGAACAACTACATCAACAAAGCGTTAATCTTCGATCTACAGCGACAAATGCAAGGCGCACAATCAAGATTGCGAGAGCGCATCGAGAACCTCTCCATCGACATTCGTCACTTTGAAGCAAGGAAAAGGGACTACATAGACAACAAGATTTCCACACAAAACGAGGAGCAAGATGCAAGGATAGAGGAGATTCGGACCTTGTTGATCAACCGTTCTTTTCCTTCATCGTCCTCTAGGCGGCGACGTTCAAGTCATAAGTCTTCAGAGCGCAATAATGATGCAAGCGCAAGTCATCCACGTCCACATCTCCATGCGACCGCCATCACGTTCGTGATCCACATCGTCATGAAGGGCAAGTCACCTCCAAGCAAAATGTGCACGACGACAACGAACGACATCTACTACGAGCTCAAGTGCGACAACGCCAACATCATTATGACGATGCTCACCAAGCGTAAAGGCACAAGTCCCAACAAGCCCTACTTCATGCCAAGGCCAACCTTCATGAGCATAATAGAAGACCGCGAGACGAGCACCACCAAGACGGAGCTACGGCTAGAACAACCACTTCGGCTTCTTCGCAAAGTGCTATCTAGGCATCTTCGCCTTTGGACATATGATATCTTCGCCTACTTCTCGTGAGCTCGCCTACATGGACATCATCAAGTACAAGGTGACCACCTACGAGCGAGGGTGACACTTCCATCTTCGGAAGCCCCCCAAGGAAGATGGCCGAGCATGGGACATTCCCTTTGGTCATGGATACGAGCTACGAGGTGCCACATAATATGGGCCTCCTACAACAATACAACGACAAGAAGGTCGAGCAAGGGCCATCCCCTTTGACCACGGCGACGAGCACGAACCTCTTCAACAACATGAAGACGGCGCCCATATTGGACTCATACTCCGAGTCAAGCTATGAGACCGCACATGAGACCTTATCTTTGGTCTTAGAGGAGAGTGATGATGTGCCATCTTCGGCTACGACTACGACATGATTGAGCATGGAGACATTTGCACCAACATCTCTCCGATACCGACATGTGCCGAGATGCCCCATTTTCCATGTGAGGAGAGCCACCACCACATGAGTGACATGAGTGACTCCACCATATGTGACATTCAGAGCATTTCCTATGAGAGGATGAGCGTGACCACCACTAGTCCCACACTTGAGAGCATGCCACACATCCTATGTGAGGTTGAGATCCATTTGAGTGACTCCACCAACCATATGAGTGAGAGCATCCATGAGGGAGTGACACTACTAGGGAAAACCTTATACACAGAACATTAGCAGTAGCGCGGGTCAAAAAAGCACGTTGGTGCTAAGTAGCAGTAGAGCGCCTGTGCAAACCGCGCTGCAGATAAAGTTTTAGTAGTAGTGTGTCTTGCTCTAAACACGTTACTACTAAAATTCCCACGGCTTAGCCGATAGGCTACACATAGTAGTAGCGACCTATATCGAACCGCGCTACCGCTACTTTCTTTGTAGCAGTGCATTTCAATCTAAACTCGCTACTGCTAAAGGATATAAAATTAAATGGAAAGCAAATAGAAAGGTAATTGAAAATGAAAGAAATAGAATAAGGTGAAAGGAAAAAATAAAATGTGAAGAAAACTAAATGAAAAAGGGGGGAAAGGAGAAAGGAGTTGCAGTAGCGTGTATCCTAGAACGTGTTGTAGCTAACGTAGCAGTAGCGCGCTTTTTGGAACGACTACTGCTACTTCTGACTTAACCACGGGGTTCGTCCTTCCCCATGGCCACTTCCCCCAAATCTATCTCTCCACTCTCGCCGCCGATGTCGCCCATCGGCCACTGCACGCTCTCCGCACACCCTCTACGCTGCCCCGACCCCAGATTCAACGCGGATGCATGTAAGGATGTAAGGATGGAAACAAATCGGATGCGGATGCGGCTGAAATGAGTTAGGGTTCATATAAGGGTGGAATCGAATCAAATTTCTAAGATGAATCATAAAACGATTAAAATTTGACCACTTATTTCACTTTATAGTTGGATAATTGGAATATCCGCTACCGCTTTCCACCCCTAGCTTCATCAAATTAGATGGTAATTAGGGCAGTAGTTCCTAGGTACTAATTAGTTTGTAAGAACTAGGTCTAATTAGGTACTAGTTTATTTTTATTTATAGTAAGTTTATTTTTAATAAGAACTAGTTGAATTAATAGAACTAGTTAGTAAGAACTTGTTGCTATTTTTTTTGGTTAAAGCAATTTTTCCCGCATTGACGTGGACGATGCCTATCCCGCATCCTCATCGTCAAGTCGGCGGTGGACGACACCTGCTTGACCAGATGGGCCATGTCTGGGACTGGGCTCTGCCGGGGTGGTACTGGGAGGCGCTACCTACTAGGGGGCGCAGGTTGGTGAGGAGCCAACCTGTCGTTGACCCGAACCTTCTTTGGTGGTGGTCGCGTGGGCCAGTGACGGTCCAGAGGCTTGAGGACCCCGCGGAGGTGGTGCGTCACCGTGTCAGTGATCGTTGACCCGAACCTTCTTTGGTGGCGGTCGCGTGGGCCAGTGACGGTCTAGAGGCTCGAGGACCCCGCGGAGGTGGTGTGTCACCATGTTAGTGAGGAGGACGTGCACGTCCGTCGCTACTTGTTTGCGTTGGAGCACAGGTTCTCCAATACCTGGCAGGTTCTCCAGGGATCTCACTGGAGCTATGATCCCGTGATGGTTCCTTCTTTGTGGGTGTCCACCGCCCGCGCCAATACCCGTCGTGTGCTAGGGTTTTAGTTGTATTAGTGATGTTATATGTATGACACTATTCGGGATGTATTAGTGATAATATTCGATGACGCATGAGATGATTTACTTTTGCTTATTGAATGCATGCTAATTTGAGTCCTATAAGATATTTTGAAATGTATATCTTTTGTTGCTCAAATAGGACATGTGCTTGCCCAAGTGGCCGGTCATGTTTGTAGGTTACACCTCCAAGTGGCCTATGTTTTGCCAGAGTGTTGATTCATTTCCGTTCCGGCAAATTTCAGGCGCTGGATATGTCCTATTTTAGCAAAGGTCATGCCATATTTTTCCGTGAATTTTGGCATGACTTGTGCCAGAATATGTAGGAAATATTGAGCGCCCTGGATTCCGTGAATTAATGTTTTAACTATGAGCATAGGAAATGTCTGACGACGAAAAGGATTTCGGTATTTGCAAATACTGCGAAGACGAGCGCGGCCTGTGTGATGGAATCTTCCTAGATGATGATAGGCGCTTCAGCATCAAGCTGGACGAGGACTTCAAAGTGGATACAGTAAGTCACAACGACAAGTCTTTTTTCGTAATTAAGCATGACATTTGCTTCATTTGCTTCAACTTATAATTTAAGTATGACATTAAGCATGACAAGTCTATTTTTACTATTCTACTAGCGTATCCCCTGCCATGCAAGAGTTTTTGTATTGGATAAGATAGGTTTCAGTCGTACTATGGAGGAAAAGGAAGTTTACTTGAAGACCGAGCAAGGTTATATTTTCCACGCAAAATTATTCAATTCAGACAACTACACCTATTTTGGATGCAAAACATGGCGAGCACTATGCAAGACTTATGCATTTGAGCCTGATATGGTTATCACCTTTGATATTCGTCCGGAAGATGATATTGAAGGTAATACCGACATCTGGGTCGGTGTGCAGACGCCTCCAGTTATACCATTATGTAAGTTTCTCAACCATATTTATGTCTTTGATATTGTTTATTCAAAAATAGTTGACAACTAATTTGTATTGTCAGCTTATCTCGGTGCAAGCAAACATGTCCAACGCTTGGTAGACAGGACCTACTACTGTCCCGGGGCTGAACTAAACTGCGAGGAGCTAAGTCATTATATTTCAGGGCTTGAGGATCTTGATACTGTCAAGACAAATTTTCTTCCTGCATTTAGAAATGTTAGTACTGAAAACGTGCGACCAATAGTGAACTACGGTCACATCTATGTAGGAAGGATGGTAAGATTTTTACTATTTGTCCTCAGTGCATCTTTTCCATACATTATTTTTGAAGGTAAACTTCATCGCTAAGTATGTTACCATACGATGTTCTTCAACAGGGACGCCTGGTGAATGTTGTGCCTTATGGGATCGAGACTAAAGGTACCATGAGTATTATTAGCTTATGGCCAAGATATCCTAAAGGTTACTTTAGTGCATTCAAGATTAGCGACGGATGCTTAATAGTGCAAGACTAAATGTGTGATGGAGAAGCGCAGAGAAGTACTAGGGGGCAGCAAACAGATGCGCTACCCACGATTAGGAGACAGGTTCATCTGCATGCTCCAACTTGATCAAGGAGGAGAGCCACACATGTTTTATGTTATTTTACCTAAGAGAGAGCAGCAGGAGTGATTAGCTAGCTAGAAATGAGTTTGAGGATGATGATGTGCTACACTATTACTATGATGGTAAAATAGCTAGTGTTGGTGGTAATGACTATGATGGTTATTATTAGCTAGCGTTAGTGGTGATTAAATAAATATTGTTGGTGGTAATGACTATGATGATGATTAAATAGCTTGTGCTGGCGGATTAGATTCAAGTGGAGGCAACATGTGGTGCACATCGAAAGTACTACTAGTCCAAACTAGATCAAGTTTGGATTAGTAGTATACTTTTGACATGCACCACATATTGCCTCCACTTGAACCTAATCCACCTTCATTTGACACACTGTTATGGACATAATGATGTAAACCTCATAACTAGTATTGTACCAATATTTGTACGATGGCGCATAAATAGACTAAAAAAAGGAATACTAGTAGCGATGGAGAGAAAACACGCTGCCAGTAGTTACATTAGCAATAGCGTGGGAGTGAACAAACGTTGCAGCTATTTGTCTTAGCAGTAGCGCGTGTGGGCACGCGTTACTTCTAAGCAATAGCTATAGCGCCTTATTAGTAGCGCGCCTACCCGCGCTACTAGTAGCACAAAACCAACGCTACTGCTAGGGTTTTCCCTATTAGTGTGAGTGAGCCACAACACTTAGTGAGTGAGGTAGTTGAGAAGGCATGTCAGGCCACTATGATTTCTAACGACTTAACCTCTACTCCGAGTGTGTTTTCTTCTTTGGTGCTAGGTATCCTACATGACGACACACCTATCCTTCACGAGTCCATACCTCCAACAGAGATGACGATGGCCATGGTGGAAGAAGACGCACCCCCCACATGGTTCCACCAAGACGAAGATGTCCACGCCTTGGTCTTCGACACCTCACCTACAACACATGAGTGATGCTCCAAAGGTAACATAGGTGATGGTGCTTCTCTTGTCCCACTAGTGGACTATCTCACCAATGATTGCTTGCATGATGTTGATCCACCTATTCATATGCTTCATTCTAGTGCGGCTTCTTCATGTCATGACTTACCTATTTATGATGAATATGATGACAAGCATGTCGAGTTGCCTAGTTGTGATGCTATGCTCCATAGGATATCATGTGGAAATTCTATTGGTCACATCATGTTTGGAAATTCATTAAACTTGTCATATGCTATGAGTGAAATCTCCCATGTTGCATCATTTCAATCTCAACATAGTAACTATGCATGCCCCATTAAAATCAATCCCATTTGCACTTATGGCATATATGACGAGATGATGGTCATTGGCTTTTGTTTTTCATGTGATGATATTGCCATGCTTCCTTTACATGATTTGTGCAATTCATCTACTATGTCATGCCATGATCACATTGTTCCAAATATGCATTGTTTTGGATGTTGTCAATATTCTCCATGTGATGTTTCCATTAATGCTCATGAGGAGACCCCCATAGTTCCCTCATACATATTAGGAGATTTTGATGCATTCCATACTTTGCATGATTCTCATAATTGCTTACACCATATGCATTCCACGCATAATAATGCTCTACATATTTCTCATGACGCATTGCCCAATTTGAGTCTCCATTATGCTATACATCACAACAAACCTATCATGATGGATGACATGTTTCTATATCACGCATCTCATTTATTTGAGCATTGGATATTTTGTGCTAACCAACACAAACACGTGCGCATCATGATGGATGATGTGTACATCTACCACGCACACACAATTTTCCCTTTCTCTTTGTTTTGTGTAGGTACTCATGTATACTCGTCAACCTCTCAATCCCAAGAGTTGACGAAACGAGCTCTTGAGAGCAACGACAACATGGGATCCCGTGAACTATCCTTCCCACCGCTCTCTTCGCGCAACAACTACGTGCATCTCTTTTACTTGGCTCTCACACGGCTATGGGCTATTTACCATTTGTCACCTTATGCCCATTATATTGTGTTCACTTTGCATGTTATGCCTATTTATGTGTATTTGCCATGCAATTGTGACCCTTGCTTGCATTTACCCATGATTCACCATTTTACTACTCATATGTGTATCTGCATGCTTGGTGGAGATCCTTGTTGCTATTGCCATGTTTATCATGTGCCTCATGCTATTGTTGCTTGTTGTGTTGGGAGAGTCATGATGTCCCATTGCTATTTACATATGGCCTCTCGCAAATACATTGATGATATTTTGCTCATATCTTGCATTCATGTTTGTGATAGGGAAAACTTTGTTTTTGCCACTCTAGTTTTTGCCAACTTGGCTTATGCCACTCTAGAATTTGACATCTCACTTTTGCCACTCTTAGCTTTTGACAATACATCACAAATTCCATTCCATGGCAAAAATGATAATTTTTCATTTCACTTTTGCCACTCTTAGCTTTTGACATGTATCACAATTGCCACTCTAAATTTTTTGCTTTCGCCACGGAATGGCAAAAATGATATATTGTCAAAATCTAAGAGTGCCAAAAGTGAAATGTCAAATTCTAGACTGGCTTAAGCAAAGTTGGCAAAAACTAGAGTGGCAAAAACAAAGTTTTCCCTTTGTGATATGTCATGTGCATCATACGTGCTCACTATTTGCACACACGACATGATTGCATTGATTCCTTCTAGTATGGTGCATCTTCGCACTACTAGCTTGCTTGACTTGGTAACTATGATTGCTTGCTTTGTCGTATCACCCATGTTCCACTCTTACTTGCTTTCTTGGGTTGATGACATATATGCTTGTGCCTCTCACATGATGCATCTTGTTCATTGTCACTTGCCTCCAATTGTTGCGTCTATGCTTATTGATACTAGAGACTTGGACACTTTACTTGTGATGCATGCTTGTTTGATTTAGCCTATTGAATTTGGTTGTTCTCGCATCATATGCCTCCATACTATGAAATGCTCCCTTGTCCTTTCTTATGATGAGCATGATGCATGCACTTGTTGGGTATCTTTCCACACGAATGATAGGTTTTGCATTTCCGCTAACCTCATTTGTTTTTCCGAGTGTTTGTCATGTTCTTTTATTTTGAAGGACTCACAAGGCGATACCATCACAAGAGAACTTGGTCATGTAAAGGCGTACATGGTGCGCGACACCAACATTTTCGACATTCTCATAAAGGTGAACTCCTTCTATTTGCACCATCCTCAAATATGCATATTGGATGGGTCACTCTTTCATTGTTGTTTCGTTCTTGTTGTCTACATGGTACATCTCGTGAATGGAGGAGCGACATTGAAGATTGGCTCTATGGACCTTCACATTGAGGAGTGCTCAGACATATTGGATGCACCTTCGAACCTCCACTCATGCCACGGCATCGAGCATTGGTACACCAACACCTCCATATTTGTTGATTGTGCTCACACATGTCATGCTCGATGGACATATCATACACATGACAGATTTGCATCTTATGCATGGATGACTCACATTATGATTGCCTTGTTGCATCTTGTATTCCCATGTCATCCATGATATATGAGCTTGTGCATTTCCTTAGAAAATTTGTCGTGATCTACCTTGATGGCATATTCATACATCATGATCATATTGCCCATCATCATTTGCATGATCACATACTCATATTGCGCACCCATTACCTTATTCATGCTATTGATAAACCGTCTCACTATGACATCATTTTGCACCATGGTTGCATTGATCATATTCACAATACATTTGTGTGCACAATGAATGCTTTTCCTCCCATGAATTCTTTACATCTCATTCCATATCATCTTGATAAGCCTCATGCGCTGTGTCACAAACAATATTACCGAACGGGCTCATTTATACATGATGGACACTTTGTGTGCTTTAACCATTGTATTTCCGAGTGTCATTTGTGTTTGCTCTTTTTGCATGTATACTACTCCGGCGACACCTTGGAGTACTTGGATTGCGCAACGTCTTTCACTCCATCCAACTACAAGTCCGTCCACGACTACCGTTTCCATGGTGATGTAACAGCCTGGATTTTTGCCCTTTTCTTTTTCCTTTGATTTTCTTGGATTTCCTGTTTTGTTTTGCTTTTCCGTGGCTGTGTGGTTCTGAAACTTGGGAAGATCATGTCTTCCTAGGTTTCATAGTGGCTTGTCACCCTCATAATCATCCCAATATCATGTCATTTCTATCCTTGACCTAACCCAAAATTCTTTTGCTGGGAATATTCCTTTTCTGATAAAGGAATAACCCTTAAAACCCTAGGTTGTGAAGCAACCTATATTTCTGTCACTCCTAAAATTCCCAAATAATTCTCATAAATTGTTTGGGTCCTATGTTGCTCAAATATGGAAAAATATTTCATTGCCAGGTTCAAAAATAATCCTCCAATAATTATTTTCCTATTTTGTCCTAAATGTCACTTTGCAAAGGAAGTGCTATTTATATTTGCTTGATTGATTGACCCCAAACTTCTTGGACTGCTTTTCATGTCCATATAATTGTCTCATGCCAAAATTCAACTCACTTTGCCTAGTAAATATTCTTGAGCAATTTTTCAAAGTTCCTGTCTGAGGGAAGTGATTGTGAAGAAAGTACAAGCTAGGAATATCCAAATGAGTTGAAATTTTGCAAGGTCCTTACTATGGTCAAATCATGACTCTCCACCAAATATGAGATCATGTAACTCATCCATGTGATACCAGTACCAAATCTTTGTTTCTGGTCAGATTTTCAGTTTGTGAAGCAACTATATTTTATATTGCTTAAATTGAGCTGAAACTTTACCAGGACATGCTTCGACCTATACCAACTCCTTCCACCAAGTTTTACCTCAATTGGTTAATCCAATTGCCCTGTGTAATTTTTCCAAATTTCTGTCCAGAATGAAGCTTTGTGAAGCAAGTGCCACTTTGGTATTTCCAAATGGCATGAAACTTTTACAGCAGCTTCATATCATCATATAACCCCTCTCTGCCAAATTTCATATCACAGAGATCAAGTATGTGAGTGCATCATCCAAATCCCGAATTCTGGCCAGTATTGCACTTTCTACTGCAACCACCATCTAGACTCCTCCTCTTAATCTGATTTTTAGTGATCAGCATCACCTTAGCATGTGATCATCATAAGACAAACTAGTTACCACGTTACCTAGCTGGTTTAACCACATAGAGTTGCAAACACCTTCTTACTGATTTACTTTTGAAGCTAAGTGCAAATCTCTTCTTTGCCCCTGGACCGATTTATTTCTTCAGTTGGACTAAGGGCACCAAGTTCCATCTACTGGACAAGGTTGGCCACACCAAAGAGCGCCGCTTGCGCCAGTGCGTGTGGTGATCACGCTGACGTCATGGCTGCAGGCGTGCTCTGGCTTGTTCCGGCCACTATGCTTGTCTCCTTCCTCCTCGTCTCGACCTCAAACCTTGTCCAGGAGCTCGCCCGTGCTCAACTGCGTCGCCCTGAATTGCTGCCTCGTCATGGTTAGTCATCAATGCGCCGCTAGAACAGTGCCCGTGCCATGCCCTGCTCGTGACCTCCATTAGAGCACTGCTCAAGCTCGCTTGTGAGCTCCAGAGCCTTCCCCGTGGCTATTTAAGCATGCCTCGAGTCCCTCTGCACCTCACCAGCCTCTCCCCAAGCCTCCTTGCCCACCAGAACCCTCGACCCGCTCCTCTTTTCGCGGGAGTTCTCCATGGCCGCCTCGGCCTCAGCATGATTCCGGCCAAACCAAGCCTCCCCTCCCCGCTCCGAGACGTCCACCGTGTTCCTCTCATTCCACTCAGCAGCCCAACCCCCTCGCCCCTCACCGGAGCGCCTTGTTTCGCCAAGTACCTCCACTGCCCGAGCTCTCTGTAGCCTCCCTGGTCGCCGCACCTCCCCGCCTCTCCACCACTCTCTAGTGCCTCCTTTGCCTCTGAATGGATGCGGTGCTCCGCCCTGAACCCATCGGTGCCTGCGCCTTGGCCTGAGGTAGCCGGAGAAGCCCGATCCATCCCTGGCGCCTGCCCTGCTCCTCTCTGTTCTCATCCCGTCACCACTTCCCCAAGGCATCCCCGCCGTCCCTGCTGCCTCTCTCCGTTGCGGCTGGCCGAGCCGTGCCCAACGGTGGCCTCCGCCTGGCCGGTCTTGGCCGGAGCCGCCTGGGCCCCTCGCTGCGCCCACCTTCTCTGCTTTGCTCCTCTGTCTCCGATCGGGGAGGCAGGAGGAGGAAGAAGAAGACCGAGCCTGGCCCTTCCCCTGCGCCTGGACCCCACCTGTAAGCCCCTCCTCCCCCTGGTCCACGTGTTTAAGTGGAGACGTATTCCCAGAAATATGGTTTCTTCTCTGGTAAGCGTACTTTCATTCTACTTCAGCCAAAAATATGTTTGCTCAGTCTGAAAACGTAGTTCTCCTTATGCGCTTTTTGTTTTTCCTACCAGGGACCCGTTGGTGATAAATTTTTCACAGATTGGTCCCTGGTCTTCTACAGCTCATAACTTTTCAACTGTAACTCCGATTGAGGTGAAACCAACGCTCACTTCTTTGTATCGCCGAGCTCTATCTTTTGGTGACATTTTCACTAGGTGTTACCATAGTGAAAATGACCATTTTGCCCTTGCCTCTAATCAGCCCCCTCCGAGAACGTACCGTCCGACGTGTCGTTCCGCGGCTTCACCGCACTTCTTCCTGGAGTCTCCGTCACCCCAGGCAAGCCACAATACCCACTTGCATGATAGTCATGCAGTAGCCATGGTTTTCAACTTGAATATTTATTAAATGTTTGCTTGCTTAAAATATGGTTATAGTTGTTTCGATAATGCTTATGGATTCATGCTTACTTTCTTGCTATGTTGTTATGCACCTAGTTGTCATGCCCTGCTAGTTGCTAGTATTCTTTTCATATGCTTATGCTTACTAGTAGTATATGTTGATGTTGGTAATGGTCTTCGGTGCATGAATGCCGTCTGTCCCTGGTATCGTTGTTATGCATGTTCCATTGCATTCAGTTGGTGAAATGCTTGCATGATGGAATTGTTGATATGTTCTTGCATGATGTTTATTGTTGATGCTAGTGGTCATGTTATGCTATGAGTAGTGTTGTACTGGTAATATTCATGCTCTTCATTATGCCATGCTCAGTTGGAGATGATTCATTGTTGATATGGTGGCTAGTTATGTTGCACCCGTGCTTATGTTGATATCATGCTCATACATTGTAATTGTATGATGTTATTTTATCATGGCTCAGCATATTTGCATTCAAGTTTAACCAGATTAAATTGAACTTGAACACCTGTTGGCTGAGTCATGCTGCCACCATATCGAACTGACTAGGGCAACCACGCTTACCTTTATGGGAAGGTCCAAACTGGGTCTATTGTCATGCCTCTCATCGGTGCCTCCAACTAGGGAAGGTTATGGGCGTGCGGTACCCTGGCCCGGTAAGCAGACATAACCTTGTGTGCCCATTGTTGTTATTATTATGGATCCGGTCCTCGTGAGGGACGTTTGGCCACGACGGTGGTCGTTGTGTCTTTGGTAGACACGGGACCACCCAGGACTAGCCTAGTTGGGAATGGGTCGGAGTGGATGGGAAAGTATCATGACAATAGATTGGTTTTGTTGGAACGGCGTTGGTCCACCCAAATGGGTGTGCAAGGCCATGGGTTCCGTAGTGTGGGTGCAGTGTACTAACCTCTGCAGAGTGTATATGAAATATATCGATAGCCACGCCCGCTGATAAGGGCCCATTTCCTAGTTGGTCACACTCTGAGTCAACAGTAATAATAATAATGTGCTTAATAACAACCCCGGTTCGATGATGAGATAAGTTGGTTGTGATCGCCGGAAGGATCACCGTTTGAGACCAAGTGTTGGTCAGGGTTGTGATCGCCGGAATGATCACCGTGGTATCGAGGATACTGAGTTGTTGGATATTCGTGATGTTGTGTGAGAATCATGGGTAATGATCAAGTTCCTTGTTGTCATTTGATGATTACTACGGTATTGTTTATACCAAGCTTGATTTGATCCTGAGATGATCGTGTAATGTTCGAAGTTGGTAAGTGATGCATGTGATGGTTACGAGGTAACCCTAGCAGAATAAATGGTGCATGTAGTGTTATCATGTTGCATGTTAGTATCCTCAGATTTATATGTTCATGCCATGATCATGTTGATCTAGCGATATTATGTTGATGTTGTTCATGTCATGTTATCCTGATAATCTCATGATAATTCCTGCTTAACCTGTAATTGCCATGTTGTTGTTTGTCTTGAACGCTTCTGGTTATTGTGAGCTTGCAAGTACATTCAATGTACTGACCTGGCGTGTCATGCCAGTTTGCAAGTCGTGCCTGGATTGCTTGCTTGTATGGTGTTGCTCCCGTGTTCGCGAGCTAGGATAAACGTTCCAGCCAGAGTCCCTACGGATTGGAGTCCATCATCGCTGTTCATTGTTCCGCTGCCAGTAGTTGTTCCGCTGCTTCGAGTTGTTATGCTGCTTGTATAGAGCAACCGTGGTTGGCGTCGTGTGGCCGTACCGATGTTATTCAGTGTAATATCAGAACCCTTGTATTCGTATTTGTGTTGTAATAGAGAGCTGGTTTGTTCTATACTAAGCAGTGCCATATTCCCGAAGACTTCACCTCGATCTCTGGGCTGGAATACGGGGTGTTCCGGTTTTCTCTGAGCCGGGGTACCACAGGTGATGAGGATCACGATCCGAGGTCGAATCTTTCCCAACGGGGGGAGATGATGCGGAGCATCCCACGTTCATCCCCATGTACACTCCGACTACTCTCCAAGCCCCAAGAGAACATAAGATGAGACCTCAAGTATACGTCATTGGACACAAGGTGAACTTGCTCCTCTCTGAATCGTCACTTACCACATGTAAGACATGGCTACTACCTCAAACATGTGTGCTATGCATGACCAGGAACAAACAGGAAGCCCATGGACAAGAAGGCGAGGACACCAAGCGTGAGGAACAAGGAGAAGAGTTGCGGAAGAAGCTCCAGCCACTAGATTACCGGTCGGGACCGGACGTCTGGCGCTTGAAGACCCACCGCACGACCGAACCATACGACCGACGATCCCGCAACGGAGCCAAATGAGCGGACGTCCAATGCCAGCGGACGACCGGCGACCGGACGACTGGCCACCTCCGGAAATCCGGCACTCCAGCGTCCAGGCTAGATCAAGCAGACGTCCGGCCGCCCATGAGCCACCGGACGACCGGTCCTCAGCGGACGTCCGATACCTGTCTGCCCACAGTGTTCGGGCCCGAGGCCCATGTACCCCTTCACTTCGCCCCTTTTGCACTAAGACTATAAATAGACCTCCTCCTCCTCCTAGTTAGGGTTAGCATTGTGTTAGCTCATTTGTGAGATAGAGCTTCGCTCATCCATATTGGATCTACTCCTTCAGAGAGACTGCGGCCCCTCTTCGGAGAAGATCCACCTTGGATTCAAGACCCCTTTACGGGAAGATCCCCTTGTGGATTCAAGACCTCCTCACGGAGAAGAACCGGCTACCCTTTGTATCATCCCTTGTTGACTTCGGATCTTGTATCTCCTATTGTGTTTCAAGGATCTAGCACATGTGTGACTTAATCTTGTTGGTTTGAGTGTTTCCCTCGTGTTTCCCCTCGTGACCCCCCTCGTGTTTTTCATGTTCTTCGCGGGATCCACTCCTTTCGTGAAAGATCGGGCCACTAGGGTTCTACCCTACATCAGGATCGCATACTGTATTCATTCTCATCTACATGAAGTTGCAGGTTCCTGCCGTGAACTTGGCTTCGACAAGGGACAAGAAGATTGCATGGCACAGCTATCCCTGACAAGCCAAATAGATAAGTTTTAGCTCTTTTCCATCAGTGTTCTGTAAAGCTATAACTTTGCATGAAAAAACCTCGCCTCTCTTTTGAAACTTAGGTACTCCCATCCATGAATCGAACCTTGCTTCAGTCAAGATGGTCGCAGTAGCCTTTGGTAAAAGGGAGCTGGCGGAGGGCTGGCCCCTCTGTCTGTCCCCCGGCAGACGTAGCTCTCCGGCAGACAAAGAGGGTGCCAGCAGGATATCCTACCGGGGAAAACTCGTTTATTTTCATTAAAGAGGCACTCCACCTCTGCATGGACATACACATGCACGAGTTCCCAGCAAGGTTCATCTTTTTCACTTATATGCTATTACAAGTACAAGCATTACAGAACACAGAGATGGACTCAAGAGATTACATAATTTGAATTAAAATTTGGCAAGTGCCAGCTGATTTAAGATTGAAAAAAGATAAGAACCCTATAACCCCTCTTTTACATTCTCTACTCCCCCTCCCCAGGATATTGAAACAAGAGGGAAAGAAGAATAAAAGGAACACTGGAGAGGGAAGTGATGAAGGGGTCGGCAGAGCGGTCATCTGCCACGGTCCGCAGGTGGCGCACACTCAGGAGCTGCGCAAGGTAACGAGCAAGGCCCGTCGCCCCTCCCAAACAAAAAAGGGGAGAGAAGAGGGAAGGAGCAGAAACGATAGCGGCATCGCCCACAACGGGTGGCGCACACTCAGGAGCTGCGCAAGGTAACGAGCAAGGCCCGTCGCCCCTCCCAAACAAAAAAGGGGAGAGAAGAGGGAAGGAGCAGAAACGGTAGCGGCATCGCCCACAATGGGCATGCAACGCTACCGTCTCTTCGGCAAATAGGAGGGCGCGCCTCTCATTGACAACAGTCCCAAGACCTCTGAGAGGGGCAATGTTGGGATTATCAACAATCTCTAGCCCCGCCTCCCAGCTAAGCCTTGAAGAGACCAAGAGATTCCCCACGCCAAGGACCATGCTCACTCCCCGAGCGTCAGCACTAGCATGAGGCAACAATAACCCCAAACAGGATCCCGGGGGCTCGCCCCAGTCTCTTCTCTTCGGCATTGCCGGCAGAAGCAGAGAACAAGGGAAGAAGAGGGGGAATGCAAACATGGATGACTCCGCCCTCCTCCACCCCTCCTTTTTATAGGTCGGGCGATGAAGGGCAGCTGCTCCACCAACGGGTGACCACCGCCCTCCTCCGCCAATTCAAGGCTGGCAGACCCTCTCCAAGATGCTCTCCCACTCTAGGCACCTCTGTTACCTACCCCGCACGATGCATGCTGCATACATGGCCAAGGATAAGGGCACGCTATGGGAAGAGTAAACTGGAAGTTTCTACCCCGTGCATTAAAGTCATTCATGGGCCATCACTGGAGTGACCCGACCACTATTGGCATTACATGATGCGCGGGGAAACCGGAAACTGGCCCGAAATCAAGGCTAATGAAGCAGCAACCCCGCCTATGCACTTATTAGGCCCTACCCCAACGACGTTCAGCAGCGCGTTCGGGGCAGGCCCGGGGCTTCTGTCGGTGCAACAAACCTTGGGTCCGTTGCCCAGACTGTGCACAGGCACAAGAACAAGATTGAAGCACCAGCTTAAGTCAGAGATTGAGGGACCAAGAGATTTGAAGAACCAACATACAGCTCAGAGGGACCAAGATCAAGCCAGAGGAGCAATATATCGGCAAGAGAAGGGCCTCCCTTGCCGGGCAGGCGAGCCCAACAAGGGGTGAGGCCACCACCAGAAGCAGGCAACCCCAGCACCCCGGCACCCCGGCATGGTCTACCGGGGCTCGTGGGGGCAGAACCACCCAACCAACCACTCAAGCACGACCCACGCCGTCAATCAGTGTGGCGTCAAGCCGCAGGGTAATTAAGTGGCAGCCATTCACCACATGGCACCCATTTCCTACAGAAGAAACCCACAGATGACACCTGTCCTGCGACGTGTCAAGAGAACAGGCGTGGAGCTGGCAAGATAGCCCGGGAAGCCTTTCTGGGCAACTAGTGATGTGACACTAAGCGATGCATTTGATGCACCCTGTCAGCCCGCAGAGTTAGGTTTGATAGCACTGTTCGCTATCATATCATTGGATAATGACTTCTTTGCCATTGTGGTGACCTATTCATCTATAAAAGGAGCCCCATGGCACCCGTACGAGGGGTTGGAAAGTTGGCGAACCCACACCCCTATACGAGCGTAGTCTCTGCTGCCCTACGGCAACCCCTACTGGGCAAGTGTATTGTGGTCCACCATCCCCATTCCACCATCAATACACTATAGCATTAGTTGGGTCTTACGCCTCGCGGCAGCCCGAACATGGGTAAATTGCTTGTGTGCTCTATGTCGTGCTGTCGTGCGCTGGTCTGCTCTTTGCGCCATGTGACGCCCCCTGCCAAACCAGCATGTGGACTCCTGGTCCCATAGGTGGTCGTGGATATCCCGTGACACCATCGGTTGTCGGACATCCACCAGACGTCCTACCTTACCTGAAGAAACTGAAAAAGTTCAGTTCGACCACCACCACCTCTCCACCTCCACCTCCGCATACGCACTCCGATCCCTTTCGCACTTCCGCATACGCACTCCAAAACCACAAATCATTTCCCGCCCCACCATTCCTTACTCGTTTCGCACTCCGACATCATTTTGACACATTTTTCTTTGAGAATTTGAGTTGCGGTTTTCGTTTCCTAACGTGTTTTAGCTACTTAGGGATGGTTCGACATCAACATCACCGCCGCTCATCTTCTCCACGGATTCATCATCGACAACAACCGCTCAAAAATTTTGACACCCTCAACCGTAAGCAAGGACGGTAATCTCGACGACATCTTGGTCTACTCCTTGCCATTACATTGATAACAACCATAGCCCAATTTTGCGTATCTTACCCACCGAGACTAGCCTTTGAGTATTGCTGGCAATGTTACTTGTGCACATTAGTGATCATACTACCTATAGCATACATACCATATCATCGTGGTGCATATCTTGGCATCATCTTTTGTGTCACAAAGTTGTCATCGCATACACAATTGCTATCTTGCTTCGTGAAGTTTTGCATGAGAAAGAGTTCGAAAGAGAAAGAGCCAAACAAGGTTTTAAGTGAAAGTGAAAGATAAGCAAAGAGCTTTTAAGCAAGAACCATAGCATCATATTACATTAGCATTATCATACTCGATCATCTTGGACCATATCATCGGAATACCATACATAGAGCATACTTGTGATAGAAGTCATTGCATTTTTGCTTTGTTGGTAGTGCACAAGTCTTCGTACCCGCCTATTGTGTAATCGTGCTAGCGTCTCTTTAGTGTTGTGCAACAAGAGCATTTTCCATGGATTCTATGGTTTGGCTCATTCCTTGGTTCCACGACCCCATTTATCTTTCCGTGTGTGTGTTTTCGTGTACCATATCTTGCTACTGGTCTACTTCTTGCATTTGCAAATTTGCGAATCTTTTCAAAAATTGTTGAGGCTCACTAACAATTGCATCAAATTTTGTGCAACCATCCTAACCGAGCTCCACTATAAGCTTTTACTTTTGTAGGTGTGAGAAACCGACAAGAATTGGTACCAATTGTGCTATTTCCTTGTTCCACATTTGAATGATCATTGATACATCTTCAACATCGGCCAAGGTACATTTGGTATAAGTTCTTCTATTTTGCCCAATTGTGCTATTTTCTTGGAATGACGGATAGGCCAAGTACTTCTACCAACCCACTCTTCATCGGGAAAGACGACGACATGTCCTCCTACGTCACAAAGAGCCACCTCTTTGGTGCACAACGAGCTCTGCATCAAGAGCAACAAAGTAATGAGTGAATGCAGTAACAACCTTGCCACCGACTTGCGACTCTCTGAGAAACATACAAGAGACTACTTCCACAACAAGCTCGACGAACACAAACAAGAGAATGATGCAAGAATGGACGAGATTGGTGCTTTGTTGGTCAACCGCTCTTCTACCACTGTGTCCTACTCAAGACAGAGCCACTCAAGTAGACACTCTGATGACACCATCTCAGGCTCAAGTACTCCAACATAAAATACTCTTTGATGTGCCACGCGCCAAGACCATCAAGCAAACCGCAATCCTCTACATGGAACCGATGCTCAAGAGCAACTTCGAGCGCAACAGCATCGACATTGTCAAAACCAAGCTACTTTTGCGCAAGAACACCAAAGCCAATGCCAACAAGAAGAGGAAGAGCAAGCGCGACAACACCAAGATGCACAAGATGCCGTGACACAACATCAAGAACAACAACAACGAGAAGCTCAAGCACTTGAGGCGCAACGTGTCCTTCGAGATTCAAGTCAAGTTGTCGCCATAGGCAATCGGTTAACTCATGAGCACCAAGAAGTGCTTCGCGAGGAAGTTCAAGAAAGAATATATCAAGCTCACATGCATCGTCAAGTTCCTCAAGCTCCTCCACAAGCTTGACAAGAACCTCAAGTTCACCTAGAGCAAGAAGACAATGGAAATCCTCCAAGACAAGAGCAAGTTGAGGGAGACAATCCTCCTCGTCAAGGACGTCATCATCCCCAACACAATGAAGAGCAATGCTACGACAAGCTAAAGTTCACCATGCCCAAGTTCACCGGAAGCAATGACCCAGAAGAGTACCTTTCATGAGCATTGAAGGTTGAAAAAAATCTTCCGCTTGCACAACTATGAGGAAGAGAAGAAGATCACGATGGCATCCCTTGAGTTCCAAGACTACGTCCTCATTTGGTGGGAATTGACTTGAGCGCCGGGAGGAAAGAGGTGAACCACCCATCACAACTTGGGCACAAATGAAGGATGTCATGAGAGCACGTTTCGTGCCAACCTACTACAACTGCGACCTCTTCAAGAAACTCCAACTTCTCAAACAAGCAACCAAGAGCGTTGAAGAGTACTACAAGGAAATGGAGATTGCCATGATACGAGCCAATGTCACGGAAGATGATGAGCAAACTATGGCACGTTTCTTGAACAGACTCAATCATCCTATCAAGAAGATCGTCGACTTCCAACCATACTTGAACCTCATCGAGCTAGTGCACCAAGCTACCAAGGCGGAACGTCAAGTGCAAGATGACTTCAAGTATGCCAAGTTCTCATCTAAGTCCTATGGTTTCTACAGCACCCAAGCTTCAACGACTCCAACACCTTCTACCTCAACGAAGACTTCTACAAGCAACGACGACAAGTCTAATTACAAGAAAACTTCGACAACCTCAAGTCGTCCTCCTACAACAAGCAACTTCAAGTCGAGAGCTTCATCATCCTCTACCCCAACCGATGAGAGCATCACGACAAGTTCCTTCCAATGCTTCACATGCGGGGGCCGAGGCCACAAGTCCTTCGAGTGTACCAACAAACACACCATGATCTTTAACGATGATGGTACATACGACTCCATGAGTGAAGGATAAATGGAAACACTTGAGCAAGTGGCCATGCACCGGGAAGTGAACAAGGATGAAGATGATCAAGTCTTTTGTGCCGAAGATCTGAGCTCAGCTCTTGTTGTCTCCAAGGTCTTGACACTTTAACATTAACAAGAATATGACCAAAGATGACATATCTTCCATACCAAGGCCAGCATCAATGGAAGGTCTGTCAAGGTCACCATCGATGGAGCGAGTTGTCATAACTTGGCAAGTGAAGAACTTTGCTCCAAACTCCAATTGCTCAAGATGATGCACCCACATCCCTACAAAGTTTAATGGCTAAGCGACTCCGGCACTATCCAAGTCGAGCATATGGTACAAGTTTCCTTCAAGATCGGAGCTTACGAAGACACTTTGGAGTGTGATGTCGTTCCAATGTCCGTTTCCCACCTACTTCCTGGAAGATCATGGCAATTTGACCGAGGTGTCATCCACAACTGGCCAATGAATCACTATAGCTTCAAGATGAAAGGAAAGGAATATGTGTTACGACCAATGTCTCCAAACGAAGTGATCGTCGACAAGCAAGCCACCCATCGTGGAGAAAATAGTGAGAGAGCAAACCACCAAAGAGAGAGTGAGTGCCACAAGACCAAATTGAGTGCCTCCACGATGAGCAACAAGAAAAACCTAGTCCTATTTGCTACCAAAAGTGAGATGAGAGAAGTGTGCAAGAACCCATCAAGTGTCATGCACTATGTCCTTTTGCGCAAGGACGAGGCACCAAAACATAACACCTCTTACAATCTACCTTTAGTGTTATCTTCTCTATTGCAAGAATTCCAAGACATTTTCCCCGATGAGCTACCTCCGGGTTTACCTCCACTACAAGGCAATGAACACTGAATTGACCTCATTCCCAGAGCACCCCTTCCTAACAAGGCTCCCTACTGCGTCAACCCCGAGGAAACTAAGGAGATCCAACGGCAAGTACAACAACTCATAGACAACGGCCATGTATGAGAAAGCTTGAGCCCTTGTGCCGTACCGGTAATCCTTGTTTCCAAGAAAGATGGTACATATCGCATGTGTTCCGATTGTCGTCCTATGAATGCTATTACTATGCATTATCGTTACCCCATTCCACGCCTAGATGATATGCTAGATGAGCTTAGCGGAGCCACCATTTTCCCTAAGATTGAACTTAAGAGTGGCTACTATCAAATACGCATCCAAGAAGGTGATGAAAGGAAAACCACATTTAAGACCAAATTTGGCTTATATGAATAGCTTGTTATGCCAATGGGTTTATCCGAAGCACCCGGTACTTTCATGCGAGTCATGCATTTTGTTCTTCGACCCTATATTGGTGTATTTGTTGTGGTGTACTTTGATGATATTCTTCTCTTTAGCAAATCCCTCAAAGATCATGCAACCCATCTTAGAACCGTGTTGCAAACTCTTCGAAAAGAGCGCCTTTATGCTAATATGGACAAATGCCTTTTCAGTGTTGATAAGCTTGTTTTCTTGGGTTTCGTGGTGTATTCTTAGGGTGTGCATGTAGATGAATCTAAGATCAATGCTATTAAAGCTTGGCCCCAACCAACTAACTTGCAACAACTGCATAGTTTTCTTGATTTAGCCGGTTTCTATCGTAGATTCGTTAAGGATTTTAGCACCATTGCTTCACCTTTGCATGCTTTGAGTAAGAAAAATGCACCATTTGTTTGGGGACCGTCCCATGATACCGCATTAAATGAGCTTAAGAATTTTCTTACACATGCTACTTTGCTTGCTTTACCCAACTTCGATAAACCATTTGAGATTCATTGCGGTGCTAGCGGTTATGGCATAGGAGGTGTGTTAATGCAAGAGAAGCGCCCTATAGCTTTCTTTAGTGAAAAACTTTCCAGAGCGCAACTCAATTATCCCATCTATGACAAAGAGCTATCTGCTTTAGTGAGAGTCTTGCATGTTTGGGAGCATTATCTCCATCCTCATGAGTTCATTCTTCACACCGATCATGAAAACACTTAAGTATCTTAAGGGTCAAACTAAGTTGAACAATCGTCATGCTAAATGGAGTGAATTCGTTGAGTCATTTCCTTTTGTCATCAAGTATATTAAAGGTAAGGAAAATGTTGTGGGGGATGCTCTTTCCCATAGATGCATTCTTGTTACCCAACTTGAATTGAATGCCATAGGCTTTGAGCACATAAAAGACTTGTATGCACATGATACTACTTTTGCTACTCCTTATGCTAAATGCTTGACGCATACGTCTTGGGAATGCTATTACATTAAAGATGATTATCTTATGAGAGCTAACAAATATTGCATCCCCGAGTCTTCTCTTCATTTGTTACTTTTGCAAGAATCTCAGGGAGGAGGACTAATGGGACACTTTGGACACGACAAGACATTTGCGACGCTCTCCAAGAACTATTTTTGGCCCAAGATGTTCCGCGACATCTCATGCTTCACCAACTAATGTTCTACATGTCGCAAAGCTAATTCTAAAGATCAATCTCATGGCCTCTATATGCCCCTTCAAATTCCATATCACCCACGGGAGGATATTAGCATGGATTTTGTGCTTGGTTTACCTAGAACAAGAAATAGAAAGGATTCCGTGTTTGTTGTTGCGGACCGATTCTCTAAAATGGCACATTTCATACCATGCAGCAAGATAGACGATGCTTCACATGTTGCAAATCTTTTTTGTAGGGAAATCTTGCGCCTACATGGAGTGCCAAAGACGATTGTCTCGGACCACGACGTCAAGTTCTTGAGTTACTTTTGGAAGACCGTATGCGCCAAGCTCGGAATCAAACTCTTGCTCTCTTCGGCATACCATCCCCAAACCGACGGCCAAACAGAGATGACGAACCGAACGCTCTCCACTCTACTATGCGTATTGATCAAGAGGAACATCAAGGAGTGGGAAGAGTGCCTACCCATTGTCGAGTACACCTACAACCGCGCAAGACATTCGACTACCTACAAGTCCCCCTTCGAGGTCGTCTACGGTTTCAACCTATTGTCCCCATTGGACATTCTTCCTCTACCACTTAAAGAGCGCATCAACATGGACGCGAGTGCATGAGTGAACTATCTCAAGAAGATGCATGAAGATACAAGGCACACCATCGAGCGCCAAGTACAATGACTCACGACCAAGCACAACTTCAACAAGTAACCCATGATATTCAACATTGGTGATCTCGTGTGGCTACACCTTTGCAATGACCGCTTCCCCAATGAATGCAAGTCCAAACTTCTACCACGAGCCGATGGACCCTTCAAGGTGCTAGCACGCTACAACAACAACACTTACAAGATCGACCTCCCACACGACAAGTACAACATGAGTGACGCCTTCAACGTCAAGGATCTCTCGCCCTACCATGGTGATCAAGATTTCGATCTGAGGTCGGATCTTTCCCTAGGAGGGGAGATGATGCGGAGCATCCCACGGTCATCCCCATGGACGTATCGACATATCCCATGACACAACTTGGACCAATGACAAGATCTCGGGCAAAGGCTATCGGAGATAAGGTGAACTCGCTCCTATACGAACTACTACTTTCTACACATGTGACATGGCTACTACCTCAAGCAGAGACACTATGTGTGATCAGGTACTTGGAGGAAGGCCACGGAGCAGCTACATCCAACGGACAAGACAGCGAGGACACCAAGTATGAGAGACAAGAAGAAGAGATGCAAAAAGAGCTACAGCCACCGGACGACCGCTCCAGACCGGACGTCCGGTCCCTGAAGGCCACACCATCCAGAAGAAGCTAGGCTAGTGAACGCTACAGCAGCCGGAAGTTCGTCCAGGATCGGACGACCGACAACTCCCAGCGACCGGATGTCCGGGCTCCACCGGAAATCCGATGGTCCCCAACAAAATGAAATCAGCTGAAGTCCGAAGTGACTGGACGACCGACGACCCGAAGACTGGCCGTCTCCGGAAATTCGGTGCCACTTCAACCGAGCCGAAATGACAGAAGCCCGGCGACTTTTGGACGTCCGGACGCCCGCGAGCCACCAGATGATCGGAACCCACCGGACGTCCGGCACTTTTCTGCGCACAATTTCGGGCCCGAGGCCCATGTACCCCTTCATTTCGCCCCCATTTGCACTAAGAATATAAATAGACCTCCTCCTCCTCCTAGTTAGGTCAGGGTTGTGATAGCTCATATGTGAGATAGAGCCTAGCTCATCCATCCAGATCTACTCCATCGAGAGAGACCGTCACCTCTTCGGAGAAGACCCATCTTGGATTCAAGACCCCTAATGGGAAGACCTTCAAGACCCCCTCACAGAGAAGAATGTGCTACTTGTATCGTCCCTTGTTGATTGTGGATTGTGAATCCCTTTTGTGTTTGGAGGATCTAGCATATGTGTGACCGAATCTTGTTGGTTGAGTGATTTCTCTCGTGTTTTTCTCCTCGTGCTCTTTGTGTTCTCCGTAGGATCCCCTCCATTTCGTGAAAGATCGGCCATCTAGGATTCTACCCTACATCACGGTCCCTGCGAAGGTGTAGCCACACAAGATCTCCAATGTTGAATACCATGGGTCGCTTGTTGAAGTTGACCTTGGTCACAAGTCGTTGTACTTGGCGCTCGATGGTGTGCCGTGTATCTTCATGCATCTTCTTGAGGTAGTTGACTCGGGAACTCACGTCCATGTTGGTGAGCTCTTGTAGTGGTAGAGGAAGAATGTCCAATGGGGACAATGGGTTAAAACCGTGGACGACCTTGAAGGGGGACTTGCCGGTAGTTGAATGTCTTGTGCGGTTGTAGGCTTACTTGGCGATGGGTAGGCACTCCTCCCACTCCTTGATGTTCTTCTTGATTAACACGCGTAGTAGAGTGGAGAGTGTCTGTTTCGTGACCTCCGTTTGGCCATCGGTTTGTGGATGGTATGCCGAAGAGAACAAGAGCTTGATTCCGAGCTTGGCGCATAAGGTCTTAGAAAAGTAACTCAAGAACTTGACGCCGCGGTCCAAGATAATCATCTTTGGGACTCCATGTAGGTGCACCATTTCCCTACAAAAGAGATTGGCAACATATGAAGCATCGTCTATCTTGTTGCATGGAATGAAATGCGCCATTTCAGAGAATCGGTCCACAATAGCAAACATGGAATCTTTGCCATTTCTAGTTCTAGGAAAACCAAGCACAAAATCCATACTAATATCTTCCCATGGGTGATATGGAATTGGAAGTGGCATATAAAGTCCATGAGATTGAGCTTTAGACTTAGCTTTGCAACATGTAGAGCATCAGTTGGTGAAACGTGAGACATCACAGAACATCTTGGGCCAAAAATAGTTCTTGGAGAACGTAGCAAAATGTCTTGTCATGTCCAAAGTGTCCCGTTAGTCCTCCATGAGATTCTTGCAAATGTAACAAATGAAGAAAATACTTGGGAATGCATAGTTTGTTAGCTCTCATAAGATAATCATCTTTGATGTAATAGTGTTCCCAAGATGTATGCGTTAAACATTTTGCATAAGGAGTAGCAAAAGTAGGATCATGCGCATACAAGTCTTTTATGTGCTCAAAGCCAATGACACTCAATTCATGTTTGGTGACAAGCATGCATATGTGGGAAATAATCCAAATGTTTGACGCATACATCTTCACACTCACAATTTCTGATAATTCTACTCACCACGCCACAACATTTTCCTTACCTTTGATGTATTTGATGACATAAAGAAATGACTCAATGAACTCACTCCATTTAGCATGACGCTTGTTCAACTTAGTTTGACCCTTAAGGTATTTAAGCGTTTCATGGTCGGTATGGATGATAAATTCATGAGGGCAAAGATAATGTTCCCATTCATGCAAAACTCACACTAAAGCATATAGCTCTTTGTCATAGATTCGGTAACTGAGTTGCACTCTGGAAAGTTTTTCACTAAAGTAAGCTATGGGGCGCCTCTCTTGCATTAACACACCTCCTATGCCATTACCACCAGCCTCGCAATGAATTTCAAAGGGTTTGTCAAAGTTGGGTAATGCAAGCACGGGAGCATGAGTAAGCAAATTCTTAAGCTCATTAAATGCGCTATCTTTAGATGGTCCCCAAAAAAAGGGTGCATTCTTCTTACTCAAATCATGTAAAGGAGATGCAATGGTGCTAAAATCCTTAACAAATCTATGGTAGAAAACTGCTAAACCAAGGAAGCTACACACTTGTTGCAAGTTGGTTGGTTGGGGCCAAGTTATAATAGCATTGATCTTAGATTCATCAAAATGAACACCCTTAGAAGACACAACAAAACCCAAGAAAATAAGCTTATCAACACCAAAAAAGCATTTGTCCATATTAGCATAAAGGTGCTCTTTCATATGGGTTTGCAACACGGTTATAAGTTTGGTCACATGATCTTTGAGAGATTTGCTAAACACAAGAATATCGTCAAAATAGACCATAACAAATACACCAATATAGGGTCGAAGAACAAAATGCATGACTCGCATGAAAGTACCCTGTGCTTCAAATAAACCCATTGGCATAACAAGCCATTCATATAAGCCAAATTTGGTCTTAAATGAGGTTTTCCATTCATCACCTTCTCGGATGCATATTTGATAGTAGCCACTTTTAAGATCAATTTTAGAGAAAATTGTGGCTCCGCTAAGTTCATCTAGCATATCATCTAGGTGTGGTATGGGGTAATGATAACACACGATAATAGCATTGATAGGACGACAATGAGAACACATGCAATATGTACCATCTTTCTTGGGAACAAGGATTACCGAGACGGCACAAGTGCTTAAACTTTCTCATCGATGGCCATTGTCGATGAGTTGTTGTACTTGTCGTTGGATCTCCTTAGTTTCCTCGGGGTTGATGCGGTAGGGAGCCTTGTTAGGAAGGGGTGCTCCGGAAATGAGGTCGATTCGGTGTTCGTTGCATTGTAGTGGAGGTAAATCCGGAGGTAGTTCATCAGGGAAAATGTCTTGGAATTGCTGCAATAGAGAAGATAACACTAAAGGTAGATTGTGAGAGGTGTTAGCTTTTGGTGCCTCGTCCTTGCACAAAAGGACATAGTGCATGAAACTTGATGGGTTCTCACACACTTATCTCATCTCACTTTTGATGGCAAATAGGACTAGATTTTTCTTGTCACTCATCATGGAGTCACTCAATTTGGGCTTGTGGCGCTCACTCTCTTTTGGGTGGTTTGCTTTCTCACTATTCTCTCCATGATGGGTGGCTTGCTTGTCGGTGATCACTTGGCTTGGAGACATAGGTCGTAGTACGTACTCCTTTCCTTTCATCTTGAAGCTGTAGTGGTTTGTATGCCCGTTGTGGATGATGCCTCGGTCAAATTTCCATGGCTGTCCAAGAAGGAGGTGGCAAACGGACATCGGAATGACATCACACTCCAATGTGTCTTCGTAAGCTCTGATCTTGAAGGAAACTTGTACCATATGCTCAACTTGGATAGTGCCGGAGTCGCTTAGCCATTGAACCTTGTAGGGGTGCAGGTGCTTCATCTTGACCAATTGGAGCTTGGAGCATAGTTCTTCACTTGCTAAGTTAGGGAAACTCCCTCCATCGATGATGACCTTCATGGACCTTCCATTGGTGCGGGCCTTGGTATGGAAGATATGGCATTTTGGTCTTCGTCTTGTTGATGTTGAAGTGTCAAGACCTTGGAGACAACAAGAGCGGGGCTTGAATCTTCATCACAAAATACTTGATCATCTTCATCCTCGTTCACTTGCCGATGCATGGCCACAGTCTCAAGGGCTTCCATTTCTCCTTCACTCATGGAGTCATATGTACCATCGTCATTGAAGATCATGGCGTGTTTATTAGTACACTCAAAGGACTTGTGGCCTCGACCGCCGCATGTGAAGCACTTGAATGAACTTGTCTTGATGGTCTCATCGGTTGGAGTAGAGGACGATGAAGCTCACAGCTTGAAGTAGCTTGTATTAGGAGCATGACTTGAGGTTGTCGAAGTTTTCTTGTAGCTTGACTTGTCGCCGTTGCTTGTAGAAGGCTTCGTTGAGGTACAAGGTGTTGGAGTCGTTGAATCTTGGGTGTTGGAGAAACCATAGGACTTGGATGAGAACTTTGCATACTTGAAGTCATCTTGCACCTAACGTCCCGCTTTGGTAGCTTGATGCACTAGCTCGATGAGGTTTGAGTATGGTTGGAAGTCGGCGATCTTCTTGATAGGATGATTGAGTCCACTCAAGAAACGTGCCATAGTTTGCTCATCATCTTCTGTGACATTGGCTCTTATCATGGCAATCTCCATTTCCTTGTAGTACTCTTCAACGCTCTTTGTTCCTTGCTTGAGGAGTTGGAGTTTCTTGAAGAGGTCGCAGTTGTAGTAGGTCGGCATGAAACGTGCTCTCATGACATCCTTCATTTGCGCCAAAGTTGTGATGGGTAGTTCACCTCTTGCCTCTCGACGCTCAATGACTTGTTCCCACCAAATGAGGACGTAATCTTGGAACTCAAGGTATGCCATAGCGATCTTCTTCTCTTCCTCATAGTTGTGCAAGCGGAAGATTTTTTTCAACCTTCAATGCCCAGGAAAGGTACACTTTGGGATCATTTCTTTTGAAAAACTTGGGCATGGTGAACTTTAGCTTGCCGTAGCGTTGCTCTTCATTGTGTTGGGGTCGGGGATGATGACGTGGATGATGCCCTTATCGTGGAGGATTGTCAACCTCATTGTGCTCTTGGCGTGGAGGGTTGTCAACCTCATGTTGCTCTTGGTGAACTTGTGGTTCTTGTTGAGGAGCATGCGGAACTTGACGATGCACTCGAGCTTGATAGTTCCTCTCTTGAACTACTTCGTGAAGCGCTTCTTGTTGCTCGTGCGTTTGACCGTTGCGGTCGGCGATGGTGCAACTTGTGTCATGAAGGGCACATTGGGCCTCAAGTGCTTGTACTTCACGCCATTGTTATTATTGTCGGAGCGCCTTAGCGTCTTGCTCCTCTAGATGTTGGTGCGCCCGCTCTTCCTCTTGTTGGCGTAGGTGTTGCCGTTCTTCTGCTTGCGCCAAGGTAGCTTGGTTTTGGCAATGTCAAAGTTCTTGAGAATCGGTGTCATGAAGAGGATTGTGATTTGCTTGACATTCATGGCACGTGGCTCGATGAAGAGTGTTCGATGTTGGTGTACTTGAGCCGGAGATGGTGCCGTCGGAGTGTCGACTCGAGCGGCTCCGTCTTGAGTAGGACACCGAGGTAGGAGAGCGGTTAACCATCATGCTGGTTCGAATATCCTCCTTGAGAGATGCCATGGATGTGTCGAAGTAGTCTCTTGTACGTTGCTCGGATTGTCGTAAGTCAGTGGCGAGGTTGTCGATGCTATCTCCCAAAGCTTGTTCTTCTTGGTGCAAAGCTCTTTGTGCACAGAAGAGGTGGCTCTTGGTGACGTAGGAAGTCATGTCGTCATCTTGCTCAATGAAGAGTGGGTTGGAAGAAGAACTTGGCCTATCCATCATTCCAAGCAAATATGTGAGTGGGAGAAAGAGAAGAACTTATGCCAAATGTACCTTGACCGAAGTTGAAGATGGGTCAATGATCACTCAAATGTGTAACAAGGAAATAACACAATAGGTACCAATTCCTGTCGGTTTCTCACACCTACACAAGTAAAATCTTATGGTGGAGCTCGGTTAGGATGGTGGACATTTTTTTGATGCAATTGTTAGTGAGCTTCAATAATGTTGGAAAAGATTCACAAATTTGCAAATGCAACAAGTAGACCAATAGCAAGATATCGTACACGGAAACACACACACAGATAGATAAATGGGGTCGTGCAACCAAGGAATGAGCCAAAATGTGGAATCCACAGAAAATGCTCTTGTTACACAACACTAGAGAGACGCTAGCACGATTGCACAATAGGCGGATACGAATACTTGTGCACAACCTACTAAGCAAAAATGCAACGACTTCTATCCCAAGTATGCTCTATATATGGTATTCCGATGATATGATCCAAGATGATCGAGTATGACAATATAAATGTAGTCAAGGGAAATGCGCTACTAATGCGCATTTAGCAGTAGCGCTTGGGGGCTAAACCGCGCTGCTACAAAAATTCACCGACAGTAACCAACACCCTAAGTTTAGCAGCAGCGCGGAGTCGCAGGGTGCGCTACTGCTATAGAAATAGCAGTAGCGCGCTTTTTGCTCAGGTCGCTGCTACTAATTTTGAAATTGTCCACATGGTTGGCCCCGTTTAGTAGTAGCGCGGGCGAGAAACACGCGCTGCTGCTACGCTATTAGTAGTAGCGTGTTTTTGCTCCTGCGCTACTGCTAAGTCGCAGGACCCCACCACCTTTTTCCACCCACCCATCCTCCCCTCCCCATCCTCCCTTTCCCCTACCTCCCATCCTCCCTCTCTCACTCTTCTTCTTCCTCAATACTTCTCCCCCATTACTCTCCCTCTTCTACCTACCTTTCTCTCTCTTCATTACTCCTAGCTAACTACGCACCACCTCCATTAATGCATCTCCTTTCTCTTTTTCCTTCCCCCTCCACTAGTTGAAGTTGTCTCCTCCCAAATTAGCTAGCTAGGTAGATGTAGCATTTAGTTAAGTGACCTATTTGCCCCCTAACTAGATCTATCTTTGTCAAGAAGAGCTTTGTGCACTTTGATCTCCCTACATCATCATCTCCACCGTGTGCTCAATCTCGAGATAAAGGTGATTACAATTTCATGCTTTTGCAAAATGGAAATATGTGTATGTGTGCATGATATGATAATTGGGAAATATGATGGAAATTGTGTGTGTGGCTTGAGTTGACGCCAAATTGTGCTTTTGAGTTGCCTATGTTTTGCCGAAATGTCGATTTATTTCCGTTTCGGCGAATTCTGGGCAAACTCTAGATCTATATGTCCTATTTTTAGGGAAGGTCATGCCGAATTTTTGTATGACTTTGATGCATGCACGCATTTTTATAATCAATTTGTTTATTATTACCATGCAGACGTTCATGATGGTCAGTGGAACGATGGTGGACAGGTGGTTGCGGTCGGCGGTGCAAGACATGAAAGAAAATAACCAGACAGAGGTTTTATGTCCGTGTCGAAAATGCAAAGGAATAGTTTGGCTCGACCCCTATGACGATGGTCGTGTCGAAGCACACTTGCTCATGACTGGTTTCATGGATGGCTATACTCGATGGATAATTGAAGATGAGGATGATGATGTTGAGGACGTCGACGGGGCAGGCAATGATGACACGGGGCAAGACGAAGAGATGATCGATAATGGCAGCGGGGAAGAGGCCAGACATGGCAGCGGAGAAGGAGCCAGACATGGCGGATGAGAAGGGGCCGGACATGGCGGCGGAGAGAACGTGGACCCCATGCAGCAGAGTTCATCGGTACTAAGTTCAATCGTGCGGGAACCTCATGTTCAAGCACTGCTTCGCAAGGAGACGAGTACTGAGAGAACTCCTTCTAGAGAGGAGGCTAAGCTGGAGCAACTGGTGGTAGACTCGAACACCCCATTGTATGATGGTTGCAAGCCTGAGGTGACCTGCTTGAGTTTCATGCTCCAGCTCCTGAAGACGAAGTCTAAAAACAAATGGACCAACACTAGCCTCGATGAGCATCTCAAGTACCTAAAGGATGTTCTTCCCGCGGGGAATCTATGTCCTACTCGTGTTGATGAGCCCAAGAAGATCGTGTGCCCTCTTGATCTACCGCATGTTAGATACCATGTATGCATCAACGATTGCATAATTTATCAGAAGGAGCAAGCGGAAAAAACAAGTTGTCCAGTGTCTAATGCTTCTCGATATAAGAAGGATGGGAAGAAATGTCAGCATAAAGTTGTATGGTACTTACCGATCACTCCCCGTCTCCAGCGGTATTTTGTCGATCCGAAGGAAGCAAAGCTAATGTGCTGGCACGCGGAGAGGAAGAAGCCCGATGATGGAGATGATCCGAAGCTGAGACATGTCAAGGATGGAAGCCAGTGGAGAGCGTTGAACAACTTCTGTCGGTATTTTGAATGTGATGCAAGGAACATCGTGCTCGGCGCGTGTACCGATGGCATGAATCCGTTTGGCAACCAAAACACCAACCATAGCACATGGCCCGTGTTTTATGGATGTACAACCTCCCCCTGGTTGTGCATGAAATCGAAGTACATTCACATGAGCATGCTTATTCAAGGGCCAAAACAACTGTGAATGCTATCGTAAAAAACAAGCCATGGGTACACGCTAAGCACGTGACACAATGGTTCTTCATAACCGACCCGTGCAATCCCAGCTGTGTTGTCGTGAGGAGAGGCAAAAGGAACATCATTGGATGGATGGAGTTGCCAACGAGGAGGACTACAATCAGTACGACAATCCAATGAGGGAAGATCACGATGATGATGAAGTATACGTCAAAAGAAGAATCGGTACTACATTACCTAAGAAAAATCGTACTCCATGGAAAAGGCAAAGTCACAACGAGGGGCTCAATTATTCTTCAAGGAACAAGAAGGGAAAGAAGCTGACTCAAAAATGAAAACGTCAACGCTGAGGAACCGTATGTTATTGGTCAAATGACGTAATATATATGTTCCTATTTTGTATACACACCTAGCCATTATTATGCATGGGTCGAATGATGTAATATATATGTTCCTATTTTGTACACATATTTAATCGTCAAATGATGCAATATATATCGCCTTCCCTTCGTTCACTGCTATCGGAAAAAAAGTGAGAGAAAATAAAGGAAAAGAAAATAGAAGGAAACAAATAGGAAAACTGTTATATATAGGTACTAGTTATAGCAGCAGCGCTTTTGTGAGAAAAGAACTACAACTAGTCAAGATAGCAGTAGCTATTTTTACACGAAAGTGCTATAGCTACCTGAAGTAGCTATAGCGCGTTTTGCCTAAACGCGCTACTGCTATGCCCACTTAACCCCCAAAATCCCCGCTCCTCCCTTCATCCCGCCTCTTTTCCCACAAATCCCCATGCTCTCCTCCCCGTCGCGCCGCCGGAGCCCCGCCCTCGCCATGCCTCTGCGCTCGCCCCCGACCGACCCCGACGCCGGCTCCGGCCCCCGACCCCGACTCCGACCCCGACCGACCCTGACCCCGACCCCGGCGCTCGACCCCGACCCCTCCCAACCTCGGCCATTGTCGGGCCTGCACCCTCTATAAGCCCCCCACCGCTCCTCCTCTCTCTGGTAGCTAGGTTTTTTTGGTTAATTTACTTAGGTTTTAGTTAGGGTAGATGGTTAATTAGGTTATATATTTAGTTAGGGCAGATGTGATATGTGGACATGTGATGTTTTGGACATGTCATATTTGGAATTTGGACATGATGATTATGTGCAGGGTAAATGATCTGAGTGGCCTATGTTATGCCGGAATGTTGATTCATTTCCATTCCGGTGAATTTCAGGCCCTCGATATGTCCATTTTTAGCAAAGGTCATGCCGACATTTTCCGTGAATTTTGGCATGATTTGTGCTAGATAGATTTCTTTTTTATGCCATTTCTCATTTTTTTTCATAGTTTTACAATTAAACGAGGAGACTTAATCATAGGAAACATGTCGAACAACGAAGAAACTTGGCCTTCTGACCAACATGCAGACGAGATGGATTATGAGGGTGAACAAGAGTACCTCGACTATTTGACTGCTAAGACGAGATCGTTGCAAAGTCAAGGTTTGCAGGTTGGCCTCGATGATGGTACTGAGGGCAACATTGACACAGCCGGCGCTGGCACCGATGAGGCCCAAGTGGGACACCCCTCTCAACCGGGCCTTGATAGAACTTAAGGGATTCCCTTTGGGCCAGCGGCCGCAATATTTTATTTTACAGACTATGGACCAGGAAATTGTCCTCCTGCCTTATCATCCAAAGTAAGTCAGTTCTGGACAACCCTTTCGTACATTTCAATCATTCCTTCTCGCTCATATGGAGAATAATTCAAGGTGTCTTTTCCCTGCAGCAACGGGTGAGCCGTCCTTATTGTTCTTTACCCGTGAGTCTCCCACGCCGTGTATTTCGACCCTTCCAGAGACTACGAGAAGAAGGACTACACCCACATAATGAATATTCTAGATGATGCTCTCCAAGGCTTCAGCATTAGAGGTGTCCATGTGCAAATCAGGAAACAAAGGAGCAAGAAGATGGGTTTCGCGCATAAAACTAACTTCTGCTGCATCCATGTCCCAAAACCAAGCAAGAAAGATGGATTCTACATCCTCCATCTCATGATTGATTTCAACACAGATCACCAAAAGCTTCATATGACAACCACACACGATGATCATATCCGAAAGTGGGTAGAATCTCATGGAGAAGCGGATTGTAAACTTAGATATGACTTCTTTCACATTCAAAGGGACATTGCAACGATCATCATGAAAGAAATCGTCAATGAGAAGGGGATGTTCCACCACGGCCCTATATCGCGAGCTGACGTCCGAACTCGCATAGGCATGCAACATCAGGACATCACGCCATTCAAGAAGCTAGGGTCCATCCTCGATGATATGGAAGCATGGAACTTCTAGTGATTTACGATGCTGATGATGATGATATGTGTCGGTTGAACTTCTATACTTTCTGTAGCGATGAAACTTTGTGATGTCCATGGTCCCTGCCGAACTTGCGTAATGCTACTTTGTTAGTTTGGGTACGATGACCTGCATACCTCTAGTTATTAATTAGCTTGTGTACTGTATGTTGCGTCTAGTTGCTAACCCTTTCTTTTTCGTGTTGCTCTAGTATATTTTGTTGCATATGATTGTACATCCTCTTGATGAAGTTGCATCTCTAACAGGTACCTAGTTTCTTGATGGCGAGATGGCAGTGCTATGTCGTGTACAAAGGGAAGGTTCCGGGGGTGTACAACGAGTGGCCTAAGTGTCAGGCGCAAGTGAATAGGGTCTTGGGCGCCAGCCATAAAGGCTTCAAAACCAGACAAGAAGCCGAAGCTAGTTACTTGAGGTTCACGCTAGCACGAGACAGGACTCGTAACCACCGCCTCATGTGCTGCATAGTTCCGCTCTCACTCATAGTGATAGCTCTTATTGCGTATACCATTGTTTAGATGGATGATGTTGTAGTTGCAAATATTCGAGACTTGCAGCTATTTTCGAGATGATTATGATGAGACTATTTGTATGTATATGCTATGATTACATTTGTGGTCACGCGGCCATTTGTATGTGTATGATGATGACATTTGTATGTGCTCAAGATTCTTGTATAAAGCCTGTTAAAATACAAAACAAATATGCAAAAAAACTAATAAAATTAGCAGTAGCAAGTGGAGAAAAGTTAGCAGCAGCGTGCCACTAGCAGTAGCGCGGCCTAATAAAGTGCGCTAGAGCTATTAGCAGTATCGCGCTTGCTTGCTACTCGCTGCTGCTACGCTTGTATAGCAGTAGCGCGGGTGCACACACGCTGCTGCTACAGGTTAGCTATAGCACCATATCAGTAGCGCGGTACCCCACGCTACTGCTATACCTAAAACCCGCGTTGCTGCTAGGGTTTTCCATAGTAGTGAAAAGACTAGTATTGATCTATGGGGCTAGTCTAGATCCCACCAGGAGTAACGACCACCGGCGGGTGTGTCCGTGGCGTTACAGGTAAGATACGTAAAATTGGGCTATGGTGGTTATCAAAGTAATGGCAAGGAGTAGACCAAGATGTCGTCGAGATTACCATCCTTGCTTACGGTTGAGGGTGTCAAAATTGTTGAGCGGTTGTTGTCGATGACGAATCTGTGGTGAAGATGAGCGCCGGTGATGTTGATGTTGAACCATCCCTAAGTAGCCGAAACATGTTAAGAAACGGAAACCGCAACTCAAATTCTCAAAGCAAATTGTGGCAAAATTGTCGGAATTGGTAGCGGTTAAGTGATGGTGGTTTTTGCGGAAAGCGGTGGTGCTATGCGGAAGTGAAAGTGGTATGCGGAAGTGTACGTGGGCACCGGAGTAAACTCTGCCAAAAGTTAGGTGGGAAACGGGGCGGTGGATGGAAGTGATGTTGTCAGGGGCCGGATGTCCGGGCGTGATGGCTGGATGTCCGGGGGTCGGGCCGGATGTCCGGGCTCGGGATCCGTGGATGAACTTGATGAACTCGTGGGGAATTCGAAATTCTGGGGCAAAATTCGAGAGATTTTGTGGATGGAAATTGGGGAAAATATGGGGGAATACTGGATCTACCTGCTACACACGAAATCCATGGATCAAATCCAACAAAACTTCATCACACCAACAAATCACAAAAAAATTGGGGGGCTATTTTTGTGTGAAATTTTTGAATTTGGGACAAAATCAACAAAACAAGGCTAGAAAACAAAGAGGGGAGGCTCCGAAATCATGATCAACGTGGCTCATGATAACAAGATGATGTAGGGTGGAACCCTAGATGCCCAATCTTTCATGAAAGGAGCAGATCCCGCGATGAACATGAAGAACATGAGGGGAAACCACGAGAGAATCAGTCAAACAAACAAGATTCGGTCACACATATGCTAGATCCTCGAAACACAAGGATATACAAGATCCAAGTCCAACAAATGATGATACAAGAGGTAACTAGTTCATCTCCGTGAGGAGGCCTTGAGGGGGTCTTCCCATGAGGGGTCTTGAATCCACTTGGGGGATCTTCTCCGAAGAGGCCGTGGACTCCAACGGAGAAGTAACCAAGTGGATGAGCAAAGCTCTATCTCTAATATGAGCTATCACATTGCTAACCCTTGAAGGAGGGCGGAGGAGGAGTATTATATAGTCTAGGTGGGAGAAGGGGTACACAGGCCTCGGCCCTTTATTGTGCGCAGACAGATGGGTCCGGACGTTCGGCCGTCGCACCAGATGTCCGGGCCTTCCCGAGGGGGCGGATGTCTGGGTTGGAGGGCTGGATGTCCGGGCTGGAGGGGTTGGCCTCGTTGCTTTCGGGACAGGAGGTGTCCGGATTTGCGGGCTTCAGTCGGATTTCCGGGCTTGGCCGGACTTCCGGAGCCTATAGGTGCTTGGCAGCTGGGCAGCTACTGTGGGTGATGCTCTAGGGGCCGGACATCTGGAGTCATGGCCGGATGTTTGGGTCCTAGGAGTTGTTCTTGACTCCTTCCGTTGGTTCTCTTCATCCATGAACTTGAGGACTTGTCCGTCTTCATGTCCATCTTTGGGAGGGTCCTCTTGGTACCTAATCATGCACAACATTCCGGACTTAGGTAGTAGCCATGTCTCGAGTGGATCATATGTGATATCACTAAGGAAGGAAGTCACCTCGGTCTCGAGAGCTATAGCTCATGCTCGTGTCATAGGTTCTCTTGGCACTTGGTGAGACAATGGTAGGTCCATGGGTATGACCATAGGATGCTCCGCATCATGGGTTAGTTTGCGGAAGATGTATATGGTGGTGCGGAAGTCATGGCGTAGGGCCTATGCAAAATATGCAAAAATAGACAAAATTTGATGGAGTCAAATGGTGGTGAAACAAAGATGAGCATCCCGGGTACGTCGCTAGCTTTTCAGCGAGCCAAAGAACACCCAAATCGGAGTTCGGGAGTGGAAGTTATGACCGAAAACTTAAAGTGGACGCGGTTGATTCTGGGAGGGCCGTGTGCACGGGGTCAACGGCCCATGGACACGGGGTCCCGTGCGCATGATACAAGTACCGAGGGCATGGGGTCACCTAGGACTATGCGGGGGGGGCCGTGGGCACGGGGTAGGTGAAAAATTCGCGATTTCTTGGTCAAATTCGAGGGGAAAAGAAAAATTAGGGTATGGGGATGCAATAGGGGGTAGATCTACTTTCTATACATCAGATCCACGGATCAAAATCAACAAAAACTCACAAAAACTTCAAATCACAAAAAAAATTGGCATGGCTCTTTTTGTGGGGAATTTTTGAAATTGGGCAATAACAAGCTAAATTAGGCTAGAAAACAAGGAGGGGGGCTCCAATTTCATGAGAAACCATGGATCATGATACCAAGATGTTGTAGGGTGGACCCTAGATGGAGATCTTTCATGAATTGGAGGGGAAATCCCCAAGAACAAGAAGAACACAAGGGGGGAAACAAGAAGAACACTCAAGAACAAGCCCAAATCACATGTCCACTTGACTCAAATCCACACAAGATCCACAAGGTAGATGAACAATCAAAGGGAGACAAGATACATGGTAGAGTTCATCCCAAATCCAAAGGAGATGGGGGCTTGATGATCTAGATAGACCCTTCCCTAGATGGGGGCTTTGTCCACTAGGGATCTTCTCTAATGGAGGCCTTGAACTCCAATGGAGTGTCTCTCTCTCAAGAGGGATCCCACAACGGGAGATACATGAGCTAAGCTCTAATGTCTAGCTCTATACTTAGCTAATTCCAAAATGGAGGAGGTGAAGGAATATATATAGTCCTAGGGGATGAGGGGGTAAGTAGGGGCGGAATGGACATTACATGGGCGAAGCCCGCAGCAACACACAGAGGGCCTGGAGAGTTTCTCACTAGAGTAAGCAATTGGGCGCTTCTCTTGTGTTAACACACCCCCTATGCCATTACCACTAGCATCGCAATGAACTTCAAAAGGTTTGTCAAAGTTGGGTAATGCAAGAACGGGAGCATGAGTAAGCAAATTCTTGAGCTCGTTGAATGCGATATCTTGGGATGGTCCCCAAAAAATGCCGCATTTTTCTTACCCAAAGCATGCAAAGGTGAAGCAATGGAGCTAAAATACGTCACAAATCTACGGTAGAAACCGAATAAACCAAGAAAACTACGCACTTTTTGCAAGTTGGTTCGTTGGGGCCAAATTTTAATAGCATTGATCTTAGATTCATCAACATGAACACCCTTAGAAGATACAACGAAACCCAAGAAAACAAGCTTATCAACACCAAAAAGACAATTATCCATATTAGCATAAAGGCGCTCTTTCTTAAGGGTTTTCAACATGGTTCTAAGATGGGTGACATGATCTTAAGTGATTTGCTAAACACAAGAATATCGTCAAAATAGACCACAACAAATACACCAATGTAGGGGTGGAAAATAAAATGCATGAATCGCATGAAAGGAACGGGTGCTTCGGATAAACTGTGACACCCCAAAATTTTGGCCTTGTTTTATTAATTAAAATTTTGCCAGGAGATTTAAACTTTCACTTTCTGAACCATTCTTTCTTGGTTATTATGGAGTTTTACCCCAAGTGAAAACTTTCCAAATATATTGGAACTTGTTACCTCTCAAGAAAACTTTTCTTTTATCTATGGGATTAATTGTATAATTATTTTTCCTGATCTTTATTTCTTTAAAAATGGCTTCCCATGGTTTTAGAGTCCCATTTGTACTACAACCCTTTTATAAATTCATCTGAAATTCCAACCAAATTTTGGAGAGGTCATGTGATGTTTTTGAATCACTTTTATGCAGAAATATATTTCATTCTTTGGATATTTTGAGCTCTACACCAAGTTTTCAAATCTAGTCCAGAGAGCAATTTTGCACTACAACCTATTCAAATATTTCTTTGAAGCTTCCCCCAAAATTATGGGATGTTAATAGGAGTATTTCATTCAACATTAAGCAAAAACCCCTGGATGTTCTTTGAAAAATTTGAGTGAATCAACCTCTTTTTCATTCTGGTCTAGCATGGTGATTTGTACAACAACCACCTTTTAACTTGCCCTTTTAGCTATGATTCCTTTTCCTACTTATAGCCCATGCTACAAAACCATTAAGTCCAGGAGGTTGGACTCATTGGAGCACTTTTGGTTCATGAAATTATGTTCTTTTCCTTCTGTCCAGAACTGGAGTTTTGCAAAACTTACACTAACAAGTTTGAGCTTTTGGCAAACTAACCTCACCACCCTCTGTATCATCTAAAGAGACCCCAATCTGGAAATTTGGGCCACCCCAAGAGTTACCTAGATGCCCATGGCATTTTGTCAAACACCCTGTGAGCATGGCCAGTTTGGGCATGAACTTTGGGTTTGCATTGTGATCTTGATCCACTGACCCAGTAACCATGTCCACTAAGCTCCTAGCTACACCTAACCTAGGTCTACTAATTGCCAGCCTCACCCAAGCTCTGTGGCATGCATTGGCATTTCGTCAAGCAGCTAGCGTGCGTGCTTTGGGCGTGCCCAGAGCGCATGTTTTGCACGCGCGCGCACCGAGCCGCCGCGTCACATGGCTGGCTCCCCGCGCCCGCTCTGGCCACTCCCCACTCGCAGCCAGTGCCCCAACTTCTCCCTCACCACAGAGCTGCCTGGACCCCTCCTCCTGGCGCCCCACAGCGCCACAGACGCTAGCCACCGACGGCCGCAGTAGGGCTCTGCCATGGACGGCGCCGCTCGAACTACACCAGTGCGCCAGCTCGCTCGTGGAACAGCCCGACCTCATCCGCGAGGCCATCCGCTAGCGCTCGTCGTCGCCACGTCGCCTGCAGCAACAGAACGGCGGTCGCCGACGATCTTATCCGCGGCCACCGTCGGAACCGACCTTGTTGCACTATAAAAGGAGGCCCCCGAGCTCGTCTAAACCCTCAGGCAGCCTCATACCATCCTCCAAGTACCCCCCATAGCCAGAGAACGACGGGAGGAGGTCGTCTTCCTCACCTCCGACGGGTTCGGCCGCCGCCATGCTCCGGTCCAATTCGTCGCGAGCAGGCCCTCCCCCGCCCATCCAGCGACACCACTCGACTCCCCTCAACCAAGCGGAGCTGCCCAGCCTCTCATATATGATCGAGAACCACCGTAGCTGCAAACCCCCATTGCTCCCGAAGCCTCCTCCTCCGCGAAGCTCACCGCCGGCGACTCCCTCCACCCCCGTCGACCCAACGACCACCGGGACGACTGCCCCGGTCTTGCGGATCCATCCCGACCCTCTGGAGCCCGCGTGGAACCGCCGTTCGCCGGCGTTGATCGTCGGAGCCTCGCCTCCGTTCGGGCAGAGGAAGAGGAGGGAGGAGGACTGGTCAAACCTGACCAGTGGGCCCCCTGGACCCACTATCAGTGACCCAGCCCCGCCCGTGTGTTTTAAGTGAAAACGCAGACAGCCAGAAGTACGTCTCCACCGCTCCGAAAGCATATTCTCATCGAAACGTTTTCTTTTCTGTTTTATTTTAAAAACAGAGTTTGACTGAAACTTTGACTGGCTATAACTTTTTAAATATAAATCCAAATGACTTGATTCTTTTTCTGTTGTTTCCCAAATATTGTCTAGTTTATTTTCATATTTATTTCAAAATTTTCCAAAAAAAAATTTGTACTCTTTTTAAAGTATGTGTTAATTCAAATTTATTTAAAATAGGATTTGTTGGAGAGAGGAGAAAACTTTCAAAAGTTTTGGAGAGCACCTCACCTCTCCACACCTTGAAGGCAAGCATTCGGAACCCTGGCATAGTTTATTTTGGGGATTGTTTGATACGGTTATAACCCCACCTCAACATGAAGCATTAGTTATTTTTATGTGACGATATGATCATACGCTTTGAGTGCAAAAATGGAAATGTTTGCTGTTGGAAATGGACATACTTGTGATAGCAATCACCCTCATATGCCTCTCATGCCTACCGGGAAGGATCCGGGAAAGTCTCTGTCTTGGGTAGACACGAGCTTGTCCCTCGTCGAGACGGTTATGACCGGTGGGGCAGGGGGAGGTATGATGAGTGGTGGTTGTGTCTGATGGATGTGAAATATTATCCTTGAGCTAATCATGCAGGAAATACTTAAGCCTCCTGAGTCGGCCGTAGATCGAGTCTTGTTCCAGCAACCCCCATACTTGTTTCGTGCTGCCACTTGTCCCTGCTGTAGGTAGGGTACGGTTCAGTAAGTTGTCAACCCCTGTCCTAGCACACACCGTACAGAGAGGCCATGGTGGAAGATACCGGCTGCATCCGGTAGGCATGCCACCTGGTCCGGGGGCATGGGTGTTTCCGGTTGGGACCGAGAGGGGAGGCCACCCCTTAGAGCGCGCGATAGAAATTTGATCCCATGCTACGCGAGGTTGTAGCCTCCCCACTTAGAGTTTTGCTTAATAGGTGTCTGGGTGATTCCAGACACGAGTAAAGTTAAGCTGGTGTGTGCAAGTCAGGTGTGTTCTCGACTAAAAGACCATGGACGGAATTAGTTCCGATGGACTAAAGTAATCCTGGGGCTGGTGAGCACAAGGGCCGCTTTTGGGAAATGAATATCCCGAAAGCCGGTCCTGACAAACTTGGTATTAGAGCCAGGCTGACCATTGGCTAATCCTAACTTAGCTAGGTCGAAAACCTAGGTAAACCAACCCACCAGACATTAACCAAACCCCGGCCAAGTTTCTCGTGTAAGATAGCCTCACAGTGACCCGACACCTTTTGGCAGTCGGTGCCCAACCTATCAGCCTAACCTGTCAGTCACATGCCAGCGACCGGCCCCTGAATAGTCTTTTTCGCAAGCATGCGAAGGAAGACTCCATCCCCTTTTTCTATAAAAGGGCACGCTAGCCTCAACCCAGCACATCACAGCCTCTAACCCCAAACCAAGCTAAAATGCGAGGACCCATTGTTCACAATGAGACCACAGCAACCAACCTTGGAGGTTTTGTGACCGTGCTAGCAAACCTCACCCGCCGTGCCTTTGCATTAGAAGAGTCCCTAGAATATGTTGTGTACCAAGGGTCCATGAGTGGTGAGAGCCGTCAATTTTGGGCCACTGTGCACGTCTATGGTAGGGGTCTATCGCCAGAACGCCCCTACAGGTTCACCGGAAGGACAACTTCCTTTGAGCCACAAGACATCCAACTAGCTCCTCGAGAAGCTATAGTTCAACTCCGGCACTTGTCGGCCAGAGTTAACTGTCTCTCACTCTACTACTACCCCGGCCATGACGAATATGGTAGACCACCCCAGGTTGCCAACGGAGACCACGAGACGGATCCTGCATTATTGCACCTGGTGCGCTACGTAAGTGCGCTAGAGGGTCTGTTCGATCAAATCACCCTTGACCTGATCGCAGCTCGTGGAGAACTGATCCGCCGAGCCCCAACAAGAAGAGAAGATGAGCCCGACGCCGACAACCTAGTCGTGCTGTTCGGACAACCGATCGAGACCTTGAGATCAGCCCCGGCCATCGACCAAGGTGCTTTGATGATGCCAGAAGTGCTTCGTCGCCTTTTGGGAACACACTCCAATGGGATTGTGGCCAACAATCCCCGCGATGGTCATCATCACTACCCCGGCCCTGCAGTTCCTCAACCACCTGCAACTAACTCCGATGGCGAAGCCCGTGGAGAAACCTCGGCATCCACAAGGCACGCCCGCTTAGATATAAACGAGGTAGACTAAGTCACTTGAGTAGTGCCGAGTCTCAGTATGTCCACACCTTGTAATTGTGTGATCTTGTATTGCCATATTGGAATACTATCTGCTTGTGCATCCCTATTTTGAATAGTGGCCATGCTTGAGTGCGTTGGTGTACGGCTGCATTTTAATTCCAGGCGTAGCTACCAAAACCAACCCCGACGACACCCACAATAATGTGTCGCTTTGGCGAGATGTGTGTATCTGTGACTTTGACCCCGACCCCATAGGGCAGAACCAACAAACTAGTTGCCCTTCACCGCGGTAAATAACCCAGCCCAGTTGCTTTATAAAAGGCCACCTCGTGACCTTGCTGAGTACCCCTCATCTTGTGCGCAACCCTCACAACCATTTCTTGCCATGCCGAGCCCTAGCATTTATCTGAGAACCCCAGATGCAACCCCGGGTAGTTTTGTTAAAATATTGTGGGACTTTACCTGCAGTACCATGGGTTCTACCCAGCCACCCCAGTACGAGCTGCTCAAATCGAGGATCACCTCATCCACCTCGAAATATTGGGCAGTAGTGCACATCCCTCCCGTAAACTCAAACCAAGACCCAACGGAAGTCTCCTTCCTGGGGAAATCTATGCCGACTCCACAGATGGCCATAGAAGCGGCTGCACACGAAGCGCTTGTTCGCCTTCGATTCACGGTACCCTATGCCAGCGAACGAGGGTATTACTACTTTCCGAGCCGTGCAACACCCGGGGAAGTGACATCTTTTCCCGGTGGACGAATTGAGAGAGACCCAGTACTGTCCAACCTTGTCCAGTATGTCATCGTTCAAGAGCGTTTGACCCAGCGAGTGATGGGTTATCTCCAGAGCCTCGCTGATTTAAATCCTCAGATCGCCATCGACAGACCACTGAGGCCCGACCAGGAGAGACGCGTTCATCGACTAATCAATCCACTTCCCTCGATACAAGAAGAGTGCACCCCAGTACCAGAGACGTTTTCTCAGGACCCCGTCCAGTTGCCGTTTTCATTCTAGACGTTACCGCTATGTTCTTCTATTCCTGCATTTAGTTAAGTGTTGTATCTCATGCGGGTTATTCTAAAACTAGTGCGATGAGATAAATATTTGGTTTCAATTGTTGTGAGTAGTTTTTGCCGCTGTAAATTTTGATTAACTAATTTTTCTCTCGTGAAAATCCTGGAGTGAGATTTCTTTTCCCTGAGTTGCTGCAGCATATGTCTCCTCACGACATGGATTTTTATTCACGCAGCGCCACGGCAGCAGGCTCACAGCCACAACCACCGGACACATACACTGCTTGCAACACCATGCAATCGTGTTACATCTGGCTAATCATCTCCCTAACGCACCACAGTCTCTGAAAGAGAGATTAGTGGATAATCATCCGGGTACGAGTTACCTCCCGCACACCGACAATAGTTAGCACCCAACACCACACCTACTCCTCGTGATCACTGCCACCGCGGAGAGCCAACACTCGAGCGACAGCATCACGACGATCATCGAGGATCATCGCACATAGGAGCACGGAGAGCCCCAGCAATGCTGCCAGCCCTCCGCACATCAGGATCACGTACCAATCCGGCATCGCCTCCGCCATTAAAACCTCGTCTCTAGCTTTTGTAAACAGAAATGGAGGAGGAAGAAGGGGAAGGAGAAGCGAGGCCAGGTGTGAGGAAGAAGAGAGAAGCACCTCGGCCGTTTTATAGCTCGAGCTCGGTGTACGATGGGCGAAGTCCACCAGCACCGCTCGTCGCCCGATCACCGGTGTTTGGAGGCGAATCCGCGAGCAGTGCCGACAACACGCTGGCCCGCGAGGTGAGTGCATGCTGCACCGACAACTAGCACGCTGCGCACTACCGCGGGTATGGCCTAGATGCCCTACGCGCTAGACGTCACCGGTGGAGAAAGTGCGGGAAAGCACGCGGGAGAGAGGAAGAAGAGAGAACCAGACAAAGAAGAAGAGACTGACAGTGGGCCCTGGGTCCACCTGTCAGCCAGAGAGAGCATTATGCTCTCGGGTACGACCATCATATTTTAAATTTAGAATTTGTTCTAAATTTACTATATCCAGCATAGAAATCCCTCGTTTTCACCTGACCATGGATTTTTCCACACAGCACCAGTGTTCCACACTATGGTTTTACACCACTTATTGCCCTCGCACTGTAGCCGCATTTTACCGCATTAGTAAAGTGGTTATTTTTGAAATGGTAGGAGTAATATTTTCAAAACAACTTTTAACAAATCTCGAGGACGAGATTTTTCTTAAGGGGGGTAGTGTTGTGACACCCCAAAATTTTGGCCTTGTTTTATTAATTAAATTTTTGCCAGGAGATTTAAACTTTCACTTTCTGGATCTTTCTTTTGATTTCAGAACCATTCTTTCTTGGTTATTATGGAGTTTTACCCCAAGTGAAAACTTTCCAAATATATTGGAACTTGTTACCCTCTCAAGAAAACTTTTCTTTTATCTATGGGATTAATTGTGTAATTATTTTTCCTGATCTTCACTTCTTTAAAAATGGCTTCCCATGGTTTTAGGGTCCCATTTGTACTACAACCCTTTTATAAATTCATCTGAAATTCCAACCAAATTTTGGAGAGGTCATGTGATGTTTTTGAATCACTTTTATGCAAAAATATATTTCATTCTTTGGATATTTTGAGCTCTACACCAAGTTTTATCCGCGGTCGCCGATGATCGCCGACGATCTTATCCGCGGCCACCGTCGGAACCGACCTCGTTGCACTATAAAAGGAGGCCCTCGAGCTCATCTAAACCCTCAGGCAGCCTCATACCATCCTCCAAGTACCCCCCATAGCCAGAGAACGACGGGAGGAGGTCGTCTTCGTCACCTCCGACGGGTTCGGCCGCTGCCATGCTCCGGTCCAATTCGTCGCGAGCAGGCCCTCCCCCGCCCATCCAGCGACACCACTCGACTCCCCTCAACCTAGCGGAGCTGCCCAACCTCTCATATGTGATCGGGAACCACCATAGCCCCAAACCCCCATTGCTCCCGAAGCCTCCTCCGCTGCGAAGCTCACCGCTGGCGACTCCCTCCACCCCCGCCGACCCAACGACCACCGGGAGGACCGCCCCGGTCTTGCGGATCCATCCCGACCTTCTGGAGCCCGCGGGGAGCCGCCATTCGTCGGCGTTGATCGTCGGAGCCTCGCCTCCGTTCGGGCAGAGGAAGAGGAGGGAGAGAGGACTGGTCAAACCTGACCAGTGGGCCCCCTGGACCCACTATCTGCGACCCAGCCCCGCCCGCGTGTTTTAAGTGAAAACGCAGACAGCCGGAAGTACGTCTCCACCGCTCCGAAAGCATATTCTCATCGAAACGTTTTCTTTTCTGTTTTATTTTAAAAAGAGAGTTTGACTGAAACTTTGACTGGCTATAACTTTTTAAATATAAATCCAAATGACTTGATTCTTTTTCTGTTGTTTCCCAAATATTGTCTAGTTTATTTTCATATTTATTTCAAAATTTTCCAAAAAAAAAATTTGTACTCTTTTTAAAGTATGTGTTAATTCAAATTTATTTAAAATAGGATTTGTTGGAGAGAGGAGAAAACTTTCAAAAGTTTTGGAGAGCACCTCACCTCTCCACACCTTGAAGGCAAGCATTCGGAACCCTGGCATAGTTTATTTTGGGGATTGTTTGATACGGTTATAACCCCACCTCAACATGAAGCATTAGTTATTTTTATGTGACGATATGATCATACGCTTTGAGTGCAAAAATGGAAATGTTTGTTGTTGGAAATGGACATACTTTTGATAGCAATCACCCTCATATGCCTCTCATGCCTACCGGGAAGGATCCGGGAAAGTCTCTGTCTTGGGTAGACACGAGCTTGTCCCTCGTCGAGACGGTTATGACCGGTGGGGCAGGGGGAGGTATGATGAGTGGTGGTTGTGTCTGATGGATGTGAAATATTATCCTTGAGCTAATCATGTAGGAAATACTTAAGCCTCCTGAGTCGGCCGTAGATCGAGTCTTGTTCCAGCAACCCCCATACTTGTTTCGTGCTGCCACTTGTCCCTGCTGTAGGTAGGGTACGGTTCAGTAAGTTGTCAACCCCTGTCCTAGCACACACCGTACAGAGAGGCCATGGTGGAAGATACCGGCTGCATCCGGTAGGCATGCCACCTGGTCCGGGGGCATGGGTGTTTCCGGTTGGGACCGAGAGGGGAGGCCACCCCTTAGAGTGCGCGATAGAAATTTGATCCCATGCTACGTGAGGTTGTAGCCTCCCCACTTAGAGTTTTGCTTAACAGGTGTCTGGGTGATTCCAGACACGAGTAAAGTTAAGCTGGTGTGTGCAAGTCAGGTGTGTTCCCGACTAAAAGACCATGGACGGAATTAGTTTCGATGGACTAAAGAAATCCGTTACTCGTGGGTAAAGAGTACACCCTCTGCAGAGATATTATACCTATTCGAATAGCCGTGTCCATGGTTAAGGAGTACAGTCTGGGATGGGTCAAGTGTCGGTTTTAGTGTCGGTCTTCGGAGGAAAAACTGCTGAACCAAAACATGGATCATGACTTGTGGCGTATGATGATTATGATTATTATTATTATGGACTAACCATTTATGTTATTTGAATTATTGAGTATCCCTGGGACGGTTCTACCTCCTGGATACTCACTGTGATTATTCTTATATAAGCCCTTTATGTGGTGTCGCACAGACGCCCGACTGTGGCATGCTTGTTATTCCCTTTATATATAAGCCCTTTCTGTGGTGTCGCTCAGACGCCCGACTGAGGCATGCTTCATATTATTATCCTTTCGAGGCGTCGCTTCAGACACCCGATCGGTGCTTTTCATTTCTACTCCCTGATTGTTTACTCATGTTTTATTTGAATGATCTGCTTGCGCGCATCATGAACCTTATTTCATAGCTGACGAGGTGATCATAGAATATTTCGAAACATGATTATCAGTGGCTATATCATACCTGTGTTCTTAATGTTTGCGAGTACATTTAAAGTACTCACTGGCTTGTCCCTGGCTATTGTCTTGGCCAGATCTCTTGCGTGGAGAGGAGCGTGGTGATGACAACCCCGGAACCTACGCAATGTTGATAGGAGCCTCGCGAAGATAGGAGTTATCCTGGTCAGCTGTTCCTGTGGGAAATGGAGTCCCATAGATGCTGGTGATCCGCAAACGCTTCCGCCTTCAGCCTCTAGCAAACCATTTGTTGTACTCATAGGCCATAATGGTCTTGTACTACATATTTTTTATTTTGCTTGGAGTTTCTGTAACAAGTTGGTGTCTCATCAGCTAGCAATAATCCTGGGGCTGGTGAGCACAAGGGCCGCTTTTGGGAAATGAATATCCCGAAAAACCGGTCCTGACATAAACCCATTGGCATAACAAGCCATTCATAAGCCAAATTTTGTCTTAAATGTGGTTTTCCATTCATCGCCTTCTTGTATGCGTATTTGATAGTAGCCACTTTTAAGATTAATTTTTTTGAAAATTAAGGCTCCGCTAAGCTCATCTAGCATATCATCTAGGCGTGGAATGGGGTAATGATAACGCACGGTAATAGCATTGATAACAACAATTGGAACAATGCAAAATGTACCATCTGTCTTGGGAACAAGGATTACTGGGATGGCACAAGGGCTCAAACTTTCTCGTACATGGTCGTTGTCGATGAGTTGTTGTACCTGCCGTTGGATCTCCTTTGTTTCCTTGGGGTTGATGCGATAGGGAGCCTTGTTAGGAAGGGGTGCTCCAGGGATGAGGTCGATTCGATGTTCGATGCCTCGTAGTGGAGGTATACCCGGAGCTAGCTCGTCAGGGAATACATCTCGGAATTCCTGCAATAGAGAAGATAACACTAAAGGTAGATTGTGAGAGGTGTTAGCTTTTGGTGCCTCTTCCTTGCACAAAAGGACATAGTGCATGACACTTGATGGGTTCTCACACACTTCTCTTATCTCACTTTTGGTGGAAAATAGGACTAAGTTCTTCTTGTCGCTCATTGTGGAGGCACTTAATTTGGGCTTGTGGACCTCACTCCCTTTGTGGCGGTTCGCTCTCTCACTATTCTCTCCATGATGGGTGGTTTGCTTGTCGGTGACCACTTTGCTAGGTGACATTGGTCATAGCACGTACTCCTTTCCTTTCATTTTGAAGCTATAGTGATTTGTCCGCTCGTTGTGGATGACACCGCGGTCAAATTGCCATGGTCGTCCGAGAAGGATGTGGCAAACGGACATCGGAACGACATTACACTCCAAAGTGTCTTCGTATGCTCCAATCTTGAAAGAAACTTGCACCATATGCTCGACTTGGATAGTGCCAGAGTCGCTTAGCCATTGAACCTTGTAGGGATGTGGGTGCTTCATCTTGACCAACTGGAGTTTGGAGCATAGTTCTTCACTTGCCAAGTCATGACAACTCCCTCCATCGATGATGACCTTGATGGACCTTCCATTGATGTCGGCTTTGGTGTGGAAGATATGGCATATTTGGTCTTCATCTTGTTGATGTTGAAGTGTTAAGAATTTGGAGACAACGAGAGCGGGACTCGATTCTTCGTCACAAAAGACTTGATCATCTACATCTTCGTTTACTTGCCGGTGCATGGTCACTTGCTCAATGGCTTCCATTTCCTCTTCACTCATGGAGTCATAGGTTCTGATGTAGGGTAGGAACCCTTGGGGCCGATCTTTCACGATAGGAGCGGATCCCGCGAAGAACACGAAGAACACGAGGAGGGAAACGAGGAAATACACGAGGGAAACACAAGAGAAACACTAAACCAACAAGAACAAGTTACACATGTGCTAGATCCTCGAATGCATAGGGTTCACACGGTACACAATCAACCAAGGATGATACAAGGGTAATGGTCTTCTCAGTGAGGAGGTCTTGATGTTCTTCCGTAAAGAGGGGTCTTCAATCCAAAGGGATCTTCTTCAAAGAGGCCGCGGTCTCTCACGAGGAGTAGATCCGATGTCGATGAGCGTAGCTCTATCTCTCAAAATGAGCTAAACCAACGCTAACCCTAGCTAGAAGGAATAGGTGGAGTATTTATAGTCTTAGTGCAAAAGAGGGGGGCGAAGGGGTACATGGGCTGTGGCCCAATACGAATCAGCACAAAGGCATCGGACGTCCGGTGGTCACCGGTCGTCCGGAGGCTTGCGAGGGTCCGTACATCCGGTGCCTGTCGGATGTCCGTAATTTAGGCTCGGGTGAGCTTCGGTCGGACGTCCGGGTGTCGTCGGTCATCTGAGGGCTTCGAAAATCCATAGATTTGGCTCGGGTGCGGGGGCATCGGTCGTCCAGAGTGGGCCAGACATCCGGAGCCCGGAGGTCGTCAGACGTCCGGTCCAGGCCGGTCGTCCAGAGCCTGTAGCTTCCTCTTCATCACTTCTTCTTCTCTGTCTTCACATCCATTTTCCTCTTCCTCTTCTCCTTGCTCCTTAGCTTCTCCATGGACCTCAACATGCACAAAGTATCCGTATGAGGTAGTAGCCATGTCTCATGTGTATCAACGTGGAAATGTGAGAGATGTCACCTCGGTTTCAAGAGCTCCTGCACGTGCTCGTGTCATGTGTCCAAGAGGTGTCGTAGGAGATGTAGTTGGGTCCATGGGGATGGTATTGGGATGCTCCGCATAATCTCCCCTCCCTTGGGTAATATCCGTCCTCGGATCAAATTCTTCATCACCATGGAAGGGAGAGAGATCTTTGACGTTGAAGATGTCACTCACGTTGTACTTGTCGCGTGGGAGGTCGATCCTGTAAGCGTTGTCGTTGTATCGTGCGAGCACCTTGAAAGGTCCATCCGCTCGTGTTCGAAGCTTGGACTTGCATTCTTGTGGAAAGCGATCCTTGCGAAGGTGTAGCCACACGAGATCACCAATGTTGAAGACCATAGGTTGCTTGTTAAAGTTGAGTTTGGTCGCAAGGCGTTGAACTTGGCGCTCGATGGTGTTTCTTGTATCTTCATGCACCTTCTTGAGATGCGTCGCTCGTGCACTTGCATCCAAATTGATGCGCTCTTGGAGTGGTAGAGGAAGAATGTCCAATGGTGACAATGGGTTGAATCCGTAGACGACCTCGAAGGGGGGCTTGCCGGTAATTGAGTGCCTTGCTCGGTTGTAGGCGAACTCGGCGATAGGTAGGCACTCCTCCCTCTCCTTGATTTTATTCTTGATGAGTACTCGAAGTAGAGCGGAGAGTGTGTGGTTGGTCACCTCCATTTGGCCGTCGGTTTGAGGGTGGTAAGCCGTGGAGAAGAGTAGCTTGATTCCGAGCTTGGCGCATAGGGTCTTCCCAAAGAAGCTTAGGAACTTGACGTTGCGGTCCGAGACGATCGTCTTTGGCACTCCATGTAGATGCAATATTTCCCTACAAAAGAGATTAGCAACATGTGAAACATCGTCTATCTTGTTGCAAGGAATAAAATGTGCCATTTTTGAGAAACGGCCCACAATGACAAATATTGAATATTTCCCATTTCGAGTCCTATGCAAACCAAGTACAAAGTCCATGCTAATGTCTTCCCATGGTTGGTATGGAATTGGTAGAGGCATATAAAGGCCATGAGATTGAGCTTTGGACTTAGCTTTGCATCATGTAGAGCAATGGTTGGTGAAGTGATTGACGTCGCGGAACATCTTTGGCCAAAAGTAGTTCTTCGAGAGCGCGGCGAACGTTTTGTCGCGTCTGAAATGTCCCATTAAGCCTCCTCCATGAGATTCCTGCAAAAGCAACAAACGAAGAGAAGACTCGGGGATGCAAAGTTTGTTATCTCTCATAAGATATCCATCTTTGATGTAATAGCGTTCCCAATAAGTATGCATCAAACACTTGGCATAAGGAGTAGCAAAAGTAGGATCATGCTTATACAAGTATTTGATATGCTCAAAACCAATGACATCCAATTCAAGTTGAGTAACAAGAATGCATATGCGGGAAAGAGCATCCGCTACAATGTTTTCCTTACCTTTGATGTACTTGATGACATAAGGAAAAGACTGAATAAATTCACTCCATTTAGCATGATGCTTGTTCAATTTGGTTTGACCCTTAAGGCACTTGAGAGTCTCATGATCGGTATGAATGATGAACTCATGTGAGCGAAGATAGTGTTCCTATTCATGCAAAACGCGGACTAAAGCATATAGCTCTTTGTCATAGATGGGGTAATTGAGTTACGCTCCGGAAAGTTTCTCACTAAAGTAAGCTATGGGGCACTTCTCTTGCGTTAACACACCTCCTATGCCATTACCATTAGCATCACAATGAATCTCAAAAGGCTTGTCGAAGTTGGGTAAAGAAAGCACAGGAGCGTGAGTAAGCAAATTCTTAACCTCATTGAATGCAGTATCTTGTGATGGTCCCCAAACAAAGGGCACATTCTTCTTGCTCAAAGCATGCAAAGGAGAAGAAATGGTGTTAAAATCCTTCACAAGGCGACGATAGAAACCCGCAAGGCCAAGAAAGCTACGCACTTGATGCAAATTGGTTGGTTGTGGCCAAGTCTTAATAGCATTGATCTTGGACTCATCAACATGAACACCCGTAGCGGAAACAACAAAACCCAAGAAAACGAGCTTGTCAACGCCAAAAAGGCATTTCTCCATATTAGCATAGAGTTGCTCTTTTCGAAGAGTTTGCAAAACGGTTCGAACATGGGTGACATGATCTCTAAGAGATTTGCTATAAACAAGGATATCATTGAAGTAGACCACAACAAATAAACCAATGTAAGGGCGAAATACATGATTCATAAGACGCATAAAAGTGCCCGGTGCTTCCGAAAGACCCATAAGCATGACTAACCACTCATACAAACCAAACTTGGTTTTGAAAGCGGTTTTCCATTCATCACCCTCTTGTATGCGGATTTGATAGTAACCACTCTTGAGATCAATTTTCCAAAAGATAGTGGCACCACTAAGCTCATCAAGCATATCATCTAGGCGTGGAATGGGATACCTATAGTGAACGGTGATAGCATTGATAGGTCTACAATCGGAGCACATGCGAAAGCTACCGTCATGTTTTGGCACAAGAATGATCGGGACAGCACAAGGGCTCAAACTTTCACGCACATGTCCATGGTCTATGAGATGCTTTACTTGCCTTTGTATTTCTTTGGTTTCTTCGGGGTTGACGCGGTAGGGAGATTTTTTCGAAAGCAGTGCTCCAGGGATGAGGTCGATGCGGTGCTCAACGCCTCATAGTGGAGGTAGTCCCGGGGGTAGCTCGTCAGGGAAGACATCATGAAATTCCTGCATAAGAGAAGACAACACTAGAGGAAGAGTGTGAGAAGTGTTAGTTTGTGGTGCACTGTCCTTGCACACCATGACGTAGTGTAGGACTGATACGTCTCCAACGTATCTATAATTTTTGATTGCTCCATGCTATATTATCTACTGTTTTAAATGTTTATGGGCTTTATTATACAACTTTTTATCATTTTTGGGACTAACCTATTAACCCAGAGCCCGGTGCAGTTTTTGTTTTTACCCTGTTTTAGGGTTTCGAAGAAAAGGAAAATCAAACGGAGTCCAATTGACCTGAAACTTCACGGAACTCATTTTTGGAAGGAAAGAAGCCCAGAATACTTGAAGTGCACGTCGGGGGATCTGCAAGGAGGTCACGAGGCTAGGGGGCGCGCCCACCCCCCTGGGCGCGCCCTCCACCCTCGTGAGCCCCTCCAGGCACCCCTTACGTACTTCTTCTGCCTATATATCTCCATATACCCTAAAAACTTCCATGAGAACAATAGATCGGGAGTTCCGCCGCCAGAAGCCTCCATAGCCACCGAAAACCAATCTAGACCCGTTCTGACACCCTGCCCGAGGAGGCAATCCTTCTCCGGTGGCCATCTTCATCATCCCGGTGCTCTCCATGACGAGGAGGGAGTAGTTCTCCCTCGGGGCTGAGGGTATGTACCAGTAGCTATGTGTTTGATCTCTCTCTCTCTCTCTCTCTCGTGTTCTTGAGGTGATACGATCTTGATGTATCGCGAGCTTTGCTATTATATTTGGATCCTATGATGTTTCTTCCCCTCTACTCTCTTGTAATGGATTGACTTTCCCCTTTGAAGTTATATTATCGGATTGAGTCTTTAAAGATTTGAAAACACTTGATGTATGTCTTGCCGTGCGTATCTGTGGTGACAATGGGATACCACGCGATTCACTTGATCTATGTTTTGGTGATCAACTGGCGGGTTCAGCCCATGAACCTATGCATAGGGGTTGGCACATGTTTTCGTCGTGATTCTCTGGTAGAACTTTGGGGCACTCTTTGAGGTCCTATGTGTTGGTTGAATAGATGAATCTGAGATTGTGTGACGCATATCGTATAATCAAACCCACGGATACTTGAGGTGACATTGAAGTATCTAGGTGACATTAGGGTTTTGGTTGATTTGTGTCTTAAGGTGTTATTCTAGTACGAACTCTAGGGCTGTTTGTGACACTTATAGGAATAGCCCAACAGATTGATTGGAAAGAATAACTTTGAGGTGGTTTCGTACCCTACCATAATCTCTTCGTTCGTTCTTCTCTATTAGTGACTTTGGAGTGACTCTTTGTTGCATGTTGAGGGATAGTTATGTGATCCAATTATGTTAGTATTGTTGAGGGAACTTACACTAGCGAAGGTATGAAACCTAGGCCTTATTTCCACACATTGCAATACCGTTTATGCTCACTTTTATTATTCGTTACCTTGCTGTTTTTATAATTTCAGATTACAAATACCTTTATCTACCATCCATATTGCACTTGTATCACCATCTCTTCGCCGAACTAGTGCACCTATACAATTTACCATTGTATTGCGTGTGTTGGGGACACAAGAGACTCTTTGTTATTTGGTTACAGGGTTGCTTGAGAGAGACCATCTTCATCCTACGCCTCCTACGGATTGATAAACCTTAGGTCATCCACTTGAGGGAAATTTGCTACTGTCCTACAAACCTCTGCACTTGGAGGCCTAACAACGTCTACAAGAAGAAGGTTGTGTAGTAGACATCAAGGACACTAGATGGGTTCTCACACACTCCTCTTATCTCACGTTTGGTGGAAAATAGGACTAAGTTCTTCTTTCCGCTCATCATGGAGGTGTTTGATTTGGGCTTGTGGCGCTCACTCTCGTTTTTGTGGCTCGCTCTCTCACTATGATCTCCATGATGGGTGGCTTGCTTGTCGGTGATCACTTGACTTGGCGACATTGGACGGAGGACGTACTCCTTGCCCTTCATCTTGAAGATGTAGTGGTTCGTTCGGCCATTGTGGATGACTCCTCTATCCAATTGCCATGGGAGTCCAAGGAGAAGATGGCAAACGGTCATTGGAACAACGTCGCACTCCAAGTTGTCTTCGTAGGCTCCAATTTTGAAGGAGACTTGTACTCGGTGCTCGACATGGATGGTTCTGGAGTCGCTAAGCCATTGCACTTTGTATGGATGTGGATGCTTCGTCTTGGGCAATTGGAGCTTGGAGTAAAGTTCTTCACTTGCTAGATTATGACAACTCCCTCCATCGATGATGACCTTGACGGATCGTCGATTGATGCCGGCCTTGGTGTGGAATACGTGGCATCTTTGTCTTCTTCTTGGTGATGCTGGAGAGTCAAGGCTTTGGAGACAACAAGTGCGGGACTTGAATCTTCATCGCAAAATACTTGTTCCTCTTCATCATTCACTTGCCGGTGCATGGCGACTTGCTCTATGGCGTCCATTTCTTCTTCAGTCATTGAGTCGTAAGTGTCGTCGTCGTTGAGGATCATGGTCCGCTTGTTGGTGCACTCGTCAGACTTGTGGATGCTAATACGTCTCCAAGTATCTATAATTTTTGATTGCTCCATGCTATATTATCTACTGTTTTGAATGTTTATGGGCTTTATTATACACTTTTATATCATTTTTGGGACTAACCTATTAACCCAGAGCCCAGTGCCAGTTTCTATTTTTACCCTGTTTTAGGGTTTCAAAGAAAAGGAAAATCAAACGGAGTCCAATTGACCTGAAACTTCACGAAACTCATTTTTGGAAGGAAAGAAGCCCAGAAGACTTGGAGTGCACGTCGGGGGATCTGCGAGGAGGTCATGAGGCAAGGGGACATGTCCACCCCCCTAGGCGGGCCCACCCCCCTGGGCGCGTCCTCTACCCTCGTGAGCCCCTCGTGCCCCCCTAACGTACTTCTTCCGCCTATATATCTCCATATACCCTAAAAACATCCGTGAGCACAATAGATCGGGAGTTCCGCCGCCAGAAGCCTCTGTAGCCACCGAAAACCAATCAAGACCCATTCCGGCAGCCTGCCGGAGGGGGCAATCCTTCTTCGATGGCCATCTTCATCATCCCGGTGCTATCCATGATGAGGGGGGAGTAGTTCTCCATCGAGGCTGAGGGTATGTACCAGTAGCTATGTGTTTGATCTCTCTCTCTCTCTCTCGTGTTCTTGAGGTGATACGATCTTGATGTATCGCGAGCTTTGCTATTATATTTGGATCCTATGATGTTTCTTCCCCCTCTACTCTCTTGTAATGGATTGAGTTTCCCCTTTGAAGTTATATTATCGGATTGAGTCTTTAAAGATTTGAGAACACTTGATGTATGTCTTGCCGTGCGTATCTATGGTGACAATGGGATACCACGTGATTCACTTGATGTATGTTTTGGTGATCAACTTGCGGGTTCCGCCCATGAACCTATGCATAGGGGCTGGCACACGTTTTCGTCGTGATTCTTCGGTAGAACTTTGGGGCACTCTTTGAGGTCCTATGTGTTGGTTGAATAGATGAATCTGAGATTGTGTGACGCATATCGTATAATCATACCCACGGATACTTGAGGTGACATTGGAGTATCTAGGTGACATTAGGGTTTTGGTTGATTTGTGTCTTAAGGTGTTATTCTAGTACGAACTCTAGGGCTGTTTGTGACACTTATAGGAATAGCCCAACGGATTGATTGGAAAGAATAACTTTGAGGTGGTTTTGTACCGTACCATAATCTCTTCGTTCGTTCTCCTCTATTAGTGACTTTGGAGTGGCTCCTTGTTGCATGTTGAGGGATAGTTATGTGATCCAATTATGTTAGTATTGTTGAGGGAACTTACACTAGCGAAAGTATGAACCCTAGGCCTTATTTCCACGCATTGCAATACCATTTACGCTCACTTTTATCATTCGTTACCTTGCTGTTTTTATAATTTCAGATTACAAATACCTTTATCTACCATCCATATTGCACTTGTATCACCATCTCTTCGCCGAACTAGTGCACCTATACAATTTACCATTGTATTGCGTGTGTTGGGGACACAAGAGACTCTTTGTTATTTGGTTACAAGGTTGCTTGAGAGAGACCATCTTCATCCTACGCCTCCTACGGATTGATAAACCTTAGGTCATCCACTTGAGGGAAATTTGCTACTGTCCTACAAACCTCTGCACTTGGAGGCCCAACAACGTCTACAAGAAGAAGGTTGTGTAGTAGACATCAAGGACACGAGATGGGTTCTCACACACTCCTCTTATCTCACGTTTGGTGGAAAATAGGACTAAGTTCTTCTTTCCGCTCATCGTGGAGGTGTTTGATTTGGGCTTGTGGTGCTCACTCTCGTTTTTGTGGCTCGCTCTCTCACTATGATCTCCATGATGGGTGGCTTGCTTGTCGGCGTTCACTTGACTTGGCGACATTGGACGGAGGATGTACTCCTTGCCCTTCATCTTGAAGATGTAGTGGTTCGTTCGGCCATTGTGGATGACTCCTCTATCAAATTGCCATCGGAGTCCAAGGAGAAGATGGCAAACGGTCATTGGAACAACGTCGCACTCCAAGGTGTCTTCGTAGGCTCCAATTTTGAAGGAGACTTGTACTCGGTGCTCGACTTGGATGGTTCTGGAGTCGCTAAGCCATTACACTTTGTATGGATGTGGATGCTTCGTCTTGGGCAATTGGATCTTGGAGTAAAGTTCTTCACTTGCTATATTATGACAACTCCCTCCATCGATGATGACCTTGACGGATCGCCGATTGAGCCGGCCTTGGTGTGGAATATGTGGCATCTTTGGTCTTCTTCTTGGTGATGCTGGAGAGTCAAGACTTTGGAGACGACAGGTGCGGGACTTGAATCTTCATCGCAAAAGAGTTGTTCCTCTTCATCATTCACTTGCCGGTGCATGGCAACTTGCTCTATGGCGTCCATTTATTCTTCACTCATTGAGTCGTAAGTGTCGTCGTCGTTGAGGATCATGGTCCGCTTGTTGGTGCACTCGTCAGACATGTGGATGCTGATACGTCTCCAACATATCTATAATTTTTGATTGCTCCATGCTATATTATCTATTGTTTTGAATGTTTATGGGCTTTATTATACACTTTTATATCATTTTTGGGACTAACCTATTAACCCAGAGCCTAGTGCCAGTTTCTGTTTTTACCCTGTTTTAGGGTTTCGAAGAAAAGGAAAATCAAACGGAGTCCAATTGACCTGAAACTTCACGGAACTCATTTTTGGAAGGAAAGAAGTCTAGAAGACTTGGAGTGCACGTCGGGGGATCTGCGAGGAGGTCATGAGGCAGGGGGGCGCGCCCTCTACCCTCGTGAGCCCCTCGTGCCCCCCATGACGTACTTCTTCTGCCTATATATCTCCATATACCCTAAAAACATCCGTGAGCACAATAGATTGGGAGTTCCGCCGCCAGAAGCCTCTGTAGCCACCGAAAACCAATCTAGACCCGTTCCGGCACCCTACCAGAGGGGGCAATCCTTCTCCGGTGGTCATCTTCATCATCCCGATGCTCTCCATGACGAGGAGGGAGTAGTTCTCCCTCGGGGCTGAGGGTATGTACCAGTAGCTTTGTGTTTGATCTCTCTCTCTCTCTCTCTCTCTCGTGTTCTTGGGGTGATACGATCTTGATGTATCGCAAGCTTTGTTATTATATTTGGATCCTTTGATGTTTCTTCCCCCTCTACTCTCTTGTAATGGATTGAGTTTCCCCTTTGAAGTTATATTATCGGATTGAGTCTTTAAAGATTTGAGAACACTTGATGTATGTCTTGCCGTGCGTATCTGTGGTGACAATGGGATACCACGTGATTCACTTGATGTATATTTTGGTGATCAACTTGCGGGTTCTGCCCATGAACCTATGCATAGGGGTTGGCACACGTTTTCGTCGTGATTCTCCGGTAGAACTTTGGGGCACTCTTTGAGGTCCTATGTGTTGGTTGAATAGATGAATCTGAGATTGTGTGACGCATATCGTATAATCATACCCATAGATACTTGAGGTGACATTGGAGTATCTAGGTGACATTAGGGTTTTGGTTGATTTGTGTCTTAAGGTGTTATTCTAGTACGAACTCTAGGGCTGTTTGTGACACTTATAGGAATAGCCCAACGGATTGATTGGAAAGAATAACTTTGAGGTGGTTTCGTACCCTACCATAATCTCTTCGTTCGTTCCCCTCTATTAGTGACTTTGGAGTGACTCTTTGTTGCATGTTGAGGGATAGTTATGTGATCCAATTATGTGATCCAATTATGTTAGTATTATTAGTTTCTTGTTTTATCACTAGTTTAGTTTATAAAGGAAAATTAAAAAAATGGAATTAAGTTTGCCTCATACGCTTTATCTTTTTAATATCTTTCGTGAGTATGATGGAAAGGAAAATTGTGCTCAAGTGCTAGAAGAAGAATGCATTAGAATGTTTGGAACTAAATATTTGAATGATGAGCATGTTTGCAATGTTGTTAGTACGAATTCTTTGAATATCCATGACACTAATGATGATTGCACTAGTTATGATGTAAATGTCTCCTATAAACATGTCAATTTTTGTGGAGTGCATTGGGTTTATAAGTACACACCAAATAGAGAAGATAGATATTGCAAGAAGCATAAGTACTTAGAAACTAAATTTTTGCAAGAAGAGCTAGATGATTGTGCTGAAAATTTAAATTTTCTTGGCCATACTTGTGAGCTTTGTAATGAACGTGGTCATTTAATTATCCGATGCAAATTGTTTCATGATCTAATTGTGTCCAAAAATTGTGATGACTTGATTTCCCTTACACATTATAATGAACTTAGTTTGCTTATGGGCTACGAATAAATGGACCGTATAACTAAGGATATTCCAAATTTTGCCCTTGATAAAGTTCTTCATTTTGATCTAGAGAAAATTTATATGTATTGTGCGGTGAATTGTATTGAAAATCCTTATATTGCCAATTACATAAAGAAAAGAAAGCAAATAGAAGATGAAGAGAATACTAATGAAAGGGAAGAGACTTCACAATATCCTCCTATTATTTCTTATGATGAATCAGGTAACGAGGAGGAGCCTCCTATTCAACCAATCTCATTAATAAGGAGCTCCAAAAAGAGGATTGAACCCACACATGATGTGGTGAAGAAGAAGAAAAGAAAAAGGAAGAGAGGTAAAAAGATATCTCTCCCAAATAATGTTGCTCCTATTACTGTTGTGCCTCATGAAGATATAATTGTGGAAGATAATGATACTTCTTATGATCTTGGAAATCTTTTTGGCACTTGCTTGGAAGAATATGATAATTGCTATACTATTGGTGCTATCCATACTATTAATGATGAGAGTGATTATGCTTATAATATGAAAAGGCCCAAGCTTGGGGATGCTACTCTCAATGTAGATGATGTTTTCGAGAATATATTTGCTGCAATTAATGTTTGTCCCAAGCTTGGGGATGCTACGCTTAATGAAGATGATATTTTTAGTCTCCCAAGTTTTGATATGCAAATTTATAATGATAATAACATGCCTCCTACTTATGATAATTATTGTGATGATACATATGCTATAAAAAGTAGTGAGGATTATATTTATAAAACTTGTCATGATTATGGTTACCCCTTTTCTGAACATTACTCTTTTAATGTGGAAACAATTTATAGTATCCAAGTATCTTATGATACTCCCACTATCCCGAATAAGAAGAATTTTGCTTATGTGGAGAGTAATAAAATTTCTATGCATGTAGATCATTAAAAGAATGCTTTAGGTGCTGGTTATATTGTTGAATTCATTCATGATGCTACTGAAAATTATTATGAGGGAGGAACATATGCTTGTAGGAGTTGAAATAATATCAAGTTTCCTCTCTATGTGCTTAAAATTTTGAAGTTATGCTTGTTTTACCTTCCTATGCAAGTTGATTCTTGTTCCCACAAGTTGTTTGCTCACAAAATCCCTATTCATAGGAAGTGGGTTAGACTTAAATGCGCTAGTCATATTCTTCATGATGCTCTCTTTATGTTACAATTCCTATCTTTTATGTGAGCATCATTGAAATCATCATGCCTAGCTAGGGGCGTTAAACGATAGCGCTTGTTGGAAGGCAACCCAATTTTACTTTATTTCCTTGCTTTTTGTTCCTGTTTAGAAATAAATAATTCATATAGCCTCTGTTTAGATGTGGTTTTATGCTTTTAATTAGTGTTTGTGCCAAGTAGAACCTTTGTGAAGACTTGGGAAAGTCTTGTTGATCATGCTGTCAAAAACAGAAACTTTAGCGCTCACGAGAATTGCTGCCATTTTTTATTGGAGAGTGATATTTAGTTAATTCTTTTTCAGATGATTAATAGATAAATTCCTCAGGTCCAAAAATTTATTTGAGAATTTTATGAGTTGTAGAAGTATATGTTTGATCCAGATTACTACAGACTGTTCTGTTTTTGACAGATTCTGTTTTTCATGTGTTGTTTACTTACTTTGATGAATCTATGGCTAGTAAAATAGTTTATAAACCATAGAGAAGTTGGAATACATTAGTTTTAGCACCAATATAAATAAATAATGGGTTCATTACAGTACCTTGAAGTGGTGATTTATTTTCTTATACTAACGGAGCTTACGAAGTTTTCTGTTAAGTTTTGTGTTGTGAAGTTTTCAAGTTTTGGGTAAGGATTCGATGGACTATGGAATAAGGAGTGGCAAGAGCCTAATATTGGGGATGCCAAAGTCACCCAAAGGTAATATTCAAGGACAACCAAGATCCTAAGCTTGGGGATGCCCCAGAAGGCATCCCCTCTTTCGTGTTCGTTCATCAGTAACTTTACTTGGAGCTATATTTCTATTCACCACATGATATGTGTTTTGCTTGGAGCGTCAATTTATTTTTTTAGGATTTGCTTTCTGTTATTTATAACAATGTTTTGCATCTTTTATTTCAATAAAAGTGGCATTGATAGTCTTTACTATGCCTATTTTAGAAGTCCACATGTTGCTGTTTGAAAACAGAAAGTTTACCGCTGTTGCAATAATTCCCTAGAAAATTAAGAATGTGATAAAATGTTGAAACCTTTTGCATATTAAGGTCTGATAAATTTACTACAGTGGGAATTTTCTTTCATAATTTTTGGAGCTAGGGAAGTATGGATGTTGCAGCATTCTTTACAGACTATCCTGTTTAGGCAGATTGCTGTTATGTTTGCATTGTTTGCATATGTTTGCTTCTTTAATGATTCCATTTGAGGATAGGAATATTAAATATGAAGAGGCATTTAGTATGAAATTTTGAATAATAATTTTAGTGATTTGCTACAGTAGAGTATGATAAGGTTTTTGCACTGGTTTATACTAACTTATCTCACGAGTCCTTGTTGAGTTTTGTGTGGATGAAGCTTTTGAGATTTAGGGAGACCATGATATGAGAGGAATTAAGGAGACACAAAAGCTCAAGATTAGGTATGCCCAAGTCATCCCAAGATAATATTTCAATAAGTCTCAAGCATCTAAGCTTGGGGATGCCCAGGTTGGCATCCCACCTTTCATCTTCAACAACTATCGGTAAGTTTCGGTTGATCCTAAGTTTTTGCTTCTTCACATGATGTTTGCTATTCTTAGATGTCATTTTCTTTTGCTTTGCTTGCTGTTTGAATAAAGTAAAAATATCTGAAATTATTAAATGTTAGAGAGTCTTCACATAGTTGCATAATTATTCAACTACTCATTGATCTTCACTTATATCTTTCGAAGTAGTTTGTCGATGCTCTAGTGCTTCACTTATATCTTTTAGAGCATGGTGGTAGTTTTATTTTGAAGAAATAGATGAACTCTCATGCTTCACTTAGATTATTTTGAGAGTCTTAAATAGCATGGTAATTTGCTTAAAATCCTAATATGCTAGGTATTTAAGATTACTAAAAACTTTCATATAGAGTATTGAATACTAAGAGAAGTTTGATGCTTGATGATTGTTTTGAGATATGGAGGTAATAATATCAAAGTCGTGCTAGTTGAGTAGTTGTGAACTTGAGGAATACTTGTGTTGAAGTTTGCAAGTCCCGTAGCATGCACGTATGGTAAACGTTGTGTAACAAATTTGAAACATGAGGTGTTATTTGATTGTCCTCTTTATGAGTGGCGGTCGGGGACGAGCGATGATATTTTCCTACCAATCTATCCCCCTAGGAGCATGCGCGTAGTGCCGAGGTTTTTGATGACTTGTAGATTTTTGCAATAAGTATGTGAGTTCTTTATGACTAATGTTGAGTCCATGTATTATACGCACTCTCACCCTTCCATCCTTGCTAGCCTCTTCGGTACCGTGCATTGCCCTTTCTCACATTGAGAGTTGGTGCAAACTTCGCCGGTGCATCCAAACCCCGTGATATGATACGCTCTGTCACACATAAACTTCCTTATATCTTCCTCAAAACAGCCACCATACCTACCTATTATGGCATTTCCATATCCATTATGAGATATATTGCCATGCAACTTTCCATCATTCCATTCATCATGACACATTCATCATTGTCATATTGCTTAGCATGATCATGTAGTTGACATCGTATTTGTGGCAAAGCCACCATTCATAATACTTCCATACATATCACTCTTGGTTCATTGCATATCCCGGTACACCGCTGCAGGCATTCATATAGAGTCATAGTTTGTTCTTGTATCGAGTTGTAATCATTGAGTTGTAAATAAATAGAAGTGTGATGATCATCATTATTAGAGCATTGTCCCAAGTGAGGAATAAAAAAAGAAAGGCCATAAAAAAAGAGAAGGCCCCAAAAAAAGAAAGGCCATAAAAAAAGAAAAGGCCCAAAAAAATGAGAGAAAAAGAGAGAAGGGAAATGTTATTATCCTTTTACCACACTTGTGCTTCAAAGTAGCACCATGATCTTCATAGTAGAGAGTCTCTCATGTTATCACTTTCATATACAAGTGGGAATTTTCATTATAGAACTTGGCTTGTATATTCCAACAATGGGCCTCCTCAAGTGCCCTAGGTCTTCGTGAGCAAGCAAGTTGGATGCACACCCAGTAGTTTCTTTTGTTGAGCTTTCATACATTTATAGCTCTAGTGCATCCGTTGCATGGCAATCCCTACTCCTTGCATTAACATCAATCGATGGGCATCTCCATAGATCATTGATTAGCCTCGTTGATGTAAGACTTTCCTCCTTTTTTGTCTTCTCCACATAACCCCCCTCATTATATTCTATTCCACCCATAGTGCTATATCCATGGCTCACGCTCATGTATTGCGTGAAAGTTTATAGGTTTGAGATTACTAAAGTATGAAACAATTGCTTGGCTTGTCATCGGGGTTGTGCATGATGAGACCATTCTTGTGTGACGAAAATGGAGCATGACTAAACTATATGATTCTGTAGGGATGAACTTTCTTTGGCCATGTTATTTTGAGAAGACATAATTTCTTAGTTAGTATGCTTGAAGTATTATCATTTTTATGTCAATATGAACTTTTGTCTTGAATCTTTTGGATCCGAATATTCATACCACAATTAAGAAGAATTACATTGAAATTATGCCAACTAGCATTCCACTTCAAAAATTCTTTCTTTTATCATTTACCTACTCGAGGACGAGCAGGAATTAAGCTTGGGGATGATGATACGTCTCCAACGTATCTATAATTTTTGATTGCTCCATGCTATATTATCTACTGTTTTGAATGTTTATGGGATTTATTATACACATTTATATCATTTTTGGGACTAACCTATTAACCCAGAGCCCAGTGCCAGTTTCTGTTTTTACCCTGTTTTAGGGTTTCGAAGAAAAGGAAAATCAAACGGAGTCCAATTGACCTGAAACTTCACGGAACTCATTTTTGGAAGGAAAGAAGCCCAGAAGACTTGGAGTGCACGTCGGGAGATCTGCGAGGAGGTCAAGAGGCAGGGGGGCGCGCCCACCCCCTGGGCGCGCCCTCTACCCTCGTGAGCCCCTCGTGGCCCCCATGACGTACTTCTTCCGCCTATATATCTCCATATACCCTAAAAACATCCGTGAGCACAATAGATCGGGAGTTCCGCCGCCAGAAGCCTCTGTAGCCACCGAAAACCAATCTAGACCCGTTCCGGCACCCTGCCGGAGGGGGCAATCCTTCTCCGGTGGCCATCTTCATCATCCCGGTGCTCTCCATGACGAAGAGGGAGTAGTTCTCCCTCGGGGCTGAGGGTATGTACCAGTAGCTATGTGTTTGATCTCTCTCTCTCTCTCTCTCCCGTGTTCTTGAGGTGATATGATGTATCGCAAGCTTTGCTATTATATTTGGATCCTATGATGTTTCTTCCCCCTCTACTCTCTTGTAATGGATTGAGTTTCCCCTTTGAAGTTATATTATCGGATTGAGTCTTTAAAGATTTGAGAACACTTGATGTATGTCTTGTCATGCGTATCTGTGGTGACAATGGGATACCACGTGATTCACTTGATGTATGTTTTGGTGATCAACTTGCGAGTTCCGCCCATGAACCTATGCATAGGGGTTGGCACACGTTTTCGTCGTGATTCTCCGATAGAACTTTTGGGCACTCTTTGAGGTCCTATGTGTTGGTTGAATAGATGAATCTGAGATTGTGTGACGCATATCGTATAATCATACCCACGGATACTTGAAGTGACATTGGAGTATCTAGGTGACATTAGGGTTTTGGTTGATTTGTGTCTTAAGGTGTTATTCTAGTAAGAACTCTAGGGTTGTTTGTGACACTTATAGGAATAGCCCAACAGATTGATTGGAAAGAATAACTTTGAGGTGGTTTCATACCATACCATAATCTCTTCGTTCGTTCTCCTCTATTAGTGACTTTGGAGTGACTCTTTGTTGCATGTTGAGGGATAGTTATGTGATCCAATTATGTTAGTATTGTTGAGGGAACTTACACTAGCGAAAGTATGAACCCTAGGCCTTATTTCCACGCATTGCAATACCGTTTATGCTCACTTTTATCATTCGTTACCTTGCTGTTTTTATAATTTCAGATTACAAATACCTTTATCTATCATCCATATTGCACTTGTATCACCATCTCTTCGCCGAACTAGTGCACCTATACAATTTACCATTGTATTGTGTGTGTTGGGGACACAAGAGACTCTTTGTTATTTGGTTGCAGGGTTGCTTGAGAGAGACCATCTTCATCCTACGCCTCCTACGGATTGATAAACCTCAAGTCATCCACTTGAGGGAAATTTGCTATTGTCCTACAAACCTCTGCACTTGGAGGCCCAACAACGTCTACAAGAAGAAGGTTGTGTAGTAGACATCAACGACACTAGATGGGTTCTCACACACTCCTCTTATCTCACTTTTGGTGGCAAATAGGACTAAGTTCTTCTTTCCGCTCATCGTGGAGGTGTTTGATTTGGGCTTGTGGCACTCACTCTCATTTTTGTGGCTCGCCATCTCACTATGATCTCCACGATGGGTGGCTTGCTTGTCGGCGATCACTTGACTTGGCAACATTGGATGGAGGACGTACTCCTTGCCCTTCATCTTGAAGATGTAGTGGTTTGTTCGGCCATTGTGGATGACTCCTCTATCGAATTGCCATGGGAGTCCAAGGAGAAGATGGCAAATGGTCATTGGAACAACGTCGCACTCCAAGGTGTCTTCATAGGCTCCAATTTTGAAGGAGACTTGTACTCGGTGCTCGACTTGGATGGTTCCGGAGTCGCTAAGCCATTGCACTTTGTATGGATGTGGATGCTTCGTCTTGGGCAATTGGAGCTTGGAGTAAAGTTCTTCACTTGCTAGATTATGACAACTCCCTCCATCGATGATTACCTTGACGGATCGTCGATTGATGCCGGCCTTGGTGTGGAATATGTGGCATCTTTAGTCTTCTTGTTGGTGATGCTGGAGAGTCACGACTTTGGAGACAACAAGTGCGGGACTTGAATCTTCATCGCAAAAGACTTGTTCCTCTTCATCATTCACTTGCCGGTGCATGGCGACTTGCTCTATGGCGTCCATTTCTTCTTCACTCATTGGGTCGTAAGTGTCTTCGTCGTTGAGGATCATGGTCCGCTTGTTGGTGCACTCGTAGGACTTGTGGCCTCGGCCTCCGCAAGTGAAACACTTGAAGGAACTCATCTTGACGGTCTCATTGGTTGGGGTTGATGATGATGAAGCTCTTGGCTTGAAGTTGCTCGTAGTAGGAGGATGACTTGGAGTGGATGAAGCTTCCTTGGAACTCGACTTGTCGATGGTGCTAGTAGAAGGCTTGGTAGTCGGTTTTGGAGTCGTTGAAGCTTGGTTGTTTGAGAAGCCGTATGACTTGGATGAGAACTTGGCATACTTGAAATCATCTTGCACTTGGCGTTCCGCTTTGGTAGCTTGGTGCACTAGCTCGATGAGGTTCGAGTATGGTTGGAAGTCGGTGATCTTCTTGATAGGATGGTTGAGTCCATTCAAGAAACGTGCCATTGTTTGCTCTTCATCTTCCGTGACATTGGCTCGTATCATGGCAATCTCCATCTCCTTGTACTACTCTTCAACACTCTTGGTTCCTTGCTTGAGTAGTTGGAGTTTCTTGAAGAGGTCGCAGTTGTAGTAGGAAGGCACGAAACATGCTCTCATGACATCCTTCATTTGTGCCCAAGTGGTGATGGGTGGTTCACCTCTTGTCTCACGGCGCTCGATAACTTGTTCCCACCAAATGAGGAAATAGTCTTCGAACTGAAGGGACGCCATCGCGATCTTCTTCTCTTCTTCATAATTGTGCAAATGGAAGATCTTATAAACTTTCAATGCCCGGGAAAGGTACTCTTTGGGGTCATTGGTTCCGTTGAACTTCGGCATGGTGAACTTGAGTTTTCCATAGCATTGCTTTTCATTGTGTTGGGGTCGGGGATGATGACGCCCGTGTTGCAGATGATTGTCAAACTCGTGTCGCTCTTGGTGAGGAGGGTTGTCAACTTCATGTTGATCTTGTCATGGAGGATTTCCATTGTCGTCTTGCTCTTGATGAACTTGATGTTCTTGGCGAGCTTGTGGAGGAGCTTGTCGAGTTCGAGGATGAGCTTGAGGAACTTGACGATGCACGCGAGCTTGAAATCTCCGTTCTTGAATTTCTTCGCAAAATGCTTCTTCTTGTTCTCGAGCTTGTCGGCCTCGGTTAGCTACGGCTCTACTTGAATCTTGGAGGGCTTGTTGCACTACAAGTACTTGAGTTTCACGGAGTTGTTCTTCTTGGCATTGTGCATCGACGTCTTGTGCAGCTTGGTGTAGACGCGCTCGCTCTTCCTCTTCATGTTGGTGTTGTCATGGCCGTTCTGGTGCAAGCGCAAAGCCTCTTGAGTTTGACGTCGTCGGCGCTCTTGAGAGTCGGTGTCGCGTAGGGGATTGAGGCTTGCTTGACGATCGTTGCGCGCGGCTCGGCGAAGAGTGTCCGATGTTGGTGTACTTGAGCCAGAGAGTGTGAAGTCGGAGTGTCGGCTTGAGCGAGTTCTTCTTGATGAAGACGAAGTGTAAGAAGAGCGGTTGAGCAACAAAGCGCGAATTTTGTCCATCCTTGCGTAATCCTCTTGCTTGTGATCGTCGAGCTTGTGGTCGAAGTAGTCCCTTGTACGTTGCTCGGAAAGTTGCAAGTCGGCGGCAAGGTTGTCGATGCGTTCACTCATAGCTTGTTGCTCTTGATGCAAATCACGTTGTGCACCAAAGAGGTGACTCTTGGATACGAAGGAGTTCATGTTGTCGTCTTGCTCCATGAATAGTGGGTTGGTAGAAGTACTTGGCCTATCCATCATTCCAATACAAATGTGAGTGGTAGAAAGAGAAGAACGAATACCAAATGTACCTTGACCAAAGTTGAAAGTGGATCGATGATCACTCCAATGTAGGACAAGGAAATAGCACAATTGGTACTAGCTCTTGTCGGTTTCTCACACCTACACAAGTAAAAGCTTTTGGTGGAGCTTGGTTAGGATGGTGGCACAAAATTTGATGCAATTGTAAGTGAGCTTCAATAATGTTGGAAAAGATTCGCAAGATGCAATGTAATAAGTAGACCAAGCATATAAGGTACACGAAAACACACACGCAAAAAGATAAGTGGGGTTGGGCAACCAAGGATGAGCCAAAATGTGGAATCCACAAAAATGCTCTTGTTGCACAACACTAGAGAGACGCTAGCACGATTGGACAATAGGCGGATACAAGAACTTGTGCACAACCTACTTAGCAAAAATGCAACGGCTTCTATCCCAAGCATGCTTTATGCAAGGTGTTGCTATGATATGATCCAAGATGATCTAATATGAAAATCTTAATGTTGTATGATGCTATGGTTCTTGCGTAAAAGCTCTTTGCTTATCTTTCCTCTTTGCTTAAAAGCTTGTTTGGCTCTTTGATGTTGGAGCTCTTTTCTCATGCAATGCTTGACAAACCAAGATAGCAATTGTGTATGCGATGACAACTTTGTGACACAAGAGAAGATACCAATATATGCAACAATTATGTATTTATGCTATGGGAAGTATGATCACTAATGTGCACAAGTATCTTTGCCGACAATACTCAATGGCTAGTCTCGATGGGTAAGCAACACAAAGGAGTAAGGCTATGATGGGTATCAATGTAATAGCCAGAGTGATATGTACAATACCAAAATAAGGTTATCGGTCTTGCTTCTGGTATGGTGTCAAAATGGTGGCACGAATACCAAGCTGTAGTCGAGGTGGTCATTGTTGATGACGCGTCCGTGGAGAAGATGAGCGGCGGTGATGTCGATGTCGAACCGTACCTAGATAGCCGAAACACAAAAGGATATGGTGCCGCAACTCAAATTCTCAAAACTCGAAGTAGCAAATGTGTCGGAGTGTGAAACGGGTTAGCAAATGGTGGTGGTATGCGGAAGTGATGATGGTGTATAGTGGTAGGAGTGCGTATTCGGAAATGTGGGTCGGTGGTGGTGACTAATTGAAAAAAAATCAGTTTTGTCAGGGTCGGTCAGACGTCCGGGATGTGCCGGTCGTCCGGTCGTCGTCGGACGTCTGGGCTGGGTCGGACGTCCGGTGCCTGGGCGATTTTCGGGCTCGGGATGAACAACTAGGGTTCGAGCTGGAGATGGCGAAAATTGTCAAATCTGGAGGATTTTGTGGATGGAAAGAGTGGGGAAAGGGGGGGGGGGAAAGCTAGATCCACTCAAAACAAAGAAAATCCACGGATCCAAACCACCAAAATCTCAACACACTAACAAATCACAAAAAAAATTGGGGCTATTTTTGGTGGGGAATTTTTAAATTAGGACGAAAAACAGCAAAACAAGGCTAGCAAAACAACGGAGAGGCTCCGAAATCGTGATCAACGTGGCTCATGATACCAAGATGATGTAGGGTAGGAACCCTTGGGGCCGATCTTTCATGATAGGAGCGGATGGAAACGAGGGAAACACAAGAGAAACACTAAACCAACAAGAACAAGTTACACATGCGCTAGATCCTCGAATACATAGGGTTCACATGGTACACAATCAACCAAGGACGATACAAGGGTAACGGTCTTCCCGTGAGGAGGTCTTGATGTTCTTCCCTAAAGAGGGGTCTTGAATCCAATGGGATCTTCTCCGAAGAGGCCGCGGTCTCTCACGAGGAGTAGATCCGATGTGTATGAGCGTAGCTCTATCTCTCAAAATGAGCTAAACCAACGCTAACCCTAGCTAGAAGGAATAGGTGGAGTATTTATAGTCTTAGTGCAAAAGAGGGGGGCGAAGGGGTACATGGGCTGCGGCCCAATATGAATCAGCACACAGGCCTCGGTGGTCCGGGGGTCACCGGTCGTTCGGAGGCTCGCGAGGGTCCGAACGTCCGTAATTTCTGCTTGGGTGTGCTTCGGTCGGACGTCCGGTCGGGGTCGGGCGTCCAGGCGTCATCGGTCGTCCGAGGGGCTCCAGAAATCCGTAGATTTGGCTCGGGTGCGGGGGCGTCGGTCGTCCGGAGAGGGCAGGACGTCCGGAGCCTGGAGGTCATCGGACGTCCGGTCCAGGCCGGTCGTCCGGAGCCTGTAGCTTCCTCTTCATCACTTCTTCTTCTCCACCTTCACGTCCATCTTCTTCTTCATCTTCTCCTTGCTCCTTAGCTTCTCCATGGTACCTGAGGATGCACAAAGTATCCGTATGAGGTAGTAGCCATGTCTCATGTGTATCAAAGTGGAAATGCGAGAGGAGAGATGTCACCTCGGTTTCAAGAGCTCTTGCACGTGCTCGTGTCATGGGTCCAAGAGGTGTCGTAGGAGATGTAGTTGGGTCCATGGGGATGGTTTTGGGTTTCTACGCATCAGGTTCCGTCGTCGTTGAGGATCATGGTGCGTTTGTTGGTACACTCAAAGGACTTGTGGCCTCGGCCGCCGCATGTGAAGCATTTTAAGGAATTTGTCTTGATGGTCTTATCGGTTGGAGTAGATGATGATGAAGCACTCGACTTGAAGTTGCTTGTAGGAGGATGACTTGAGGTTGTCGAAGTTTTCTTGTAACTCGACTTGTCACCGTGGCTTGTAGTAGGCTTGGTTGAGGTAGAAGGTGTTGGAGTCGTTGAAGCTTGGTTGTTGGAGAAACCGTAGCCCTTGGATGAGAACTTGGCATATTTGAAGTCATCTTGCACTCGACGTTCCGCCTTGGTAGCTTGATGCACTAGCTCAATGATGTTGGAGTAAGGTTGGAAGTCGGCTATCTTCTTGATAGGATGATTGAGTCCATTCAAGAAACGTGCCATAGTTTGCTCATCATCTTCTGTGACATTGGCTCGAATCATGGCTATCTCCATTTCCTTATAGTACTCTTCAACGCTCTTTGCTCCTTGCTTGAGGAGTTGTAGCTTCTTTAAGAGATCGCGGTTCTAGTAGGTTGGCACAAAACGTGCTCTCATGACATCCTTCATTTGCGATCAAGTTGTGATGGGTGGTTCACCTCTTGCCTCAAGGCGCTCAATGACTTGCTCCCACCAAATGAGGACATAGTCTTGGAATTCAAGGGATGCCATAGCGATCTTCTTCTCTTCCTCATAGTTTTTCAAGCGAAATATCTTGTAGACTTTAAATGCACATGATAGGTACTCTTTGGGATCATTGCTTCCGGTCAACTTGGGCATGGTGAACTTGAGCTTTGCCGTAGAGTTGCTCTTCATTGTGTTGGGGTCGGGGATGATGACGCCCTTGTCGTGGAGGATTATCAACCTCATGTTGCTCTTGGCGTGGATGGTTGCCAACCTCATTTTTCTCTTGGCAAACTTGGGGTTCTTGTCGAGGAGCTTGGGGAACTTTACGATGCACATGTGCTTGATAGTTCCTCTCTTGAACTTCTTCGTGAAGTGCTTCTTCTTGCTCACGCCTATGGCGGTTGCGTGCGACAACGGCGCAACTTGTGTCATGGAGGGCACGTTGCGCCTCAAGTGCTTGAGCTTCTCACTGTAGTTGTTCTTGATGTTGCGCCTCGGCATCTTGCTCCTCTTGATGTTGGCACGCTCGCTCTTCCTCTTATTGACGTAGACGTTGTTGTTCTTGTGCTTGCGCAAGGGTAGCTTGGTTTTGGTGATGCCGATGTGCTTCCTCGTCAAATTTCTCTTGTGTAGGATTGCTGTGTAGAGGATTGCGGTTTGCTTGATGGTCTTGGCGCGCGGCTCATCGATGAGTGTTCGATGTCGGAATACTTAAGGTGTAGGTGGTGTCGTCGGAGTGTCGACTCAAGCAGCTCCGTCTTAAGTAGGACAACATGGTAGAAGAATGGTTGACCAACAAGGCCCGAATCTCGTCCATTCTTGAATTGCTCTCTTGCTTTTGTTCATCGAGCTTATTGTTGAAGTAGTCTCTTGTACGTTGCTCGAAGAGTTGCAAGTCGGTGGCGAGATGGTCAATGTGGTCGCTCATTGCTTGTTGTTCTTGATGCAAAGCTCGTTGTGCACCAAAAAGGTGGCTCTTGCTAACGTAGGAAGTCATGTCATCATCTTGCTCGATGAAGAGTGGGTTGGTAGAAGAACTTGTCCTATCCATCATTTTAAGCAAATATGTGAGTGGGAGAAACAGAAGAACTTATACCAAATGTTGCTTGACCGAAGTTGAACATGGATCAATGATCACTCGATGGTGTATCAAGGAAATAGCACAATTGGTACCAATTCTTGTCGGTTCTCACACCTACACAAATATAGCTATTTGGTGGAGCTTGGTGGGGATGGTGGCACAAAATTCAATGCAATTGTTAGTAAGACTCAATAATGTTGAAAAGGATTCGCAAATTCGCAAATGCAACAAGTAGACCAATAGCAAGATATGTTACACGGAAACACACACGCAAATAGATAAGTGGGGTCGTGCCACCAAAAATGAGCTCATAATGTGGATTCCACGAAAAATGCTCCTATTGCACAACACTAGAGAGATGCTAGCACGATTGCACAATAGGCGGATACGAAACTTGTGCACAACCTACTAAGCAAAAATGAATGACTTCTATCCCAAGTATGCTATATGTATGTTGTTCCAATGATATGATCCAAGATGATCGAGTATGGCAATCTTAATGTAGTATGATGCTATGGTTCTTGCTTAAAAGCTCTTTGCTTATCTTTCACTTTTTGCTTAAAAGCTTGTTTGGCTCTCTCTCTTTTGAGCTCTTTCTTTGGCCACTTGTGCAAAACTTCGTGAACCAAGCTAGCAATTGTGTATATGCTATGACAACCTTGTGACACAAGAGATGATAATAAGATATGTACCAAGATGATATGGTATGTATGCAATGGGAGCTATGATCACTAATGTGCACAAGTAATGTTGCCGGCAATACTCAAATGGCTAGTCTCAATTGGTAAGTGACGCAAAAAGGGCTATGGGGTTATGAATGCAATGGCAAGGAGTACACGAAGTGTCGTAGAGGTTACCATCCTTGCTTACGGTTGAGGGTGTCAAAATGGTTGAGCGATTGTTGTCCATGACGAGTCCGTGTCGAAGATGAGCGGCAGTGATGTCGATGTCGAACCATTTCTAGTTAGCCTAAACACCCCAGGAAATGATGAACCACAACTCAAATTCTCAAAACCAAATATGTCAAAATTGTCGGGGTTGGTTGCGGTCAAGTGGTGGTAGGGTTTGGTGTATTGAAGTGGGTATGCGGAGGCAGAGGCGGCGGTGGACAAAACTATAGAAAATGCAGTTTCAGCAGAGATAGCCGGATGATCTGGACCAGGAGCTGGATGATCCGGGCGTGTCCGGATGATCCGAGTCAAAGGCTGGATGATCCGGGCAGGTCAGCTATGCACGGGGATGGCTCGGGATGAACTCAAAAACATGGATAAATTCGAGGATTTTGGATGGATTTTGAGGTGCAGATGGTGGGGAAAGGTTAGATCCACTTGCAACACAACAAATTCACGGATCAAAACCAACAAAACTTCATCATACCAAAAAATAAAAAAAATTGGGGCTATTTTTGGTGGGGAATTTTTGAAATTAGGACAAAATCAACAAAACTAGGCCAGAAAACAAAGGGGTAGGGGCTCCAAATTCGTGATCAACCTTGCTCTAATACCAAGATGATGTAGGGTGGAACCCTAGATGGCTGATCTTTAACGATTTGGAGGTGATCCCGTGAAGAACACGAAGAACACGAGAGGAAAACACGAGGGGAAACACGAGAGAATCACTCAAACCAACAAGATTCAATTACACATGCGTTAGATCCTCGAAACACAACGAGATACATGATCCACAGTCAACTAAGGACGATACATAAGGTAACTAGTTCATCTTCGTGAGGAGGTCTTGAGGGGTCATCCCGTGAGGGGTCTTGAATCCACTTGGGGAATCCTCTCCGAAGAGGCCGTGGACTCCGATGGAGAAGTAACCAAGTGGATGAGCAAAGCTCTATCTCTAATATGAGCTAATCCTTTGATAATCCTAGAAAAGTGGAGGAGGAGTCATTTCTATAGGCAAAGGGGAGAACAAGTACATGGGCTTCGGCCCAAAACACACATGCAGGTGGTGGTCCGGATGATCCGGATGGTGTCCTAGATGATCTGGGTGTCAGGGGTCCAGACGATTCGGGCGGTCATCCGGATTGTCCGGATGTGTCACAGCTGACAAGGGGGTCCGGTTGACCGGGAGCTAGTCCAGACGTTTGGGTGGTTCCGGATGATCTGGGCGTTGGTCCAGACCGTCTGGCTTCGTGGGGAGGTTTGTTGGTCTCAGGTGCCACTTATCCGAATTGTCCAGGCAGGGGTCCGGATCATCTGGGCCGGGGCCGGATTGTCCGGATGGAGGTCCGGGTCATCCAGGCAAGTGCATACTTGGCCATCTTCTCCTTCGTCTTCGCGTATGTCTTCCTTCTTCGATCCTCCTTGCTCCTGAGATTCTCCATCGCTAACTCCTTGGTACCTGAGTATGCATAATGTCTCCGTTTGAGGTAGTAGCCATGTCTCATGTGTATCGAAGTGGAATTGTGAGAGGAGAGATCTCACCTCGGTTTCGAGAGCTCTTGCACGTGCTCGTGTCATGGGTCCACTAGGCAATTGGTGAGACAATGATAGTTCCATGGGGATGACCTTGGGTGCTCCACATCAACAATTTTCCGTGAAGTCCGGCAATACTCAGATAGCTAGTCTCAATAGGTATGAAGATATTCCAAAGATGGTGGGGCTATCAAGATGTAATGGCAAGGAAGGAAAATTTTATGACGGAATGGATACCTTCATCACACTTAAAATTTCACGAAGTCGGGGGTAACCGGCCTTGCTTCCGGTTGAAGATGGTCTCAAAGGATGGATGGTCGTCGTCGGTGTGGAACCTCGTGGTAGATGTAGTCGATGGCGCGATACAAGTCACCGGTGGTGGATGAATATGTAACCATCCTTAAGTAGCCAAAACACCTTAGGAGACTCAAATCACAACTCAACCAACCACAAATGCAATAAGAACCAAAATGGGTTAGTTTGCGGAAGTTGTATAACATGGTGTGGAAGTTATGGCATCGCGCCTATGAAAAAGATGCAAAAATGGACTAAATTTGATGGAGTCAAATGGTGGGAAAACCAAGATGAGAAGCTCGGGCACGTTGCTAGCTTTTCAACAAACCAAAGAACACCCAAATCAGAGTTCGGGAGTGGAGAGTAACAAATTTCTATGCTTATGCATCATGAAAAGAATGATTTATGTGATAGCTATATTGTTGAACTCATTCATGATGCTGCTGAAAATTATTATGAGAGAGGAACATTTGCTTGTAGGTATTGCAATAAAACCGAGTTTCGTCTCTATGTGTTGAAAAAATTGAAGTTATGCTTGTTTTGCCTTACTATGCTAGTTGATTCTTGCTCCCATAGATTGTTTGCTGACAAAATCCCTGTCCATAGGAAGTGGGTTAGGCTTAAATGTGTTTGCCATGTGTTTCATGATGATCCCAGTGTGTTTCAATTCTTTACTTTTATGTGAGCATCATTAAAATCATCACGCCTAGCTAAAAGGCATAAAAGAAAAGCGCTTGTTGGGAGGCAACCCAACATTTACCCATACTATTTTTCTGTGTTAACATAATTAAGCTACTGTAGTAATCATGTTTTATAGCTTTCGTTCCAATAAAGTTCCAAGTAAGATCTTTGGGTTGGTCTATGGTGATAGTTGATTAGATCTTGCTGAAAAACAGAAACTTTTGTGCCCAGTAAAATATTTTTTATTTTTTACAAAAGCGTGATAAAATACTGATTATTTTTTCACAAGATTTATATACAAATTTCCCAGGTGGTCCTAAAATTTGAGAATTTTTGGAGTAGCAGAAGTATGGTTGTTGTCCAGATCATTACAGACTGTTCTGTTTTTGACAGATTCTGTTTTCAACGCATAGTTTGTTTGTTTCCTAGTTTCTATGGATTATATTGATCAATATAAATTGTAGTAATGATATTCTACAGTAGTAATTGTGTGAGAACAATTATGTATCTTGTCTTTGACAGTACTGAAGTGAATGATTTGTCTTTATCATACTAACCTATCTCACGAAGTTTCGTTAAGTTTTGTGTGATTGAAGTTTTCAAGTTTTGGGTGAGATGTCGATATGAGGAGAATAAGTAGTGACAAGACCCTAAGCTTGGGGATGCCCAAGGCACCCCCAAGGTAATATTCAAGGAAGATCCAAGCAACTAAGCTTGGGGATGCCCCGGAAGGCATCCCCTCTTTCGTCTCCAACATTATCGGTAATCTCACTTGGAGCTATATTTTCATTCGTCACATGCTATAAGTTTTGCTTGGTGCATCATTTTATTTTACTAGGATTTGCTTGATGTTATTTAGAATAATGGTTTGTATCTTTTATTTCAATAAAAGTGGCAATGATAGCCTTTACTATGCTTATTTTGCAAGTCTACATGTTGCTGTTTAAAAACAGGAAGTTTATCGCTGTTGCAAAAAATATCTAGAAAAGTTAGAATGTGCTAAAACTTTGAAACTTTTTGCACAATAAGATCTGATGAATTTTCTACAATGTGTTAAATTTTCAGAATTTTTTGAGTTAAATAAGTATGGATACTTCTTCATCCATTACAGATTGTCCTGTTTTGGCAGATTGCTGTTATGTTTACATATGTTTGCGTGTTTAATGATTCTATTGAGGATAGGAGTATTAGATATGCAGAGGTATTTAGTATGCAATGTTGAATAATAATTTTAGTGATTTTCTACAGTAGAGAATGATAAGGTTTTGCATTGATTTATACTAACTTATCTCACAAGTTCTTGTTTAGTTTTGTGTGGATGAAGTATTTAAGATTTAGGGAAACCATGATATAAAAGGAATTAAGGAGATGCAAAATCTCAAGCTTGGGGATGCCCAAGGCATCCCAATATAATATGCCAACAAGTCTCAAGCATCTAAGCTTGGGTATGCCCCGGTAGGCATCCCACCTTCCTTCATCAACAATTATCGGTTAGCCTCGGTTTCACATGATGTGTGATATTCTTAGAATCTCATTTTATTTTGTTTTTTGCTTGCTGTTTTAATAAAATACTTAGATCTGAAAGGTTTTAAATAAGAGAGAGTCCACAATTAGCTACCTATTTACTTAACTACTCGCTTGATCTTCACTTATATCTTTTTGGAGTAGCTTGTCATTTACTCTTGTGCTTCACTTATATCCTATGAGTAAATTGTTGAATGAATTGAATACCATGAAGTTGAAACTATATGTTCATATCATGCCTAGTGGTAGCTTCACATTGGGTTCATAAAGTGAAATCTTTTGAAGCTTGACAATCACAATATTGGTCATACAAGCAATTCATGAATGATTAGTATAAGGAAGAGAACTTTCACATGCAAATATATTATCTTGGACATCTTCTATGATTGTGGATACCCATTAATTATTTTCAAACTTGAGAAAATTAGTTGAACTTGGACAAGGAAGACAACATAATGAGTTATTGTTGTGTATATTTACATAGAAGTTATATTGTCATAGATCCTCCAACATGTGGTGTTTGCCTAGGATATTTTGCTAGCCAAAAATTCTTACCGAGTAGAGATACTACTGGTGCATCCGAAAACCCTTTAACCCAATTTCTTGCCATGAGTGTCCACCATACCTACCTGTGGATTGAATAAGATCCGTCAAGTATGTTGTCCTTGGTGCATAAAGCAATAAAAATTGCTCCTTAATATGTTTGATCTTTTACTGTAAGGGAAAATTGAGCATTGTACAAACATGTGATGGCAAAGTAATAAAAGTGACGGACTACATAATAAAGGTTGCTATCATAACAGGCAATATAATGTAACGTTCCTTTGCATTAAGAGCTTGGGCATCCAAATAAAAAGCGCATGACAACCTATGCTTCCCTCTACGAAGGGCCTATCTTTTACTTTTCAGTATTTACTTTTATGCAAAGATTCAATAGTATGCATTCTCATTTCAACCTCAATTATTCTCTAGTTGGCAAGCTTCATGTGGTGGGGAAAGATCTAGGCACATATGACCAGTCAAATATATTTGATCATGATTTTTTATTGTTGACAATTATCTCCATGTTAAATGAGTTGGGAGGCAAAAATATTAAGTCCCTATCTTTCTCTGTGTTCGATGGATGCCATTTGTTCTAAGAATATGCTTTGAGTAGTAGCAATCATGGAAGACTATATGATGATTGAGTATGTGGAGCTCTTACTTAGACTTCGTTAAATAAGTTGAATTGCAATTGTTTGGTGAGTAAGAATATAGGTTATTGAGTTTCAAGAGAATTCATTGTTTGAACCTTAACATGTGAATTGGTTGCTACTTTAACATGAGAAGTTTTATGAGAAAGAATTGTTGTTATGATGCTAGGAAAAGTGATTGAAATTATCATTGATCAAACTTATGCACTTTGTTAGCATTCACACTTAAAAAATTATTTATTTTATCATTTACCTACTCGAGGACGATTAGGAATTAAGCTTGGGGATGTTGATACGTCTCCAACACATCTATAATTTATGAAGTATTCATGTTGTTATATTATCATTCATAGATGTTTTACAATCATTTTATAGCAACTTTATATCATTTTTGGGACTAACCTATTGACATAGTGCCTAGTGCCAGTTGCTGTTTTTTGCTTGTTTTTTACACCGAAGAAAATCAATATCAAATGGAGTCCAAACGCAGCGAAACCTTTTGGAGATTTTTTTGGACTAGAAGACATCCAGTGGGCAAAATAAGTACTAGAGGGGTGCCCCGAGGGGGCAAAACCCCCTGGGCGCGCCTGGGGGCCCAGGCGCGCCCTGGTGAGTTCTGCCCACCTCGGTGGCCTCTCGTACTGCCTCTTCGCCCTATAAATTCCCAAATAGTCCGCCGCCGCAAGACTCTGTAGCCATGAAAAACCAATCTGGAGTCCATTCTGGGATCCTGCCGGAGGGGGAGATCATCACCGGAGGCCATCTTCATCATCCCTATGGTCTCCATGATGAGGAGGGAGCAGTTCACCCTCGGGGCTAAGGGTTTGTACCTGATAGAGGCAAAGGTGTCCCGTCTTTCGATGAGATGGTGATTATGGTTTCGAAGGAGTAGACTTTCACGATCCGACTACGAACGTGCGAGGACGTCGCGCCTTAGCAATCCCTAAACCAACTCTGAGAGGTTATTGACCGCGTCGGAGCTTGATCAGCCTGACCACGAAGGTCTATTTTCTACAAGCAAACGAAGAACAAGCAAGAAACTAAGATTGCAATCAGGATATTCCGAACATAAGATGAAAGCTTTATTGATTAAGGCGGGGTTCTGTGACATCTTGGTCTTGTCGTTGAACACAAACGAAGTACGCAAAGTTGCACCTATGGCAAACTTTTAATCTAAACAAAACCCAAAGTCTAAACGACGCCCTAAGGGCTGTATATATGGAGGAAGAGGGGGGAATTTCATGGCCCTTGGTGGACGGGTCCGAAACCAACCCTAACTCTTCTTTCCCCACACACAGACTCTAAAAATAGCCTATACTTAAGTATTTCGAAATTACATGGGCCTAACCCAATAATAAGGTGACAGAACACCTAGAATAGCCTTGGGACAAAATTTATGAAGTGGCATCTTGTATATTTCGTCCAAGGCGTCATGTACTCCTTATGCTGGCTTCAAAGTCCTGAAATGATCACTTGTAACTCTGTTCTTATTCCCCTTTTGCATGCCATCATCTCCATGCTTGCACTTGCTCCAGTGTTCATCCCTCTTATCCATGTCAGACCCTTCATTTGTAAGCAAAACAATTGTATCCAATTTAGGAAGCATCATATCCTCATGAACATTAGAATCATTTCCAATAAACGAAAGTACCTGATAATTTAATTGGCGTGCGTGAGCTCTAATAATTGGTCCAGTATATGTAGAAGTAGGGGCCGTGGGTGTAACAATGGTATTGAAATCCTCATCAGTACCAGTAGCTATGTGTTTAATCTCTCTCTTTCTCTCATGTTCTTGAGATGTCATGATCTTTATGTATCGCGGGCTTTCTTAATATAGTCGGATCATATGGTGTTTTCCCCTCTCTATCTTGTGATGAATTGAGTTTTCCCTTTGAGTTTTCATTTTATTGGATTGAATACTTTTATGGATTTGAGAGCACTTGATATATGACTTGGATATGAATACCCATGCTGACAATGGGGTATTATATTGATTCACTTGCGATATGTTTTGGAACTCAACCTGCGGATTCCCGAGGTGATAGTGGGGTAATCTATGCATAGGGGTTGATGCATGTTCTCGTCTTTTGTTTCTCCGGTAGAAATCTTGGGGCACTCTTTGAGGTTCTTTGTGTTGAATTGAGTATTATGAATATGAATTTGCTTTTGTGTTATTTTAGTATAAACTCTTGATAGATCGATCGGAATGAATAACTTTGTGTTATTTTAGTACGAACTCTTGATAGATCGATCGGAAAGAATAACTTGATGTTATTTTAGTACGAACTCTAGGATAGATCAATCAGAAAGAATACCTCCAACCAATTTCTTCTTACGTTCTCCGCTAGATAGGAACTTTGGAGTGATTCTTCATCGCACTTTGAGGGATGGCTATATGATCCAATTAGATTAGCATTGTTGAGAGATTGCACTAGCGAAAGTATGGACCCTAGGCCTCATTTTCAAGCATTGCAATACCATTTGTGCTCTGTTTTATCAATTGCTACCTTGCTGTTTTTCATTGTTCCTATTACAAAAATCAATACCTACAATCATTTACTACACTTTTATCACCATCTCTTCCCTGAACTAGCGCACCTATACAAACTACCATTGTATTTGGTGTGTTGGGGACACAAGAGACTCTTTTTTATTTGATTGCATGGTTGTTCGAGAGAGACCATCTTCATCCTACACCTCCCACGGATTGATAAACCTTAGGTCAACCACTTGAAGGAAAATTGATACTGTCCTACAAAACTCTGCGCTTGGAGGCCCAACCGAGTCTAGAAGAATAAGTTGTGTAGTAGACATCAGTGAGTAGTTAAAACTTTTTGGTCAAACTTTGACAAAAAATATATGACAATGCGTAAAAACCTGGACTAAGGTAGTACTCCCTCCATCTAGGTGTTAAGTCATCTTATGAAAATAAGATATTCCCAAAATGTTTAGGCGTCGTCCATTAACTTCGCATCTCAATCCCCTCCTAGCCTCATTGCTACCAAGTGTTACTTACTCTGCCTTGTTATCTCCCCCGGAAACTCAATGCATGGAGTGCAACTATGTGTTGATTAGTCAAGGAATCAAAGCTAGCTTGCATGGGAGTTAATACGTGGCCTTGCATGGTAGCTAAAACAATATCTCTTAATTGTTGTGATTAATTGTTGCGTTTAGAGAGAGAAATTAGGGATTTGATTGGAGGAAGGACCGGTCAAGTTTCTCCTTCTCCTCCAATATTCTTGCACCTTGGTCCCGCTACACCTTCTAACGTGACTTATACACCTAGACGGAGGGAGTAGTATGGTGGCACACTGACTTAGGACGAATACAAGTACCCAAAATTATTGGAAGAGAGCAAAGTTTACGTACAAAATAATTAAAATTGAATTTCTCGTTTTTTTCTCAAAACGGATGCAGAAGATTTGCCTCATCCATTAAATAAGAGGAGAATAGAGTTTGACAGTTTGCAAGTGACCCTACAAATAAATGACATGGCAATTACTCTCAATACGCGATAGTTTCTTACCATTTTTTTCTTGAAACGGTGGCACATTGGCTTATGCCGAATACAAGTGCTCAAAATATTTAAAATTGGAAGATGGTGCAACCCACCTTTCTGATATTTTGACCATGTGTAGTTCAGTAGTTGCTTCGGAGGGTCGTGTACCACATGTGAACGATAGTAAGTGCGACCGGGAGGCGTGGAGCGTTAATTTCGAGTTGACCCCTTCAAGCGTTAAATTTTCTTCACGTACTCCCTCTATTCCCTTATACAACGCCACTATGAAAAATACATTTTGCATCTATACAAGGCAGCTAACACTAATCGAGGCAAACATTAATGATGTTACCTCACACTAGCAACTTGTTTAATACTTGCATGCATGTAGTCATAATGACACTGTGCTACTTCCTTCTCATTCTTTCCTTGCATGCAATTCATGCATATTAATGATCCCAGTTAATGAAAATAAAAGTTGGCTTGCAAATCAGTCCTTAAATTTTACCTTGGTACCTATAATTTCAGTTTGTGGTCTTGTATAAGGGAATGTAGAGAGTATTAGCTTTGCCCTAGTATTTTTCTTCACTAGTAGTACGTTAAATAAAGAGTTCTATTTCGTGCATAATTTAAAACTATTTTTATGGAGAGAAAAAGAAAATCACTCCAACTATATACGCTGCAACCTTAGTGCCTGTTTTCTAGGGTTTGCTCTCTTCACACTCTCTCTCCACTATATATATACACGCTGGAGTCTTAGCGCTTGTATTTGCTCTCTACACACTCTCTCACACTATCCAAATCTAAACAAGATTGCGTTGGCCTCTCCTCTCTCTCTCTCCCCCCTCATTGCTGGTCAAAGAGCCAGCAGTATCCTGTCCGTGTGGGAAGGCAAGGAGGCTTAATGTTGTCGCCGTCGGCGAGGGAGGGAATCCACTGCTGGCACCGATATTCTCTTTCACCCAGCAGCTGCGCGGGAGGGCCTCCAACCCCTTCTTCCTCGCCAACATACATAGTGTGGGCAGTTCGGCCTCCGGCCGCCCACCGAACCACACCCCGAGAACCTTAAGGTATAATTTCTTAATCGATAGGCATTGCTCTAGCTGCATGTGGAATTTTTTCGCTTCTGCACTTGAATCTAGGTGTTGGATCAAACATGAAAGTAGTGGGGAAAGTTATATAGCATGAATCTAGGGCGTGGTTCCAAGAGGAAAGGAATGGGGAAAGTAGTACAGACTGGCTACCCAACACCTATGTTGGTCGAAAAGGGAAAACAATGGCAAACATGGTACACACATATGTAAGGAACTCATCTTTCTATGCGTGGGGGACAAGGTTGTATAGTTTGAGCAGGAATAGATTTGTTGCCCTCCCATAGGGAAAGGTGTCTAAAGAAATGGAACCAACACAAATGCTCCTTGGTTGTTTGTTTTAATAGACTATGCATCTCCCCTTTATAGATCGATAGATGCACATGGTGCTTGTGCATCCACTATCCCATACAACTCTTTAGCTCTTGTTAATCTAATAATTCCGCTGGAAAATTGAAGCAATGCCATAGTTACAAGAAAATTACATGTTTAACGAATTTTATTGTTAATACAACCTCTTTGTTAATATGAATCAATGCCACTATTTGAGAAATGCTACTATCTTGCTTTATTTCCCATTTAGATAAGTTAGATGCTTCCTTTTGTGGGCTTTTGTGTCATCCACCATTACTGACCAGTAATTGTTTCCTTTGCACCTCTGTGTAAACAGGGTTATCTACTTCACCTCGTTGCTATTGCGAAATTTTGTTGAACTACACAAAACACTTTTGTTTTAAGAGTGTTTTGTGCAGTTCAACAAAAATGTCACACCGACAATGTTGCTTCATTGTTGATCTTAGTGGAACTTTACAAGAGGAGATCTGACTTCCTATCCGTGTTGGCAAATTTGTTTCAGATCTTCTTCTTGTGAGTTGTTTGAATTCTGTGTCATGAGAGGTCAGTACTGGCCTTCTTTCACATGATTGTGCAGTGTGCTTACATATGTTGTGCTACTTATACGATAATGTTGCTTGATTTTAGTGAATTGCACAAATGGAGACCAGACTTCCAATCTGTATGTGCATCATAATATCCCATTGAGGTAAGAAAATTATATTTCACAATTGTTGGCCTCTATTTCGCTACTCTCATCAGAAAATTAATGTCGTTGTTTAGTGCTATACTTGTGCTCCCTATTGACATGACAAATCTTACATTCAAGGCGAAGCTTGTCTGTTATTTAACCAAGTGATGAAGGGGAAGAACAAGCAGAAGAAAAACAAAAATCAACTCCCAGTGCTATAATGAAGTACTACAACTGTGATGACACAAGTAATGATATAGTTTTGCATCCTAATTTATTGCTGTGGCTGGAATGAGCAATTGTTTTGCCACTGATTTGATGCCACTCTTAATGTAATATGTAATTATCTCTACTTGTGCAAACAGGGATCTTCTTTGAAGATAACATATATTTTAGTGAAACTACACAAGAAGATGTTGGAAGCATTAAACTAATCGAGGAGTATATAGTAAGCATGGCAACCATAGTAGATAATAACAAATGGTTCTCGGGTAGTACTTCATCTATATGCTCTACACAATAAGCCTCCTGACAAAGGTTGGTACCAGCCCACGGATTTCATCCATATGATTGAGCTTTGCCATCTCTGTGATGTTTTAAATATTTCATTTCCTTTTTTCGAGCAAACAAGGATGCTAGCATTTAGTTGTTGAGAGAATTCCTTATTTAACATTGTATCTAAATTTTATGCCCTATTTGACATCGACAAATAATTTTTTCCATATCTAGCAACGAGTCTAAATTTTGTGCCTTTTATGACACTTCTGTCCATTTTTAGCCTAAATGACACTTGAAAAGACTCTTTTACCCCTCATATGGTATATTTGTGCGCATGTGTTGTTTGATGATTTTTTATCATCTTTATTAATAATTATTATACTATTATTTGTTTGATTTTCTTATGGAGCCCACATTTAATATCTGACTTTTCTTTTAGGGTGGCGCAAGGCCCCTGCCAGCGCCCCATGCCTCCGCCATTGTATGTGTTGTTGTTGTTGTGTGTGCTCCTACCGATGCGCGTTGGGTTTATTTATAGCACTAGATGGATTCACCAGAGAAAACACGTACATGCAAAACTAGCTTGTAAGCTACTAGCAGGCAAGCATGCAGCTGGATGGATTTCCAGCCGTATGTGGTCAAGCCAGTATGTACCTCACGTACGTACGTGAGCTAGCGCATCCATTCTATCGATCGTTTCTAGGTGGCTCGGACAGGATCGATACGATCACGACAGAACAACTCGACAGATCGATAGACTTGTTTATGGCCAAAGTCCCATATCGAGCCTTGCGTTTACTTTTGTATTTCTTCGACCAGTTGCTCTTGTTGTGGTATATAATACACGGGGTACATGTATATATATTACTAACCTCGACCTAACCCAAACCGACTAGGAATAGATATCCTACGTGGATACCTATACGGACACGAGATTAACTCTTACAATCCCCCCCCCACACACATCACATGAGGGGCAAAAGGGTCTTTTCAAGTGTCATTTAGGCTCAAAATGGATGAAAGTGTCATAAAGGGCATAAAATTTTAACTCGTTGTTAAATAGGGAAGAAAAAAATGTTGAGTGTTAAATAAGGAAACGAAATTTAAGATAGTGTTAAATAAGGAATTGTTTCTTAGTTGTTCTCTTGTCTTTGCACAATAGGATCATCCTCCTCTAAAGAAGAATATGGAGTACACGAAATGGCTAGTTCCGATTATGCCAGGATGAAGAAGCCAAGCCTATCTTCTTATCAGAATGGAGGAGTTGAAGGATGTTTACATTAAGCCCACAAGAACAAACTAACTTCAGCTCAGAAGGACTCACAGATCTCCATCTTTGTTGTTGTGATGGCCAATACAATGTTGTTTTAGAATTCTTTCCGGTCAGTCCCATTTTTTAAAAAGTTTGCTCTGCATGGATCATGTAGGTTGCCTGTTTAAACTGTCAATTCGCAGTACGGTTTGCTTTATACTAATCACTTTTTGTATTTATGCAAAAAGGGATGCTCAGCTTGATTTCAATGGGAACTGCAGAAAATGTTTTGATGGTTCATGCCCTCCATTATACTTCATCATGCACAATACAACGAATGTTCTCAAATCATTCATTTCCACCTCCAGCCATAAAATTAGCTACAAGAAAGGAGGTGTGGATATGTTGTAGCATCCAAGATGCGATTCTATCCCAATCACGTGATTAATTCATGATCAAGGCATAATGGCACTTTGAGTGCATAGCAAGGTGGATATCGTTACAACATACCATGTACTGGATAGATGAGAATACGAGATAATGGCTTACGCTCGCCACAAGCTATAGTATGAATACATGAATACATAAATACATAGCAGTCATCATACAGAAGAGTAGGATCCAACTATGGATGAAATCAAACGAAAAAGAAGAACGACATCCACCCTGCTAATCCCAGGATCCCGACCCGGAACCTATCCCTTGAACAAAGAAGAAGAAGCAGAAGAACTCCAAACAAGCGAGCATTGCTATCACATCACTACTAGGGAAAACCCTAGTAGTAGCACTTGTTTTGTAGCTACCAGCAGCGCTTGTACGAGCGCTATCACTAAGGCGCTACAGCTAACTAGTAGCAGTAGCGCTGGAAAGGGAGCGCTACTGCTATACCTAGTTAGCAGTAGCGCTTTTGTTGGGAAAGCGCTACTGATAGTGGTAAGTAGCAATCTCGTTTGTTCTGAAAAGCGCTGCTGCTAACTTTTCCTGTATTTTTAAAAATACAGCTTATTTTCATTATGGTTTTATATATAGTACTTTCATCATATGATTTTATGACTATGATTAGTTATTATATATAACAGTGGGTGAAATGAACGTGGAGTAGATTCAAGTGGAGACAACATGTGGTGCATGTTGAAAGTACTATTCTAATCCAAACTTGATCTAGTTTGGATTAGTAGTACTTTCGATGTGCACCACATGTCGCCTCCAATTGAATCTAATCCATGTTCATTTCACCTACTGATATATATAAAATAACTGATCATGCTCATATAACAACTTAGAATCATGCATCATTGATCATAATAACAAATAACTCATCATTGGTATCATAATAACCAGTCATACTCATCATCATCTACAGCTTCTACTCGATACCACATCATCATCATAGTCATATAACCAATCCTAATTAGTTGTTCTTATTACATGATCATGAGTATTAGCTAGGACCTACTACCTTCTCTTACGTAAAATAGCATAAAACAAGATAGGCCCTGACTTTCCATTATGGAGAATGGAGATTATCCTATCTCCAATTCTTGCCTTTCGCACAATGTTGCTTCCAAGTACCTCCTTGCAACTGTCCATACATTTTTCCATTCTTTGATTTTCATGTCTTCATTGGTTTTAGAAATCCAATATGGCAGGTGTGATTTGTAGGATGGCCTGGTAGTATGTCCAAAACATCAAGACGACATTCTAAAACATGAGATGAGGCACACAATCCTTCGGGATTTTCTGTTGAAAAACATAGTAATAACTTCGTAGTTAGCAATGTAGTTCAGTTTTAGAAGAATTTATGCAAAACATGCACGAATGTCGTAATAGTAAAAAAATCTTACCATGACATCTCCATGGATGTTACCATAGTTCAACACGTGCACTAGTGGCACATATTGACCATAATGTGGTGGAGTTGGATAATAGATATTGTAATTCTCAAGATCATTACAAAATGCGATCAGATGATTTTTCTCCTAATAGGTTAATTCTGAGCCATCGGTGTAGTAGGTTATGTCTACCATCTTCCGCACATTGTTTGAAGAATGAAAATAAGCTGTCAATGGAAATAAGTTGTGAATTATTTTGAAATAAACAATATAAATTAGTTAATAGCTATGTTTGAGAAACTCACATGGCGGTAGAATTGGAAGCGTGCCAACAAGGACCCAAATGTCCATATTGTCTTGGTCGATGTCAGGATCACAAGGATCCATGGCGACAAGCATACCCTCGTAAAAACCATACATCTTGCAAAGTGCTTCCCAATTTGTGCAACCAAAATGGGTTACGCTTTCAGAATTGTACAGATTTACTTCAAAATCCATACCATGATGAGTCCTTAAGTGAATTTTCTTTGTTTCGAAATTTTCATGGTCTTCAAAATCCATCCTCTCCAAGACAAAGCATCTTGCATGGCATGGGATAAGCTACTCGAATTGTAAAAGATTAAAATTACATGTTGAAATAGTTAAAGCCATGCTTAATTACGAAAAAACACTTGTCATCACCGCGTACCGTTTCAACATCAAAGGTCTCCGGGAGCTTAATGCTGAAGCGCCGACCTTCGTCCAGGTGAGGCCTGTCGCACAGACCTCGGTCGTCGTTGCACCATTCGCACTCCCCTAGGAGACTTCCATCGTCCGATAATGACATTTCCTAGGTTCATAATTCAAAGATTAAACTTGTACAATTCAATATATGTACTACAAAAACTAAATTAGATCATTATTATTCATCACGGGTTGACTATTGGTCTGCTGAGTCTTTTTCTTGAAAACTCTCAGCTCGTGTGGTGTATACATTGGACCGTTGGTGATGATCGCTCCTCCTTTCGTCCCCGAGTGCATTACAACAAAATGTCTAGCACACGGGAATGAAGGAGAAACGACCCCCACAACAACAGTCGGGATTTTTCGTCCTCTCATATGTGGTGGAGACTCCCACTCACTGACTCCTCTTTGACATTTGCGACCGTCGGTGATGGTCGTTACTCCTCCTTCCCCTAGTGCATGACAAAGGTCTAGCACCCGGAGAAGAAGGAGAAATGACCCCCACGACAACAGTCAGGATTCTTTGTCCTCTCTCATATATGGTGGATACAACCCCTCACTGATTTTTCGACCATCGGTGATGGAGCCTCGACAGACTTAAAGTCAACCCGAAATGTCATTTAATTATTTTTGTAGAAAATCCAGGCCACTCTATATTTCCTACATATTCTAGCACAAGTCATGCCAGAATTCACGGAAAAATCCGGCATGACCTTTTCTAAAAAAAAGGACATATCGAGCGCCTGAAATTTGCCAGAATGGAAATTAATCAACACTCCGGCAAAACATAGGCCACTCAGAGGTGTAACCTGCAAACATGGCCGACCACCTTGGCAAATAATAACAAATGTGACATGTTCAAAATATGACATGTCCACTTCAAAACGAATCAACCTAGAAATCTGTTGAGTACACCTAAAACACCTAAATTCTATTAACTACACCTAGTTAAAAACCTACATTTTGAACATGATTCGATCATAACTAGGGTTCATACTACATTATTCTAAGATTAAACACCTAAAATTCCTAAATTAAATTAACAACATGGGGTGGCTGGTCTCACCTCAATCGAGGTCGGAGGGGGTCGGTGACGGGGACGACGGCGGGGTTGATGCAGGGGCTCCTTGATTTCTGCAAAAACAAAATCTAAACAAAAACATTATTATCGTCATCTTAGGACTTAGTGAAACTCCATAAGCTACATTTACTTATTCTAATCAAATTTACTTATAATTTCCTATTCTATTCAAATTTTCAAAAAATTCTTATTCTATTCAAAAGACCTACATTTACTTATTTTTTTTCAATTTCATATTTTATTCTATTCAAATTTACTTATTCAAAATTTCTAAAAATTTCCTATTCTATTCAAAAGACCTACATTTACTTATTATTCTAAAATTACTTATTCAAATTTTCTAGAAACAAAATATACTAAAAACCTAAATTTACTAAAAACAATAACCTACATTTAACAAAAACTAAAACCTATTTATAGAAAGGGAGAGGAGGTGGGAGGAGGCCAGGAGGAGGAGGAAGGAGGAGGAGGAGGGAGGAGGAGGAGGGGCAGGAGGAAGGAGGAGGAGGAGGAGAGAGAGCAGGAGGGGGAGGAGGAGAGAGGAGGAGGGAGGAGGAGGAGGGGGCCGCCAGAGAGGTAGGAGGACGAGGGGGCCGCCGACAGAGAGGGAGGAGGGGGAGGGGGCCGCCTGCGCCAGAGAGAGAGGAGGAGGAGGGGGAGGAGGGGGAGGAGGAAGAGGGAGGGATCGACCTTGGGGTGGAGGAGGAGGATGGCGATGACCGCTGCGATGGCGGCGAGGGTGGCGGAGGCGACAGAGGCGATGAGAGAGTCTGAAGGGGAGAGTGAGAAGACGCATGCGGGCCGGTTTGGATAAGGGCCCTTAGTGGTAGCTACTACCTCTTGAGCACTGTGTTGGTTTTCCCTTGAAGAGGAAAGGGTGATGCAGCAAAGTAGCATAATTATTTCCCTCAGTTTTGAGAACCAAGGTATCAATCCAGTAGGAGATCACGCTCAAGTCCCACGCACCTAGAAAAACAAATAAGAACCTCGCAACCAATGCGATAAAGGGGTTGTCAAGCCCTTCACGGTCACTTACGATAGTGAGATCTGATAGATATGATAAGATAAGATTTTTGGTATTTTTATGATAAAGATGCAAAGTAAAATAAATGGCAAAAGAAATAACTAAGTGTTGGAAGATTAATATGATGGAAGATAGACCCGGGGGCCATAGGTTTCTCTAGTGGCTTCTCTCAAGAGCATAAGTATTACGGTGGGTAAACGAATTACTGTCGAGCAATTGATAGAATTGAGCATAGTTATGAGAATATCTAGGTATGATCATGTATATAGGCATCACGTCCGCGACAAGTAGACCGAAACGATTCTGCATCTACTACTATTACTCCACACATCGACCGCTATCCAGCATGCATCTAGAGTATTAAGTTCATAAGAACAGAGTAGTGCTTTAAGTAAGATGACATGATGTAGAGGGATAAACTCATGCAATATGATATAAACCCCATCTTTTTATCCTCGATGGCAACAATACAGTACATGCCTTGCTGCCCCTATTGTCACTGGGAAAGGACACCGCAAGATTGAACCCAAAGCTAAGCACTTCTCCCATTGCAAGAAAGATCAATCTAGTAGGCCAAACCAAACTGATAATTCTAAGAGACTTGCAAAGATAAACCAGTAATACATAAAAGAATTCAGAGGAGAATCAAATATTGTTCATAGACAAACTGGAGCATAAAACCACAATTCATCGGATCTCAACAAACACACTGCAAAAGAATATTACATCGAATAGATCTCCAAGAAGATCGAGGAGGACTTTGTATTGAGATCCAAAGAGAGAGAAGAAGCCATCTAGCTAATAACTATGGACCCGTAGGTCTGAAATAAACTACTCACACATCACCGGAGAGGCCATGGAGTTGATGTAGAGGCCCTCCATGATCAATGCCCCCTCTGGCGGAGCTCCGGAAAAGGCCCCGAGGTGGGATCTCTCGGGTACAGAAGGTTGCGGCGGTGGAATTAGGCTCCTGGATGTTCGGGGGTACGTGGACTTATATAGGAGGAAGAAGTACGTCAGTGGAGCAACGGGGGGCCCACGAGGGTGGAGGGCGCGCCCAGGGGGGTAGGCGCGCCCCCTGCCTCGTGCCCTCCTCGATCGTTTCTTGTCGCACTCCAAGTCTCCTGGATCAAGTTTGTTGAGAAAATCACTTTCCCAAAGATTTCATTCCGTTTGGACTCCATTTGATATTCCTTTTCTTCGAAACCCTAAAATAGGCAAAAAAATAGCAATTTGGGCTGGGCCTCTGATTAGTAGGTTAGTCCCAAAAATGATATAAAAGTGTAAAATAAAGCCCATTAACATCCAAAATAGATAATATAATAGCATGGAGCAATAACAAATTATAGATACGTTGGAGACATATCAAGCATCCCCAAGCTTAATTCCTGCTCATCCTCGAGTAGGTAAATGATAAAAGAAGAATTTTTGATTTGGAATGCTTCCTAACATGTTTCTCAATGTAATTTTTCTTTATTGTGGCATGAATGTTCAGATCAGAAAGATTCAGGATAAAAGTTTAATATTGACATAGAGATAATAATACTTCAAGCATACTACATAAGCAATTATGTCTTCTCAAAATAACATGGCCAAAGAAAGTTATCCCTACAAAATCATATAGTCTGGCTATGCTCTATCTTCACCACAAAAAATATTTAAATCATGCACAACCCCGATGACAAGCCAAGCAATTGTTTCATACTTTTGATGTTCACAAACTTTTTAATCTTCACGCAATATATGAGCGTGAGCCATGGATATAGCACTATATGTGGAATAGAATGGTGGTTGTGGAGAAGACAAAAAGGAGAAGATAGTCTCACATCAACTAGGTGTATCATAGGGCTATGGAGATGCCCATTAATAGATATCAATGTGAGTGAGTAGGGATTGCCATGCAACGGATGCACTAGAGCTATAAGCATATGAAAGCTCAACAAAAGAAACTAAGTGGGTGTGCATCCAACTTGCTTGCTCATGAAGACATAGGGCATTTTGATGAAGCCCATCATCGGAATATACAAGCCAAGTTCTATAATGAAAAATTCCCACTAGTATATGAAAGTGATATCATAGGAGACTCTCTATCATGAAGATCATGGTGCTACTTTGAAGCACAAGTGTGGAAAAAAGGATAGTAGCATTGTCCCTTCTCTCTTTCTCTCTCATTTTTTGGGCCTTCTTTCTTTTTCTCTTTTAGGGATCTTTTCTTTTTTCTTTTTTCGTTCGGAGTCTCATCCCGACTTGTGGGGGAATCATAGTCTCCATCATCCTTTCCTCACTGGGACAATGCTCTAATAATGATGATCATCACACTTTATTTACTTACAACTCTAGAATTACAACTCGATACTTAGAACAAAAATATGACTCTATGTGAATGCCTCCGGCGGTGTACCGGGATGTGCAATAATGCATGAGTGACATGTACGAAGAATTATGAATGGTGGCTTTGCCACAAATATGATGTCAACTACATGATCATGCAAGCAATATGACAATGATGAAGCGTGTCATAATAATGGAACAGTGGAAAGTTGCATGGCAACATATCTCGGAATGGTTGTGGAAATGCCATAATAGGTAGGTATGGTGGCTGTTTTGAGGAAGGCATATGGTGGGTTTATGGTACCGGCGAAAGTTGCGCGATACTAGAGAGGCTAGCAATGGTAGAAGGGTGAGAGTGCGCATAATCCATGGACTCAACATTAGTCATAAAGAACTCACATACTTATTGCAAAAATCTATTAGTTATCGGAAAAAAGTATTACATGCATGCTCCTAGGGGGATAGATTGGTAGGAAAAGACCATCGCTCGTCTCCAACCGCCACTGATAAGGAAGACAATCAATAAATAAATCATGCTCCGACTTCATCACATAACGGTTCACCATACGTGCATGCTACGGGAATCACAAACTTCAACACAAGTATTTCTCAAATTTACAACTACTCAACTAGCATGACTCTAATATCACCATCTCCATATCTCCAAATAATTATCAAGTATCAAACTTCTCATAGTATTCAATGCCCTTCTATGAAGGGTTTTAGATTAAAGCAAATTTCCATGTTGTTCTAAAGGACTCTCAAAATAATATAAGTGAAGCATAAGAGAACAATAGTTTCTATAAAACAAATCCACCACCGTGCTCTAAAAGATATAAGTGAAGCACTAGAGCAAAAACTATATAGCTCAAAAGATATAAGTGAAGCACATAGAGTATTCTAATAAATTTCAAATCATGTGAGTTTCTATCAAAAGGTGTGTATGTAGCGACCAGACCTCAAACAGTCTGATCTTTGTGCTCCGGTGTCATCCCTGGATCTGTAATGCTGACACCACACAGTACTCGGAGGATTTATAGCAGAGTAGCAATCACACACTTATTGCATTGAGTGTCTCAAAAGCGAGCTTATTACAATAAATATGGCTTAAGGCCATCTAATAACGATAACAGCGGAAGGCTTGGAAGGTAAGTGAGTCCATCAACTCCAACGGCATCACTGAGTATAGAACCACGACCTAAAAACTCCTTAATCATCGTCTGAAAAGTCTGCAACATTAACGTTGCAGCCCGAAAACGGGTCAGCACATGGAATATGCTGGCAAGGTAACACATAGAGAGTAATGGAATGAAACAACTATACTATATGCATATTTGGCTGGTGGAAAGCTCTATGGTTACAGTTTTTGCGTAAAGCCAATTTTTCCCTACTTCAAAGGAATAAATTAATTACTATCAGGGTGGTTGTTAAACATTGAGAATGGTTGACAGCATTCTCAATCCCAATTAAGTAACATCATTAAAACCCACAAAATTAACTTTAGAGTAACATGTTGAGATTCACATGATAATCCAGGTACTAGATACTCAAGATGTCCATAACCGGGGACACGGCTAATCATGATTAGTTTATTACACTCTGCAGAGGTTTGCGCACTTTTCCCCACAAGACTCGATCGCCTCCGTTGGATTTCTCGCACTACATGGTGTTTGAGAAACGGATGACCGAGACACAGTCTTTCAGAAGCGCTAGCACCTTACGATGGATAGACCGGTACACCTACTTTCCCCTACATCTGCTAGTCTACCCTGTAAGAGTTCGCACGACTTACTCAACTATGCCAGAGCCCATAATGGCTTGTGGCTGCACACGGAAGTTTCTAGTATGAATAATCTCATGATCCCTTTGAGCCTGGGTGGCGGTCCAAAATAAAAACAGGCAAGTCCTGGAATACCCAGGTGCCTCAATCCACCCAGATGTGTGTTAGGTTGCCACCTTAGATAAACCATTAATTATCAATCTCACATCTGTCATGGATATCACTCACCCAATCCACGTCTACTAGCATAGCATGGCATAATAAGCAAACGTAGAAGTAACTCCCAAAGGTTTGATAATAAACAGGTAATAGGTACTACCTCATCTACTTCCCATCCCACAATTTAATTAGATCCTAATCATGCAATGTGTGAAGATTGATCTAATGCAAGAAAAACTGGGTTGTAGAAAAAGGTATGATCAAAGTGTTACTTGCCTTGCTGATGATCCGCGAAACCTAGAGATTCAAAGTAACAGGCGGCGCACTCCGGGTATTCTATCGCAGACAAACAAACAAGCATACAATAAGTACTCATCTAATGCATAGGTAAAACTCAAATAGAAGATCTAACCAGAAAGTTCAACTTAAGAACCCAGGTTTGCAAAAAGAATCAAATCGAACGAAGCAAAAGAAGTCAAACGGCGAAAGAAAACAACTTCGTTCTAGTAATCTGGATTTAAGTCAAATTTTACAGTAGCAAAAACATCTTTAAGTTGATTATTCGGAAAGAGGGTTTCGAGACGAAACTCTAGGCGCTTGAATCGCCTGATTCCGATAAACGAGCGAAAAGTTATACTAAAACGAAAATCGGATCAGAAATCGCGATCAGAAAATAACCGCGGAAAATCCGACGAAAAAGAAAAACGACGAACAGATTAATCAGTAATTAACCTAATCCGAAAAAAATAAAGTAAAAAATATATTAAAATAATAAAATAAAATAAAAATTTCGAAAATAAAACCGACGAGAATTTTTTTTTAAAAAAAAAATCGGCACGGAAGTCGAGGCGGCGGCGAACCTCGGGCGGCGCGCTGCTCCGGCGGCGGCGGCGGCGGATCGGGCGCGGGGCTGGTGTGGGCTGGGGGCTCGGGTGCGGCGTTATATAAAGGCGCCCCCGGGCGGAGTCCCGCTCGGGTACGACCCATAGTCGGTTTCGTTTTTTTTAAATAATTACGCTCGGAAGAAAAGTAAAAAGAAATACTAAACGGACTCCAAAAATCACGAAATAAATTTTCCCGGGTTTCTAAAATCAAGCCCGATAAAGTGAACATTTATCTGGGCCCAAACTACAACTTTGAAAAACGCACATTTTTCCTAAATTCAATTAAAAATACCGAAAAACTCTGAAATAAATCTTATTTGATTTTTTATTAAATCCTCAATATTTCTATATTTTGGGAAAGTTATTTTATTCCCTCTCTCATATTTTTGTAATAGAAATAATTGATGATAAAATAAATAAAATCAAATGATCCTGTTTACAAAATTTGAGGAAACTCAAATATGTAAATAACGAAATCCCCAACTCTCTCCGTGGGTCCTTGAGTTGCTTAGGATTTTCTAGGATAAAAACCAAAAGCAAAATAAAATATGATATGCATGACGACCTAATGTATAACATTCCAAATTGAAAATTTGGGATGTTACAAACCTACCCCCCTTAAGATGAATCTCGCCCTCGAGATTCGGGTTGGCTAGAAAATAGGTGAGGGTGGTCCTTGAGCAAATCTTCCTCTCGCTCCCAGGTGGCTTCATCCTCCGTGTGGTGGCTCCACTGAACTTTACAAAACTTGATAACTTTGCTGCGAGTGACTCGGCTGGCAAACTCAAGAATCTTGACTGGTTTCTCCTCATAGGTCAAATTGTTATCCAACTGAATTGCTTCCAATGGCACTGTGTCTCTCAAAGGTATGTCAGCCATCTCCGCGTGACACTTTTTCAACTGAGAAACGTGGAACACATCATGAACTCCTGTCAATCCTTCTGGCAATTCCAACTTGTAGGCCACTTCTCCCATACGCTCCAAAACTCGATATGGCCCTACAAATCGTGGCGCTAACTTCCCCTTAACTCCAAAGCGCTTAATCCCTCGAAGTGGGGATACTCGAAGATAAGCTCTGTCTCCGACTTCATAAACTGTCTCCTTGCGTTTAGAATCTGCGTAGCTCTTCTGCCTGGACTGGGCTACCTTGAGCCTATCGCGAATCAACTTCACCTTCTGTTCAGACTCTTTAATCAGATCTGGTCAAACAACTGGCGGTCTCCAACTTCGTCCCATGACAACGGTGTCCTGCACCTCCTTCCGTACAAAGCTTCGAAAGGGGCCATCTTCAAACTGGTCTGATAGCTATTATTGTAAGAGAACTCTGCATATGGCAAATTATCGTCCCAACTAGATCCATAATCTAGCGCACAAGCTCTCAGCATATCCTCCAAAATCTGATTGACTCTCTCGGTCTGTCCATCTGTCTGCGGATGATAAGCTGTACTAAATTCTAGCCTAGTACCCAAAGTCTCATGCAACTGCTTCCAGAACTTTGAGGTAAACTGGGTTCCTCTATCTGATACGATGCTCCTCGGAACTCCATGCAAACATACGATCCTGGTCATGTATATCTTTGCCAACTTAGCACTGGTGTAAGTGGTCTTTACTGGGATGAAATGTGCTACCTTCGTCAATCGATCAACTACAACCCAAATCGAGTCATAGCCTGAACGAGTCCTTGGTAATCCCGTGATAAAATCCATGCCTAGCTTATCCCACTTCCATTTGGGTATCGGCAATGGTTGCAATAATCCTACTGGCTTCTGATGCTCTGCCTTTACTCTCTGACATACATCACAAACTGCTACATACTCCGCAATATCCTTCTTCATTCGGTCCACCAGAAAATATCCTTCAAATCCAAATACATCTTGGTATTTCCTGGGTGAATCGAATATGGTGAATCATGTGCCTCTTGCAGAATCAACTTTCTGATCTCCGGGTCATTGGGTATATAAACACGGTCTTCAAACCATAGGGTGTCGTGCTCATCCTCACGAAATCCTTTAGCTTTTGCTTTGCTCAGTTTCCCCTTTATAGCGGCAATCTCTTTGTCAGTTTTCTGAGCTTCTCTGATTCTATCCATCAAAGTTGACTGAATTTCCAACGTTGCTACATAGCCTCTCGGAACTATTTCCACACATAGTTCACAAAGATTTTCTGCTAACTCCTTGGGTATTTCTCCCGTCATTAACGTAATGACATGGCTCTTGCGGCTTAATGCATCAGCTACTACATTAGCCTTCCCGGGATGATAATGCAATCTCATATCATAATCCTTGATGAGCTCCAACCATCTCCTTTGTCTGAGGTTCAACTCCTTCTGCGTGAAAATGTACTTCAAACTCTTGTGATCCGTGTACACCTCACAATGATTTCCAATGAGGAAATGTCTCCATGTCTTCAATGCATGTACTACGGCTGCTAACTCCAAATCATGCGTAGCGTAATTCAATTCGTGAGGCTTCAGTTGTCTTGAAGCATATGAAACAACTCTCCCTTCCTGCATAAGCACTGCTCCAAGTCCTCGACGTGAAGTGTCGCAATACACCTCATAATCCTTGGTTTGATCTGGCAAAATCAACATTGGTGAGGTAACCAAGCGTTTCTTCAACTCCTGGAAACTAGCCTCACACTCCTCAGTCCATTTGAACTTGGTATCCTTCTCCAGCAACTCCGTCATAGGCTTCGTAATCCTTGAAAAAATTTCAATAAACCTCCGGTAGTATCCTGCGAGTCCAAGAAAACTCCAGATCTCTCCAACTGTTGTTGGTGCTTCCCACTTGGTCACGGTTTCAACTTTAGCGGGATCAACAGCTATACCTTCTCCGGATATAACGTGTCTGAGGAATCCTACTTCCTTCAACCAAAACTCGCATTTGCTGAACTTGGCATATAATTGATGTTCTCTGAGCTTTCCAAGTACCAAACGCAAATGCTCCTTATGCTCCTCTTCATTCTTCGAATATACCAGGATATCATCAATGAACACTACGACGAACTTATCCAAAAACTCCATAAACACTTTGTTCATCATGTTCATTAAATAGGCAGGCGCGTTAGTCAGACCAAATGACATAACGGTATACTCATACAACCCATACCTGGTGGTAAAAGCTGTCTTAGGAATATCCTGCTCTCGAATCTTCAACTGGTGGTATCCTGATCGCAAATCGATCTTGGAAAACACTTTAGCTCCTTGCAATCGATCAAACAGATCATTGATCATTGGTAGCGGGTACTTGTTCTTGATTGTTACTTCATTCAATCCACGATAGTCAACAACCATCCTTAACGATCCATCCTTCTTCTCTACTAGAAGTACTGGTGATCCCCAAGGCGAAGAACTTGGGCGAATGTAACCTTTATCCAGTAACTCCTTAATCTGCTTCTTAATTTCCACCAAATCTTTTGCTGGCATCCTATATGGTCTCTTCGATATTGGCCCAGTGCCACTGGTACTTCCTCCTGCACAACTCCTGATAAGGAATTTACTTGTGTCCTGTTTGGCGCATGCCGGGATACATACTTGATCCTTCTTCCTTCTGGCGTTGTGAGCAAAATTGTCTTACTGGTGCAATCGATGTTTCCTTCATACATCGACATCCAATCCATACCAAGAATCACATCCAGACCTTGGGATTCCAGAATAATTAAATCTGTTGGGAAAACATGCCTTCCTATACTTAATGGCACTTGAAAACATCCTTGACTAGCCATGTACTCTGCTCCTGGTGAGCTTACTAGCATAGGTGTTTTGAGAACCCTAGTGGGCAGGCTATACTTTTCCACAAATCCCCTTGATATGTATGAATGCGATGCACCAGTATAAAAAAGAACGAGTGCAGTAAACGACTTGACCAAAACTTACCTATTACTGCATCGGGCTGAGCTTCAACCTCCTCCACATTAACGTGGTTCACCTGTCCCCTGTTGAAAGGGTTCGGCTTCTTTCCAGAGCTTCCATTGCCGTTTTGGCCTTCAGGACATTCATTGGCAAATGTCCGGTCTTGGAACACTTGAAACAAGTGACTTGACTCAGATCTCTCTTGGCTGGGGTTGATGGGGTGTTGCGGTTTTGTCCATTGCTTCCTCCATTCCCATTACTATTCTTGGTGCCATTGTGATTGTGCGAGCTACCTACTCCATGGGTATGCTGAAAGTGTCCTCTCGGTCTAGGGGTAAAACGTGGCTTCTGCTGAGCTCCTGAATTATACTTTCCTTATCCATACTTCCTCTTGCGGTTCTCAATTTGCTGCTGCTTCCCTTCAATCATAAGAGCACGATCTACCAACTCCTGGTAGTTGTTGAAGGTGGCTACCATCAACTGCATACTCAACTCATCATTCAGTCCTTCCAGGAATTTCTCCTACTTAGCTGTATCCGTAGCAACGTCATCTGGGGCATAACGTGCTAGCTTACTAAACTCCTCCACATACTGGCCAACTATCCGTCCTCCTTGGCGCAAGTTACGAAACTCACGCTTCTTCATGGCCATTGCTCCTGCTGAAACATGGGCAGTATGAAAAGCCTGCTGAAACTGGTCCCATGTGACAGTGTCGACTGGGAAGGTGGCTGTGAAATTCTCCCACCAGGATGCTGCGGGTCCTTCTAACTGATGTGCGGCAAACTTCACCTTCTCCGCATCTGTGCATCCTGCTGTGGTCAACTCCCTAGCTATCTTGCGGAGCCAATCATCTGCTACTATCAGCTTGGTGCTACTGGAAAACACCGGCGGATTCAGCCTAAGAAAACGGGCTAAGGGGTCAATAGGTGGTGGTGGTGGGTTGTTGTTGTTCTTCCCCTGATTTTGATTCTGAACTAGCAACTGCATCAAGGTGTTCTGCTGCTGGATCAACTGGGTGAGCTCCGGCGGAAAGGCAAATCCGGGGTCACGTCTCGGGGGCATCTGAGGGTTTAGAAAAGATGAGATATAAGAATAGAGGGGGTCTAAGGAGAAAACACTACCCATATGCACATGAGGCAAAAGCAAACAATTCACTTCATTCAATCAAACAAAGGCATTCAATCGATCTAGCTATCGCGAGAGTGCTTGGACTACTATATTTACATAGTGGACTACTACTACTGATGAGGTGGTCTACTAGAAACATTCTATGGTTGTAGACTCCATGATATCGGCTCCAGCTTCATCAACATAGTCATCATCGCTACTATCTGCTTCCGAGTCGGTGCCTTCGATGATGATGTAGTCTTCCGGGCTAATCTCCTTGGGTTCTTCGTCTTCATCTACTGGTGTCGGGCCTCCCATAAATATTCCAATCTTCTTGATCAGATCGTCATTCTTCTCCACCAATACTTCAATTTCTTCTTCATAATCTTCACGTGTAACCTTGAGTTCTTCCTCCAGTTCCTTGATTCTAGTTTTAGCCTTCTTCAGATCTATCATGTCGGCGCACATCTGATTCTCCTGTCGTCGAATGTGCTGGTTTAACTCCTGGATAAAAGCTGCGATTGATCTATCTTTCCTGGTGCTGATCATCTCCCAGTGTTCATCTCGGCGCCCACAAATCTGGTAGATCCTTGCAGTAGACTTCTCCAATGCATCCCATGGCGATGTGAGCTGCCATACTCTTTCCTAGACTCCAAGTTGGTGCATCAAAAGAAAACTCTATGGGCTCAGTGACTGGCATGAACGTCCTTCCTGGAACTTGAACTTGAATCATCCAGCGCTCTTCTTCAGGTAAAGTGGCGTTGTAGGTTCCCGCGAAGCTTGGTACTCCTATGTTCAGGTATCTAGTGACTTCCTTCAAGTGGCGTCCAAAGGGTGTATCTTCATCTGGTTGTGTGAACTTGTTCCTTGCATCCGCCATCCTAAAGAGTAGAAAAGATGAGAAGTCAGAAGAGAAGAGAGTGAGTAGTGATCTAGGTCTCTAGCTTAGTGGTCGTGTCCTATAGTCAGCGTGTGCTCTGATACCATCTCTGTAGCGACCAGACCTCAAACAGTCTGATCTCTATGCTCCGGTGTCATCCCTGGATCAGTAATGCTGACACCACACAGTACTCGGAGGATTTATAGCAGAGTAGCAATCACACACTTATTACATTGAGTGTCTCAAAAGCGAGCTTATTACAATAAATATGGCTTAAGGCCATCTAATAACGATAACAGCGGAAGGCTTGGAAGGTAAGTGAGTCCATCAACTCCAACGGCATCACTGAGTATAGAACCACGACCTAAAAACTCCTTAATCATCGTCTGAAAAGTCTGCAACATTAACGTTGCAGCCCGAAAACGGGTCAGCACATGGAATATGCTGGCAAGGTAACACATAGAGAGTAATGGAATGAAACAACTATACTATATGCATATTTGGCTGGTGGAAAGCTCTATGGTTACAGTTTTTGCGTAAAGCCAATTTTTCCCTACTTCAAAGGAATAAATTTAATTACTATCAGGGTGGTTGTTAAACATTGAGAATGGTTGACAGCATTCTCAATCCCAATTAAGTAACATCATTAAAACCCAACAAAATTAACTTTAGAGTAACATGTTGAGATTCACATGATAATCCAGGTACTAGATACTCAAGATGTCCATAACCGGGGACACGGCTAATCATGATTAGTTTATTACACTCTGCAGAGGTTTGCGCACTTTTCCCCACAAGACTCGATCGCCTCCGTTGGATTTCTCGCACTACATGGTGTTTGAGAAACGGATGACCGAGACACAGTCTTTCAGAAGCGCTAGCACCTTACGATGGATAGACCGGTACACCTACTTTCCCCTACATCTGCTAGTCTACCCTGTAAGAGTTCGCATGACTTACTCAACTATGCCAGAGCCTATAATGGCTTGTGGCTGCACACGGAAGTTTCTAGTATGAATAATCTCATGATCCCTTTGAGCCTGGGTGGCGGTCCAAAATAAAAACAGGCAAGTCCTGGAATACCCAGGTGCCTCAATCCACCCAGATGTGTGTTAGGTTGCCACCTTAGATAAACCATTAATTATCAATCTCACATCTGTCATGGATATCACTCACCCAATCCACGTCTACTAGCATAGCATGGCATAATAAGCAAACGTAGAAGTAACTCCCAAAGGTTTGATAATAAACAGGTAATAGGTACTACCTCATCTACTTCCCATCCCACAATTTAATTAGATCCTAATCATGCAATGTGTGAAGATTGATCTAATGCAAGAAAAACTGGGTTGTAGAAAAAGGTATGATCAAAGTGTTACTTGCCTTGCTGATGATCCGCGAAACCTAGAGATTCAAAGTAACAGGCGGCGCACTCCGGGTATTCTATCGCAGACAAACAAACAAGCATACAATAAGTACTCATCCAATGCATAGGTAAAACTCAAGTAGAAGATCTAACCAGAAAGTTCAACTTAAGAACCCTGGTTTGCAAAAAGAATCAAATCGAACGAAGCAAAAGAAGTCAAACGGCGAAAGAAAACAACTTCGTTCTAGTAATCTGGATTTAAGTCAAATTTTACAGTAGCAAAAATATGTTTAAGTTGATTATTCGGAAAGAGGGTTTCGAGATGAAACTCCAGGCGCTTGAATCGCCTGATTCCGATAAACGAGCGAAAAGTTATACTAAAACGAAAATCGGATCAGAAATCGCGATCAGAAAATAACCGCGGAAAATCCGACGAAAAAGAAAAAGGACGAACAGATTAATCAGTAATTAACCTAAACCGAAAAAAATAAAATAAAAAATATATTAAAATAATAAAATAAAATAAACATTTCGAAAATAAAATCGACGAGAATTTTTTTTTAAAAAAAATCGGCACGGAAGTCGAGGCGGCGGCGAACCTCGGGCGGCGCACTGCTCCGGCGGCGGCGGCGGCGGATCGGGCACGGGGCTGGTGTGGGCTGGGGGCTCGGGTGCGGCGCTATATAAAGGCGCCCCCGGGCGGAGTCCCGCTCGGGTACGGCCCATAGTCGGTTTCGTTTTTTTTAAATAATTACGCTCGGAAGAAAAGTAAAAAGAAATACTAAACGGACTCCAAAAATCACGAAATAAATTTTCCCGGGTTTCTAAAATCAAGCCCGATAACGTGAACATTTATCTAGGCCGAAACTACAACTTTGAAAAACGCACATTTTTCCTAAATTCAATTAAAAATACCGAAAAACTCCGAAATAAATCTTATTTGATTTTTTATTAAATCCTCAATATTTCTATATTTTGGGAAAGTTATTTTATTCCCTCTCTCATATTTTTGTAATAGAAATAATTGATGATAAAATAAATAAAATCAAATGATCCTGTTTACAAAATTCGAGGAAACTCAAATATGTAAATAACGAAATCCCCAACTCTCTCCGTGGGTCCTTGAGTTGCTTAGGATTTTCTAGGATCAAAACCAAAAGCAAAATAAAATATGATATGCATGATGACCTAATGTATAACATTCCAAATTGAAAATTTGGGATGTTACAGTGTACAACAAGGATGATTGTGGTAAACTAAAAAGCAAAGACTCAATTCATATAAGATGCTCCAAGCAAAACACATATCATGTGATGAATAGAAATATAGCAACAAGTAAAGTTACCAATAGACGAAGACGAAAGAGGGGACACCTTCCAGGGAATCCCCAAGATTAGGCTTTTTTGTGTCCTTGAATTTTACCTTGGGGTGCCATGGGCATCCCCAATCTTAGGCTCTTGCCACTCCTTGTTCCATAAACCATCAAATCTTACCCAAAACTTGAAAACTTCATAACACAAAACTCAAAATAGAAAATCTCGTGAGCTCCGTTAGCGAAAGAAAACAAAACACCACTTCAAGGTACTGTAGTGAACTAATTATTTATTTATTTATATTGGTGTTAACCTATTGTATTCCAACTTCTCTATGGTTTATAAACTCTTTTACTAGCTATAGATTCATCAAAATAAGCAAACAACACACGAAAAACAGAATCTGTCAAAAACAGAACAGTCTGTAGTAATCTGTAGGTAACGCAAACTCTGGAACCCCAAAAATTCTAAAATAAATTTCTAGACGTGAGAAATTTATCTATTAATCATCTGCAAAAATAATTAACTAAATAGCGCTTTCCAAATAAAAATGGAAGAAATTCTCGTGAGCGCTAAAGTTTCTGTTTTTTACAGCAAGATCAAAAAGACTTTCCCCAAGTCTCCCCAACGGTTCTACTTGGCACAGACACTAATTAAACAGAAAAAACACAACCAAAATAGAGGCTAGGTAAATTATTGATTAATAAACAGGAGCAAAAAGCAAGGAATAAAAATAAAATTGGGTTGCCTCCCAACAAGCTCTATCATTTAACGCCCCTAGCTAGGCATAAAAGCGAGGATAGATCTAGGTATTGCCATCTTTGATAGGCAATCCATAAGTGGCTCTCATAATAGATTTATATGGTAATTTAATTTTCTTTCTAGGAAAGTGTCCCATGCCTTTCTTTAATGGAAATTGGAATTCAATATTCCCTTCCTTCATATCAATAATTGCACCAATCGTTCTAAGGAAAGGTCTACCAAGAGTAATAGGACATGAAGGATTGCAATCCATATCAAGAACAATGAAATATACGGGCACATAGTTACTATTTGCAACAATAAGAAAATCATTAATTCTTCCCATAGGTTTCTTAATCGTGGAATCCACAAGGTGCAAGTTTAAAGAACAATCATCAAAATCACGGAGACCTAGCAAATCACACAAAGTTTTGGGAATCGTGGAAACACTAGCTCCCAAATCACACAAAGCATAGCACTCATGATCTTTAATTTTGATTTTTATTGTAGGTTCTCACTCATCATAAAGTTTTCTTGGGATAGAAACTTCCATCTCAAGTTTTTCTTCATAAGATTGCATCAAAGCATCAATGATATGTTTAGTAAAAGCTTTATTTTGACTATAAGCATGAGGAGAATTTAGCACGGATTGCAACAAGGAAATACAATCTATCAAAGAGCAATTATCATAATTATATTCCTTGGAATCCAAAATAGTGGGTTCATTGCTATTTAAAGTTTTAACCTCTTCAATCCCACTTTTAACAATTTTTGCATCAAGATCTAAAAACTCTGAATTTTTGGAACGCCTTCTAGGTAAAGGTGGATCATCTCGAGTCCCATCATTATCAAGATTCATATTGCAAAACAAGGATTTAATAGGGGACACATCAATCACTTTTAGATCTTCATCCTCATTAACATGAAAATTAGAAGTACACGCTTTTACAAAGCAATCTTTCTTAGCACACATCCTAGCGGTTCTTTCTTTGCTTCTCATGGCTTTGAGAGACTCATTGATATCATGCTTAGGTGGAATAGATCTATGTTTCAAAGAATCAACATCAAGAGAAATTCTATCCACGTTCCTAGCCAACTCATCGATCTTAAGCAATTTTTCTTCAATCAAAGCATTGAAACTCTTTTGCGAACTAATAAATTCTTTAATACTAGATTCAAAATCAGAGGGTATCTTATTATAATTTCCACAAGAATTGTTGTAGGAATTACCATAATTATTAGAGGAATTACTAGGAAACGACCTAGAATTAAAATTACCTCTATACGCACTGTTACCAAAATTGTTCCTACCAACAAAATTCACATCCATAGATTCATTATTATTCTCAATCAAACTAGAAAAAGGCATATCATTAGGATTAGTAGGAGCACTCTTATTAGCAACCAATTTCATAAGTTCATCCATCTTTCCACTCAAAACATTAATCTCTTCAATTGCATGCACCTTTTTAGTAGTAGATCTTTCTGTGTGCCATTGAGAATAATTAACCATAATATTATCTAGGAGTTTAGTAGCTTCTCCTAAAGTGATTTCCATAAAAGTGCCTCCCGCGGCCGAATCTAAAAGATTTCTAGAAGCAAAATTCAATTTGTCATAAAAAATTGTATAATCATCCAAAGATTCAAACCATGTGTTGGGCAATTACGTATCATTTATTTCATCCTCTCCCAAGATTGTGCAACATGTTCATGATCAAGTTGCTTAAAATTCATAATATAGTTTCTAAGAGAGATGATTTTAGCGGGAGGAAAATACTTAGAGACAAAAGCATCTTTGCACTTATTCCATGAATCAATACTATTTTGAGGCAAAGACAAAAATCAAGATTTAGCATGATCTCTAAGGGAAAAAGGAAATAGCTTCAATTTAACAATATCATTGTCCACATCTTTCTTCTTTTACATATCACACAAATCAACAAAAGCTATTTAGATGGGTAGCGGCATCTTCACTAGGAAGGGCGGCGAATTGATCTTTCATGACAAGATTCAACAAAGCAGCATTAATTTCACAAGATTCAGCATCGTTAAGAGGAGCAATCCGAGTGTTAAGAAAATCATTGTTGCTGGTATTGGTAAAGTCACACAATTTAGTATTATCTTGAGCCATCGTGACAAGCAAGCAATCCAACACACAAGCAAACAAGAAACAGGCAAAAAAGAAAATAGAAAAAGGAGAAAGGGAACAGGAAAAGAGAGGGTGAGAGGAAAAGAGGGCGAATACAATGGCAAGGGTGAAGTGGGGGAGAGGAAAACGAGAGGCAAATGGCAAATAATGTAATGCGAGTGATAAGAGTTTGTGATGGGTACTTGGTATGTCTTGACTTGACTTGGCGCGAATCTCCCCGGCAACGGTGCCAGAAATGGCTCGTTGACGGGAGATAAAATTTTGACTTGACTTGGCGTGAGCCTCCCTGGCAACGGCGCTAGAAATCCTTCTTGCTACCTCTTGAGCACTGCGTTGGTTTTCCCTTGAAGAGGAGAGGGTGATGCAGAAAAGTAGCGTAAGTATTTCCCTCAGTTTTGAGAACCAAGGTATCAATCCAGTAGGAGATCATGCTCAAGTCCCACACACCTACACAAACAAATAAGAACCTCGCAACCAACACGATAAAGGGGTTGTCAAGCCCTTCATGGTCACTTACGAGAGTGAGATCTGATAGATATGATAAGATAAGATTTTTGGTATTTTTATGATAAAGATGCAAAGTAAAATAAATGGCAAAATAAATAACTAAGTGTTGGAAGATTAATATGTGGAAGATAGACCCGGGGGCCATAGGTTTCACTAGTGGCTTCTCTCAAGAGCATAAGTATTACGATGGGTAAACGAATTATTGTCGAGCAATGATAGAATTGAGCATAGTTATGACAATATCTAGGTATGATCATGTATATAGGCATCACGTCCGCGACAAGTAGACCGAAACGATTCTACATCTACTACTATTACTCCACACATCGACCGCTATCCAGCATGCATCTAGAGTATTAAGTTCATAAGAACAGAGTAATGCTTTAAGTAAGATGACATGACGTAGAGGGATAAACTCATGCAATATGATATAAACCCCATCTTTTTATCCTCAATGGCAACAATACAATACGTGCCTTGCTGCCCCTGCTGTCACTTGGAAAGGACACCGCAAGATTGAATCCAAAGCTAAGCACTTCTTCCATTGCAAGAAAGATCAATCTAGTAGGCCAAACCAAACTGATAATTCTAAGAGACTTGCAAAGATAAACCAATCATATATAAAAGAATTCAGAGAATAATCAAATATTGTTCATAGATAAACTAGATCATAAACCCACAATTCACCGGATCTTGACAAACACACCGCAAAAGAAGATTACATCGAATAGATCTCCAAGAAGACCGAGGAGAACTTTGTATTGAGATCCAAAGAGAGAGAAGAAGTCATATAGCTAATAACTATGGACCCGTAGGTCTGAAATAAACTACTCACACATCACCGGAGAGGCCATGGAGTTGATGTAGAGGCCCTCCATGATCAATGCCCCCTCCGGCGGAGCTCTGGAAAAGGCCTCAAGATGGGATCTCTTGGGTACAGAAGGTTGCGGCGGTGGAATTAGCTTTTCGTGGTGCTCCTGGATGTTTGAGGGGTACGTGGACTTATATATGTGGAAGAAGTATGTCGTTGGAGCAACAGGGGCCCACGAGGGTGGAGGGCGGGCCCCCTACCTCGTGCCCTCCTCGATCGTTTCTTGACGCACACTCCAAGTCTCGTGGATCACGTTTGTTGAGAAAATCATGTTCCCGTAGGTTTCATTCCGTTTGGACTCCATTTGATATTCCTTTTCTTCGAAACCCTAAAATAGGCAAAAATACAACAATTTGGGCTGGGCTACCGGTTAGTAGGTTAGTCCCAAAAATGATATAGAAGTATAAAATAAAGCCCATTAACATGGAGCAATCAAAAATTATAGATACGTTGGAGACGTATCAAGCACCCCCAAGCTTAATTCTTGCTCGTCCTCGAGTAGGTAAATGATAAAAGAAGAATTTTTGATTTGGAATGCTTCCTAACATGTTTCTCAATGTAATTTTTCTTTATTGTGGCATGAATGTTCAGATCGGGATGATTCAGGATAAAAGTTTAATATTGACATAGAAATAATAATAGTTCAAGCATACTAACTAAGCAATTATGTCTTCTCAAAATAACATGGCCAAAGAAAGTTATCACTACAAAATCATATAGTCTGGCTTTGCTCTATCTTCACCACACAAAATATTTAAATCATGCACAAGCCCGATGACAAGCCAAGCAACTGTTTCATACTTTTGATGCTCTCAAACTTTTTCAATCGTCACGCAATATATGAGCGTGAGCCATGGATATAGCACTATATGTGGAATAGCATGGTGGTTGTGGAGAAGACAAAAAGGAGAAGATAGTCTCACATCAACTAGGCATATCAACGGGCTATGGAGATACCCATTAATAGATATCAATGTGAGTGAGTAGGGATTGCCATGCAATGGGTGCACTAGAGCTATAAGCATATGAAAGCTCAACAAAAGAAACTAAGTGGGTGTGCATCCAACTTGCTTGCTCATGAAGACCTAGGGCATTTTGAGGAATCCCATCATTGGAATATACAAGCCAAGTTCTATAATGAAAAATTCCCACTAGTATATGAAAGTGATATCATAGGAGACACTCCATCATGAAGACCATGGTGCTACTTTGAAGCACAAGTGTGGAAAAAGGATAGTAGCATTGTCCCTTCTCTCTTTTTCTCTCATTTTTTGGGCCTTCTTTTTTTCTTTTTGGCCTCTTTTCTTTTTTCTTTTTTTTCGTCCGGAGTCTCATCCCGACTTGTGGGGGAATCATAGTCTCCATCATCCTTTCCTCACTTGGACAATGCTCTAATAATGATGATCATCACACTTTATTTACTTACAACTCAAGAATTACAACTTGATACTTAGAACAAAAATATGACTGTATGTGAATGCCTCCGGCGGTGTACCGGGATGTGCAATGATGCATGAGTGACATGTACGAACAAATATGAACGGTGGCTTTGCCCAAATACGATGTCAACTACATGATCATGCAAGCAATATGACAATGATGAAGCATGTCATAATAACGGAATGGTGGAAAGTTGCATGGCAATATATCTTGGACTGGCTATGGAAATGCCATAATAGATAGGTATGGTGGCTGTTTTGAGGAAGGTATATGGTGGGTTTATGGTACCGGCGAAAGTTGCGCGATACTAGAGAGGCTAGCAATGGTAGAAGGGTGAGGGTGCGTATAATCCATGGACTCAACATTAGTCATAAAGAACTCACATACTTATTGCAAAAATCTATTAGTTATCGAAACAAAGTATTACGCGCATGCTCCTAGGGGGATAGATTGGTAGGAAAAGACCATCGCTCGTCTCCGACCGCCACTCATAAGGAAGACAATCAATAAATAAATCATGCTCCGACTTCATCACATAACGGTTCACCATATGTGCATGCTACGGGAATCACAAACTTCAACACAATTATTTCTCAAATTCACAACTACTCAACTAGCATGACTCTAATATCACCATCTCCATATCTCCAAACAATTATCAAGTATCAAACTTCTCATAGTATTCAATGCACTTCTATGAAGGTTTTTATATTACAGAAAATTTCCATGTTTTTCTAAAGGACTCTCAAAATAATATAAGTGGAGCATGAGAGAACAATAGTTTCTATAAAAACAAATCCACCTCCGTGCTCTAAAAGATATAAGTGAAGCACTAGAGCAAAAACTATATAGCTCAAAATATATAAGTGAAGCACATAGAGTATTCTAATAAATTTCAAATCATGTGAGTCTCTCTCAAAAGGTGTGTACAGCAAGGATGATTGTGGTAAACTAAAAAGCAAATACTCAATTCATACAAGATGCTCCAAGCAAAACACATATCATGTGGTGAATAAAAATATAGCTCCAAGTAAAGTTACCGATAAACGAAGACGAAAGAGGGGATGCCTTCCGGGGCATCCCCAAGCTTAGGCTTTTTGGTGTCCTTGAATTTTACCTTGGGGGTGCCATGGGCATCCCCAAGCTTAGGCTCTTGCCACTCCTTCTTGCATAATCCATCAAATCTTTACCCAAAACTTGAAAACTTCACAACACAAAACTCAAAATAGAAAATCTCGTGAGCTCCGTTAGCGAAAGAAAACAAAACACCACTTCAAGGTACTGTAGTGAACTAATTATTTATTTATATTGGTGTTAAACCTATTGTATTCCAACTTCTCTATGGTTAATAAACTCCTTTAATAGCCATAGATTCATCAAAATAAGCAAACAATACACGAAAAACAGAATCTGTCAAAACAGAACAGTCTGTAGTAATCTGTAGCTAACGCAAACTCTGGAACCCCAAAAATTCTAAAATAAATTGCTGGAAGTGAGGCATTTATCTATTAATAATCTGCAAAAATAATTAACTAAATAGCACTTTCCAAATAAAAATGGAAGCAATTCTCGTGAGCGCTAAAGTTTCTATTTTTTTTACAGCAAGATAAAAAAGACTTTCCCCAAGTCTTCCCAACGGTTCTACTTAGCACAAACACTAATTAAACAGAAAAAACACAACCAAAACAGAGGCTAGGTAATTTATTTATTACTAAACAGGAGCAAAAATCAAGGAATAAAAATAAAATTGGGTTGCCTCCCAACAAGCGCTATCGTTTAACGCCCCGAGCTAGGCATAAAAGCGAGGATAGATCTAGGTATTGTCATCTTTGGTAGGCAATTCATAAGTGGCTCTCATAATAGATTTATATGGTAATTTAATTTTAGTTCTAGGAAAGTGTTCCATGCCTTTCTTTAATGGAAATTGGAATTCAATATTCCATTCCTTCATATCAATAATTGCACCAATTGTTCTAAGGAAAGGTCTACCAAGAATAATAGTACATGAAGGATTGCAATCTATATCAAGAACAATGAAATCTACGGGCACATAGTTCCTATTTGCAACAATAAGAACATCATTAATTCTTCCCATAGGTTTCTTAATCGTGGAATCCACAAGGTGCAAGTTTAAAGAACAATCATCAAAATCACGAAAACCTAGCAAACCACACAAAGTTTTTGGAATCGTGGAAACACTAGCACCCAAATCACACGAAGCATAGCACTAATGATCTTTAATTTTATTTTTTATTGTAGGTTCCCAGTCATCATAAAGTTTTCTTGGTATAGAAATTTCCAACTCAAGTTTTTCTTCATAAGATTGCAGCAAAGCATCAACGATATGTTTAGTAAAAGCTTTATTTTGACTATAAGCATGAGTAGAATTTAGCACGTATTGCATCAAGGAAATAGAATATATCAAAGAGCAATTATCATAATTAAATTCCTTGGAATCCAAAATAGTGGGTTCATTGCTATTTAAAGTTTTAACCTCTTCAATCCCACTTTTAACAATTTTTGCATCAAGATCTAAAAACTCCGAATTTTTGGAACGCCTTCTAGGTAAAGGTGGATCATCTTGAGTCCCATCATTATCAAGATTCATATTGCAAAACAAGGATTTAATAGGGGATGCATCAATCACGTTTAGATCTTCATCCTTATTAACATGAAAATTAGAAGAACACGCTTTTACAAAGCATTCTTTCTTAGCACGCATCCTAGCGGTTCTTTCTTTGCACTCATCATTGGAAATTCTCATGGCTTTGAGAGACTCATTGATATCATGCTTAGGTGGAATATATCTAAGTTTCAAAGAATCAACATCAACAGAAATTCTATCCACGTTCCTAGCCAACTCATCAATCTTAAGCAATTTTTCTTCAATCAAAGCATTGAAACTCTTTTGCGAACTAATAAATTCTTTAATACTAGATTCCAAATCAGAGGGTATCTTCTTATAATTTCCATAAGAATTTTTGTAGGAATTACCATAATTATTAGAGGAATTACTAGGAAATGGCCTAGAATTAAAATTACCTCTATACGCGTTGTTACCAAAATTGTTCCTACCAACAAAACTCACATCCATAGATTCATTATTATTCTCAATCAAAGTAGACAAAGGCATATCATTAGGATCAGTAGGAGCACTCTTATTAGCAACCAATTTCATAAGTTCATCCATCTTTCCACTCAAAACATTAATCTCTTCAAATGCATGCACCTTTTTAGTAGTAGATCTTTCCGTGTGCCATTGAGAATAATTAACCATAATATTATCTAGGAGTTTAGTAGCTTCTCCTAAAGTGATTTCCATAAAAGTGCCTCCCGCGGCCGAATCTAAAAGATTTCTAGAAGCAAAATTCAATCCAGCATAAAAAATTTGTATAATCATCCAAAGATTCAAACCATGTGTTGGGCAATTACGTATCATTAATTTCATCCTCTCCCAAGATTGTGCAACATGTTCATGATCAAGTTGCTTAAAATTCATAATATAGCTTCTAAGAGAGAAGATTTTAGCGGGAGGAAAATACTTAGAGACAAAAGCATCTTTGCCCTTATTCCATGAATCAATACTATTTTTAGGCAAAGACGAAAACCAAGCTTTTGCACGATCTCTAAGGGAAAAAGGAAATAGCTTCAATTTAACAATATCATTGTCCACATCTTTATTCTTCACTACAAGAAATATGTCAACTAGTGACCTTCTGTCAGTGACCCTGGAAGAATTGGTCATAGATCTATGACCATTTTAGACCAATTGGTCAAAAGCTGTTCGGGGGGCTCCAAACTCTAAACTATAACGACCATTTTGGTCAGAAAGGTCGTAATTTCCTTACACAAAATGATCATAAAGCAGATAGCACTGGTCTGCTGCCTTATTTCTAGCTGAGCATGACCAATATAGATGGTCATAACCTTGTAAATTGTGGTGGGTTGCTATGACTAGGCGCCACCTCATCAGTTTTGCCTATGTGTCATGTCCATGTGGCAGTTTTTGTCCTAGGTTGTGAAGCAACCTATATTTCTGTCATTACCAAAATTCCCAAAAAAATCTCATAAATTCTTTGGGTCATATCTTCATCAAATATGTAAAAAATCCTTCCTTGCCTAGTTCAAAACTAATTCAACAATAGTCATTTTCCTATTCTGTTCACAACAACACTTTATGAAGGAAGTGCTATTTATATATTCTTGATTGCCCTTGGATTTTTGGGGCACTCTTTCCTATCCAAATCATTACTGCATGACAAAATTCAGCTCCATTTGCCTAACAAATCTTCCTCGGCAAATTTCCAAAGTTTTTGTCCACCTAGAAGCATTGTGAAGGAAGTACCTTTTTTATATATCGAAATGACATGAAATTTATACAGTTCCTTCATATGACCAAATTATCATCGTCCTCCAAATTTTAGCTCAGTAAAATCATCTATGTGAGCCCAGGTTCAATTTATATTTTATGGCCAAATTGGCACGTTGCAAAGCAAGTGTTTTCTAGACCCCTCCTATTACCCTCAAACTTTTTGGGCACTCTTCCATACCCAAATCATTGCCACATGATAATATTCAGCTCAATTTTCCTAGTACGTCTTTCTCAGGAAATTTCCAAAGTTTCTACCTCGAGAGAAGCTTTGTGAAGTAAGTACTGGCTAGGCTTACCCAAATGATCTAAAAATTTACCAGCGCATGACCATACCTACGTAACTTACCTACACCAATTTTGAGCTCATTTCATTCATCCAATCTCTCTCACTAGTTTTCCCAAGTTTCTGTCCATAGAACAGCATTGTGAAGGAAGTACTACTTTGGCATGTCAAAATGGTATCAATTTTCTACAATGCTTTCCTATGCCCAAATAACCATCCTCCACCAAATTTCAACTCAATCCATTCATTATTTTGAGCCCAGCTTCAACATTCATATTTTTGTCTAGCATGGTACTTTTCAAAGCAAGTACCACCTAGGATCCTCCTTTCGAGCTAAAAATTTGTGAAGACATTCTCCTTAGTAGATGATCATCCTCAGCCAAAACTCATGCCCATTGGCCTTGTGCATTTCCCGTACCGCTAATCAAACACTTGGCTGCTAATTCATCTTTGAGCATAGGTCAGTCTCCTCGTGAGATTATTTTGTTTTAATTTTATTCCTAGCACCTATCTGGGGAGTGCCCAACCCACTAGACATGCCTAGGCCTCCCAGAACGCATGTCAACGCCAAGGTCACGCGGTGACCACGCGGCGGGCATGCGAGTTTACACGCTTTGGAGTTGGGGCCCGGGGCCACATCCAAACCTCGATGTATCGCCATCAAACCATGTATTTATGATTAAATAGATACTTATGTAACTAGAAATGATTTTTGGAAAAAATAAAGAGCAAACAATAAGGTAGACGCAGTTGAAAATTGACCCGCTTCCTAATGAATCGGCAGAAATTTGTCTTTTTCACAAGTGGTGGATCAAAACTTTTGACACCAAACCATTTTGTCAATTATGCATTAAGTATGGCCTAATATTCTATAAAAATGATTTGCTACAATTTTGCAACAAATATATGGTAGCTCCTTCACAAAAATAACTCATTTTGGGCATTCAAAAAATGGAAAATGAATTTTTCGTGCAAAGAAAATGAAAACTCCCTTAGGAAACATTGTTTGGAATTCCAAGATGCACCCTTGTGCACAATATGAGATCATTTGAACAAACTATGCCATGAATGTGGCCATAAGTTTGATCATTTGGCTTGAAAGCCCAGAATCTTCACGCATGATAGCTCATTTCTGAGAACACTTTTTTAAAATAATTGCTGTATTACAAGTTTTTTATTTTTCCTGGAAACTTGATCACATATAATGACACAATGCGAAGGTTTCCCAATTTTTTGATTTTTTTGAATTTTTCATGTCCGTTTCGAAATGCGATGAAAACGGTGGGTTTGGCCGTTCCTAGCTAGTGGTTAAATCTTGGAAAACTTTTGATGTTTCTCTGATTAAATAGATACTTATGTATCTAGAAATGATTTTTTGAAAAAATAAAGAGCAAACTATGAGGCAGCTGCAGTTCAAATTTGACCCGCTTCCTACTAAATCAGTGGGAATTTGTCTTTTTCACCAGAGGTGGATCAAGGCTTTTGACACCCAACCATTTGGTCAATTGTGAATCAAATATGGCCTAGTATTTTACAAAAATGATTTGGTCCAAATTTGCAGCAAATATATGGTAGGTCCTTCACAAAAAGAACTCAATTCGGGCACTCAGAAAATGGAAAATGAATTTTCCGTGCAAAGAAAATAAAAAGTCCCTTAGGAAACATTGTTTTTAATTCCAAGATGCACCCTTGTCCATGATATGAGATCATTTGAACAAACTATGCCATGAATGTGGCCATAAGTTTGATCATTTGGCTTGAAAGCCATGAATCTTCACGCATGATAGCTCATTTCTGATAACACTTTTTAAAAATAATTGCAATATTACAAGTTTATTATTTTTCCTGGACACTTGTTCACATATAATGACACAATGCAAAGGTTTTCCATTTTTTTATTTTTTTTTGAATTTTTTATGCCCATTTCAAAATGCGGTCAAAACGGCGGGCTTGACCGTTCCTAGCTAGTGGTTGAATCTTGGAAAACTTTTGATGTTTATCTAATTAAATAGATACTTACATACCTAGAAATGATTTTTTGAAAAAATAAATAGCAAACTATGAGGCACCTATAGTTCAAATTTGACCCGCTTCCTACTGAATCGGCGGAAATTTGTCTTTTTCACGAGAGGTGGATCAAATCTTTTGACACCCAACCATTTGGTCAATTGTGAATAAAATATGGCCTAGTATTTTAGAAAAATGATTTGGTCCAATTTTGCAACAAATATATGGTAGGCCCTTCACAAAAAAACTCATTTCGGGCACTCGGAAAATGGAAAATGAATTTTTTGTGCAAAGAAAGTGTCAACTTCCTTTGGAAACATTGTTTGGAATTCCCAGATGCACCTTTGTGCACAATGCAAAATCATTTGAACAAATTTTCATTCAATTTTTCCCCGCTTCCTACTGAATGGGGTGAAATTTGTTTTTTTATAAGAGGTGGATCAAAAGCTTTTGACATGTAACTATTTGTTCAATTTTACATAAAATCTGGTCTAATATTTTTGAAAAATGGAGTTGTGCTATTTTGGAACAAATATTTGGTAGCTTCTTCACAAAAAAACTTTTTATGCACTCAAAAAATGGAAAATCATCTTTTTGTGCAAAGAAAATGAAAGCCGTCGAACTATGGCATCGTTTGCCATTCTAAGATGCACACTTATGAAAAAAATGAGATCATTTTGACAAACTATGTCATTGCTATGTTTAAAAAAAATTCAAAGTTTTGGGTTCAAAATTTTGAAATTCAAGTGCGAGATAGTCGGCCAATGAGACGCGAGGAACCACTTTCACGTGGATCACCAAATTGGACGCAATTTGAGCCATCCATCACACATCCATCCAACGGTGGAGCTTCTCCCGAGAATCAAAAACCCTAACCCACCCACCCACCCACCCTCCCCCCGACCCACGCCCGCTGCCACCCTCACTCACCCACTCCCCCATCCCCTCGGTCCCCAGATCCATCCTCTCCTCACCCGCAACCCCAAACCCGGCCCCGCCGCTGATCTCCACTCCCCCAAACCCAGCCCCAGCCCCGTCGGCGACCTCCGCCTTCCACTCCACCCTCTCCTTCTCTCCACGCCGAAACCCTAGATCGACGCCATGGCAACCCCCTCCACCCCCACCGCTGACCCACCCTCTCCCTCTCCCTCTCCCCTCGATCCCTAGATCCATCCTCGTGCTCGGTCGCGCCGCCCTCCTCCTCTCTGCGCTCCATGGCCGGCACCGCATCCTCTCACGCTTGCTCCACTCCGCTCCTTCCTCCCATCAGTTCAGATCCGGTGCGCGCATCCCCAACCCCTGATGGCTCTCACGCCGCACCCGCCACTCCAGCTCCGCACGCGCCCCCGCGGTCGCCGCGGCCCACCAGCGCCGTGCGCTCCTCTCGCTGCACCGCACTCGCTCCTGCCATTGTTGCGCCGGCGCTGACGTGGGTAAGGTGTGGGCGAGGTGGGCATACCCGTATGACGAGATCAAGCCAAGGTGGCAGGCGCGCTGGGAGGAGCACCGCACGTTCCGCACCCCGGACGCCTCCAGGCCCAAGGACTACATCCTCGGCATGTTCCCTTAGCCAAGGTACCCATCCAAGAGCCTCTCCTCTCCGGCTCCCCATATGGAATTCTTCATCGAATTGCCCGAGTCGCCTATGAATATGTGGCTACCTGGCCACGAATTTGTGTTTGAGTTGTGTATATAAGAATAATGGATGGTTCTGCAATTTCAGTTTCTTCACCAGTGCTCAAATTGTTGGAATTTATCATGAGTTTCTCCAGTGTTGTACTGGCCTTGCAATTGCACGCTATGGTGTAATTGGGCTGTAGTCATGTAGTAGGATATGAGGCTCTAGTTTAGTTTTATCTAGAATATCTAATATTAAAGTAGAATTAACAAGCAACGCGATCCTATTTGTGCATCCAACAATCTATTTTTAGTCAGTTGATTTAGTGTAGAAATGTGATGATGCAGTGGATCGGGTGAGGCTTATTTGTGTAATTCACTTCACCCACATGTATTTTCAGTGGCCCTCAAATTTTCTCACGGCTCTGAGGTAGTGAGGTGTTGTCTGACTGGCTGGTAGCTGCTAGCTTTTTCTCTCCACAAAATCTATAGTGTCTTTCCCTTTCATAAGGCTAGTTATAAATTTATATTTGGCACAGGGAAAGCAGAAATGGATCAGAATCTGATCGGTTATTTGTCAAGGAGTACTGCTGCATATCAACAAGAAGTACGTAGGGCTATTTGACGGACTCACTTCCTAGCTATAGTAGCTAGTGCTTAGCTCTGTATGGTGGTCGTTGCTTCGTTGAATTGCTTGGTGTTGTTGTAGCCATTGTAGCCAGTGCTACTGTTTCCACAATTGTCGCATCTTCTGAAATAGAGGGATTGGTTTGAATTCAAGTGCAGAATATAGGCAAATGGGTGCTAGATGTACATATTAATTGCCTCCGTTTAGTGTCGATTTCTTCAGTGTACTACTGCTAGTGTCGATTGATGCATTGGTTTGAGTTTGATTTAGTCAGGCAGGTTTAGTAATTCATTTTTTAGATTAATTTGACATGGAGTTGATGAACTATGTAATACTCCCTTTGTCTCAAAATATAAAATGTCTTTTGGTCTAAATATTATCCAGTACTATTGCCTACATGCTTCTAGCAACTAATGCTTTTAATTTTGCTCAATTTTTATGCTTCAGATCGCTTCCTCCATGACACCCCGATCCGGGCGACGGCAGCAGCGATGGCGTCAACAATCGAGTGTGCCTAACTCTGCATCTATAAGTGGCCTGTCTTCTTTGGACGGTCAGCTGCTTCCTCCTCACATTGAAATCTCGACCCCTTTCTTGTTGATGGACTCTTTGACTGATTCGTATGTGCGTGGATGCAGGGTGCAGGTGCTCTACTACGTGCTACTCCGGACGGGTCACCTGGACAAATGTTCTCCTTGTTTTTGAGCTACTGCCACTTTTTTATCTACCGCCACTTGTTTTTGTCGGTAATCTGAGCACTTGTTAGTTTAGTCAGGTAGGAGATTAGAGTGAAATGATCCTGTAGGAGGTCCTGGACGATGATGTGCAAACAATTATTTTCTCTAGCATTAGTATGTCGAATTTGTCTAAGTTAGTACATGAGGATTCTGCTAGCTGACATACTAATGTTGGTGAACGAGTGATGCTTCATAGCGGCCAACTCCTTGTTTTAATATGCAAAGAACAACAGTGCCAGAGATGCTATGTACTAATTAATGTGTACTTGTTGAAAGTTCTCTCTTATATTAGTGTCTCTTATTTCTTTTCTAATTAATGTCTCTCATTTTTGTTCTAGTTAATGTGTAACTGAGAATGAACACACTTCTCTCTTTTTAGACTGCTAGATTGCACAAGTTGAACGATTTGCTCTAGTTTAAACAAGTTGGGATCCATCAATATAATAGGACTTTGTTTGCATTTCACCTAGCTTGAAACCAATATCCTTATTGCTAATTTACTCAAGTTTATCTAACATGGTTGAAATGAGCGCTATAAAGTTTCATGTCTAAGCTCAATTTTTATACGAAGTCCTGTAGTAATTATTTTGGTTACATCATAGTTTGCTGAGAATATTAACTTGAACATTGTATGTATGCCCTGATGCATGTACACACACGGTCATCAAATATCGAGCTGCAGCGAAACAACCTGGAGCTAGAGAACATCAAGGATAAGATCAAGGAAGTTCTTGCCTTGTTGGCAACATTGTGAGGTTCGTGCATCACTAGGATTGCTTGAGTGATCTCAGTACTGTCATTGTGATGTTCCTAACCTCCCTCTTTTCGCTATCCAGATCATGACCAAGCATGACAAGAAGGGAGGCTCGTCAACCACCTACCAGCTCACCTATCATGACCGATGATGAGACGCTGAAGGTGCCCTTCTTGTTTGTACATTCCTTGCTTGGTTGGTGTCATGGAGATATGCACGTGCCATGTGTTGTACGACCTCTCTGTTTTTGTTTCTTGTCATATGTACTTATCTGTTGGCTTGTCCCTGATGTAATACCCACATGCACTATCATATTGGTGGTTGGCTAACGAATTGCATTGCAAATATACTGTTCTTCATTGCCTAATGCTTTTGGTTGCCGATAACAGGACCTATAGTTAGTAAACCTGCAATTAGCAAGTTATGTTTATGGTCTATCATGCTGAAATACAAAAAATGTTTTGTGTCACATGCTTAACAGACTTTGAACTATATACCTAGTTCGGTTGTAGAGAAAAATGCACTGGTTCTTTAACACATTGAACTATTCATCCTACCTACTCAAACTACCATCAGTATCCAACAAACGGCTATGGAAATAATTTTTGCCATCAATCCTTTGTTTAAACAAGTATTAATATTTTGGCAGGACAAAAAGTTGCAAATTCTGATGATGGTTTATGTTCCTTCTTTTAGGTTACGAGAGATGATGCTGGAGAGATGCCCTTCCTATAGGTCTGCACATAAGCGGAAGTTCCTGGGTATGCAAGATTCGATGGTTAAACTGGTTGATGTGATGTGAATTAGTGTATGGAAACTGGTTGTTGTGATGTGAATAGTGTATGTAGTTTCACATCTTCTGTTCTGTATAGCATATTGTAATAAACTTATTTTAGCTGTTATTTGAAGATTTTCATATGCTTTCTCTCTTCTGTCTGTTTGATATATACATATATATTGCTTATTAATAAGCTGTGAAAAATCTGACATTTGGGACCCATCTATAAACTGGAGCTGGGAAAAAAAGCTGGAAATAAAAAATAAATTGACTGCAAAATGTTGTGCGCTAGAAAATAGAAAGGCCAAATTGTAGGCCAGGCCCATGTAGCTAACCGAAATTAACATAAAATACATATATTAAAAGGGCTTGCCTAAAAAAATACATGGGCCGGATTACTGGGTCAGACCCATGTAGCTAATAAAAGCACAGGAAAAAAAATACATTAAAAAGGCCGAATTGTTGGGCTAGGTCCATGTAGAAAATCGAATTGGACCGGCTGATTCTTGTGCCACATCAGATTGCCGCGTCGGATGCATACGTGGACTGGGGAGGCTGCTAGTGACCAAAACAAAACAATAGGCATATTTTGGTCGTAAACGTCAACGACCTTCTCACAGAGAAGGTCGTTAATTTCAGTTTATGACCGCCAGCTTTTGACCTTCTATTTTTGGTCATAAAAAGGTCGCAAATGAAAAAGAATGACCTTTCAGTGACCAATAGTCAAGGTCACAAGTTGGCATATTTCTTGTAGTGCTTTTACATATCACACAAATCAACAAAGCTATTTAGATGGGTAGCGACATCTTCACTAGGAAGGCCGGCGAATTGATCTTTCATGACAAGATTCAACAAAGTAGCATTAATTTCACAAGATTCAACATCGGTAAGAGGAGCAATCAGAGTGCTAAGAAAATCATTGTTGTTGGTATTGGTAAAGTCACACAATTTAGTATTATCTTGAGCCATCTTGACAAGCAAGCAATCCAACACACAAGCAAACAAGAAACAGGCAAAAAGGCAAATAGAAAAAGGAGAAAGGGAACGGGAAAAGAGAGGGCGAGAGGAAAAGAGGGCGAATAAAATGGCAAGGGTGAAGTGGGGGAGAGGAAAACGGGAGGCAAATGGAAAATAATGTAATGCGAGGGATAAGAGTTTGTGATGGGTACTTGGTATGTCTTGACTTGACTTGGCACGAATCTCCCCGGCAACGGCGCCAGAAATGGCTCGTTGACGGGAGATAAAATTTTGACTTGACTTGGCGTGAGCCTCCCCGGCAACGGCGCCAGAAATCCTTTGTCACATCCCAACTGGTAATGCCTAGTGCTAACATATGGTGTTGCATCATGTCTACTTTACTCAGAAAATTTGAAATGGGGATGACAAGCCCTAGCACTAAATGAAATGCAATTAGGATCAAAATAAAAATATTTTCAATGAACCCAGAATGCCCTTTAGAAAAGTTCATTATTTTGATAAAGGTGAAAACCTCTGCCAAAAATGATGCACATACTTTTAGGCCATTCTGGATTTTTGAATAACCCATATTGTATTTGAATTGGGGCATTTAAATACTATTAATATTTTTAAATGCTCCAATAATTCTGAAAATAGTTAAGGGCATCTGCAATAATTCATTTAATGGCCACAATTATTTTCAGGATTTATTAAAATGGTTTGGGTTATAAACTAAATCAAAACAAAATAACATAAATAGAAAACAGAAACTAAATAAAAGAGAGAGAGAGAAGGACTAACCTGGCACTTACCTCGGCCCACCTACCTGTGCGGCCTGCTGTTGAAGCCGGCCCAGCCCAGCCACCCCCCTGCCAGTTGTCTTCCCCCTCTCGTTAGAAGGCAGAGCAGAAGCTAGTCACGGCGCCGCGGCGTGCCACGCCGGCAGCTGCCTGCCGGGCTGCCCCCTCGTCGCCCTGGACTCCCTCTGCGACACCATGCTACCCCCCTGGACCCCCTTGACGCTCTCGCACTCTCCCTCACCCTCGTCCCCTTCTCCGTCTCTCTCTCACGCGCGTGACCGAACGCAGCCGTCGCCGCCGATGAGCTGCCCCACAGCCACAGCCATCTTTGAGCCTCTCTGATGCGCTCCCGAGCTCCGCCTGGTGCCCCTCTTCCTCCTCGCCAAGCCACGCAAGCCGAGGATCACCATGTCGTCGTCTTCGAGCTCGTCACCACCGCTTCTGCTCGCCGGACTTCGTCGGTCGATTCGCCGCCTCCGACGCTTCCCCGAGCATGCTGGCCATCCCTACGTCACCATAGTGAGCCCCCGAGTCGTTTCCCCCTTCTCCCCTGGTCGCTTTCGACCTCTAGGCCATAGCCCCGTCTTGGCCGAGAATTCCACGGCACCGGCGATGTCGCTGCCGTCACTGCAGCCACTGAGGCTCAAAAACAAGCACGACACCGTGCTCCTAGCATCTTCAGGAGCTCAGTGAGCCCCTTAGCTATCCCTCCCGTCCTCTGTGGCCTCGCCCCGCTTGAACCCGTAGCTCCGGCCGCCGCCTTGCTCGTCGCCGGTGCCTCTGCAGGCCACCCCAGCTCCGACCGCCTCCACCATTGGATGCGCGCGAGTGTCAGCGTCCCGTAGCTGCAAACCACGCTCAAAACCATCACCTGTAGCTCAATCCCGAGCAGACTCGGCCACGGCTTGAGGTCGCCGCCGGCCAAACTCCGGCATGCCGACGTGGCGGCGTAATTAGTGCTAATCTCCGTTAATTACCCATCCTAACAGACACTAACATGTGGGTCCCCGAGCCTAATTAGGTTAGTCTAAATATCCTACTTAAATTAGTGCTAATCCTACGGACCCCACGTGTCAGCTTGACTTTGACTTAGTCAACGTTGATTGGGCCCACCTGTCGGCGACCTAACTAGCCCAGGGTCACTGACCAATGGGTCCCGCAGGTCAGGTTTGACCTGGACCCGTCCTGTTGACTGGATGACGTCATAGTGATGTAGTGATGAGGTCATAAATGCTTTTCTGGATTTTAAATAAATCAGAAATGATTTATTTAATTCAGAAAATGTCCAAAACTTCAAAAAATCATAGAAAATAATCTATAACTCAGAATGAAATAATTTATATATAAAAAAATATCAGAAAAATTCAAGGAATCTGTTTATGGCATTTTCATGCATGTTAGAACAATTTAAGGCCACTATTTAGGACAAATCCAATAAAGGGCATTTAAATAATCATATATGGAGTTGGAATTTGAATCTTGTATTCAAACCAACTTCATTTAATTTTGTTGCTAGTTGCATTAGCTCAATCAACAACATATTTCCATGTCATGAGCATGCATCATATTGTGCATTGCATTGATTGTGTTTCGTTCTCCTGTTGCCGGTATTTGTCCCCTCTCGATAGACGTGGTTTCGACGATGGGTTCGATGAGACCGATGAAGAGCTATATATATCTTCAGAAGTGCCAGGCAAGCAAAACACCCTTGTTCATTCCGATACAATCCCACTCTCTCGCTCCTGCTCTCTTTTACTCCATTAGGACAACGACGATTCAACTGTTACATGTTGCGGTAGTTGAACCCCTTTCCTCTGCATGACCTGTCATTGCCACAGTAAATAGATGAAACCCACTAGCATGAGTAGGAGTTGTTTGAGCCCTGATGTGCCTACTCATTCATGCTTATTTGTCATGCCTGCTACTGCTTAGAGTTGAGTCCGGTCTGATTCATCGGGGATGAACTGGAACAGTGATGAACATGTCCTACTGTGTGGGAGCTAAGTGTGTGAACACGATTTGGTAAAGGTAGCGGTGAGAGGCCATGTAGGAGTACATGGTGGGTTGTTTCATTGAAACCGTCCTTAGGAACTGAGTTCTGTGTTTGTGATCCATGAAACAGTTACTACCACGCATTGGGCCCGAAACCAATGGACCCTCTCGGCTTCTTGATCACCCTTGTCCTCTGTCCAGGTGTTGCAACTAGTTTCTGGTGTTTATAGGATATGTGTTGGCGCCGTGCGTAGCGCTGACCCTAGGGGTGGGCTATGATGCGGTAGATACACTGTGGCCGGGCATGCCGGGCTCCCGTTTGGTGTCTCGGAACCCTGTACACATCGTCCGGGGCCGTATGTGGAAACCTCGGCCGGACTCCCTGCGGATGGAACCTGGATAGGCGATAAACCTGGACTAGAGACTTGAGTGTTTAGGTAGGCTGTGGCCGACACCCTCGTTGGGCTTCCGCTTGAAGGTTGCCGAGTACATGTCGTGTAAACGGCGGTAAGTGGTGAGAGCGTGTGTGAAGAAGTACACCCCTGCAGGGTTAACATCATCTATTCGAATAGCCGTGTCCGCGGTAATGGACTTCTGGGTTGCCTATAACAGTTCATAGACAAGTGAAAGTGGATACTCTAAAACTCGCAAGATAAGTGTGAGTGCTATGGATGGCCTTCTCGTAGGGAGACGGGAGTGGCTCCATAGTGGTGTATTGAATGGTGAATATGTGGACTCGTGTGCGCCACCTCAAAAGAGTTACTTGCAGTCGTAGTTCAGGTTAGCCACTGAGTCAAAGCTGGCTTGTTGCAGTTAAACTCCACCACCCTCTTTGTTGATACTGATGCATATGTGGTTAGTTCTAATGTAAGTCTTGCTGGGTACATTTGTACTCATGTTTGCTTAATTTATGTTTTGCAGAGAGACTTCAGTCTCGCTAGTAGTTTCGCGTGGACTTCGACGTTTAGCTTGATACCTTAGCTACGATCTTGTGCCCTCGGCAGGATCTGGTAGATAGTCAGGCTTCTCAGCCTTCTTCATTTGTAGCTGTCTGTACTCAGACAAGTTAAGCTTCCGCATGTGCTTGTTGCTTGTATGCTCTGTATGTTGGGTCATAAGACCCATGTTTGTCATATCTCGCTCCTCGGAGCCTAATGAATAAATACTTTGAGTCGTAGAGTCTTGTTGTGATGCCATGTTGTATTTACACATGTCGAGCATATTGTGTGTATGATTGAAATGCTTGGTATGTGTGGGATCCGACAATCTAGTTGTTTATCCTTGGCAGCCTCTCTTATGGGGAAATGTAGTCTTGTGCTTCCATGAGCCATAGTAGTCCGCTACAACCCGGTTCACCGGAGTCCTATTAGCCCAGCACTACTGCTCAGGACACTTGACTGGCCGGCATGTGTTTCACTTCGTTCCTATGTCAGGGAAATGTCACGCGGTAACATCCGGAGTCCAGCCTAGCCTGCTACAGCCCAGGTTCCCGGAGTCCTGTTAGCCCAGTGCTACAGCCCGGATATACACACTGCTGACCGACATGCTCGATGTGATTCATGTATGCCTGTTCCCATAGGTTAGTGCCGCTTTGGGTTCACGACTAGCCATGTCGGCCCGGGTTCTCTGTCATATGGATGCTAGCAACACTATCATATACGTGAGCCAAAAGACGCAAACGGTCCCGGGCCATGGTAAGGCGGCACCCGTGGGAATACCGTGCGTGAGGCCGCAAAGTGATATGAGGTGTTACCGGCTAGATCGATGTGACTTGGAATCAGGGTCCTGACAGCGTTGGTATCAGAGCCTGACTGCTTGTAGGATTACCAAGCCAACTGGTCGAGGTCGTGTCTAGAAATGCTTTAGTTATGTAAGGGAATTGATTGTGGAAGGGAACGTAAGGCTCTTTTTACTCCTTATATCTTATGCCTTCTGATCTGAGTCATCCTCCTCTCTTCTACGGGGATTAAGAACTAGGCCTTCTCATCTATCTATCAGGATGACGTGTTACTAATCCGTAGACTTATAGGATTGTTGGATTCGAGTTTCAGTTCAGTTTCTACTACTTTTAGTATGTTGTCAGTCAAATCAGACCCTTGATATGATGATGTTAAGTGGTTACGCCACTATTTTGTAGGATGTCTCAAATCTTTTTGAGCATTTACAGCCGTTATGCTGTCCGAGTCATTCCAGGTTTCTAAATAGTCTGATGCATTTGCAAACCCCTTCCTCCTGTTCCTGATGTCCATTTGGGCCAGATTAATCACACTAATCCATCTATTGAGGTACTTCGCTGCCTCGGCATTTATGTTGGAGCTATTATTATGACCCTAGGTGTCTAGAGTATCACCTGGTAATCTAGCAATGCTTTGCATCCCCAGTGTGATGATTCTGGCCACCATTCTCGAAAGCATCCCGTGATGCCGTTTAGTTAGTACGCATTCTATTCCTGGGTTCTTGGCCCAAAATTCACTCTACTTATCTCGTGTTGATAGTGTTGCTAGTTCCTTTAGGATATTAGTAACCTTTGCGATAGTCCTCGAGGTCCGAGGTATTTCCTTATTCCAAATACCATGAACCATTAAGGCAGAAGTTCTTTGAACCAAAAGATCACAATAAGAGTGCTCTTAATGGGTTCTCCATTCAAGAATTGTGAATCTGCTAGTCCTACCTTTCTGCATGGATTATCTGGAAGAAACCTGTTGAACTTGTTCGACATACTAATCTATGCGTCCACAACCCAGAAAATTATATGTTCCTTGAGTGGTTCCTCTTCGGTTGTATCCCGACCATCCTCTATCAGTTGATAGCCAAGAGTACGTGTGCATTTGTGTTCATCGATGCCTAGTATTCTTGTGGTTCGTCAAGCCGTTCTAAGAATGACTAGGAGAAAAAAACTCCAGTACCTCATCCATTTCTAAGATTGGGTCAAAGCAGTTGTATTCCGCAGATCAAAATGCAACCCAGCTTTTGGTTCTGTTGTACCCTGAAGTATTACCCACTTTATGTCAGGAGCGTCATGAGATTTGCACCTTCTCTTATGAATTCTTGACGCAGTGATACTTCTTGCCATCATTGTTCATTCCTCGGTTCCCGTGTTATTGTAACCGGAATGCCGGCAAGTGAGTCGTGATGTGTGAAATCAATACTCCTAGCAACTCCGTTGCTTAGTAGTTAATGGACAATATTCTCATTCTTAGCATGTTGGTTATTGAATCATCATCCAAAGATTGATCGTGCTACCTAGTCCACTTTTCCTCATGCACTCTTCGATCAATGAGTTAGGATTGGGTCAGTCCCTTGCTAATCAATGAGTTAGGACAATTGTGACGCCCGGGTAATCAAGCTATAGTAATCCCACGCTAATCATGCCACGTCATCCCGGTTGCTGTTGCTAAACGTCCGTTAGTTCAAACCACGTAAAATTAAAATTTAAAATTAATGTCGACAATAAAAGTTTTCAAAAATTGAAACGAAAATGTTCGGTGGTTGCCAAATATTACAAAGGTAATTATGATCAACAAACACATTTTTATAAAATGGCTAGATGGTTTTAAGTTAAATAAAACAGAAAGAAAATAAATAAAAGAAAGAAAATACAAAAGGAGCAAACAGAGAACAAAAATAGAAGGAGAACACCCCCTTCCCTGGGTCGTGGCCCAACTGGGCCAACCCACCTAGCCCAGCCCATCCCGCGCCCCAGCCTACTTACCGCCCCGGTCCACCCGACCGAAACCCTAACCGCCCCACTCTCCCCTCGCACTCCTCTCTCTCCCTCCTCTGCCCGATCTGGATCGGGGCAAACCCCGATCCCATCGGCCCGACGCCGCCGCCGATTCCCGCGGCCACTACGCCGAGTCCCCCCCTCGCTGGCACGCCCTCTCGCCGCTGCGCGAATGCCCCCGACGCCACGGAGCTTCGTCACCAACCCGCCGGAAGCCGCGGCCTCGACCCGGTGCCGCCTCGTCGTTGATCTGACGCCGCCGTCCGTCATCACCGCCACCTCGTCGCCGCCCCGTCATCATCTCCTCCCCGCGTAGCTTCACCGAGCCTCGCCGCCCCGTACCCCTGCAACGTCGGTGAGGCCCCCGGCCTCTGCCTCGCCTCTTCCTCTCCCTGTACAGAACGACACCGCGCCCCCCGCTCCTCCGCGCGTGCAGACCACGTCCATTCGCGTCCCCTCGCGCCTCCTGCCGCACGCGCCTGCGTCTGGAGCCCGCTGCGCACCGCCTCGCGGCGTTCCCCGCTCCTGCTGCTACATGCTCTGCGTCCCGCCCTATTGCCGTCCCGCCGTGCCTGGCTGCCCGCCGCTGCTCCCGGCGACTCTGACATGCCACCCCCGTGCGCATCGCCTCCTCTGGCCGGGCCTCTAGCGCCCTGCGTGCATGCCACCGCGCCTTCCTTCGCTCCGCCGGCCTCGCTGTGCCGCCCCGCTCCGGTCACGGTCGCCGGCGCTGGGCCACGCGCCGGCTCCCTTCCCCCGCTGGCCACTGCGCCCTGTTGGGTGGGCTGGCGCCCGTCGCCCGGCTCCGCCCTGCGCCGAGAACCACCACCCGCGACCCGTTAAGGCCCCTGGGCCATTGACAAGTGGGCCCCGGCCCTGAGAACCTTAAAAAAATGGTAGGACAGGAAAACAATAATTAAATTAATTAATTTAGTATTTAAGTAATTAATTAACTTAATTAATTCTGTTAGTTAACTAATTAAACCTAATTAACCTGCTAACTAATCTAATTAATCTGTTAGTAGTTAGGCAGGCAATGACAAACATGCCCCACCCGTTAGTTTAACTGGTCAAAGGTCAGCTTTGACCGTTGATGTCATAAATGGTTTTCAATTAAATTAATTATGTTAATTCTAGAAAATGATTAAATCCTTTTAAAATTAATATAAAATAAACCGTAGCTCAGATGAAAACATTTTCTACATGAAAGTTGCTCAAAAAGACGAGACGATTCCGGATACGCGGCCCGTTCGTCCGCCAGACATCCCTAACATAGCAAACATGCAACTTTCCCCCTCCGGTTCATCTGTCCGAAAACGCAAAACACCGGGGATACTTCCCCGGATGTTTCCCCCCTTCACCGGTATCACCTCATGCCGCGTTGGGGCACGCCTAGCATCACGCTTTGCTTTGTCATGCATCGTTATGCATCTGTTTGCATTGTATTCATTGTTTCTTCCCCCTCTTCTTCCGCTAGACACCGAGACCGACGCCGCTGCTACCCAGTACGACTACGGTGTTGACGACCCCTCTCTCTTGCCAGAGCAACCAGGCAAGCCCCCCCTTTGATCACCAGATATCGCCTATTCTTCTCTCTACTGCTTGCATTAGAGTAGTGTAGCATGTTACTGATTTTCGTTATCCTATCCTGATGCATAGCCTGTCCTTGCTACTACTGTTGTTACCATTACCTGCTATCCTACTGCTTAGTATAGGATGCTAGTGTTCCATCAGTGGCCCTACACTCTTGTCCGTCTGCCATGCTATACTACTGGGTCGTGGTCACTTCGGGAGGTGATCACGGGCATATACTATATACTTTACACCGTTACATTACTTGTGATACTGTTCGGAAATGGGGGCTGAAGGGGCAGGTGGCTCCATCCCGATAGAGGTGGGCCTGGGTTCCCGACGGCCCCCGATTGTTACTTTGAGGCGGAGCGACAAGGCAGGTTGAGACCACCTAGGAGAGAGGTGGGCCTGGCCCTGGTCGGCGTTCGTAGATACTTAACACGTTTAACGAGATCTTGGTATTTGATCTGAGTCTGGCTACTGGCCTAGACGCACTAACCATCTACGCGGGGACAGTTATGGGCACTCGACGTCGTGGTATCAGCCGAAGCCTTCGTGACGTCAGTGACTGAGCGGCGGGCGCCGGATTGGACCATAAGCCTGCTCTTGTATTAAGGGGGCTAGTTCTGCTTCCGGCCGTGTTCGCAACGTGCAGGTGTGCAAAGGGCGATGGGCCCAGACCCCTGCGCCATAGGATTTAGACCGGCGTGCTGACCTCTCTGTTGTGCCTAGGTAGGGCTACGACATGTTGATCTTACGAGGCCGGGCATGACCCAGGAAAGTGTGTCCGGCCAAATGGGATCGAGCGTGTTGGGTTATGTGGTGCACCCCTGCAGGGAAGTTAATCTATTCGAATAGCCGTGATCTTCGGTAACAGGACGACTTGGAGTTGTACCTTGACCTTATGACAACTAGAACTGGATACTTAATAAAACACTCCCTTCCAAGTGCTAGATACAACCGGTGGTCGCTCTCTTACAGGGCAACAATGGGAGGATCATCGGTTAGGATTATGCTACGTGATGATACTTGGAGGACTTCAGTCTACTCTCTTCTACATGCTGCAAGACGGAGGCTGCCTGAAGCGTAGTCTTCGAAAGGACTAGCTATCCCCCTCTTATTCCGGCATTCTGCAGTTTAGTCCACATATGATAGCCGTATTCCAGTTGATACCAATGCATACATATGTAGCATAGCTCCTTGCTCGCGAGTACTTTGGATGAGTACTCATGGTTGCTTTCTCCCTCTTTTCCCCCATCCCTTCTACCTGGTTGTCGTAACCAGATGTTGGAGCCCAGGAGCCAGACGCCACCTTCGACGATGACTCCTACTACACCGGAGGTGCCTACTACTACGTGCTGCCTGCTGACGACGACCAGGAGTAGTTAAGAGGATCCCAGGCAGGAGGCCTGCGCCTCCTTCGATCTGTATCCCAGTTTGTGCTAGCCTTCTTAAGGCAAACTTGTTTAACTTATGTCTGTACTCAGATATTGTTGCTTTCGCTGACTTGTGTATGATCGAGCTCTTGTATTTGAGCCCTCGAGGCCCCTGGCTTGTAATATGATGCTTGTATGACTTATTTTATTTGTAGAGTTGTGTTGTGATATCTTCCTGTGAGTCCCTGATCTTGATCGTACACGTTTGCGTGTATGATTAGCGTACGATTAAATCGGGGGCGTCACAAGTTGGTATCAGAGCCGACTGCCTGTAGGAATCCCCCTTCCACACTCCTTGGCCGAAGTCGAGTCTAGACTTTACAAAACTTTTACTAACATGGCTGTGCAGCCCATGGGCCCACATCGCCATTGGGTGGTATTAGAATCTTTTACTTCTCGATCCTTACTCTGGGATTCTGACTCTCTCCTACTCGGGTTAAATGATTTTACTAAACCCGACTCTAGGTCTCGTAACTACTTTCTCCCGAAGAGCCCCTTATCACAGATGATCGCATGCTGCACCAGAAGATTCCAAAGATACTCTCCAATGTTCTCTTGAGACTTTGTGCCCGCCGCCTTTTCAATTCCCTACCACCGAATTATCCCTATGGATAAATAGATACACCAGTCGTCCTTACTTTTATTCCTAGCTGATCTTGTTATTGCAAGATACCCCGAAATTCTCTCTATTGTTCCGAGAATACTTTGTGCCTACCGCCTTGTAGTTCTTTGCCGCCTGAATGTCCCTATGGATAAATTCTCGCACCTACCGAGTATCCGCTCATCCCCAGTTGCTTATGTGTTTCACTAAGGTCTTCGAAATAATATTCGATCTTCTGAAAATCCTTAGCAGCTTATTGCCCTTGAAATTCTTGCTTGCTTGCATTATGGTTAATCCCATAAGTCTCGTAATCATTATTGGCATCCCTTGTCATTGTCATTTTGGGTCTTTGATTCAGTATGGTTGTGAATGCTTGCAATCCTCAGGATTTATCCTTCCGGCTCAGACATCATTTTAAACATGAGCTGGTTCTCGACCAATCGGATTGCCATCGATTGTACCCTAAGCATACGTAACTTATCCATCCTTAATCAAAGTGTTTCCTTCTGATCCCTTGGTCGGAAATCATAATTCTTTTGCATTTGAGCTTTGAATTTGTCAGTTGTTTCTATAGTCTGATCTCCTTGCATTGTTTCTTCCTCTGGTTGAGTACCGGTGCTCACATCAGATCCTTTGAGGACCACCGGATCCTTTGTTGGATTTTATCCGATAGCGTCCTTCATATTCAATCCCTTTGGAAGTTCCTTCTCCATTGGTAAATCATATCCTCTGATTGACCAACCATGCTCTACTTTCAAGCTGGTAATAATTACTCTCAAAGCTTGTGGTATATGTTTCCATGATACCCTGACGGGTTGAACCTATGCCTTCCTTAATTTGTGTGACCTCGAAATTTATGCGGCTTATACCCTGCGGACGCTTCGCCAGATAACTTTTCAACACTACAACTTCGAAAAGGGGAGGTAAATGTAAGGTTATGCATTGAAGAAGTGGGAGTCGACCTTGAACTTTGTGTTCATGCCCATGGACACGATGTAGATCTTATCGTTAAAGCTTCTCTTAAATTAATTACTCCCTTGGTATAAGTTCATATTATATCTGGGATCTGGCCTTTTGCAATCGTGGTTTTGACCATGTTCTCTTTTAGGTACCGTTTCTCGTGCAAGTTTAAGCACTTGTCTTCTGCAGAGCAATACCCCAGTCCAACCTCTACTTTGATCTGTCGTCGAGTATTACCCCCTGGTATCTCGAGGATACCACGGGATACATAACTTCTTATGAGTTCTTCATCAACTAATATTCTTGCCGATTCCATTTTTCCAACAGGTTCTCAGTTGTTAGAACCCCTCAAGGACACCGACAACTGAATTGAGTCCGCACTACGATTCAACAACTCTTGGTAACCTTCATTACTTACGAGTCTGAACTCGATCACGTCATTCCGAGCCTACTCGGCTATATCATTATCGTGCCAAATTTTAACTGTGCTACCTGGTCCTTCTTTCCGGAGCACAATTTCGATGATGGGCTAAGCTTACGTCGATCTTCCTTGTCTTATTGTTTCACCTCAAACAACGAACTTGATTTCAAGTTTGTGTCGTACCCATGGTTCCAATAACCTTTCGCTTCATCATTCGTTTGACTTGATGTCATCGCTGACCGATTACATCTCCATGAAACCTCTCGACAGGAATTGTCATGATCATCATCAACATTTCGAGCTCCTCAAGGATATCAATTGAATTCCTGATGAGAAATACCATCCTTGCCCTCGACGATTTGTGTTATCATCGACCATTCGATTGCCTTCCGTTCAACACAAACTTGTTCGTGTTTTGTGTTATACCTTGAGATCCTTGCTATCCAGCATCTGTTCTCCTTTACCTTGGAGTATTACCATCTTTTATGTCAAGAATGTTGTGAGAATTTCACCACCTCTTAAGAGTTCTTAGTATCGTGATACTTCTCACCATCACCATTCTTTCTTGGTCCTCGTGTTGATTCCAACCGGGGTACCAACAAGTGAACGGTGTTGTTTGGATTCTGCACTTCTTGTAACCCTATTGCTTTGAAGTTAATGGTCGGCCGTTCGTTCCTAGACTATTGATTATTGAATCACCATTCTGACATTGGTCGTGCAACCCAACCCATATTTTGGGCGCACCTTTCAAGCAATGTTTAATTGTGTGTGGTTTCCGCGAGCATACTTCCTTATATCATTTGATCTGACAAATGTTATCTCCTTGTTCACTTAATTTTGGAAATCCATCTTTTGGAAACCTCGATGAATTGCCGTGAGTTCACCAGACACCTCCTTGTCCTCTCCTTGGATTAATGATGAACTCTTGTTAACGAAAATCACTTCATAGTTCATTTCCCAAGAATCTTACATTGTCATCTCGTCAATTGTGTGGCACCTTTTCTTCTTAGGCTTACTAAGTCGGAGGTATCCTGACACTAATCAGATCTGAATCTAGGTCAGATATGATGGTTAGAACATATTTCCGAGAGTTACAACAATGGTCCTTATGTGACCCGGTAAGGTGATGTCATGCCTAGCACACCTCGCCGGAGGCCCAATTGTTATAGTTTCCCTTTTCAGCCAGGCTATCCTTTCTTCCATGAGGAAATTGTAATACTTATTATATAAGTTCTTCCTGATGGACCCTTTTTGTTTCCAAAGTCTGAACTTGCTTGAAGACCATGCAATGCTATCTTGAAGCATGTTTGTGGTACTCCAATTTTCAACAAGGACTTTCAAGCCCAACGCTAAATGTTACTTGCTCAATTATCCAAACACCGTTGCATGGGTAATGTCATGAAATTTCTCTCCCCTTTACTAAAGAGTTTTCTACATATCATGCTCTGCTTGTCTTTGTGAAGGATATACCCCCGATATATGTGTTTAAACACATTTTCCTTTCCATTATTTGGTTTAACCTTTCTTGTGATCTATATGTTCTAAGCAGTAATATTCTCCTACTTATGTAAACCCCTCGGTGTACAGTTCTGTCAGCAAGACCCTATTACTATTGTTGATGACATTCCGGTAGCCACCGATGGACGAGAACTTTGCCTATTGGTCCGCCTCGTTCAACGAGAAGGAAAATGGTTCTCTTCGTCCCTCGCCCTTGGTACCAATGTTGTTGCCGACATAACTGACATGTTACTCTCTGACATGCCTTGCTATCATGACCGTGCAAGATGTCACTGCTCCTATTAAAAAAAACCACATGGTGGGCCCATAAACCATAGTTCCACAGGATCGAAACCTGACTCTCCTGTACAACCCCTATTCCCAAAGTTATTCCTCGCGCGTGGCCTCATATGTAATTCACGGGCCACCGTCCTAGTGATCTATTCTGGTAACCGACGCAATATTCAATCTCGTTGCTTTGGACCCCTTTCGCATGTTGCTTTAGACATCGAGCGATTTCCTATCCGTTTGAAACTTCTCACGGTACCTTCTTACTTTACTCTCGATATTTTCTTAAGTATCTATTCGAGAGTTACTTTCTACCACATTCCCTGAGTTATCTGCCAGGTAGTCAGCCCTGTAAGGTCTGTTCTTCCGAAGATGCCCATTATCCTTTTTCGTAAGTACGATGGAACCCCCGAAGAAAGGACGACGACTTAATCATGATGCCCTAAAGAAGAGGAATGGGGACAGCAACACAATGAATCGACCTCTTCGAGAAGAGCTACCAAGACCGAGAGGACTCGTTAGAATTTCGTAACGAGAACTTTCCCCCTACACATCCTCTTAAATCTCGGGACGAGATTTCCTATAGTGGAGGAGAATTGCGACGCCCGGGTAATCAAGCTACAGTAATCCCATGCTAATCATGCCACGTCATCCCGATTGCTGTTGCTAAACGTCCGTTAGTTCAAACCGCGTCAAATTCAAATTTAAAATTAATGTCGACAATAAAAGTTTTCAAAAATTGAAACGAAAATGTTCGGTGGTTGCCAAATATTACAAAGTTAATTATGATGCAACAAACACATTTTTATAAAATGGCTAGATGGTTTTAAGTTAAATAAAACAGAAAGAAAATAAATAAAAGAAAGAAAATACAAAAGGAGCAAACAGAGAACAAAAATAGAAGGAGAACACCCCCTTCCCTGGGCCGTGGCCCAACTGGGCCAACCCACCTAGCCCAGCCCACCCCGCGCCCCAGCCTACTTACCGCCCCGGTCCACCCGACCGAAACCCTAACCGCCCCACTCTCCCCTCGCACTCCTCTCTTTCCCTCCTCTGCCCGATCTGGATCGGGGCAAACCCCGATCCCATCGGCCCGACGCCGCTGCCGATTCCCGCGGCCACTACGCCGAGTCCCCCCCTCGCTGGGACGCCCTCCCGCCTCTGCGCGAATGCCCCCGACGCCATGGAGCTTCGTCACCAACCCGCCGGAAGCCGCGGCCTCGACCCGGTGCCGCCTCGTCGTCGATCTGACGCCGCCGTCCGTCGTCACCGCCACCTCGTCGCCGCCCCGTCATCATCTCCTCCCCGCATAGCTTCACCGAGCCTCGCCGCCCCGTACCCCTGCAACGTCGGTGAGGCCCCCGGCCTCCGCCTCGCACCTCCGCGCGCGCAGACCACGTCCATTCGCGTCCCCTCGCGCCTCCTGCCGCACCCGCCTGCGTCCGGAGCCCGCTGCGCGCCGCCTCGCGGCGTTCCCCGCTCCTGCTGCTACGTGCTCTGCGTCCCGCCCTATTGCCGTCCCGCCGTGCCTTGCTGCCCGTCGATGCTCCCGGCGACTCCGACATGCCACCCCCGTGCGCATCGCCTCCTCTGGCCGGGCCTCTAGCGCCCTGCGTGCATGCCACCACGCCTTCCTTCGCTCCGCCGGCCTCGCTGTGCCGCCCCTCTCCGGCCACGGTCGCCGGCGCTGGGCCACGCGCCGGCTCCCTTCCCCCGCTAGCCGCTGCACCCTGTTGGGCGGGCTGGCGCTCGTCGCCCGGCTCCACCCTCCGCCGAGAACCACCACCCGCGACCCGTTAAGGCCCCTGGGCCATTGACAAGTGGGCCCCGCCCCTGAGAACCTTAAAAAAATGGTAGGACAGGAAAACAATAATTAAATTAATTAATTTAGTATTTAAGTAATTAATTAACTTAATTAATTCTGTTAGTTAACTAATTAAACCTAATTAACCTGCTAACTAATCTAATTAATCTGTTAGTAGTTAGGCAGGCAATGACAAACAGGCCCCACCCGTTAGTTTGACCGGTCAAAGGTCAGCTTTGACCACTGACGTCATAAATGGTTTTCAATTAAATTAATTCTGTTAATTCTAGAAAATGATTAAATCCTTTTAAAATTAATATAAAATAAACCGTAGCTCAGATGAAAACATTTTCTACATGAAAGTTGCTCAAAACGACGAGACGAATCCGGATACGCAACTCGTTCGTCCGCCAGACATCCCTAACATAGCAAACACGCAACTTTCCCCCTCCGGTTCATCTGTCCGAAAACGCAAAACACTGGGGATACTTCCCCGGATGTTTCCCCCCTTCACCGGTATCACCTCATGCCGCGTTGGCGCACGCCTAGCATCACGCTTTGCTTTGTCATGCATCGTTATGCATCTGTTTGCATTGTATTCATTGTTTCTTCCCCCTCTTCTTCCGCTAGACACCGAGACCGACGCCGCTGCTACCCAGTACGGCTACGGTGTTGACGACCCCTCTCTCTTGCCAGAGCAACCAGGCAAGCCCCCCCTTTGATCACCAGATATCGCCTATTCTTCTCTCTACTGCTTGCATTAGAGTAGTGTAGCATGTTACTGCTTGTCGTTATCCTATCCTGATGCATAGCTTATCCTTGCTACTACTGTGGTTACCATTACCTGCTATCCTACTGCTTAGTATAGGATGCTAGTGTTCCATCAGTGGCCCTACACTCTTGTCCGTCTGCCATGCTATACTACTGGGCCGTGATCACTTCGGGAGGTGATCACGGGCATATACTATATACTTTACACAGTTACATTACTTGTGATACTGTTCGGAGATGGGGGCTGAAGGGGCAGGTGGCTCCATCCCGGTAGAGGTGGGCCTGGGTTCCCGACGGCCCCCGACTGTTACTTTGAGGCGGAGCGACAGGGCAGGTTGAGACCACCTAGGAGAGAGGTGGGCCTGGCCCTGGTCGGCGTTCGCAGATACTTAACACGTTTAACGAGATCTTGGTATTTGATCTGAGTCTGGCTACTGGCCTATATGCACTAACCATCTACGCGGGGATAGTTATGGGCACTCGACGTCGTGGTATCAGCCGAAGCCTTCATGACATCAGCGACTGAGCGGCGCGCGCCGGATTGGCCCGTAAGCCTGCTCTTGTATTAAGGGGGCCGGTTCTGCTTCCGGCCGCGTTCGCAACGTGCAGGTGTGCAAAGGGCGATGGGCCCAGACCCCTGCGCCATAGGATTTAGACCGGCGTGCTGACCTCTCTGTTGTGCCTAGGTAGGGCTGCGACGTGTTGATCTTACGAGGCCGGGCATGACCCATGAAAGTGTGTCCGGCCAAATGGGATCGAGCGTGTTGGGTTATGTGGTGCACCCCTGCAGGGAAGTTAATCTATTCGAATAGCCGTGATCTTCGGTAACAGGACGACTTGGAGTTGTACCTTGACCTTATGACAACTAGAACTGGATATTTAATAAAACACACCCTTCCAAGTGCCAGATACAACCAGTGGTTGCTCTCTCACAGGGCGACGAGGGGAGGATCATTGGTTAGGATTATGCAACGTGATGATACTTGGAGGACTTCAGTCTACTCTCTTCTACATGCTTCAAGACAGAGGCTGCCAGAAGCGTAGTCTTCGAAAGGACTAGCTATCCCCCTCTTATTCCGGCATTCTGCAGTTAAGTCCATATATGATAGTCGTATTCCAGTTGATAGCAATGCATACATATGTAGTGTAGCTCCTTGCTCGCGAGTACTTTGGATGAGTACTCACGGTTGCTTTCTCCCTCTTTTCCCCCTATCCCTTCTACCTGGTTGTCGCAACCAGATGTTGGAGCCCAGGAGCCAGACGCCACCTTCGACGACGACTCCTACTACACCGGAGGTGCCTACTACTACGTGCCGCCCGCTGACGACGACCAGGAGTAGTTAGGAGGATCCCAGGCAGGAGGCCTGCGCCTCCTTCGATCTGTATCCCAGTTTGTGCTAGCTTTCTTAAGGCAAACTTGTTTAACTTATGTCTGTACTCAGATATTGTTGCTTCCGCTGACTCGTCTATGATCGAGCTCTTGTATTTGAGCCCTCGAGGCCCCTGGCTTGTAATATGATGCTTGTATGACTTATTTTATTTGTAGAGTTGTGTTGTGATATCTTCCCGTGAGTCCTTGATCTTGATCGTACACGTTTGCATGTATGATTAGTGTACGATTAAATCGGGGGCGTCACATTTGATCATATCGTCTTGCCCTAAAAAGCAAGATTGTTCTCGAGCTTAGTAATATATCGGTGGTTCGTGATTTTCCGAAGATCTTCTCAGAAGTATTACCTGGTTGTCACCTGACCGGTATGTTGAGTTCGTGATTAAATGGGTTTTCTTATAAATCACCCCTTCTCCAAGAATCTATGTTGGATATCCCTGAGCTAGTTGGTTGAGCTAAACAACAACTTGGAGAGTTGGAAGATAAAGCTTGTCTGACTTAGGTCATGTTAAGGGATATCTTTTTGTGTGTGTGTGTGATGAAGAAAGATGATATCTCCATCGATTGGTCCTCGTGATCAGTTGTTGGATCTATTGCCTTGTCAAAACTTTGACTTGAGTATGAGCTATCGTCAAGTCAAATCAGAACCAACGATGTTCGTAATGTTGCCTTACTTGTGGTTGATCCCTCGAGCATACACCATTACATATTTTGGGCTGACCAATGCTATCACCGTGTTCATATGATGGTGGAAGTCCAGTGATATGGAAATTCCGATGAGTTGTTGTTGAGCCCATCAGCAGCATTTTGTCTCCTCCATGATTTGTGTTGAACATCCAGCTAGTGTTGAAAACTTGTGTAAGCATTTTCTTCATGCCCCATTGATGTAGAATATGTTTGGATGAAAGTAGTGACCTCCTCTAAGTTCACGTGCAAACGATGCAAGTTGCCGCCGTGAGTTCGAGAAAGGTTGTTTTTGTTTCCTCTGGTACCATCCCAAGTCAGTCATGCATGTGCGAAGTATGCTATGGTTTGACAGGCTCGCTACCTCCATTCCATTTGTATTCCCTATCACACCAAGCCACTGGCTGATTTGTTCAGGGAAAAGAAGTTTCTTCATAAGAGCTAATCATATGACTTATGCAAGGACTTCGATATCCTTGATGATGGTTCCCAACTAGGACTCGGCAGTGTTTCATTGTAAGACTACTATGTGATCATGCTTGTCTGGGACAACATGTTCACATGTGTTTAGCAGAACCAGCTCATGTTTTGGAGCTTACTACCATAGTCCATTTCCTGAGAATCTCGCAATGTCATCTCGTCGATTTGTGTTGCAAACTTTCATTTTCTTTCCAGACTCGATGAGTCTGGAATATCCTGACACCAACCAGATCTGAATCTCAGGCAGATGTGATGGTTGGGAAATTTTCCCAAGAGCTATAATATTGATCTCTCTGTAACCCGGTAAAGTGGATGTCGTGACCAATACACCCAGCCGGAAGACCTATTATTGTAGTATCTTGATTGAGTAAGTTGGCCACCTCCCCATAAGGATCTTGTAGAATTTATTCCAATAGTAGTTCCTTATGGATTTTTGTGTTTCCGAAGTCCGACCTGCTACTTGATGTTCTAGATACCAAACCATTTCAAAGAATGGTTAGGCTAGCACATCAAGGAGAGCATTAGAAGCGGAGCGCTAAATGTCTCTCGGTCGATCATCCAGATTTTGATCCCTTGGCCTCGCTAAGGTGAAATCTGAGAAAGTGTTATCTTCCTTTGCACCCGCATTGTCCATCACTATTCATCATGGTAGTAAGATGTGTTGCCAGGATCCTCGGCACGGATGGTGGTAAGACCTTGATGAGTATGGAAATGCTCAAGTTCTTGAGAGCACGCTCAGGCACTAGGTTCTGATGTTGTCGTTAACTGGAATGTGCCTCCATTCTCTCAGTTGTTCGATAGCCATCCAATTGGTGGAATCAGCTTTGCCGGTGAACCTTCTCCCCAGTTACTAGAATCATTCCCAACATTTGCATTTTGTTCCCAGTTTACACCTCAGTAGTTGTTGTTCAGGATCATCTTCAAAAGTGAACTTACCATGGGTCTCATCCATTCCCGATGATAAGCAAAAATCATCCATTGCGTTGTCTTCAACAAGATAGTCCACACCATCCATCCTAGTCGGAGTATGCCATTCTTTCGAACCCCTTCCAACGATCGATTGTGATTACCTCAGGCTGGTATAGAGAGTTTCAATGATCTTTGTATCAAAAGTAATTCTTTTTGCCACTTAAGGGAAATGCTCTACGAGTCATTTTTCCCTAAGGTGCCCCATTATGGAATCATGGCAATTATCTCCTTGCTACTTGGAAACCATGCACCATCCTACTCCAGCGTGGAATTGTTGCCTACTAATTTGAACCCTTGTCATCTATTACCTTCCATCTCTCTCGATGTGTGTTTAGTGTCCCAGCTCAAGAGATGTTCCAATGTCTCACTCCATGAGTTGATCTTAAGTTGCTCGATCTTTGAGAAGATCATTTTCTGTAGAGTTTCCTTCCCTCTTCATCGTGTTGGATGAAGATCTCGAAGACAAAGACGTCAACAACAATGTGATGCAATATATCGGTATCTTCGAGAAGGACAGTTCGATCGAGAAGACTGTGATAGTTTTGTGACCCCTCTGTCTTCTTACTCCACTTCCTGAATCTCGGGACGAGATTCTTGTTTTAGTGGGGGTGAGTTGTCACATCCCAAGTTCTGGTAATGCCTAGTGCTAACATATGGTGTTGCATCGTGTCTACTTTACTCAGAAAATTTGAAATGGGGATGACAAGCCCTAGCACTAAATGAAATGCAATTAGGATCAAAATAAAAATATTTTCAATGAACCAAGAATGCCCTTTAGAAAAGTTCATTATTTTTGATAAAGGTGAAAACCTCTGCCAAAAATGATGCACATACTTTTAGGCCATTCTGGATTTTTGAATAACCCATATTGTATTTGAATTGGGGCCTTTAAATACTATTAATATATTTAAATGCTCCAATAATTCTGAAAATAGTTAAGGGCATCTGCAATAATTCATTTAATGGCCACAATTATGTTCAGGATTTATTAAAATGGTTTGGGTTATAAACTAAATCAAAACAAAATAACATAAATAGAAAACAAAAACTAAATAAAAGAGAGAGAGAGAAGGACTAACCTGGTACTTACCTCGGCCCACCTACCTGTGCGGCCTGCTATTGAAGTCGGCCCAGCCCAGCCACCCCCCTGCCTGATGTCTTCCCCCTCTCGCCAGTAGGCAGAGGAGAAGCTAGTCACGGTGCCGCGGCGTGCCATGCCGGCAGCTGCCTGCCTGGCTGCCCCTCGTCGCCCTGGACTCCCTCTGCGACGCCACGCTACCCCCTGGACCCCCTTGACACTCTCGCACTCTCCCTCGCCCTCGTCCCCTTCTCCGTCTCTCTCTCACGCGCGCGACCGAACGCAGCCGTCGCCGTCGACAAGCTCCCCCACGGCCACAGCCATCTTTGAGCCTCTCCGATGCGCCCCCAAGCTCCGCCTGGTGCCCCTTTTCCTCCTCGCCAAGCCACGCAAGCCGAGGATCACCATGCCGTCGTCTTCGAGCTCGTCACCACCTCTTCTGCTCGCCGGACTTCACCGGTCGATTCGCCGCCTCCGACGCTTCCCCGAGAACGCTGGCCATCCCTACGTCACCATAGTGAGCCCCCGAGTCGTTTCCCCCTTCTCCCCTGGTCGCTTTCGACCTCTAGGCCATAGCCCCGTCTTGGCCGAGAATTCCACGGCGCCGGCGATGTCGCTGCCGTCACTGCAGCCACTGAGGCTCGAAAACGAGCACGACACCGTGCTCCTAGCATCTTCAGGAGCTCAGTGAGCCCCTTAGCTAGCGCTCCCGTCCTCTGTGGCCTCGCCCCGCTTGAACCTGTAGCTCCGGCTGCCGCCTTGCTCGTCGCCGGTGCCTCTGCAGGCCACCCCAGCTCCGACCGCCTCCACCATTGGATGCACGCAAGTGTCAGTGTCCCGTTGCTGCAAACCACGATCAAAACCATCACCTGTAGCTCAATCCCGAGCAGACTCCGCCATGGCTTGAGGTCGCCGCCGGCCAAACTCCGGCATGCCGACGTGGCGGCGTAATTAGTGCTAATCTCTGTTAATTACCCATCCTAATAGACACTGACATGTGGGTCCCCGAGCCTAATTAGGTTAGTCTAAATATCTTGCTTAAATTAGTGCTAATCCTGCAGACCCCACGTGTCAGCTTGACTTTGACTTAGTCAACATTGACCGGGCCCACCTGTTGGCGACCTAACTAGCCCAGGGTCACTGACCAATGGGTCCTGCAGGTCAGGTTTGACCTGGACCCGTCCTGTTGACTGGATGACGTCATAGTGATGTAGTGATGAGGTCATAAATGCTTTTCTGGATTTTAAATAAATCAGAAATGATTTATTTAATTCAGAAAATGTCCAAAACTTCAAAAAATCATAGAAAATAATCTATAACTCAGAATGAAATAATTTATATCTGAAAAATTATCAGAAAAATTCAAGGAATCTGTTTATGGCATTTTCATGCATGTTAGAACAATTTAAGGCCACTGTTTAGGACAAATCCAATAAAGGGCATTTAAATAATCATATATGGAGTTGGAATTTGAATCTTGTATTCAAACCAACTTCATTTAATTGTGTCGCTAGTTCCATTAGCTCAATCAACAACATATTGCAATGTCATGAGCATGCATCATATTGTGCATTGCATTGATTGTGTTTCTTTCTCCTGTTGCCGGTATTTGTCCCCTCTCGATAGACGTGGTTTCGACGATGGGTTCGATGACACCGATGAAGAGCTATATATCTTCAGAAGTGCCAGGCAAGCAAAACACCCTTGTTCATTCTGATACAATCCCACTCTCTCGCTCCTGCTCTCTTTTACTGCATTAGGACAACAACGATTGAACTGTTACATGTTGCGGTAGTTGAACCCCTTTCCTCTGCATGACCTGTCATTGCCACAGTAAATAGATGAAACCCACTAGCATGAGTAGGAGTTGTTTGAGCCCTGATGTGCCTACTCATTCATGCTTATTTGTCATGCCTGCTACTGCTTAGAGTTGAGTCAGGTCTGATTCATCGGGGATGAATTGGAACAGTGATGAACATGTCCTACTGTGTGTGAGCTAAGTGTGTGAACACGATTTGGTAAAGGTAGCGGTGAGAGGCCATGTAGGAGTACATGGTGGGTTGTCTCATTGAAACCGTCCTTAGGAACTGAGTTCTGTGTTTGTGACCCATGAAACAGTTACTACCATGCATTGGGCCCAAAACCAATGGACCCTCTCGGCTTCTTGATCACCCTTGTCCTCTGTCCAGGAGTTGCAACTAGTTTCTGGTGTTTATAGGATATGTGTTGGCGGCCGTGCATAGCACTGACCCTAGGGTGGGCTATGATGCCGGTAGATACACCGTGGCCGGGCATGCCGGGCGCCCGTTTGGTGTCTCGGAACCCTGTACACATCGTCCGGGGCCGTATGTGGAAACCTTGGCCGGACTCCCTGCGGATGGAACCTGGATAGGCGATAAACCTGGACTAGATACTTGAGTGTTTAGGTAGGCTGTGGCCGACACCCTCGTTGGGCTTCCGCTTGAAGGTTGCCGAGTACATGTCGTGTAAACGGCGGTAAGTGGTGAGAGCGTGTGTGAAGAAGTACACCCCTGCAGGGTTAACATCATCTATTCGAATAGCCGTGTCCGCGGTAATGGACTTCTGGGTTGCCTATAACAGTTCATAGACAAGCGAAAGTGGATACTCTAAAACTCGCAAGATAAGTGTGAGTGCTATGGATGGCCTTCTCGTAGGGAGACGGGAGTGGCTCCATAGTGGTGTATTGAATGGTGAATATGTGGACTCGTGTGCGCCACCTCAAAAGAGTTGCTTGCAGTCGTAGTTCAGGTTAGCCACTGAGTCAAAGCTGGCTTGTTGCAGTTAAACTCCACCACCCTCTTTGTTGATACCGATGCATATGTGGTTAGTTCTGATGTAAGTCTTGCTGGGTACATTTGTACTCACGTTTGCTTAATTTATGTTTTGCAGAGAGACTTCAGTCTCGCTAGTAGTTTCGCGTGGACTTCGACGTTTAGCTTGATACCTCAGCTACGATCTTGTGCCCTCGGCAGGATCTGGTAGATAGTCAGGCTTCTCAGCCTTCTTCATTTGTAGTTGTCTGTACTCAGACAAGTTAAGCTTCCGCATGTGCTTGTTGCTTGTATGCTCTGTATGTTGGGTCATAAGACCCATGTTTATCATATCTTGCTCCTTGGAGCCTAATGAATAAATACTTTGAGTCGTAGAGTCTTGTTGTGATGCCATGTTGTATTTACACATGTCGAGCATATTGTGTGTATGATTGAAATGCTTGGTATGTGTGGGATCCGACAATCTAGTTGTTTATCCTTGGCAGCCTCTCTTATGGGGAAATGTAGTCTTGTGCTTCCATGAGCCATAGTAGTCCGCTACAGCCCGGTTCACCGGAGTCCTGTTAGCCCAGCACTACTGCTCAGGACACTTGACTGGCTGGCATGTGTTTCACTTCGTTCCTGTGTCTGTCCCTTCAGGGAAATGTCACGCGGTAACATCTGGAGTCCTGCCTAGCCTGCTACAGCCTGGGTTCCCGGAGTCCTGTTAGCCCAGTGCTACAGCCCGGATATACACGCTGCTGACCGACATGCTCGATGTGATTCATGTATGCCTGTTCCCATAGGTTAGTGTCGCTTTGGGTTCACGACTAGCCATGTTAGCCCGGGTTCTCTGTCATATGGATGCTAGCAACACTATCATATACGTGAGCCAAAAGACGCAAACGGTCTTGGGCCATGGTAAGGCGACACCCGTGGGAATACCATGCGTGAGGCCGCAAAGTGATATGAGGTGTTACAGGCTAGATCGATGTGACTTGGAATCGGGGTCCTGACATCCTTCTTTCTACCTCTTGAGCACTGCGTTGGTTTTCCCTTGAAGAGGAAAGGGTGATGCAGCAAAGTAGCATAAGTATTTCCCTCAGTTTTGAGAACCAAGGTATCAATCCAGTAGGAGATCACGCTCAATTCCCACACACCTACACAAACAAATAAGAACCTCGCAACCAACGCAATAAAGGGGTTGTCAAGCCCTTCACGGTCACTTACGAGAGTGAGATATGATAAGATAATATTTTTGGTATTTTTATGATAAAGATGCAAAGTAAAATAAATGGCAAAAGAAATAACTAAGTGTTGGAAGATTAATATGTGGAAGATAGACCCGGGGCCATAGGTTTCACTAGTGGCTTCTCTCAAGAGCATAAGTATTATGGTGGGTGAACAAATTATTGTCGAGCAATTGATAGAATTGAGCATAGTCATGAGAATATCTAGGTATGATCATGTATATTGGCATCACGTCCGCGACAAGTAGACCGGAACGATTCTGCATCTACTACTATTACTCCACACATCGACCGCTATCCAGCATGCATCTAGAGTATTAAGTTCATAAGAACAGAGTAATGCTTTAAGTAAGATGACATGATGTAGAGGGATAAACTTATGCAATATGATATAAACCCCGTCTTTTTAACCTCAATGGCAACAATACAATACGTGCCTTGCTTCCCCTGCTGTCACTGGGAAAGGACATCGCAAGATTGAACCCAAAGCTAAGCACTTCTCCCATCGCAAGAAAGATCAATCTAGTAGGCCAAACCAAACTGATAATTCGAAGAGACTTGCAAAGATAAACCAATCATACATAAAAGAATCCAGAGTAGAATCAAATATTGTTCATAGATAAACTGGATCATAAACCCACAATTCATCGGATCTCGACAAACACACCGCAAAAGAAGATTACATCGAATAGATCTCCAAGAAGATCGAGGAGAACTTGGTATTGAGATCCAAAGAGAGAGAAGAAGCCATCTAGCTAATAACTATGGACCCATAGGTCTGAAATAAACTACTCACACATCACCGGAGAGGCCATGGAGTAGATGTAGAGGCCCTCCGTGATCTATGCCCCCTCCGGCTGAGCTCCGGAAAAGGCCCCGAGATGGGATCTCTCGGCTACAGAAGGTTGCGGCGGTGGAATTAGGTTTTCGTGGTGCTCCTGGATGTTTGGGGGGTACATGGACTTATATAGGAGGAAGAAGTACGTCGGTGGAGCAACAGGGGGCCCACGAGGGTGGAGGGCGCGCCTAGGGGGTAGGCGCGCCCCCTGCCTCATGCCCTCCTCGATCATTTCTTGACGCACACTCCAAGTCTCCTGGATCACGTTTGTTGAGAAAATCACGTTCCCTAAGGTTTCAGTCCGTTTGGACTCCGTTTGATATTCCTTTTCTTCAAAACCCTAAAATAGGCAAAAAACAGCAATTTGGGCTGGGCCTCCGGTTAGTAGGTTAGTCCCAAAAATGATATAAAAGTGTAAAATAAAGCCCATTAACATCCAAAACAGATAATATAATAGCATGGAGCAATAAAAAATTATAGATATGTTGGAGACGTATCAGTAGCGCTTGTCCGTAAAAACCACTACTGCTAAAACCTATAGCACCAGCGCTCTCTGTAAAAACACGATACTACTAACGCTAAGCATGTAAAAAGTTTCAAAAATACATTGGTCATCAGTGATCTTTTTGTGTAGAATCTAAATTGTCAATAGGAATCTTCTCCAGTTTAAGAACCGACAAAGATTCCTATTGCGGCCATAGATCCTACACATAGAGTTCAATGAAGACCAAGTGATTGTGATGGTTTGAGAAGCACCATATTTAAGGCTCTGTGAGGTGGGACTAAACTTTTGTCTTATTAGGAGGGGACTAAATTTATCAGTAGCGCTTGTCAGGGAAAAGCGCTACTGCTACGATCAATAGTAGTAGCGCTTTCTATGCATGAGCGCTACTAGTATCCCTAGCATACCTGGAATGGTCTGACAATTTTAGTAGTAGCGCGTTTTCTAGCTCCAGCGCTACTGCTATTCTCATATTAGCAGGGCTCGTGCTGCCCAAGCGCTACTGATATTTAGCAGCAGCACTTTTTTGTAAAAGTGCTACTGGTCAGCTCCTGTGTATAAGCATTTCACTAGTGGTGCATCATGACATCCCATTACCTGTACCTGCAACTGTTGTTGTAGTAATTCATGAGCCATGAGGACTCAGCAATCCTATTACCATGGGTATCAAGACTAGCAAAGCTTAATGGGTATGGAATGGATAAGTGGTGAGGTTGCAGCGGCACTAAGCATCGTATGGTGGCTAACTTACGAATACAAGAGTAAGGTGAGAAGCTACGCAAAGATCTCAAACTAGTAATGATCAATAACTGATCCTGAACTACTTACGTTCAAACATAACCCCACTATGTTCTATTCTCAAACTCACTCGAAAAGAGACGGTCACGGTTACACACATGGTTGGTGCATTTTATTTCAGATCTGGTGTCAAGTTTGCTACAACCGGATATTAAAAATTCCCATCTGCCACATAACCGCGGGCATGGCTATTGAAAGTTTATACCATGCAGGGGTGTGCCTACTTAGCCCATGACAAGCTCTCACGATCCGCGAAGATAATCCTCCATCTCGGGACAACCCGATCAAACTCGGAATACCGGTGCACAAGACATTTTGACAATGGTAAAACAAAACCAGCAAGACCGCCCAGTGTGCCGACAAATCCCAGTAGGAGTCGCACATATCTCATTCTCAGGGACACCGGATGGGCCAGACGTTGGATTGGCTGAGACCCTGGTTGCCCTAGGGTGCCGGACATCGCTCGGTTTGGACCAACACTCATGAGGAGCACTACCTCGGGTTGTTAATTAAGAGTCCTCGGGTGCTAGCCGGTCCCTATGCAAGTTTTAGTTGTTATTAGGCAAATGGTAAAACCAATTCTGGGCCTTGCTGGAAGAGTTTTATTCAAAGTGAACTGTCAAGGGGGAACATAAACCATGACCGCATTAGGAACGCAAAATTCAAGGAACATAACACCAGTATGATGAAAACTAAGGCGGCAAGAGTGGAACAAAACGCCGACCAAAAGGCCAAGCCTTCCACCCTTTACCAAGTATATAGATGCATTAATTAAATAAGAGATATTCTGATATCCCATGATATCCATGTCCAACAAGGAACAACCTGAAACTGCACCTCAACTAGCAACGCTGTAAGAGAGGCTAAGCAAAGCGGTAACACAGCCAAACAAAGGTTTGCTGGGATGGTGGAAAAGGTTAGAGGCTATCATGGCAATTTGGGAGGCTTGATAAACAAGTGGTAGGTAGCGCAACATAGTGATAGCATCGAGACAACTAATGTCAGTGTCAAAACCGGCAGATCTTGGGTAGGGTGTCCTGAACTGTGCGTCTAAGGCGGATGGTAACATGAGGTAGGGGACACGATGTTTTACCCAGGTTCGGGCCCTCTTGATGGAGGTAAAACCCTATGTCCTGCTTGATTAATATTGATGATATGAGTATTACAAGAGTAGATCTACCACGAGATCGGAGAGGCTAAACCCTAGAAGCTAGCTGTAACGCCCTCGATGCGGCTATATCTCCTACGTGTCGAAGCACGACTTAGACGCATAACCGCATTGAAAGCAATGTCGCAAGTTAGGCAATCATCACAACATCCCATGTAATATAGATAATAAAAGGGGAGATACATAGTTGGCTTACACTCGCCACGTCAATCAAAGTACATAAATATCATTACATCAACCAAACACTCATGGCCCGACTATGGCACCAAAAAAAAGATCAACCCAACATGCAACACGGTCCCGATCGCCCCAACTGGGCACCACTACTGATCATCAGGGAAAGACACATAGTAACGGTGGGAAGCTTCATCGAACTCCCACTTGAGCTCAAGCGCGTCATCTGGAACGGAGTCATCAGGCCCTGCATCTAGTTTGGAAGTAATCTGTGAGCCACAGGGACTCAGCAATCTCGCACCCTCGCAATCAAGACTATTTAAGCTTATAGGTAAGGCAAGATAGAATATGTGGAGCTGCAGCAAGCGACTAGCATATATGGTGGCTACCCTGTTCGCAAAAGAGAGCGAGAAGAGAAGGCAAAGCGCGAACGAATAACTAGAGAACAACCTACGACAAGCATTACTCCAACATCGTGTTCACTTCCCGAACTCCGCCGAGAAGAGACCATCACGGTAACTCACACAGTTGATTCATTTTAATTAACTTAAGGTTCAAGTTATATTCAACTGGACATTAACAAATTCCCATCTGCCCATAACTGCAGGCACGGCTTTCGAAAGTTCAATCCCTGCAGGGGAGTCCCAACTTAGCCCATGACAAGCTCTCACGGTCAACGAAGGAATATACCTTCTCCCGAGACATTCCGATCAGACTCGGTATCCCGGTTCTACAAGACACTTCGACAAGTTAAAAACCAATCCAGCAACACCACCCGCTGTGCCGACAAATCCCAATAGGAGCTGCACATATCTCGTTCTCAGGGCACACCGGATAAGCTAAGCGTATGGAAGCCAACGTAACCCAAGTTGCCAAGGGACGGCCCCGCACGGTGCTCTAGGTTGGACCAACACTTAGAGAAGCACTGGCCCGGGGGTTTAAAATAAAGATGACCCTTGAGTCCGCGAAACCCAAGGGAAAAAGGCTAGGTGGAAAATGGTAAAATCAAGGTTGGGCATTGCTGGAAAAGCTTTAATCAAGGCGAACTAGCAAGGGGTTCCCATTATCACCCAACCGCGTAAGGAACGCAAAAATCCGGGAACATAACACCGATATGACGGAAACTAGGGCAGCAAGAGTGGAACAAAACACTAGGCGAGAGGCTGAGCCTTCCACCCTTTACCAAGTATATAGATGCATTAAGATAACAAGATAATATAATGATATCCCAACAAGTAAATAAAGTTCCAACAAGGAACGGGCTCCAATCTTCACCTGCAACTAGCAACGCTGTAAGAGGGGCTGAGCAAAGCGGTAACATAGCCAATCAACGGTTTGCTAGGACATGGTGGGTTAGAGGTTTGACATGGTAATTTGGGAGGCATGATAAGCAAGTGGTAGGCATCGTAGCATAGGCATAGCAAAAGAGCGAGCATCTAGCAAAGCAAAAATAGTAGTGATTTCGAGGGTATGATCATCTTGCCTGCAAAGTTGTCAGAGTTGACTGGATCCTCGAAAGCAAACTCAATGGGCTCCTCATTAGCGAACTCGTCTCTCGGCTCTACCCAAACAGGACAAACAAGCAACAAGGACACAATCAACCACGTGCAAAGCTCAAACAATATGATGCAAACATGATATGTTATGCGGGATGCGATATGCGATGCATATGCAAGATTTTACAAGAGATGAATGAACCTGGCCTCAACATGGAAATCCAAGTGTGCCACTGGAAAGGTGAGATGAAATCGATTGAAAACGATATAAAGAATGCCGGAATTGGAGTTACGGTTTGGAAATGGCAAGCAATTCAAATATGACACCGGTCTACGATATACATCAAGTAGCCATCTAAATGCAACAAGACGAACATGCTACAACACTCAAACATGACAACAAAATACATGGCAGGGATCCATGCATGATGATTAACAAAAGAGGAACACTGAGCTACGGCCAATTCATCCATTAACAGGTTCAAACAAGCATGGCAAACATGCATTTGGTAAACAGATTTCAGACTTAAGTGAAATTAACACTTGTCTAGAATTTCAGATCAGGTAGCATACTTTTGAGCATGAAAACTATATGCTACAGGACCTGAACATGGCAAATTAAAGCATCGCATGGAGGTACTCAAAGATCTTATCAAAAGTCCCTTAGTGACCTTGAGCCAAAAGGGATCAGAAAATACATTTGCAAGCATGTGAACATGGCAAAAACATAATCAGATCACAGACTTAGTGAAAAACTGGAGCATGCAAATCAGATATCAAGTAGGCATGTTTACGAGCTCGACGCACTCACTACAGAGCAAGTCATGACAATCTAAGCATACTCCCACCAAGAATACACATTATGCAAGCTAGACATGGCAAGAACAATAACATGGCATGCACGGATCAACTACAACATCCTCGGCAAAATCGCTAACAAGTAGACAATCTGCCCAGATTCACGAAATAGCAAAAGTAGAGCTCGATTGGCTCAAGCTAGGGTGCTCCATAATTGCAAAAAAAGACATGGATGGATAGAGCACTACAAGATTAACAAAACATCCTTACTGATCATCCTCAAAAGAGGCACGGATCACTAGGAAACAACATGAACATATGGCATATTGAAATAAACAGATCAAGGACTTAGTGGAAATGCTAAGTTCCTGAAATCAGCATTAACGAATGCTCCACTTCGCAAGCTTGTGCTAGTCACCACACACATCACAAAAATACATGGGTTGCACCTCTGGATAGATGGCAAAACATATAACAAAACAAATGTAGAGCTCATGGGCATATCATGCACACATTAATCATGGCAAAAATGACAAATATCTAATTGGAGCAGCAGATCTGACAATTATCTCAAATAGCATTCTTCCAACAGCATTTCGGGCATCAAGATGAACTCAAATGAAAATGATGCAGTGAGATTAAATGATGTACTCTCTGAGACGAACATTTTGATATGCTAAATGCCCAAAACGGATCTACGGATGCAAAGTTACGAAGCGATGAACATGGCAAAAATAATTAGGGTTTCGGGCAAGAAGTCAACCGAGGCACTCTCAAATCCAGATCCAGATCAGCACGCTTTACGAGGATCGCTGGAGTTGACGTTAGCCAGAGTTGGAACTTGCCGGAGCTCGAGGACGAGGAGGAGGTCGGCGGGGCCGGGCACCGGAGCCGGATCCCGGCGAGATGAGGATGGAGCGGCAACGGCGGTCGCCAGACTTGTGGCGGCGACGGCGATCACCGGAAGGAGGTGCGGCGGGTCGGCGAGGTGGTGGCCGCCGGCGCGGCGGAGCGGCGGCCGGAGCCTGGGAGGAAGCGGCGCGAGGGGCCTCGGGCGGCGGCGCGCCTTCGGGCCGGGGAGGGTCCGCGGCGGGTTTGCGGGCCAGCGGCGGGGAGATGCGGCCGGGCCAGTGGGGGCGCGCCACGTGGCGGCGGTGGTGCAAACCGGACGTTGTCCGGCGCTGGCGGACACGTTTGGCGCGCGGAGATGAGCGGGGCTAGGGTTTCGGGGGGAAGAAGAAGAAGAAATCGGAGGGGGTCTTTAAATAGGCATAGGAGGAGCTAGGAGAGTCCAAATGAGGTGCGGTTTTCGGCCACGCGATCGTGATCGAACGCTCTAGATGATGGAGAGGGTTTTGGTGGGTTTTTGGCCAAAATGGAGGCATGTTGGGCTGCAACACACACGAGGCCTTTTCGGTCCCTCGGTTGACCGTTGGAGCATCAAATGAAGTCCAAATGGTACGAAACATGACAGGCGGTCTACCGGTAGTAAACCAAGGCCGCTTGGCAAGTCTCGGTACAATCCGGAAATGTTTAAACCCCACACACGAAAGAAAGGTAGAAATGACCACCGGAGGAGAACGGAGCGCCGAAATGCAAAACGGACAACGGGGAAAATGCTCGGATGCATGAGACAAACATGTATGAAAATGCAATGCACATGATGACATGATATGAGATGCATGACAATGACAACAACACACGGAGACAAAGACCCGAACCCGAGAAAATAAAATAACTTAATGCTGGAAACGGCAAGAGTTGGATTACATATTGGGTAAATCATATCCGGGGTGTTACACTAGCCTATGGTATGATTGTATATTGTCCTGCGGACTAAAACCCTCCGGTTTGTATAGACACCAGAGGGGGTTAGGGTTACACAAGGTCGGTTACAAAGGAGGAGATATACACATCCGTATTGCCCAGCTTGCCTTCCACGCCAAGTAGAGTCCCATCCGGACACGAGACGAAGTCTTCAATCTTGTATCTTCATAGTCTAACAGTCCGGCCAAAGGATATAATCCGGCTGTCCGGATACCCCCTAATCCAGGACTCCCTCAGTAGCCCCCGAACCAGGCTTCAATGACGATGAGTCCGGCGCGCAGTATTGTCTTTGGCATTGCAAGGCGGGTTCTTCTCCATCTTTCGAACGTTTGTAAAGCAGTGTCCGATCCCATAAATGTTTGGACCTCTTGGCTCCTGTGCCGAATAAGGGCTTTCTCCCACGCATCGAATGAATACGAGGCGCCTGGGCATTTTTACATTTTCCCTCCTAGCCAGATAAATAAATTGTCTATTAAAGGGATGGGGATCCTTAGATCCGAGCCACACCATCCTCCCCCAGCGAGAGTCCATCAGACCTCCGCAGCTCCTCCTCCCGCCCCCGAAGCCCTAAGCCCCGTCATTGGGAGAGGTGTTCAGTCCCACATAGTCGTTTAGTCGAACTGCAGACTAAGGGATTTCTCCCTCCGGCGTACATGGTGCCCGTTCGAGCCGGGCTTGCCACCTATAATGGCGGGGAGCAAGCGGAGAGCTTTCCCTGTCGCTCTATGGGGGAACGGGTCTGCCTTGTTCCCTATCTATTAAGGGGACTCGGATTTCCAATCCATCCATTCCTCCGCGGGCTCCTGGAGTTCTACGGCCTCCAATTACACAATTCACCCCGCCTCCATCCTACATATCACCGGCTATGTGGCTCTTTGCGAGTTGTTCCTGGGCTGCAAGGCTCACTTCAAGCTGTGTAAAAGGCTATTCTGCCTCGTCCCTCGCACACAGAGGGGGTCACTTTATCAAGTGGGTGGAGCCGAAATATGGCGCATCGCCGATACCGGATACCTGTCCGGTACTCCGAAGAAGTCACCTGAAGACTGGCCTTCAGAATTGTTTTATATGGAGGACGTTCCCCTTCTGGACCCTGTTCGGTAGGGTCTTCCTGAGTTCAACAATGCTCCTCTGAAGAAATGCCTAAGTTGGCGCCCACGGAGCCCCCAGGTGGAAGACAATGGGGAAGTCCTCTATTTGATGAACCGAATTAAAGCACTCGCTCGATTAGGATTGACAGTAATCGAAGTTATGTCGATTTGCATAATGCGGGGAGTGCAAACACTTCAATATCGTGGGCACCCCTTGTGGTGTTATAACGGGGCGGATGACGCCACCCGCTGCGGGCGTAAGGGTCCGGACAATGCTGCCGCTTTAGCAAAAATTCTGTCTGAATTTTTCAAGGGTGAGGAAGAGGAGTTCACCCGCATCAAGCCATGGGATGGATTCTCCATGTACAATCCTCCAAGCTGGGTAAGTTATATCTCCCCGCTCCCATTTTTCCCGCATTCTTTGTCGTAAGTATTCACCTTGCCACTTTGCGGCAGGAATTGCGAAAAGCCATAAAGGAGGTTAGCAGCCCTTCTCCACAACTAGAGGACCCTGACCGGGCCCTCGACTCTGGACTTGAAGAAGATTCGGTTATATTTGTGGAGCTGATAGACCGGCAGTTCTATCAGTTAAGCTGCAACGATGCCATGGTGGCCATTACGGCCGACTATCCCGGACTGCTCCCTACATCGCACGTAAGAAAAACCAAAAATCCCAACTCCAAAACTAGGATCCCTTTTTAGACACTTCACCCACCATATACACATGGCATTTTTACAGGGAAGGCATTCGGGACGCCCTGCCGAACCCGCAACAACGCGCCCACAGGAGGCACCGAGGCCGGATAGGCCAAAAAGGAAGGCTGTCAGGACGGAGACGCCGGCGCAAAGGTATAACAAACCCCGCTCTGTGGTTGTCGCCTTTGTCGAAATATAATGATGCCCGTGTTTCTTCAACAGAAAAAACGTTCGCCGGAATATGTCCGACGATGTTACTAATCACGCCTCCACCAGTCGGGCGCCAGGACCGGACATAGAGGCGGAAGCCGATATGGGGCGGGCGCCGGATAATCCCCCTACAGAGGATGCAAATAGATTATCCGCTACAAACTCAGAGGTGGAAAGCGCCATGAATCATAGGCGCCGCCGGGCCATACTCCGTGATGCTTGTTTCGCACCAGAGGCATTTGATGCCTTCAATTCTGGAGAGGCGTACCTCCGAGCTGCTCAAGATGGTCTAGCCAGTGCCACGGATCAGTATGTAAAGGATGTACGGGTAAGTAAATCTAACGATTTATATGTATCAGTAGCCCCTGAGACTTGAAACAGTTAGCAGAACTGATTTAAGGATCATCTTTATTGTGCAAGAATACTAGGCTGTCACAGGAGCTAGAGGAATGCAAGACCCAACTGTGGGCTGCTGTGGCCGCATTGCAGGCGCCAAAAAAGTCACCTGCAGGTAACATTTACTTTAAAGAATGATGGTTACCGTATAATGTGCGGCATGGCTGCAGATCTTACAACAGATGTTGCAGATGAATCCGGAGAAAATCCGGAGGACCAGCATGTTATGCGACAGCTAGAGGCTGGCAAACGCGTGCTGACTGAGGTTAGGCGGGAGAAAAACAATCTCCAAGACGCCAATATTAAGCTGAGCGTGGAACTAAAAGACGTTCGGGGCCAGCTTGCAGACCCGAGAAGGAGAATAAGTGGCTTCGGCGCGGCATTTTCAGTAGGTGCTTGAACGAATCCTTTTAAAGGAGTTCGGCGAAGAAGCCGACTAACAACATTATGTATGTAGGTATGCTGACGGGTCGTCCCGCGAAGGAAATGCCCGGGTCTGCGGGTGATCTTCTATCCGAGCTGTCACATCTACACGAACAAGTTCGGCAGGTGATGCAGGGCGTTGCCTAGGCCTTGTGGCCGTCCGTCTCCCTACTAGAGGGCATTGCAGAGCTTGCGGAGAAGCTCAAGGGAGCACAGCGGTGCTTCCGATTATGGAAGATATCAACCTGCCGACAGGGTGCCACAGAAGCCTGGGCCATGGTGAAGACGTGGTATACCAAGGCAGACCCAAATCACATGGCCGAGGTCGGACATGTGGGGCCCGACGGAAAAGAGATCCCCGTTAGCTTAGTTTATGGGCAAGTAGAATTAGCTGCAAAGTATTCCCAACAGGATTGTAAGCTAGACCGCCTGTTGGATGGTATAGAAGAGGAATTTAGTCAGTCTGCATGACTATGTAATGAAAGTGACATGTATAATGCCTTCTAGCTGGATTGTAGATCATTTGTCTTGGCGGACCTTTTCGCTTCAACCTCGGGACCCGATAGTCCGGAGTGTATCCGAATACCCGTGCAGTTATATAAGAATCGGGGCATGCGTGGAGACCATGCGTAGGGGTCATAAGTGCTTGAACAGATAAGTGCCCAACTAGTTATGTTATATTACATGGGTAGTAAGAAACATCTTCCAGGGAGAATAGTTCCGTTAATGGTTCCTTTCCCTGGGTAAGCATGCCCTAATGTGCATGTCCGGACTGCGATAGGAAATGCAGGAAAAACATCTGGGGGGCAGATATGGATAATAAATAAAAATCATCTTTTGTTCACCGACCGAATATTCCCTTAAGAACGCTAGCTTTCGGCTTCACCCAGTCTGAGGTACACGTCCGGCTGACCCGACAGTAACAATCGTAGAGGTGCTCCCCTTATGCCCTAGCCGAATTAATAGGAACGTAGGGCATAAATACAAGAGCCAGGCAACCCAGCTTGGCCACAACTTAAGTCATATCGATGCATATAATGGCGAAAAAATGTACATGCGGAAGCATGACACATGTTCGGGGCCTGAGGCCCAGATAAATAATTAAGCTTCTATGAAAGAAGCCCCAGGTATTATGGGCGCGGCTAGTGCATCTATAATGTGCAAGCGAGGCACAAGTTGGCGCTTAAAAGCCTAGATAAATAATAACAGAAAGGAAGAAAGAAAAACAAGACAGATAATGTACATGCAAAAAATGGACAAAGGGAGGGGACGAACATAGGGTCCGGCGCTAGGTGTAGAATCTTCGGAGCCTGGCCGCGTTGCATGGGCTCGGCTCAAGTCGACTAGTCGATGCATCCCGCAGTCGGTACGCTCCACCAGTCAGAACTTGGTCAATAATGAAGGGACCTTCCCATTTGGGCTCGATCTTGTTCTTTTTTCTTATCCGGCAGGCGTAGAACTAGTTTTCCAACGTTATAAGTTTTGGCCTGTACTTCTCTGCTTTGGTATCTGCGATCCTGTTGCTGATAAAATGCGGAACGGGCTTTGGCTACGTCGCGCTCCTCCTCCAGGGTGTCCATACTGTCCCGCCGATCGAGCTTGGCTTCTCTTTCTTTGTACATGCGCACTCGAGGCGCACTCGAGGTGAGTCCTGAATTATGTCACAGGGCAAGACTGCCTCTGCGCCATACACCATAAAGAAGGGTGTGTATCCGGTACTATGATTCGGCGTGGTCTGCAGCCCCCAGAGTACGGAGTCGAGCTCCTCTACCCAGTGTGTGTTAGACTCCGTTAAGGAACGCACTAATCTGGGTTTAATGCTGCTCATTATAAGACCGTTTGCTCGCTCGACTTGGCCGTTGGTTTGTGGGTGATAGACTGAAGCATAATCGAGCTTGATGCCCATTTTGCTGCACTAGAGTTTTACCTCATCGGCTGTGAAGTTTGTGCCGTTGTCAGTGATGATGCTATGGGGGACGCCATAACAGTGTATGTTGGGGATATTACCACTAGGCGTAAATCGGCCTACTTGGGCCGGGTTAACTTCATTAGTGGTATAAGCAGATGAAGGCCCAAGGCCTATAGTCGGTTTAGAACCTGTAGCCGTAAACCGGCCGGATATGTAACTTGTATTATAAGTTAGGAACAGAGAGATACCAACCGGGATACGAGTATGGACCGGTTGGGACTCTTCGGACCGACGGGCATCACCCGTGTATATAAGGGGACGACCCGGCGGCGGTTCAGGGGACAGACGACAACTCGAGTCTAGGCGAAGCTTGTTTGCTCCCTAGCCATCGAGACCACATCAATTCCACCACAACTAGACGTAGGCTTTTACCTTCATCGAAGGGGCCGAACTAGTATAAACCCCTCGTGTCTTTGTGTCCGCTTTAACCCCTTCAAGTAAACTCGTAGCGATGGCTCCACGACTAAGTCCTTTCGCTAGGACATCTGCCGTGACAAATCCACGACAGTTGGCGCCCACCGTGGGGCTATCGCACGATGGTTTGACGATCTTGGAGGGCAAGCTCAAAGGACTCGAAGGCTATGTTGTGGGCCAGATGACCAAGAGTCGTCGTGGCAAGATCTACATCGATGACGCAGGATGGGGTCCCGAGGCTGATTCGATTGAGTACAGGTACCGGGTCCCCTTTGGTGACATACACGTTTTCATCGGCAAGATCGGTGAGCCGGGGCCTGATCCGGACATCTGCAAAACCTTGTTGAGACGGCTCAGCGCACAAGATCTACCCAAGCTAAACCGGTCGTGAAGCGTGCCTTCGTTGGGGTCATCCACGGAGGAGAGCATGAGGACGAATCAGAACACGGTAGCGAGACCGTCGTCTATTCCGGCGACGAGTCCTCGACCGGAGAGACCGAATCACTATACCAGTTACAAGACGACCAGTTTAGGGGCTTTTCCGATAGCGACAGTATTCCGGACCCCCCAGGCCAGGTCAACTGGGTTGGAATATTCATGGCCGGCACCCAGGCGGCGAATCACTCTTCGACCGCCGCAGCGATGTTCTCCGGATCAGCGGCGGCAACAGCAGCAGGGGTAGGAGGCCTTGTGCGCCCGCCGGTTCAAGTTCTATCTGATCTATTTGATGCACTAGCCGCGCTCATGGCAGAGGACAATCCGGCGGATCAGGAGGCCCATAATGCAGAAATTGTGAAGGTGAAAGAGCAGATCGTACAAGCCAAAGCGGATCTGGCAGCAGAAAAAGACAGGATGGCCGCAGAGCGGGCCGCTTTGGACACCCAGGCTTATAAACTCATGCTTGACCAAAACGCATCACAGGAGGTCTTAAAGCGGAAGCATAGATCACGCCTGCCGTTAGGGTTTGATCCCTGGAGTCTCTTTCACACTCCAGGAGCTGGACCCAGTAATCCGCCGCAGCACCTGGAGGCAAACCGGATTGAGGCACCAGGACCAGGGGGGACGGTCCAACCTCGCCTGATGGAACCTCCTCAGCAGAACATTGTGAATTTTCCGCCGGTCCAGATGCCCCCAGGTCATTATTATAATCCTATGGACAACCTTGTTGCAGCTGCCGCGTGATTAGAGGCTATCCCAGTCGAAGGGGACTCTCCGCAAGCGATAGAGACGCGCCGGGTTAAGGATCTTCTCCGGACCGCGCTGATTCAGCAGGAAGCATACTCGTACAGCCGTGATCGGATTCACTCTACGCCCCGTCCAAGCCGGAGCTATAGCAGGCGCATGGATGAACCGGCCATATCGAGCAATGCGCGAGGCCGTGAAGCAGCACATGGCAATAGCCCGGCAGGCGGTGTTCGTGATGCTCAGGATGTGGTGGACCGGGCTCGAGCATGGAGGGAAGCCGAGTTAGTAGCGCAGGATGATGCGGATCAACTTACACCGGTTCGCCCTACCACCTTCGCCGGACCAGGAGTCGCATCCGCTTTGGGAGCGCCTTGTTTAATCCCCGCTTTACGCAATGTGCGCCTGCCCAAAGATTTCAAGGGTCCACGCAAGGTGCTGAGTTACACTGTTGATTTATCCCCTGAAGCATGGATAGAGAGTTATGAGATGGCCATGGAGATGTTAGACGTGGATGAGGCCGCATGTGCAAAATACTTCACCATGATGCTTGAAGGCACGGCGCGTACCTGGTTGAAGAGCCTACCGCCCAATTCTATCGGCTCATGGGCCCAGTTGCGGGCCCGGTTTATCCAGAATTTCAAGGATACGTGTAAGCAGCCCAAATCCATAGTAGACCTGGCGGCTTGTGTCCAGGGGGAAGGAGAATCAACGACCCATTGGGTGCGCCGCGTTTCGGAAATTTTGCACTCGTCCGATAGGATTAATGCTGACTCTGCGATCTTAACCCTGGAAGGCAACTGCCGGTTTGAGCCCTTAAAATTGAAATTAGGACGCATGAAGCGGTTCTGTAATGACATGGGAACCCTCATGGCCGCTCTAGTGAAGTATGCTGATTCAGACAGTACCAAGGATCCCGAGACTGATGATGATGAAGCAGGGAAGGGAAGGAAGAATAGCAACTCCAAACAGCAGCAGTATAAACCGGCGGGTCATGGAAACGGAGGCAAGCGCAAGGTGGACGGCAGCATGGACTTTGTGGCCAACACTAATACACAGGACAGGGGGCAGTGGCGCAGAGGTAAAGCGGCAAATCGTAATGGGGCTCCCAATCCTAACGCAAGCCGTTTGAATTATTTGTTGAATCAGCCTTGCCCGAAGCACGGGACGAAGGAGGCGCCGGCTAACCACCTTTGGAAAGATTGTTATATCATGCAGGAGTTCAAAAACTCTAATGCCTTCCGGTATGATCACGGATCAGGTGGCGGTTCAGGGTCCGGTTTCCACGGGCCGGATCACGATGGAGCTTCCGGTTCATGTCGCAATCAGGGCGGTCACAATCATCAGAATAATCAGAACAGCCAGCAGCAGCAGCAGCAGCAGTCGGGTTATCAGAGCCAGCCAAAACAGTTGAACAATGGGCAATATCATGTTTTCACAACTAGTTTGGATAAACGCGACCGAAAACTCCACAAGCGAGCGGTGAATTCTGTTGAACCGGCCTTACCACGTTACTTGCGCTGGTCGGAGCAGCCTATCGTGTGGAGCAGAGAGGATCACCCGCCCCGGGTTGATAATCCGGGCCAGCTAGCATTAGTGGTAGACCCTCAGGTGGGGGGTTATAAATTCACCAAGGTATTCATGGATGGAGGAAGCAGTATTAACATACTGTACTATGAGACATTCCGCCGCATGGGTTTAACAGACAAAGATCTCAGACCGTCGAATACGGTGTTCCATGGTGTGGTGCCTGGCAAATCTGCGTATCTTGTTGGTAAGATATCCCTGGATGTGGCTTTTGGGGATGAGTACGACTCCCGGTCGGAAAAACTAACATTTGAGGTGGTGAAGATCCGGAGCCCGTATCATGCCTTGTTTGGCCGGCCGGCTTACGCCAAGTTCATGGCGCGGCCTTGTTATATCTACTTGCAGCTCAGGATGCCGGGTTACAAGGGGATAATAACGGTTCATGGGAGCCGTAGGGTCGCTTTGGAATGTGAGGAAGGTGATGCGGCTTATGCAGAGTCGGTCTGTGCCACGGAGGAGTTGAAGTATTATAAGGACAATGTCGATCCGGCGGATATGAGTCCTTTGAAGAAGCCAACTACAGAGCATGATTCAGATCTGAAGTTCAAATCGGCAGCTGAGACCAAGCTTGTTGACTTCGTGCCCGGCGATTCATCCAAGCAGTTCACTGTCAGTACTAATTTGGATCCCAAATAGGAAAGCGCGCTCATCGAGTTCATCCGTGAGAATCGGGACATCTTCGCATGGAAGCCATCCGACATGCCAGGTGTACCGAGGGAACTCGCTGAGCACACTCTTAATGTGGATCCTAAGTATAAACCGGTGAAACAATTCCTCCGCCGGTTTAACGAAGAAAGGCGAAAGGCCATTGGAGAGGAAGTGGCCAGGCTTTTGGCAGCTGGCTTTATCATTGAGGTGTTCCATCCAGAGTGGCTTGCTAATCCGGTGCTGGTTCTTAAGAAAAATGGCACTTGGCGTATGTGTGTGGATTACACAGATCTTAACAGGGCCTGTCCAACAGATCCTTTTGCCCTCCCCCGCATTGACCAGATCATTGATGCCACGGCAGGTTGTGAGCGTTTGAGTTTTTTGGATGCATACTCTGGATATCATCAGATCAAAATGGCGGTTAAGGACCAGGAGAAAACAGCGTTTATTACTCCCTTTGGAGCCTTCTGCTATGTGTCTATGCCCTTCGGACTCAAGAGTGCCCAAGCCACCTACCAACGGTGTGTACAGAATTGCATGCATAAACAGATCGGCCGCAATGTGCACGCCTATGTGGATGATATTGTAGTAAAGTCAAGGCAGAAGGAGACGCTGGTGGATGACTTGAAGGAAACCTTTGACAACTTGCGGGTTTACAAGATGATGCTTAATCCGGCCAAGTGTGTCTTTGGTGTTCCGGCAGGCAAGTTACTGGGTTTCCTGGTGTCTAATAGAGGAATTGAGGCTAATCCGGAGAAGATTGCAGCTATCACCTCCTTGGCTAAACCGAAGTGCATCAATGATGTTCAGCGCTTGGCGGGCCGAATCGCCGCACTAAGCCGGTTTATCAGCCGCCTCGGAGAGAAGGCGATTCCTTTGTACCAAATGCTGAGGAAGACAGACCATTTCATTTGGAGTCCGGCTGCTGATGAAGCATTTGAGGACCTGAAGCGGCAGTTAGCCAATCCGCCTGTTCTTGCAGCTCCGGTCGACAAGGAGCCACTGTTATTATACGTAGCGGCCAATGCCCGGGCAGTTAGCATGGCTATTGTGGTGGAACGCAAAGAGGCAGGCAAGGAATATCCGGTTCAGCGGCCGGTTTATTATATCAGCGAGGTGCTTATTGAATCCAAGCAAAGATATCCGCATTGGCAGAAGCTGGCCTATGGTGTTTTTATGGCCAGTCGGAAGTTGAAGCAGTATTTTCAAGGGCACCCCATCACAGTGGTCAGTTCAGCTCCCTTGGGTGATATTATACAGAACCGGGAGGCGACTGGCCGGATTGCCAAGTGGGCTATAGAGCTTGGGCCACACGGACTGAAGTATGTGCCTCCGACGGCAGTGAAGTCTCAAGCACTTGTTGGTTTCATCAATGACTGGACGGAGTTACAAACACCAGAGGAGAAGCCGGATCACACATATTGGACTATTCATTTTGATGGATCCAGGCAACTGGAAGGCTCGGGGGCTGGAATCGTATTAACTTCCCCACAAGGTGATAAGTTTTGTTATGTTCTCCGCTTAATGTTCCCTTGTACTAATAATGCAGCTGAGTATGAAGCCTTGCTCCATGGTCTCCGGATGGCTAAAGAGATGAACTTAAGCCGGGTTAAGTGCTTCGGTGACTCGGACCTCGTGGCTCAACAGGTGTCTGGCACTTGGGATTCTAAGGACCCGCTCATGGCTGCATATCGTCGGGAGGTGGATAATATTGTGGGTTGTTTCAAGGGTTATCAGGTGGATCATGTGGACCGTCGGAAGAATGAAGCAGCGGATGCTTTAAGCCGGTTGGGTTCTCAGCGCAAACCGGTCCCGCCTAATGTCTTTCTGGACGTGTTGCACAACCCATCAGTCCAGCTCCCAAGTGAAGCGGATTTGGCTATTCCTGATCCGGAGGCTCAATTGGTGGCAGCACTGCATGCTATTCCGGATTGGACGGTTCCTTATCTTACGTACATGAACCGGGGAGAGTTACCAGAGGATGAGATTCTAGCCAGGCAGATAGTCCGGCGATCCAAGTCTATGACGATTGTTAATGGTGAATTGCATCATTGCAGTGTATCAGGGGCGTTTCAATGTTGTGTTTCTCCTGAGGAAGGCTGTGAAATATTAAGAGAAATCCATGAAGGGGATTGTGGACATCACGCCGGTTCAAAGTCTCTGGTAGCAAAGGCATTTCGTCACGGGTTCTACTGGTTGACAGCGCATGCTGACGCGGAGGACTTGGTTAAACGGTGTGATGGATGTGAGAAATTTTCAAGGCGTGCTCATGTGCCGGCTCAAGAATTGAGGATGATCCCAATAACGTGGCCGTTTGCAACTTGGGGGCTGGATATGGTCGGACCTTTTAAAAGATCCAAGGATAAGAAGACCCACCTTTTGGTGGCAGTTGATAAATTTACCAAGTGGGTTGAAGCGGAGCCTGTCAGCAAGTGTGATGCAGCAACAGCAGTGCAGTTCATCAAAAAGGTGATTTTCCGGTTTGGTTTTCCTCACAGTATCATTACTGACAATGGTACTAATTTATCCAAGGGCGCTATGAAGGAGTTCTGTGAACGTGAGCACATCCGACTTGACGTGTCGTCAGTAGCACACCCCCAGTCCAATGGACAGGCAGAACGAGCTAATCAGGAAATCTTGTGAGGCATCAAACCCCGGCTTATGGTCCCATTGCAAAGAACACCAGGATGTTGGGTTGAAGAGCTACCATCTGTGTTATGGAGTATCAATACTACGCCAAACCGGTCCACAGGATACACACCATTTTTCATGGTCTATGGAGCAGAGGCAGTTCTCCCTAGTGATATCCGGCACGATTCGCCTCGTGTGGCAGCTTATGTTGAAGCGGACAATGAGATAGCACGGCAAGACGCTTTGGACCTGTTGGACGAGGAGCGTGATATAGCGGCTGCCCGTTCGGCGATTTACCAGCAAGATCTTCGTCGTTATCACAGTCGCCGGGTTAGAACCAAAACTTTTCAAGAAGGAGATTTGGTGCTTCGACTCATCCAAGAACAGACGGATATGCACAAGTTATCCCCACCTTGGGAGGGACCTTTCGTGGTCAGCAAGAATTTGCACAACGGGTCGTACTATCTGATTGATATTCGAGAGCATAAAGACTCACGTACATCAGAGGAGGAGACCAACAGGCCGTGGAATATAGCTCATCTTCGGCCTTACTACACTTGAGCCATCGGCTCTATCTATGTACGTATCATGACAGTGTATATATTATCTTTGATATAATAAAGCCGGAGCCTCAGCTAAAGCGGGGTCTCTGTCTTTCTTATCATGCGTGGTTACCTAGAGCGGTTCTGTTTTTAAAGCAGCCTCCGGTTTTCCCCTTGACATTTGCTTTTTATATATCACTTGGGGCCTTGGTCATGTCCGAACCAACGCGACACCTTTTGATTGGCGACAGCCACCAGATCACTTGGGGACATGGTCACGTCTGAACCAGTCACGCCTCTTGATCGGCCTAAGGCCACAAAATCACTTGGGGGCTTGGTCGAACCCGAACCATTGCCACACCTCTTGATCTGGCATATATGCCACGAATCATTTGGGGACCTGGCTGACTTGAATCATTGTCACTCCTATTGGGGGCTTGGTCCTGTCCGACCATGGTAACACCATCTGATCAGCTCAGTATAGCATATTTTTTGCAAATGGTTTTTATCATTGCCTTTGCTTCCATGTTATTTTCATGGTTTGTTTGTTCTTTGTTTTTGTTGGATTTCTTTTATGTCAGCAAACACCCTTTTTCCGGTTCAGCCGATGGATTTGATTTCCCTTTAATCCGGAGAAGTATGCCCGGTTTACCTTTTCTTTTACGGGAGCTGTTTTCTCCCCCCTTATTGATGGTAATGGTTTATAAAACCTCCGCTTCAAGCTTGGCTAAGCCAGCTTCATGCCCAGACATGGCAGGAAATATGAATTGAAGTTTTTCGAACAAAAGCTTCAGTACTTATGCGCGAAGGCATATTCAAGGCAGAAGTATTAACTATTCTATTACAAGGCAGCACGGTGCCCAAATAAGATCGTTGTTCTTTTGGAAAGATGCCAAAGACAGCTATCCAAACCGGCTTCCGGTTCAAGCCTGCTCTTCATCATCCGCCACTTCAGCTTCCTCGTCTCTACCCATTGGCTGGAAATCAACAGTGGTCCAGTTGATTCCCATTAAAGCTTGGAAAACAGCCTCTTCATGGATTAGGGAAGACGGTTCAATATCAGGAGCGTAAGTGTGCTTACGGATTGGAGGGATCAGATTCTCCGCTTCAAGAGTTGGGGCAGGCACTCGCTTGTTCTGGTCATTGTATTGAGCTTGATAATGCGTCAAGTCTGCCTCTTCAGCTAACTGACAAGCCAGAGGGCGCACTGCACGGTTTATTGCCCTTAAATCCTCTTCGTTAAATTCAGAGCCATCTTCCTTCAGTCTGGGATAGCCTTGAGATGCTTCCACAGGGTCGAAATCTGGCACCCATGCCTTTGCCCGGATCAAAGCGTTAATAGCTCCGGTTTGAGCAGCAGATTTCTTCAGCTCCTCCATCCGGGCCGGAAGCATTGACAACTTGCTAAGAGTGTCCTGGATTAAAGAGGGCACCGGGTTGTTGTGAGAAGCTGTGGTGATGATCCGTTGGGCTCCGGTATACAATTGTTCCACCAAGGTGTAGGCAGCTTTCAATTTCTTCCGCACATCATTTCCTAAGTGCCCAATACGTGTGCCTACAACAAGATTGGAATGATCTCAAACCAGATTTACGCTACAGCAGGTTCAAATTATCACAGAAGTTACAAGGAGCTTACCAAAGATTGCAGCAGTCATGGAGTGTATTTGCCGCTGTACGACCGTCAGTTCATCCACCACCGGTTTAAGGGCAGCTTCAGCATTTTCCGCTCTTTTGGTTAAACCGGCCTTCTCAGTGGCCCAGTCAGCCCGCTCTTTCTTGAAGCCTTCTTTCAGCCGTTCAGCAGTGCTCAAGGCGCTGGTTAATTCTTGCTTTGCCTTATCTGTTTCAGCCTGCTGGGTTTTCAAGGCCTCCTGTAAATCGGCAATCTGGTCCTCCTTGATTTTCACCTCAGCCTGCATACAGACAGCGTTTAAGCTTTGCACAGGCGATCCAAGAAATTGAAGTATCAACCACATAACAAAGTTATATGCCTGACACTTGGGGGCTAATGCACCTTCAATTTTTATATATTACTCGATTACAAAGTCCCAAGCTCAATACAAGTATTCAACTTGGCACTTGGGGGCTAATGGCTCTTTGATCAAGTTATGTTCTAAGAACAGTTTTCTATTGGAGCCCCGGTTTACTTATGCTAAGTTAGACCGGCCCTTGCGGGTTATACTGATCGGTTTTAAAAATGTTCAGGATCAAAGTCCTGGTTTGACCAACGTTACAAACCGGCCCTTGGGGGCTAGAAGGATGGAGGTAATGGCAGCAAGGAAAGAAGTAAGTTACCTCAAATTTATCCCTCATCATTTTGACCAGGCCAGCTTCACAGTCACGGCTAGTGTAAAGCCGGTTTAAATAGCCGGAGTGAAGATCTTGGGCACTCAGAGCAGCATATGTCTCTAGTTCAACATCCCATTTTTCTTTGTTCAAAGTGGAAAAATCCTCTTTGATGGTGTGCTTGGTAAGGGTGACAGGATTCCCGGGTTCAGAGTGGCCCACACCGGTAATCACAACATCATCATCTTTGGACTTGCCAGTTTGTGTTGGCGCGGCCGTTTGGTCAGCAGGAGTGTGGGATTTCTCAATCTGGATGGAGCTGGCAGGCGGATCAGCAGAGGCTGGAGTATTAATAAGCCCTTCTTCGGGAATAACGACGTCTTGCAAAGGAGGATCATTGGGGATATCTTCAGAAGTAAACATTTCACGATCCGGCGCTTGGTCATGTTCTGGGGCCACATCTTCTTCAGCCGCTTTATCCAGGCGGGCTTTCTTGCTTGGTTTAGGTTTGGCCCTGAAAGAAAATCAAAGAGTCAAGGAAAAGCATAAGCCATTGCATAGTGTACTGGAAGCATATGTTCAGCTTAGCTTACCCAAGAACCGTTTTTAACGGTGGCATCTGAGTGGCCGATGATTCACCAGAAGATGAATGAGAAGTAACCTGATAATTGGAGTCGGATGGGTTAAGAGGTTGACGGAAGAAACCCGCTTTAGTATGTAAATCAACAAAAAGGTCAGAGACCTTGGAGCGGCGTTTTCGAACCGGACTGTTTGGTAAACCGGTGGAGGTAACTACCTAGCCACTGTGCCGGGTTGTGCGGCGAACTTCATGTTGCTGAATTTTCATATGAAATTTAGGATCCAAATAAGCAAGAGGATGAGAAAATTTAACTTTCCGTTTTGCCTGTCGAAGTTTTGGCAAGGGCAAGATTTCTGAATCGGAAGAGAGAATAGTTACCTCAACGAATTCCGCATTGCTGGCTTCAGCGTCATCCTGACAAGCATCATCATCAATAAGGCGTGTAAAAAATAAGCCAAGCGAGTCAAGTTCTACCTCAAGGTCCGGGTTACCCACATCATCATCAATAGCTGGATCAGATGAAGCGGTGGTTTTTCTCTTATGAGCTGGCTTCTTAATAACCTTGGTCTTGGGACGGATTGGCCGCCCTGCTTTCTCCGTTTTTTCTTGAGGAAGTTTCTTGCTCCAAAACGGATTATCGCCCTGGATCAGCAGTAATTAAATGGCAAACATATAAAGCAGTAACCGGTTCAACAATAGAAAAATTAAAATATTACCGCTGGCGGTTTGTTGGTGGTGCAGTAAGGAGGCAGACCGGTTTGAGCACAGAGGTGCTCCGGTTCATTCAGCATCTTTTTCACAGATTCTGTGACTTCTTCATCGGGGAGTTGGATTTTAGTGTGTCGGAGTGAGTCATCGACACTATCAGTATACTGGCACATCAAACTAGAGCGTCGGCTCAGAGGCAGTATGCTCCATGATATCCAACAGCGGGCAAGATCTATTCCCGTTAAGCCGTTGGCCATAAAAGCTCGGAGCTTGGACAATTGCGGAGCGTATTTAATCCTTTCCTTGGCGCTTAGTCTTTGTGGAAAAGGGTGCGTGTTGCTGAGCCGTTCCGGGCGGAAGCCGGGCAAGGGATTTTCATTATCAGGAGAGGTATCCTTGCAATAAAACCAAGTTGCATTCCATTCCTTGGGGTGACTGTGGAGTTTGACGTGGGGATAAGTGATCTCCTTCCTCTTTTGAATGGCCATATCGCCCAATTCAGTGTTGGGGCCATCGGTGAATTCAGTGCGACGGTTTAAATGGAAGAGGTCTCTAAACAACTCAACTGAAGGCTCCTCTTGAAGGTATGCCTCAGAGAGCACTTGAAAGTGGCATAGATTGGTAATAGAGTTGGGGCCAATATCCTGTGGACGGAGCTGAAAATTGGCTAACACATCCCGGTAAAATTTAGAACCGGGCGGTTTGAAGCCCCGGGCCAAGTGATCTGCGAAGACCACAACCTCTCCTTCCTGTGGGGTGGGAGGACATTCATTTCCAGGAACCCTCCAGTGGGTCATATCTTTACTGTCTAAAGCGTCGATCAAGACTAGATCGTCCAACTGTGATTCCATGACGCGAGAAGGAACCCAATTGCACTCATACACTTGTTTGGCCATGGCGAGATCTACAAGAAATAGGTGATCCGGTTCAAGAACATGCTGGATAAAAGAAGGTGTTGATCTAAACTATGGTAGACCGGAGGCAGTACGTATAAACCAGTCTTCCATAATGCGGCATCATGTGGATTCTGGCGGTTCAACCAGGGGACTAATGGTATATACCGGTTTGGTAACTTTTTGTCTATGATAAAGTTAAACCGCCTGATCTAAGCATCGGAAGAAATTGAATCTACGGATAACTAGATACGCAGAAACAAGTTTCACAGGATCTTATCACAACCGCGGATCTACAGCGAGCTCACAAAAACAGAAAATATTCTGGAGAGTAAGGCAGAAACAGAAGTGAACCATTGAGCGGGTATGTGCGAGAAATATATGGACTTAGATGAGAAACTACAGGTGGATGCTTAAAGGCTACTACTAAACGCAGCAGGGGTTCACAGATTCATTCAAGGTCAGAAAACAGGTATGAGCATGCGATGAACACAGCGCGAACATGGAACCCTAAGAACAGATCTAGGGCAAGAGGAGGAGAAAGCTTACCAGGAACGGAGAAGATGCGGAAAGATGCCGCAATGCTCTGGTACGTTCAGGTTGATGCAGCGGCCCAAGGCGAGGCAGAGGTTGACGGCGGTGGCGGAGCTCCAAGGCTGGCGACGCGAGGAAGACGAAGAAGAAGGGACGAAGGGAAAGGGAAAGAAATGACCCTTCAGTCTTATTTATAAGGCAACAGAGCTAGGTCAAGCACGCGGATCCAGGAGCTATTATTAAAAGAGGGCGTTATAAATGATAAAATTTCATGATGACATCATGCCGGTTCACAGCAACCAGAAATGATGACGACATGGCGGTTTACCAATTACCAGAAGATGAACAAGACACAAGATTTTGTGAAGGATTGACATGAACCAGTTCAAATCAATCTGGGGCCTAATGTTGGGGATATTACCACTAGGCGTAAACTGGCCTACTTGGGCCGGGTTAACTTCATTAGTGGTATAAGTAGATGAAGGCCCAAGGCCTATAGTCGGTTTAGAACCTGTAGCCGTAAACCGACCGGATATGTAACTTGTATTATAAGTTAGGAACAGAGAGATACCAACCGGGATACGAGTATGGACCGGTTGGGACTCTTCGGACCGACGGGCGTCACCCGTGTATATAAGGGGACAACCCGGCGGCGGTTCAGGGGACAGACGACAACTCGAGTCTAGGCGAAGCTTGTTTGCTCCCTAGCCATCGAGACCACATCAATTCCATCACAACTAGACGTAGGCTTTTACCTTCATCGAAGGGGCCGAACTAGTATAAACCCCTCGTGTCTTTGTGTCCGCTTTAACCCCTTCAAGTAAACTCGTAGCGATGGCTCCACGACTAAGTCCTTTCGCTAGGCCATCTGCCGTGACAAATCCACGATAGTGTACGACCCCAGATATAAAGTCTATCATTGGTCCGGATTCGGCTGTTTTAACAGGCTTGGCCTCTATCCATTTGGTGAATTTATCCACCATGACCAGTAAGTATTTTTTCTTGTGGGTTCCCCTTTAAGGGGTCCAACCATGTCAAGCCCCCAGACCGCGAAGGGCAACGTAATGGGGATTGTTTGAAGGGCGGTGGGTGGCATGTGGCTTTGATTTGCAAAGAGCTGGCAACCGGCGCAACGTTGGACCAAGTCCTGTGCATCTGCCCGGGCCGTTGGCCAATAGAATCCTGTAGGGAAGACCTTGCTTACAAGAGCCCGGGCTGCGGCATGGTGACCGCCGAGTCTGGCGTGGATTTCTGCTAAAAGGTTTCGCCCTTCCTCTTTGGAGATGCACCTTTGAAGGACTCCAGTAGTGCTTTTTTATACAATTCTCCCTCATGGACCCTGTAGGCCTTAGATCGCTGCACTATGCAGCGGGCCTCATTTTGGTCCTCCAGAAGTTCCTGCCTAGTTAGGTAGACCAGGAATGGTTCTGTCCACGGGGCTATAATGGCCATTATTACGTGGGTTGAAGGTGTGATTTCGGTGGCGGGGCGTCCGATTGTGTCAAAGTATTCGGTATCAGGCATTTTGGCTGGGTCCGGACTATGGTTACCGGTGTCCCTTTCCCATACTACGGATGGCTTGAACAGCTTTTCCAGAAAGATGTTGGGGGGGGGGACCGCATCACGTTTTGCACCAATGCAGGCGAGGATATCCGCCGCCTGATTGTTTTCCTGAGCCACATGGTGAAATTCGAGCCCCTCGAACTGAGCTGACATTTTTAGGATGGCGTTTCGGTAGGCCGCCATCTTCGGATCCTTGGCGTCAAAGTCTCCATTTATTTGGGATATTGCAAGGTTTGAATCCCCACACACCTCCAGGCATTGAATGCCCATGGAGACTGCCATCTGAAGACCATGCAACAGGGCTTTGTATTCGGCTGCGTTGTTGGAGTCTGTGTACAATATTTGCAGTACATACTGAACGGTATCTCCGGTTGGGGACGTCAGGACGACGCCAGCCCCTAGACCAGCTAGCATTTTAGAACCGTCGAAGTGCATGATCTAATTGGAGTATGCACCGTACTCTTTAGGGAGTTCGGCCTCCGTCCATTCGGCGACAAAGTCGTCCAATACTTGCGACTTAATGGCTCGTTGAGGTTTGTATGTTATGTCGAATGGGAGGAGCTCAGTAGCCCATTTGGCAATCTGGCCCATAACGTCGCGGTTGTTTATAATATCATTAAGTGGCACTTCCGAGACTACTGCAATCGAACACTCTTGAAAGTAGTGTCACAATTTCCGGGATGCCATGAATACCGCATAGGCTATCTTTTGATAATGTGGGTACCGTGATTTGCATGGAGTAAGGATAGTGGATACATAGTATACCGGCTTTTGAAGAGGGAATTTATGTCATTCAGCTTCTCGTTCAACGACGAGCACTGCGCTTACAACTTGATGGGTTGCCGCAATGTACAACAACATTGGTTTGCCGATGTTTGGCGCGGCCAGGATTGGGTTGGTTGCCAAAATGGCCTTTATTTCTTCCAATCCGGCTGTGGCAGCGTCCGTCCACTCAAAGTGTTCGGTGCGCCGGAGGTGGCGATAAAGGTGTAAAGCCTTTTCTCCTAAGCGGGAGATAAAGCCGCTTAGAGCCACCATGCATCTTGTTAACTTTTGGATTTGTTTGAGGTCTGTTGGGGTAGCCAACTATGACAAAGCTCAAATTTTGGCTGGGTTAGCTTCAATACCTCTACTGGAGACAATGAAACCCAGGAGCTTTCCGGCTGGTACGCCGAAAACGCATTTTTCCGGATTGAGCTTAATGTCGTATGTTCGGAGGTTGTCGAATGTGAGCCTCAAGTCGTCTATCAAAGAGTCGACGTGTTTGGTTTTGACGACCACATCATCTACGTATGCCTCTACTGTTTTGCTGATTTGTTTCTCCAGACATGTCTGAATCATGCGTGATATGTTGCACCGGCGTTTTTGAGCCCAAAAGGCATTGTGTTGAAACAGAAGGGACCGTATGGTGTGATGAATGCCGTTGCGGCTTGGTCGGAATCCGCCATCTTGATTTGGTGGTAACCGGAGTATGCGTCGAGGAAACACAATGACTTGTGTCCTGCGGTAGCATCGATAATTTGATCGATGTGGGGGAGGGGGAAGGGATCCTTTGGGAAAGCTTTATTGAGGTCCTTGAAATCGACACAAAGGCGCCAAGATTTATCCTTCTTTGGTACCATCACCAGGTTTGCTAGCCAGTCCAGGTGTTTTATCTCTCTGATGAATCCGTCCTCCAATAACTTGGCTAATTCCTCTCCCATGGCCTGTCTCTTAGGTTCGGAGAAACTCCGAAGAGCTTGCTTGACCGGCTTGAATCCCTTTAGGATATTGAGGCTATGCTCGGCCAGCCTGCGTGAGATTCCTGGCATGTCTGAGGGGTGCCAGGCGAATATGTCCCAATTTTCGCGCAGGAATCTCGTAGTGCAGCGTCCACGGCGGGTTATAACTATGCCCCGATGGAGGCTGTTTTGTTAGGGTCCGTTGGGTGGACTTGGAATTTGACTATTTCATCCGCTAGTTTAAAAGAGGTGGACTTGGATCTCTTATCGAGTATCACGTTGTCCATCTCCACTATGGAGCGTAGCGTGGTTAATTCCTCGGCCGAGAGGGCTTCGGATAATGCCTTGAGGGCCAGTGCGGCTGTTTTGTTTTCGGCGCGGAGTGTTGTGTCCGGATCACTAGCGAGAGTGATGATTCCTTTGGGCCCGGGCATTTTGAGCTTCATGTACCCATAATGGGGTACAGCTTGGAAGATCGTGAACGCCTCACGTCCTAAAAGGGCGTGGTATCCACTGTTGAACGGGGCCACTTGAAATGTAATTTCTTCGGACCTATAATTCTCTAGCGTACCGAATACCACATCTAGTGTGATTTTTCCAGCGCATCGTGCCTCCCGACTGGGTATGATTCCTCTGAAGGTTGTGCTACTTTGCTCGATGAGGTTTAATCCGCTGCCGCCATCCACGAGTACTTTGGTGAGTCGAAAGCCATCCACAATTGGACTGAGGACCAGTGCGGCTAGTGCTCGGGCTGTTTGGAACTTAGGTTCATCACTGGCATTGAAGGTAATAGCCGTGTCACTCCATGGATTTATTGCTGCTACGTGGCAGATTTCGGCCATGCTGCGGAGTGTTCGCTTGCGCCTATTATTTGACGCAAATGTCTCAAAGACTGTTAACATTGTATTGCTATCCACGGGATGGTGCTCGGTGGAATTTGGGATAAGAAGATCCTCACCACTTTTGGCCACCTGCCGGAGTATCCAACATGCTCTAAGGCTGTGCGTTAGTATTGTATCCGCTGTACTATGGATTTTGCAGGGTCCGTTAAGCCATCCCTCCAGTACGGTTCCATGCCCTGTAGAGGATTTTTGTTTCTTTGCAACTAGCTCGGGTGTCTTACGATAGTGCACCCTTTTACTTTCGACTGGGTGTATATTCGGAGCCGGATTATCCCAAAATTTTGTTTCAGTTTTCCAGGCGCTTTCCATCACACAGTACTTTCGTACTATTGATGCCAAGTCAGCGAAGCATGATATGTCACGGCGACTTAAGGCGTTAAGGATTCCCTTGTTCGTGCCATTATTGAAGAAAAGTGAGACTGCATCTTCGTCGCGACAGTCCTTAACCTTGTTCATCACAAGGAGGAATCTGGCCCAATAATGATGTATTGTTTCATGGGGCTCTTGCCTGGTCTGGGAAAGATCGTTTATGTCTGGGTGGGTGGGTGGATTTGAGTCCGAATCCCTACCTGATCTGAGACCCAGGGGCCGAGGATTTTCCAATCTTGGAAGTTCGGGTTCCGGAGTGTTACGCGATAAATTTGGCCCGCTGCCTGATTCTAGGTTCAGGCCTTGGGTAGTGTCCTCCCATAAGCGGGTATCTGGCTCGGAGAGCTCAGGAATCCGGACATAGTTAGTCCTCAAAATAGAGGAAGAGTTGTCGCATTGTTCCTCCACCACCGCAACGTGATGGGTGACCGGTGGAGAGTTAATATCCCTTTGATCGGGTTTAAGAGCAATCTGATCATAGTCTGTAGCGACTCCCAAGGAGGCAATGCGATCCAAGAGCTCGTTTAAGGAAGCGAGCTCCATTGGATCCATCTGTTCGGCGAGTGCCATTTTGACATGGAGGCTATTTTCGATGACCCGAGAAGTCATCGTCGGCACGGCGGCCGAACAGGCGGTCATGATGAAACCACCTAGCCGGAGAGTTTGGCTGACAACCAATGCTCCCCCAATAGTAGTACCGTTAATGATTCATGGCATGGCAAGTGCAACGAGCAATACTACAAATTAAGCGGAGCTCAATATGCAACGAGTTACATATTGATGGAGCTTCATAACAATTATTTAGTTGTCTCCCGTTTATGTAAAAGACAAGATTAAATGTTGGTTAACATGGCAAGAGGTGCGGCATAATAAAACTACCTATCTAGGCAAGTTTAAATGAGGCCGAAACAACAAACAAAAATTCCAGAAAAATCCTCATGTGCATATTTTGGATTTGGTCCTATTCTTCCCTAAATCATATTTTTAAAGTTGTTAAACATCAAAATAAAGTGCACCAAGTTAATCTATGCATTTTTCTAAGAAAGTTACTGTCAGGACCCCGATTCCAAGTCACATCGATCTAGCCGGTAACACTTCATATCACATTGCGGCCTCACGCACGGTATCCCCACGGGTGTCGCCTTACCATGGCCCGGGACCATTTGCGCCTTTTGGCTCACGTATATGATAGTGTCGCTAGCATCCATATGACAGAGAACCCGGGCCGACATGGCTAGTCGTGAACCCAAAGCGGCACAGACCTATGGAGACAGGCATACATGAATCACATCGAGCATGTCAGTCATCAGCGAGTGAATCCGGGCTGTAGCACTAGGCTAATAGGACTCCGGGGAACCCGGGCTGTAGCAGGCTAGGCAGGACTCCGGAAGTCACCGCGTGACATTTCCCCGAGGGGACAGACATAGGAATGAAGTGAAACACATGCCGGCCAGTCAAGTGTCCTGAGCAGTAGTGCTGGGCTAGCAGGACTCCAGTGAACCGGGTTGTAGCGGACTACTATGGCTAAAGGGGCACTAGACTACATTTCCCCATAAGAGAGGCTGCCAAGGATAAACAACTAGATTGTCGGATCCCACACATACCAAGCCTATCAATCATACACACAATATGCTCGATATGTGCAAATACAACATGGCATCACAACAAAACTCTACAACTCAAGTACTTTAATTAAAGGCTCCAGACAGCCACATAACATATTCATAGAGGTAGGGGTCACATGACCCGACACTCAAGTCATACAAGCATACAATCACATGCGGAAGCAAATAGTCTGAGTATAGACACTAGAAAGCAAGAAGGCTTCTCGAAGCCTGTCAATCTACATAGGGCCCTCCATGGCCAGGATCACCACCTGGGTGGCAAGTCACTCATCGACGTCGAGATCTACATAAAACCCATCGGAGGGGGCGGTGTTGTCGTCTGAAAACAGTAATTAAGCAAACATGAGTACAAAAGTACTCAACAAGTCTTACATCAAAACATACTATACATGCTCATTCTCAAGAAGGTGGTGGAGTTATTGCAACAAGCCAACTTTGACTCTTGGCAAAGCTATCCTACAAGACACCACTAGTAAAATAGTTTTCGCACACGAGTCCACTAATCTCCAACACAATACTCCACCAAAGATCCTCCCTCGTCATCCTACGAGAGAGCCATCCTCGGTACTCACAGTTATCTTGAGTCTTTTAGTAGTAACCATTAACTTGTCTATGAACTGTATAGGCAACCAAGTTGTCCTTTACCGCGGACGCGGCTATTCGAATAGTTTTACACCCTGCAGGGGTGTACTTCGTGACACATGTTTCAACTACTTAGCGTCTGCACATGACATGTGCTCGGCAGACTTCAAGCGAAAACCAACGTGGGTGTAGACCACGACCTGACTAACCGCACAAGTCTCTAGTCCAGGTTTATCGCCTATTCAGGTTCCATCCGCAAGGAAATCCAGCCGGGGTGTCCTCAACGGCCCCAAACGATGTGTACAGGGTCCCGAGACGCCAAATGGGCGCCCGGCATACCCGGGCACAGTGTATCTACCGCGTCATTGCCCACCCCTAGGGTCAGCGCTACGCACGGCCGGGAACACATAACCTACAAACACCAGAAACTAGTTGCAACTCCTGGACAGAGGACAAGATGGGTCAGTTAGTCGAGCGGGGTCATATTTTAGGGCCCAATGTGTGGTAGTAGTTGAATCTTAAATCACGCATACAGATCTCAGTTCTTATGGACGGCCTCAATGAAACAACCCACCATGTAATCCTACATGGCCTCTCATCGATACCTTTACCAAATCATGTTCAACACATCCCTCACATTACCAACATAATCATTTCACTCTAGCCCATCACCCAGATGAACCAGACCTGACACAACTCTAAGCATAGCAGGCATAGCAAGGTAGGAAACACATGCATGGCTCAATCAACTCCTACACATGCTAGTGGGTTTCATCTAGTTACTGTGGCAATGACAGGTCATGCAGAGGATAAGGGTTCAACTACCGTAGCACACAGCAGTTTGAAACGTTGTTGTCTTAATGCAGTAAATGAGAGCAGAGGTGAGAACATGGGATTGTATCGATATGATCAATGGGGCTGCTTGCCTGATGGAGTGGTAGTAGGGTACTGCCCTTCAGTTGGATACTCGGAGATATCCTCGGAGGCAGAACCTACCACGAAAGACACCATAGAGTATAATCAACACATGGCAATATGCAACAATATGATGCATGCTATGACATGGCAAAATGATGTGTCCTGCCTAATGCAATGTGAAACAAGTTGAAAAGGTTCCATTTGAATCAAAGATTCAAATGAAAGCTTAAGCTCTTATGCATAATAAGTGTATTAGCTTGTTTAACCTAAATAGCCAGGTTAAAGTGTTTCGGCATGCATGAAACCATTACAGATGGATAGATTGAATTTTTCTGATCATTTTTCATATATAATTTGTTTGATTTGGAGCTATGGTTGATTTTTTATGATTTTTAGAAGTTTAGGCTATTTTCTGGAATTTCCTATATAAAAATAAATCCAGAAAATGAATAATTGCGTCAGCACTGCATCACTATGACGTCAGCGAGTCAAAGGCGCCAGCCAGGTCAAACCTGACTGGTGGGGCCCACTGGTTAGTGACTCTGTGCACTAACTACGTTTAGTTAGCCTAATTAACTGGGCAGGGCCCACTAGTCAGTGACTATACTAATTAAACTAACATAGTTAGTTAGCACTAACAGAGTAATTAGTCGGGCGGGGCCCGCATGTAAGTGAGAGAGAGGGGGAGGTCAACCCGTGTCAGCAGAGTCAACCGCGCCGGTCAGCGGGTCAAAGCCTGCCGGCGTTTAGCCACCGGCGAGGCCAGAGGCGGCTGCGCGCTGCGGGAATCACCCACAGGGCACCATTTGATGCACGGAGAGCAGCTACAGGTAGCTACTGCTCGCCTGCATCCAACCGTGGTGACGGCGTGGCCGGGGAGTAGCTGGAGCATCGCCGGCGACGAGCTCGGCAGAGGCCGAGGCTCGGGTGTGCTCGTGCTCGTGGCTGCGGTGGCCTAGGCGATGCAGTGAAAGCACCTACAGCATCTACGCGGCGCGGGGAGTGTGACGGGCACAAGCCCGTGACCAAATGGTCACCGGAGCATCACTGGCGACGTGGTCAGGCGGCGGCGCGTTCGGGCACAAGAGGCGCGGCGTCTACGGCGTTCTAGGGGCGAAATGAAAGGTCCGGGGAGGTTCAGCAGCTCACGAGGAAGCTGCGGAGGCGGTCAGCGTGCTCGGGGAAGCTCGGGTGCGGCGGATCGACGACGACGATCGACGGCGGCCGAAGGTTGAAGACGGCGGTGGCGGGGACGATGCAGGGGCTATGGCGTCGTGCAGCTCGGCTGGTCGACGTAGTCGACAACGGTGAACCATCCAGACATGGTGAGAGGGCGTGGGGACGGCGTTGGACGCGGCTGCGGCGAGCGGCGGTGACGGTGACGTCTCGAGCGACGTCGGGGAGGGAGAGAGAGAGGAGCCAGAGGGGGTTCGTCCCACGTCGACAGGGCGGCGAGGGAGTGAGGCAGGGAGGCAGGGTGCTGCGTGGCGTGCTGCTGTGCTCACCGTCGACCACCTGCTCGCCTCGCTGGCTAGGCGAAGCAGCTGCGTGGAGCGGCTGCTCGGCCGGGCCAGCTAGGTGGGCCGGCTGGTGGGCTTCCAGGTAAGTCTCTGGTCCTTTTTGTTTTCTCTTTTATTTATTTCCTACTCTATGTATTTAAATAGAATAAATACTATTTCATTTCCAAAAACTCTGGAAATATTCAGAGGCACATTTGAGAATATTCTCAACTTCCTAAAAATGCTTCCAAGATTATTTGAGCACTTTAAAATATTTATAGCATTTAAAATGCCCAAATTCAAATACTTATGGCTTGTTCAAAAATCCAGAATGGCTCCATAAATTGCAAGACCATTTTTAGCAGAGGTTTTAATCAAGACCAAAAATGGTGGGCTTTTATGAAGGGCATTTTGGGTTCATTGAAATTCCAATTGTTGGAAATTAGCATATTCAGGGGGGTGTTGGGGTTGATTAGCCCCCATTTCAAGTTTAAAAGAAATTTAAACATGATGCACAAGTTCAACCAACCCTAATGCATAACATGAAAGCAGGGATGTGACAACTCACCCCCACTCAAAAGAATCGCGTCCCGAGATTCAGGACTCATCGGGAAGGAGGGGTACTCAAGTCGAAGACGATCCTCCCTTTCCCAAGTGGCCTCTTTCTCGGAATGGTGTGACCATTGAACCTTGAGAAACTTGATGTTATGGCGTCGAGTGGTACGCTCGGCTTGATCAAGGATACGAACGGGATATTCCTGATATGAGAGGTTATCTTGTAGATCAAGCATTTCGTGGTCTACTCCACGGATAGGATCCGCGAAGCAACGCCTGAGTTGAGAAACGTGGAAGACATCGTGAACTCTGGAAAGATGCGGAGGTAGTTCCAATTTGTAGGCAACTTCTCCTCATTTGGCAAGAATGCCAAAGGGTCCAATGTAATGAGGAGCCAATTTGCCTTTGATACCGAAATGATGGGTTCCCTTTAACGGAGTAACCCGAAGGTAAGCCTTCTCGCCGACTTCATAAGTCATGAGCTTATGTGTATGATCATATTGGCTCTTTTGACGAGATTGGGCTGTTTTCAATTTCTCACGAATAACGCGAACCTGCTCTTCTGCTTCCTGAATCATATCCAGGCCAAAGAGTTGTCTTTCCCCGGTTTCTGACCAGTTAAGAGGCGTTCGACATTTTCGTCCATAGAGAACTTCGAAAGGAGCTTTGCCCAAGCTAGCTTGATAACTATTGTTATAAGCAAACTCCGCAAATGGAAGGCACTTCTCCCATCCCATTCCGAATGAGATGACAGAAGCTTGAAGCATATCTTCCAGAATTTGATTGACTCGCTCTACTTGACCACTTGATTGAGGGTGGAAGGCGGTGCTAAAAGAGAGACGAGTTCCCATAGCATTTTGGAAACTTTCCCAAAATCGAGAGGTGAAGAGACTACCACGGTCTGAGTTAATTTCCAATGGGACACCATGAAGAGACACTATTCGGGATATGTATAGGTCAGCTAGCTGGCTAGCGGTGATACTCTCACGAACAGGTAGGAAATGGGCTACTTTGGAAAGGCGGTTGATCACGACGAAGATGGCATTATTCCCTCTCTTGGTCCTGGGAAACCCAGTAATGAAGTCCATACTGATCTTATCCCATTTCCATTTAGGAAAGGCCAAAGGTTGAAGGGTGCCAGCAGGCCGTTGATGCTCTGCTTTAACACGACGACAGACGTCGCAACTAGCAATGTATTGAGCAATTTCTTTCTTCATCCTGGTCCACCAAAACCTCTAGCGTAGGTCTTGATACATTTTAGTACTACCGGGATGAATGGTGAGAGGGGATTCATGAGCTTCCTTAAGAATCAATTGGCGTAAATGTTGTTTCTTGGGAACCACCAAGCGGTTCTCGAAGAAGACAACACCTTGCTCATCCATGTAAAAACATCTAGCAACTACGCTAGCAATGTTTTCCTTAATCCTCGAGGAACAATGTGAAGATTAAGCTTACGAAATTCCTCATGGAGAAGTGGTTAACTTTGTTGTAACATCAGGTTGTTGCAATAAGATTTACGACTTAGTGCATCAGCCATGACATTGGCTTTGCCCGTGGTGTAAGTTATTCCTAAGTCGTAATCCAAGATCAACTCGACCCAACGTCGTTGCCTGAGATTCAAATCCGGTTGGGTGAAGATATATTTCAAACTTTGGTGATCGGTGAAGATCTCGCAACGATTACCGAGAAGGTAATGTCGCCAAGTTTTGAGTGCATGGACTACAGCTGCAAGCTCTAGATCATGTGTGGGATAGTTTTCCTCATGGGGGTGTAATTGCCGTGAAGCATAGGCAATTACCTGACGATCTTGCATGAGTATGCAACCTAGTCCTTGTCGCGAGGCGTCGCAATAGATAATAAATTCCTTGGAGAAATCTGGTGGTACCGGTACGGGAGCAGATGTCAGGCGTCTTTTTAGTTCCTGAAAGCTGAATTCGCACTGTGGGGTCCACTCGAACGTTTTATCTTTCTTGAGGAGTTCAGTTAGAGGTTTAGCAACCTTGGCGAAATTCTCGACGAAGCGGCGGCAATAGCTCGCTAAGCCAAGGAAGCTCCGAACTTGCTTGACCGTCTCAGGTGGAGTCCAATCAAGGACGGCTTGAACTCGCTTGGGATTGACAGCAATACCCTTACCAGAGATTACATGGCCTAGATAGGTCACTTCTGGCAACCAAAATTCACACTTGGAGAATTTGGCATAAAGGCGATGCTCTCGAAGTTTCGTCAATACCAGCCTTAGATGTTCAGCATATTCCTCTTCATTCTTGGAATAGATGAGTATGTCATCGAGGTATACTACGACGAATTTATCCAAATACTCCATGAAGACCGAGTTCATTAACCGAGAGAAGGTGGCTGGGGCATTGGTTAAACCGAAGGACATGACGGTGTACTCGTATTGGCCATAACGAGTAACAAAGGTCGTTTTGGGAATGTCCCCGTTTCTGATTTTGATTTGATGGTAGCCCAACCTCAAATACATCTTGGAAAAGACCGAGGATCCAGCGAGCTGATCATACAGATCGTTGATTCTGGGAAGCGGATACTTGTTCTTGATAGTGACCAAGTTGACAGGTCGGTAATCTACAACCATCCGATCCGTTCCATCCTTCTTCTTGATGAAGAGGACGGGGCAAGCCCAAGGAGAGGAACTAGGACGGATGAAACCCTTTTCAAGGACTCATCGAGTTGGTTCTTAAGCTCGGCTAGTTCTAAGGGTGCCATCTTATAGGGTCTTCTAGAAATTGGAATGGTTCCTGGAACAAGGTCTATCACAAACTCGACATCCCTGTCAGGTGGAACACCTGGCAGTTCTTCTGGAAAGACATTCAGAAAGTCTCAGACTACCGGAATATCTTCAAGGTCTAGAAGGGGGTTGGCATTTAGGGAGTAAAGCTGGCGCTTGGCCATTCGAGTTAAGACATTGACTGTCTTGTCCGATGGGTGAGTAAGTTGAATGGTTCTAGTGGCACAATCAATCTTAGCATAATGAGCTGACATCCAGTCCATAGCCAGGATGATGTTTATGTCCGAGGACTTGAGAGCTATTAAGGATGCAAGGAAGACGAGTCTATCGACAAGAATTTCATTCCCATGGCTTACTCTAGAAGTTTGCCATCTAGAGCCAGAGGTTGGAATTTCCATGGTAGTGGGCATGTCACAGAATGTTGTGTTATGCAATCGAGCATAGCTCTCAGATATGAATGAATGAGATGCTCCAGTATCAAAAAGAACAGATGCCGGATGGCAATTAACAAGGAGCATGCCAAGGACGACGTTAGGATCCTCATGAGCCTCCTCGACTGAGACATAGTTGACATGGCCACGTGTAGTGGTGACCGGCTTGGCGTAGAATGTCTTTCCCGCTGGCTTACCACGGCCAACTGACTTTCCAGACTGATTGGGGTTGTTGTTCTGGGGACACTCTCGACTATAGTGACCCGGCTCTCCATACTTGAAACATGTCACAACATTGGGGCGTGGAGCAGCATTAGCAGTGGGGCCACCATAGGGCTTGGACGGTGCGAACTGCTGGTTGGGATGAGGCGCCTCAAAGGATGGCCTCGGAATGAACCTGGGTGGCAGTGCCGTGCTTGGAATCCACACCCGGCGCTTCTGAGATCCAGAGCGGATGAAGAGCCAAAATCACGAGTGTGCTTGCGTGAAGCATCATAGTCAGACTGGCCTGTCTCAGCACCGATGGCTTTATTGACCAACTTCTAAAAGGAGGTGCACTTGTGCAGACGAAGATCGCGGCGAAGCTCAGGGCTAAGTCCCTTGCGGAACCTTGCCTGCTTCTTAGCGTCGGTAGATACCTCTTCAGGAGCATATCGTGCCAGATTCCCAAATTCACGACTATATGCATCCACAGTCAGTCTTCCTTGGGTGAAATTGCAGAACTCTTCCCTCTTGCGTTCTATGAGACCTTCTGGGATGTGATGCTCACGGAAAGCCTCACTGAATTCAGCCCAAGTAGTGATTTGGACGACCGGGCGCATAGCTTCAAAGTTTTCCCACCAAAGGCTAGCAGGGCCTTCGAGGTGATAGGCAGCATAGGTAACTGTAACGCCCCGAGACCAATGTGCCAGGTGTCCTCCAGTTATTCGCTGTTGGTGTGTTGTCATTGCTTGCATGTCATGCATTGCATATCATGTCATCATGTGCATTTCATTTGCATACATGTTCGTCTCATGCATCCGAGCATTTTTCCCGTTGTCCATTTTGCATTCCGGCGTTCCGTTCTCCTCCGGTGGTCATTTCTACCTTTCTTTCATGTGTGGGGATTAAACATTTCCGGATTGGACCGAGACTTGCCAAGTGGCCTTGGTTTACTACCAGTAGACCGCCTAGCAAGTTTCGTACCATTTGGACTTCGTTTGATACTCCAACGGTTAACCAAGGGACCGAAAAGGCCTCGTGTGTGTTGCAGCCCAACACCCTTCCAACTGGGCCCAAAACCCCCTCCATCATCTAGAGCGTTCGATCATGATCGCGTGGCCGAAAACCGCACCTCATTTGGACTCTCCTAGCTCCCTCTACCTATATATTTGTGATCCCCTCCGAAATTTTCGCGGATGAAACCCTAGCCATCTTCCTCCTCGCACCCGGACGAAATCTCCACCGCATCGGACATGTCCGCCGGCCGCCGCCACGTCGCTCGACCAATCCCCCGCCGCCACCTCAGCGCCGCCGGCGATCTCCACCACTCCCGTGGCGCCACTTGGCACCGCCCGGGTCTCCCCGCGCCTCCCAGCCGCCCGGCCCGCCCAGGCCCGGGGCGAGCCCGCGGGGCCCAACCGCTGCCACCACCTCCCACGGAGAGCCACGCCCGCTCCCGCGTCTCCCTCGCCGGCCGAGCTCCGCCGCCTCGACCGAGCGCGCCGGCCACCATGCCCCGCCGCTGGAGTGCGCCCGCGCCACCCTCGCTGCTCCGCCCCGCTGGTCGCCGCCGTTCGCCGCCCCGGCGACAGATCCGGCCGCCCCGTTGCTGGATCTGCCGACCCCGCCGGATCCGACGCCTAGGCCCTCCTCTCCGGCCTCCTTCCTCCTCTCCGGTCAAGTCCGGCGACTCTCCGACGAGATCCGGCCCTGCCTCGACTTTCGTGCCAAAGTCAACCCTAGAACCGGATTCATATGCCTCTATTCATCGCATCGTAACTTTGCATCCATAGCTCCGATTCATGCATATAGCATATCAAAATGTTCGTCTCAGAGAGTACATCATTTTATCTCATTGAATCATTTTTATTTGAGCTCATCTTGATGCCCGAAATGCTGTTAGTAGAGTGCTACTTGAGATAATTGTCAGATCTGCTGCTCCAATTAGATATTTGTCATTTTTGCCATGATTTATGTGTGCATGATATGCCGCTGAGCTCCACATGTGTTTTGTTATATGCCATGCCATCTATCCAGAGGTGCAACCCATGTATTTTTGTGATGTGTGTGGTGACTAGCACAAGCTTGCAAAGTGAGTCACTTGGTAATGTTGATATCAGGGACTTAGCATTTCCACTAAGTCCTTGATCTGTTTATCTCATATGGCCATATGTTCATGTTGTTTCCTAGTGATACGTGCCTCTTTTGAGGATGATCAGTAAGGATGTTTTGTTAATCTTGTAGTGCTCTATCCAGCCATGTCTTTGTTTGCAATTATGGAGCACCCTAGCATGAGTCAATCGAGCTCTACTTTTGCTATTCCGTGAATCTGGGCAGATTGTCTACTTGTTAGCGATTTTGCCGAGGATGTTGTAGTTGATCCGAGCACGTTATGTTATTGTTCTTGCCATGTCTAGCTTGTATAATGTGTATTCTTGATGGGTGTATACTTAGTTTGTCATGCCTTGCTCTGTAGTGAGTGCATCGAGCTCGTAAACATGCCTACTTGATATCTGTTTTCAGCATGCTCCAGTTTTCACTAAGTCTGTGATCTGATTATGTTTTTGCAATGTTCACATGCTTGCAAATGTACTTTCTGATTCCTTTTGGCTCAAGGTCACTAAGGGACTTTTGTTAAGATCTTTGCGTAGCTCCATGACATGCTTTACTTTGCCATGTTCAGGTCCTGTAGCATATTGTTTTCATGCTCCAAAGTGTGCTATCTGATCTGAGATTCCAGACAAGTGTTAATTTCACTAAGTCTGAAATCTGTTTACCAATTGCATTTTTTGCCATGCTTGTTTGAACCTGTTAGTGGATGAATTAGTCGTAGCTCAGTGTTCATCTTTTGTTAAGCATCATGTATGGATCCCTGCCATGTATTTTTATGCCATGTTTGAGTGTTATAGCATGTTCATCTTGTTGCATTTAGATGACTACTTGCTGTATATCGTAGATCGGTGCCATATTTGAATTGCTTGCCATTTCCAAACCGTAACTCCGATTCCGGCGTTCTTTATATCGTTTTCAAGCGATTTCATCTCACCTTTCCAGTGGCCTGCTTGGATTTCCAAGTTGATGCCAGTTTCATTAATTCCTTTGTAAATCATGCATATGCATCGCATACCGCATCCCGCATATCATACCATGTTCATGTGTTGGTTGTTTACTATGTTGTGTGCTTGTTTCCGGTGTTTGCTTCTTCGGGTTGGTTCCTGTAATGTCGCGTTTGTGAGGACCCGTTCGTCTATGTCCGTTTATCTTCTTCATGGACTCGTTCTTCTTCCTTGCGGGATTTCAGGCAAGATGACTGTACCCTCGAAATCACTTCTATCTTTGCTTGCTAGTTGCTCGCTCTTTTGCTATGCCTATGCTGCGATACCGACCACTTGCTTATCATGCCTCCCATATTGTGAAACCAAGCCTCTAACCCACCTTGTCCTAGAAACCCGTTGTTGGGCTATGTTACCGCTTTGCTCAGCCCCTCTGATAGCGTTGTTTGTTGCAGGTGAAGGTTGAAGCTTGTTCCATGTTGGAACATGGATATTTTGTTAGGATATCACGATATATCTTATTTAATTAATGCATCTATATACTTGGTAAAGGGTGGAAGGCTCGGCCTTATGCCTGGTGTTTTGTTCCACTCTTGCCGCCCTAGTTTCCGTCATATCGGTGTTATGTTCCCGGATTTTGCGTTCCTTACGCAGTTGGGTTATAATGGGAACCCCTTGACAGTTTGCTTTGAATAAAACTCCTCCAGCAAGGCCCAACATTGGTTTTACCATTTGCCACCTAGCCTTTTTTTCCCTTGGGTTAGGCCAGCCCAAGGGTCATCTTTATTTTAACCCCCCGGGCCAGTGCTTGTCTAAGTGTTGGTCCAAACTAGAACCCCTTGCAGCGCCACCTTGGGGAAACTCGAGGGCTGGTTTTAGTTGTACAGATTGCTTATCCAGTGTTGCCCTGAGAACGAGATATGTGCAGCTCCCATCAGGATGTCGGCGCATCGGGCGGTCTTGCTGGACTTGTTTTACCATTGTCGAGGATGTCTTGTAGAACCGGGATACCGAGTCTGATCGGAATGTCTCGGGAGGAGGTCTATTCCTTCGTTGACCGTGAGAGCTTGTGATGGGCTAAGTTGGGACACCCCTGCAGGGATTTGAACTTTCGAAAGCCATGCCCGCGGTTATGGGCAGATGGGAATTTGTTAATGTCCGGTTGTAGAAAACCTGAAGTTGACCTTAATTAAAATGCATCAACCGCGTGTGTAACCGTGATGGTCTCTTTCCGGCGGAGTCCGGGAAGTGAACACGGTGTTGGAGTTATGCTTGACGTAGGTTGTTTTAGGATCACTTCTTGATCATACTTTCTCGACCGTGCTTTGCCTTCTCTTCTCGCTCTCATTTGCGTATGTTAGCCACCATATATGCTAGTCGCTTGCTGCAACTCCACCACATACCTTTACCTTACCCATAAGCTTAAATAGTCTTGATCGCGAGGGTGCGAGATTGCTAAGTCCCCGTGACTCACAGATACTCCCAAAACCAGCTTGCAGGTGCCGATGAGTCCGTGCAGATGACGCAACCAAGCTCAGGAGGAGCTCGATGAAGATCTTGTCCTTTGTGTTGTTTCGTTCTAGGTCGATCGGGGACTGTGTCGCATTTGGGGTTCTTCTTTTATTTTGGTTCCGTAGTCGGACCTTGATTGTATCTGGATGATGTAATGCTTTATTAATGTATTTGTGTGAAGTGGCGATTGTAAGCCAACTATGTATCTCTTTCCCTTATGTATTACATGGGTTGTTTGCGAAGATTACCTCGCTTGCGACATTGTTTTCAATGCGGTTATGCCTCTAAGTCGTGCTTCGACACGTGGGAGATATAGCCGCATCGAGGGCGTTATAAGTTGGTATCAGAGCCTTCCCCGACCTTAGGAGCCCCATTGCTTGATCGTTTTTAGTGGCCGAGTTGTGTCTAGAAAAATGTTTTGAGTCATTTAGGATTTATATATCGGAGAGTTTAGGAATTCTTTTTACTTCCCAGTCTCCTCATCACTCTGGTAAGGCATCCTGACGTAGAGTTTTGACTCTTCTCTTCTCAAATTTCACTAAAAAAAATTTAGGATCACGCGGGTATCTTGGAATCGTTCCGATGGTTTTGTGACGAGAACATTGTCTTGGTGCCTCCTGTCAGGGGTTTTGTGGAAGTGTCCCGGGGAGTTGAGCTCTGAGGTGTTGTCGTCATAATTTTATCGTTGCAGTTCTGTAATACCCGAGTTTAGTACGCCGACATCGAAAATCTCTTTTATGCAGTTGTTGGTGAGATAACCTCGATGCCAGCCAGTACTGGGGCAGGAGTTCGGGAGTATTGCCATAACTTGTATAACGGATGCTTTTCGAAGGTTGAGGTAGACGATTTCCGAAGGTTTCTTGGTTATGTGTTGAAGGATGGATACAGCTGGATGTAGGATTTGCTAGTTTTGGGTGAGATATTATGCTTCCCCTGTATCCCCAACACATGATTGCATAACCGGAAAGGTTCGGGAGTTTCATAGGTGGGAATCAAGTAGCTCTTAGGATATCTTTCCACAGATGTATGATATGAAATTGGGGTTCGACGTCTAGTGGTCCGCCTATTCACGGTCGGTTTTAAAGTGGTCTCGTTGTGTCTTAAAGAGTCCTTGGCTATGCCGACTCGGGGACGCTTCGTATGTCATGTGCACTTCCTTGTACATGATGGTGCTGTACGATCGAGCCCGTGTAGGCCCCACCACGAAAACTTCGGACGAAATCTCTATCATATGTTTGTTCCGGCTTATTCTGCAAGCCAATCATTTGTTTTGTTCTGAGTTGTGGTATTCGAGTTGCTTCGAAGTCAAATGTTGATTCCATACCTTCCCTAAGCGGTGTTCTCATACTCCTATGTGAATACTAATCCTTCTTGATCATCAAGATTGTTTTTGTCAATCCCTTTTAACCGGTGTGTCTCTCCTCAAGTGGATCCAATCACTTCAACATTCGCAAGATCTATTATCACTTCTTCTCAACGGTGTTTGTTTCATCTGTCTCCAAGTTGCCTTTGTTTTTCCCGCCCACCCACCATTTTGCTTCGAGGACTCGAACTTCTTATTCAAGTATCCTTTTATCGATGGGAAGTCTCTCCATTCTTTTCCTTCAATGTTCTTTCCCGGTGATTCTCATGAAGATTCTAACGGAACCTCAAGTTCATCATTTTTCATTCTCTTTCTTCTCCAGTGGAACCAATTCAAGCTTTCGGTGTTGATCTCATATCCCTTTTTCCTCGTTTCAAATACCTTCTCATACCGGTGCACCTCATAATAATTCACTTCTCGCTATTCTTTTGTTCTGGAGTGCTGAAGATATCTCAGAAGATTCATATTTTCATTCCTAATTCGCTCAAGATATCTCGAGGTTGTTATCTCATTCTAGCCATTTAATTCAACCGGTGCATTCTCTCTTTTAAATTGTTCTACAGTGTTTCTTTTGAGTGGGCCCTAACCCACAGGTCTTTTCCCAGGATCTTACCTGACTCTTCTAATTTTCCCGGAGCTATCCTCAAATTTCATTTCGAAGTTTGACGTAAGAATGATTTATCATCAGTCAAATGTCTTTCTCCAAGATCTTTCAAATTCTTATCATTGTTGGTTCAACCTTTCCAATTTTAATTCCAGAGTGCCTCAATAATTCATGGTGGTGTTTCTCGTCGTCATTCTCGGATTTTGAAGATGAAGAAGATTTTCTCTCTCAATCTTGTTCCGTTCTCGTGAAGATTCGTGATTCTAGCTTGTTGTCGTCCTCTCATAATTATTTTCGATTGTGAGAATCCTTTTCACCCATCAGGAGATATTCAAGGGTATTTTCAGTTCGATTATCCGGAGCCCATCATTTCAGAAGACTTGTTCATTCTCAGCTTCCAGCTCTCGTTCCCCAAATCTCACCGGTGCATCATTCAATATTCTTTGATCAGCGCGTGATCTCTTTGTTTCAGTTGCATCTAATTTCTCTCAAGCATCTTCGTTCATTTGAAATTTTACCCGGTGTTTCTTTATTTATTTTCGTTCATTTCAAATTCCTAGCGGTGGTTCGTTGAAGACCTTCCCAAGTTTATGTTATATCTCTCTTAATCGTTGCTACGAGAATAAGTTGTATGCAATCTGTTGCTTGTCATCAATTTAAATTGGTGAAGGATACGCGTAACATAATTCTTATTCTTGTTTTCATCCAAGTGATTAATTCCTTATTCCGGAGGTTCATCTTATCACATTCTCGGTTCGAAATGCTTTATCTTTTCTTTCCCTAGAGTTCCAAGTTCTCTCAATTATTTCACCACGGGGTTTCATCTAAATCATTACAAGGTTTTACCTTGTGTTTTCAACTTCTCTTTCTTTTCGTTACCTTTTGTTTACCGGAGTTCTCATGAAGGTTCTACATGATGGTTCATTAAGGATTTAATTTCTTCTTGAAGTGTTCATCAAGATTCTTTTCTAAGAAACTCAAGCTTTCTTCATATTGTAATCCGGAGTGCATTCTTTCTATCATATTATTGGAGGTGGTATTATGCCATTCTTGATAATTTGAGTTCATGTTCCATGATACACATGTTGTTAAGAATGAGATATTTTTAAATCCATCAATCTCGTCATTGGAGTCATCTGGGGTTATATTCCACCTAAAGTTTTCCCTAAGGATTGTTTCTATTAATGGTGATAATATATGATCCTAGTGCTTCATCTATCCTCCCGGTGAAATAACTTTCTCGTCTCCTTGTCCATATCAATTCAATTCTTCTTCCCGTGAGTGGTAGGTTGTCACCTCATAATCTGAGATGTATTCCATAAGATCTTATCAAGCTTATTCTTTTTCGTTGCTGGTTTTCCAACAACTCCGTTCTAGCTTTTGTTGTAAGCATGCCCCCTCAAGACCTTGTTTTCCTTCGTTCACTTCATTCCATTCTTACTTTTGTTCCGGAGGCATTGTGATGTTGCTCTCTTCAACCCATCTTGTTTTGTCAGGATCATGTTCTTTTCATGCTTATCCATTTAACCGGAGTGTTGTTCCTTTTTGCTCAAGTTCTTTTCGCCTTATCAAGTCTTGCATCTCCTCTCAACCGGAGTGCTGCCCGAATTTGTTCTTCCTTGGTCCTCGTTCCTAGCGGAGTGTTTTACAACTTCGATAACCTCCATGGTATTATTCCTTTCAAGTTGTTCAACTTTTCAAGGTTCTTTGGTTTCACTCGTTTGTCCAAGAAGCAACTTAGTTTTACCTCTTCTCTTTCTCTTCCGTTGTCCCTCTGGTGCCATTCTAGATCTCGGGACGAGATCCTCTCGTAGTGGTGGAGTGTTGTAACGCCCCGAGACTGATGTGCCAGGTGTCCTCCAGTTATTCGCTGTTGGTGTGTTGTCATTGCTTGTGTGTCATGCATTGCATATCATGTCATCATGTGCATTTCATTTGCATACATGTTCGTCTCATGCATCTGAGCATTTTTCCCGTTGTCCGTTTTGCATTCCGGCGTTCCGTTCTCCTCCGGTGGTCATTTCTACCTTTCCTTCATGTGTGGGGATTAAACATTTCCGTATTGGACCGAGACTTGCCAAGCGGCCTTGGTTTACTACCGGTAGACCGCCTGTCAAGTTTCGTACCATTTGGACTTCGTTTGATACTCCAATGGTTAACCGAGGAACCAAAAAGGCCTCGTGTGTGTTGCAGCGCAACACCCTTCCAATTGGGCCCAAAACCCACCAAAACCCCCTCCATCATCTAGAGCGTTCGATCACGATCGCGTGGCCGAAAACCGCACCTCATTTGGACTCTCCTAGCTCCCTCTACCTATATATTTCTGATCCCCTCCGAAATTTTCGCGGATGAAACCCTAGCCATCTTCCTCCTCACGCCCGGACGAAATCTCCACCGCATCGGACATGTCCGCCGGCCGCCGCCACGTCACCCGACCAATCCCCCGCTGCCACCTCAGTGCCGCCGGCGATCTCCACCACTCCCGCGGCGCCACTTGGCACCGCCTGGGTCTCCCCGTGCCTCCTAGCCGCGCGGCCCGCCCAGGCCCGGGGCGAGCCCGCGGGGCCCAACCGCCGCCACCGCCGCCCGCGGAGAGCCGCGCCCGCTCCCGCGTCTCCCTCGCCGGCCGAGCTCCGCCGCCTCGACCAAGCACGCCGGCCACCGTTCCCCGCCGCCGGAGTGCGCCCGCGCCACCCTCGCTGCTCCGCCCCGCCGGTCGCCACCGTTCGCCGCCCCGGCGATAGATCCGACGCCTAGGCCCTCCTCTCCGGCCTCCTTCCCCCTCTACGGCCAAGTCCGGCGACTCTCCGAGAGATCCGGCCCTGCCTCGACTTCCATGCCAAAGTCAACCCTAGAACCGGATTCATATGCCTCCATTCATCGCATCGTAACTTTGCATCCATAGCTCCGATTCATGCATATAGCATATCAAAATGTTCTTCTCAGAGAGTACATCATTTCATCTCATTTAGTCATTTTCATTTGAGCTCATCTTGATGCCCGAAATGCTGTTAGTAGAGTGCTACTTGAGATAATTGTCAGATCTGCTGCTCCAATTAGATATTTGTCATTTTTTCCATGATTTATGTGTGCATGATATGCCCCTGAGCTCCACATGTGTTTTGTTATATGCCATGCCATCTATCCAGAGGTGCAACCCATGTATTTTTGTGATGTGTGTGGTGACTAGCACAAGCTTGCAATGTGAGGCACTTGGTAATGCTGATTTCAGGGACTTAGCATTTCCACTAAGTCCTTGATCTGTTTATCTCATATGGCCATATGTTCATGGTGTTTCCTAGTGATCCGTGCCTCTTTTGAGGATGATCAGTAAGGATGTTTTGTTAATCTTGTAGTGATCTATCCATCCATATCTTTTTTTGCAATTATGGAGCACCCTAGCGTGAGTCAATCGAGCTCTACTTTTGCTATTCCGTGAATCTGGACAGATTGTCTACTTGTTAGCGATTTTGCCGAGGATGTTGTAGTTGATCCGAGCATGTTATGTTATTGTTCTTGCCATGTCTAGCTTGTATAATGTGTATTCTTGATGGGTGTATACTTAGTTTGTCATGCCTTGCTCTGTAGTGAGTGCATCGAGCTCGTAAACATGCCTACTTGACATCTGTTTTCAGCATGCTCCAGTTTTCACTAAGTCTATGATCTGATTATGTTTTTGCCATGTTCACATGCTTGCAAATGTATTTTCTGATTCCTTTTGGCTCAAGGTCACTAAGGGACTTTTGTTAAGCTCTTTGAGTAGATCCATGACATGCTTTACTTTGCCATGTTCAGGTCCTGTAGCATATTGTTTTCATGCTCAAAAGTATGCTACCTGATCTGAAATCTGTTTACCAAATGCATGTTTGCCATGCTTGTTTGAACCTATTAATGGATGAATTGGCCGTAGCTCAGTGTTCCTCTTTTGTTAATCATCATGAATGGATCCCTGCCATGTATTTTTAGGCCATGTTTGAGTGCTGTAGCATGTTCGTCTTGTTATATTTAGATGGTTACTTGCTGTATATCGCAGACTGGTGTCATATTTGAATTGCTTGCCATTTGCAAACTGTAACTCCGATTCCGGCGTTCTTTATATCGTTTTCAAGCGATTTCATCTCACCTTTCCAGTGGCACACTTGGATTTCCAAGTTGAGGCCAGGTTCATTCATCTCTTGTCAAATCTTGCATATGCATCGCATATCGCATCCCGCATAGCATATCATGTTTGCATCATATTGTTTGAGCTTTGCACGTGGTTGATTGTTCCTTGTTGCTTGTTTGTCTTGTTTGGGTAGAGCCGGGAGACGAGTTCGCTAACGAGGAGCCCGTTGAGTTTGCTTTCGAGGATCCAGTCAACTCTGACAACTTTGCAGGCAAGATGATCATACCCTCGAAATCACTACTATTTTTGCTTTGCTAGATGCTCGCTCTTTTGCTATGCCTATGCTACGATGCCTACCACTTGCTTATCGTGCCTCCCAAATTACCATGTCAAACCTCTAACCCACCATGTCCTAGCAAACCGTTGATTGTCTATGTTACCACTTTGCTCAGCCCCTCTTATAGCGTTGCTAGTTGCAGGTGAAGATTGGAGCCCGTTCCTTGTTGGAACTTTATTTACTTGTTGGGATATCATTATATTATCTTGTTATCTTAATGCATCTATATACTTGGTAAAGGGTGGAAGGCTCGGCCTCTTGCCTAGTGTTTTGTTCCGCTCTTGCCGCCCTAGTTTCCATCATATCGGTGTTATGTTCCCGGATTTTTGCGTTCCTTACGCGGTTGCGTTCCTTACTTGATAGTTTGCCTTGATTAAAGCTTTTCCAGCAATGCCCAACCTTGGTTTTACCATTTGCCACCTAGCCTTTTCCCTTGGGTTTCGCAGACTCAAGGGTCATCTTTATTTTAAACCCCCGGGCCAGTGCTTCTCTAACTGTTGGTCCAACCTAGAGCATCGTGCGGGGCCGTCCCTTGGCAACTTGGGTTACGTTGGCTTCCATATGCTTAGCTTATCCGGTGTGCCCTGAGAACGAGATATGTGCAGCTCCTATCGGGATTTGTCGGCACAGCAGGTGGTGTTGCTGGATTGGTTTTTAACTTGTCGAAGTGTCTTGTAGAACCGGGATACTGAGTCTGATCGGAATGCCTCGGGAGAAGGTCTATTCCTTCGTTGACCGTGAGAGCTTGTCATGGGCTAAGTTGGTTCTCCCCTACAGGGATTGAACTTTCGAAAGCCGTGCCCGCGGTTATGGGCAGATGGGAATTTGTTAATGTCCGGTTGTAGATAACTTGAACCTTAACTTAATTAAAATGAATCAACTGTGTGAGTTACCATGATGGTCTCTTCTCAGCGGAGTTCGGGAAGTGAACACGGTGTTGGAGTAATGCTTGTCGTAGGTTGTTCTCTAGTTATTCGTTCACGCTTTGCCTTCTCTTCTTTGCTTGCTAGTTGCTCGCTCTTTTGCTATGCCTATGCTGCGATACCGACCACTTGCTTATCATGCCTCCCATATTGTTAAACCAAGCCTCTAACCCACCTTGTCCTAGAAAACCGTTGTTGGGCTATGTTACCGCTTTGCTCAGCCCCTCTGATAGCGTTGTTTGTTGCAAGTGAAGATTGAAGCTTGTTCCATGTTGGAACATGGATATTTTGTTGGGATATCACGATATATCTTATTTAATTAATGCATCTATATACTTGGTAAAGGGTGGAAGGCTCGGCCTTATGCCTGGTGTTTTGTTCCACTCTTGCCGCCCTAGTTTCCGTCATATCGGTGTTATGTTCCCGGATTTTGCGTTCCTTACGCGGTTGGGTTATAATGGGAACCCCTTGACAGTTCGCTTTGAATAAAACTCCTCCAGCAAGGCCCAACATTGGTTTTACCATTTGCCACCTAGCCTTTTTTTCCCTTGGGTTAGGCCAGCCCAAGGGTCATCTTTATTTTAACCCCCCGGGCCAGTGCTTGTCTAAGTGTTGGTCCAAACTAGAGCCCCTTGCAGCGCCACCTCGGGGAAACTCGAGGGCTGGTTTTAGTTGTACGGATTGCTTATCTAGTGTTGCCCCGAGAACGAGATATGTGCAGCTCCCATCAGGATGTCGGCGCATCGGGCGGTCTTGCTGGACTTGTTTTACCATTGTCGAGGATGTCTTGTAGAACCGGGATACCGAGTCTGATCGGAATGTCTCGGGAGGAGGTCTATTCCTCCGTTGACCGTGAGAGCTTGTGATGGGTTAAGTTGGGACACCCCTGCATAGATTTGAACTTTCGAAAGCTTTGCCAGCGGTTATGGGAAGATGGGAATTTGTTAATGTCCGGTTGTAGAAAACCTGAAGTTGACCTTAATTAAAATGCATCAACCGCGTGTGTAACCGTGATGGTCTCTTTCCGGCGGAGTCCGGGAAGTGAACACGGTCTTGGAGTTATGCTTGACGTAGGTTGTTTTAGGATCACTTCTTGATCATACTTTCTTGACCGTGCTTTGCCTTCTCTTCTCGCTCTCATTTGCGTATGTTAGCCACCATATATGCTAGTCGCTTGCTGCAACTCCACCTCATACCTTTACCTTACCCATAAGCTTAAATAGTCTTGATCGCGAGGGTGCGAGATTGCTGAGTCCCCATGACTCACAGATACTCCCAAAACCAGCTTGCAGGTGCCGATGAGTCCGTGCAGATGACGCAACCAAGCTCAGGAGGAGCTCGATGAAGATCTTGTCCTTTGTGTTGTTTCGTTCTAGGTCGATCGGGGACTGTGTCGCATTTGGGGTTCTTCCTTTATTTTGGTTCTGTAGTCGGACCTTGATTGTATCTGGATGATGTAATGCTTTATTCATGTATTTGTGTGAAGTGGCGATTGTAAGCCAACTATGTATCTCTTTCCCTTATGTATTACATGGGTTGTTTACGAAGATTACCTCACTTGCGACATTGCTTTCAATGCGGTTATGCCTCTAAGTCGTGCTTCAACACGTGGGAGATATAGCCGCATCGAGGGCGTTACAGTAACCTTATCAGCTTCGGCTATGTTGGCAGAACGTAGCTTTTGTGTGATGCTGCGGAGCCAGTCATCCGCGTTGAGGGGCTCGACGAAATGATTAAACTTTGGTGGGTACAACTTGATGAAGTCATTGATTGACACCAAGTCATTTCGCTGATGGCGTGCAGTGTTCTGCTCAATCTGCTCCAGCAAGCGGTTAGTCTCATGCTTGTTTCTTTCCGCCTCCAGTATAACTTCGGCCAAAGAAGGCGGGTGAGGCAGATTTTCACCCCTAGCTGCACTGGCTTCCCCCTGCTCCGGGGCAGCAGGGTTGCTGCGGGTGTTGACCGTCCTAGGAGAAACAAAGACAACAGTTTAGATAAGGATGTCACAAACTTAGCAAGGAAGTGCAGAAGGTAATGGATAGCATGGAATGCTAAGATGTTCATTGCACGACATGGTAATATAGAAACTGCCATATATATACCATTGGTCATACACACCGTACATAGTTTAGTACAAGTCCATGCTAGAGTACAACTACGGTGAAAGACATTACATCTCATCGCAGGCATTCCAAGCTCCTATACATTATTTTTCTACACCTCCGGAGCGTGATACACACCAAGTCGTATCCCACGGTCACGCAGGACTGTGGAGAATACAACTATTACAGTACTAGTGAAACTACTACTAGCTCAGACGGCTCCGTAGTAATCCTCATAGAAGTCGCCACCAAAGCCTGGAAGTGGAACATGATCGTCTGGGAACAGACAGTCCTGCGGAGCCTGTGGACCATAGGGACTCGGATGTGTCCTCGGTCCCACAGGTGGTGGAAGACGGGGACCACGAGGAGGGGTGATGCCTCCTACATCGTGCCACTCCATACAATCCGGAAATCCAAACCGTACAGGGTACATGTCCCTCATGTCCATGTATCCTACCTGCATTGCAGGTGCAAACCGAGTCAAAGTGGCCCAATGATCAGAACAAGTGTGGAAAAGCTCCATACGCAAGGCCCTATTTTCGCGGTCCTTATCCTCGAGCATCTCGGCAGTGGTGCGGAGTAGTGACTCCTCATGTTAAGAGTCATAGTACAAAGCCTGATAGTACCCCTGTGCTCCAGGAAGGGAGGCTGGCATGTAACAGAAATCGGTGTTCTGTAGCAAGGCAGTCCTGGCTCGAATGATAGTCATCATTGAATAGGCTGCATCCTGCACAGACATCTCAATAGTGACCCCAAGTACATAGGAACAGTTAAGGGGCTCAGTGGCTCCAGGATAAGAGGGATATATCCTGACGGTACATAGGTACTGGCTCTGGTTGAAGTCTCTGAACTGCTCCTCGACGGTATATTCCAGATACCACCGATAGCCTGACTCAACCATCACTCGAACCAACATGGCCGTGTGGCCGGGCACATCGAGGCACCGGGTCAGACGAACCACTTGGTTCTGTGAACGGTTGGCCATCTGAAAGCATAGAATAATGCAAAGTGATTAGAATTTTCTAGGGGAAATCAGAGAGCATAACGGCTGTAAATGCTCAAAAAAAGATTTGAGACATCCACAATAGTTTGTAATACCACTCAACAACATCATATCAAGGTTCTGATTCAACTGGCAACATACTAAAAGTAGTAGAAACTATACTGTGGCTGGTAGCAACAATCCTATAAGCTACTACTGATTAGTAACACGTGAACCTGATAGAAGAAGAGAGCCTAGTCCTTAACCCATGTTGAATGAGAAGAGAATGACTCAGATCAGAGGGCATAAGGTAAAGGAGTAAAAGAGCCTTATGTTACCTCCCACAATCAATTCCCCTACATATAACTAAAGCATTTCCAGACTAGACATCGACCAGTTTGGCTCAACAAGCCTACAGGTAGTCCGGCTCTGATGCCAACGCTCTCAGGACCCCGATTCCAAGTCACATCGATCTAGCCGGTAACACCTCATATCACATTGAGGCCTCACGCACGGTATCCCCACGGGTGTCGCCTTACCATGGCCGGGGACCTTTTGCGCCTTTTGGCTCACGTATATGATAGTGTCGCTAGCATCCATATGAAAGAGAACCCGGGCCGACATGGCTAGTCGTGAACCCAAAGCGGCACAGACCTATGGAGATAGGCATACATGAATCACATCGAGCATGTCGGTCATCAGCGAGTGAATCCAGGTTGTAGCACTAGGCTAACAAGGTAGGCAGGACTCCGGAAGTCACCGCGTGACATTTCCCCGAGGGGACAAACATAGGAACGAAGTGAAACACATGCCGGCCAGTCAAGTGTCCTGAGCAGTAGTGCTGGGCTAGCAGGACTCCGGTGAACCGGGCTATAGCGGACTACTATGGCTCAAGAGGCACTAGACTACATTTCCCCATAAGAGAGGCTACCAAGGATAAACAACTAGATTGTCGGATCCCACACATACCAAGCATTTCAATCATACACATAATATGCTCGATATGTGCAAATACAACATGGCATCACAACAAAACTCTACAACTCAAGTACTTTATTTAAAGGCTCCAGAGAGCCATACATAACATGTTCATACAGGTAGGGGTCACATGACCCGACACTCAAGTCATACAAGCATACAATCACATGCGGAAGCAAATAGTCTGAGCACAGACACTAGAAAGCAAGAAGGCTTCTCGAAGCCTGTCTATCTACATAAGGCCCTCCATGGCCAGGATCACCACCTGGGTGGCAAGTCACTCATCGACGTCGAGATCTACATAAAACCCATCGGAGGGGGCGGTGTTGTCGTCTGAAAACAGTAATTCAGCAAACATGAGTACAAAAGTACTCAACAAGTCTTACATCAGAACCTACTATACATGCTCATTCTCAAGAAGGTGGTGGAGTTATTGCAGCAAGCCAGCTTTCACTCTTGGCTAAGCTATCCTACGAGACACCACTAGTAAAATAGTTTTCGCACACGAGTCCACTAATCTCCAACACAATACTCCACCGGAGATCCTCCCTCGTCATCCTACGACAGAGCCATCCTCGGTACTCACACTTATCTTGAGTCTTTTAGTAGTAACCATTAACTTGTCTATGAACTGTATAGGCAACCAAGTAGTCCTTTACCACGGACACGGCTATTCGAATAGTTTTATACCCTGCAGGGGTGTACTTCGTCACACATGTTTCCACCACTTAGCGTCTGCACACGACATGTGCTCGGCAGACTTCAAGCGAAAACCGACGTGGGTGTAGACCACGACCTGACTAACCGCACAAGTCTCTAGTCCAGGTTTATCGCCTATTCTGGTTCCATCCGCAAGGAAAATCCGGCCGGGGTGTCCTCAACGGCCCCAAACGATGTGTACAGGGTCCCGATACGCCAAACGGGCGCTCGGCATACCCGGCCATAGTGTATCTACCGCGTCATAGCCCACCCCTAGGGTCAGCACTATGCACGGCCGCCAACACATAACCTACAAACACCAGAAACTAGTTGCAACTCCTGGACAGAGGACGAGAGGGGTCAGTAAGTCGAGCGGGGTCATATTTCAGGGCCCAATGTGTGGTAGTAGCTGAATCTTAAATCACGCATACAGATCTCATTTCTTATGGACGGCCTCAATGAAACAACCCACCATGTACTCCTACATGGCCTCTCATCGATACCTTTACCAAATCATGTTCAACACATCCCTCACATTACCGACATAATCATTTCACTCTAGCCCATCACCTAGATGAACCAGACCTGACACAACTCTAAGCATAGCAGGCATAGCAAGGTAGGAAACACATGCATGGCTCAATCAACTCCTACACATGCTAATGGGTTTCATCTAGTTACTGTGGCAATGACAAGTCATGCAGAGGAAAGGGTTCAACTACTGTAGCACACAGCAGCTTGAAACGTTGTTGTCTTAATGCAGTAAATGAGAGCAGAGGCGAGAACTTGGGATTGTATCGCTATGATCAATGGGGCTACTTGTCTGATGGAGTGGTAGTAGGGTACTGCCCTTCAGTTGGATACTCGGAGATATCCTTGGAGGCAGAACCTACCACGAAAGACACCACAGAGTATAATCAACACATGGCAATATGCAAAAATATGATGCAAGCTATGACATAGCAAAATGATGTGTCCTGCCTAATGCAATGTGAAACAAGTTGAAAAGGTTCCATTTGAATCAAAGAATCAAATGAAAGCTTAAGCTCTTATGCATAATAAGTGTATTAGGTTGTTTCACCTAAACAGTAAGGTTAAAGTGTTTTGTCATGCATGAAACCATTACAGATGGATAGATTGAATTTTTCTGAGCATTTTTCATATATAATTTGTTTGATTTGGAGCTATGGTTGATTTTCTATGATTTTTAGAAGTTTAGGCTATTTTCTGGAATTTCCTATATAAAAATAAATCCAGAAAATGAATAATTGCGTTAGCACTGCGTCACTGTGATGTCAACGAGTCAAAGGCGCCAGCCAGGTCAAATCTGACTGGTGGGGCCCACTGGTCAGTGACTCTTTGCACTAACTACGTTTAGTTAGCCTAATTAAATGGGCGGGGCCTGCATGTCAGTGAGAGAGAGGGGGAGGTCAACCTGTGTCAGTAGAGTCAACCTCGCCGGTCAGCGGGACAAAGCCTGTCGGCGTTTAGCCGCCGGCGAGGCCAGACGCGGCAGCGCGCTGCGGGAATCGCCCACAGGGCACCATTTGATGCGCGGAGAGCAGCTACGGGTAGCTGCTGCTCGCCCGCATCCAACCACGGTGACGGCGTGGCCGGGGAGTAGCCGAAGCATCGTCGGCGACGAGCTCGGTGGAGGCCGAGGCTCGGGTGTGCTCGTGCTCGTGGCTGTGGTGGCCTAGACGGTGCGGCGAAAGCGCCAACATCATCTACGCGGCGTGGGGAGTGTGACGGGCACAAGCCCATGACCAAATGGTCACCGGAGCATCACTGGCGACGTGGTCAGGCGGCGGCGCATTCGGGCACAAGAGGCGCGGCGTCTACGGTGTTCTAGGGTCAAAACGAAAGGTACGGGGAGGTTCAGCAGCTCACGGGGAAGCTGCGGAGGCGGTAAGCATGCTCGGGAGGCTCGGGTGCGGCGGATCGACGACGACGATCGACGACGGCCGAAGGTTGAAGATGGCGGTGGCGGGGACGATGCAGGGGCTCCGTCGTCGTGCAACTCGGCTGGTCGACGTAGTCGACGACGGCGAACCATTCGAACACGGTGAGAGGGCGCGGGGACGACGTTGGGCGCGGCGGCGACGGTGACATCTCGGGTGACATCGGGGAGGGCGAGAGAGTGGAGCCAGAGGGGAGAGCGAGTGTCTGCGAGGTCGGGGAGAGAGAGGGGGTTCGTCCCACATCGACATGGCGGCGAGGGAGTGAGGCAGGGAGGCAGGGTGCTGCGTGGCGCGCTGCTGTGCTCGCCATCGTGCACCTGCTCGCCTCGCTGGCTAGGCGAAGCAGCTACATGGAGCGGCTGCTGGGCCGGGCCAGCTAGGTGGGCCGGCTGGTGGGCTTCCAGGTAAGTCTCTGGTCCTTTTTGTTTTCTCTTTTATTTATTTCCTGCTCTGTGTATTGAAATAGAATAAATACTATTTCATTTAAAAAAACTCTGGAAATATTCAGAGGCACATTTGAGAATATTCTCAACTGCCTAAAAATGCTTCCAAGATTATTTGAGCACTTTAAAATATTTATAGCATTTAAAATACCCAAATTCAAATACTTATGGCTTGTTCAAAAATCTAGAATGGCTCCATAAATTGCAAGACCATTTTGGCAGAGGTTTTAATCAAGACCAAAAATGGTGGGCTTCTATGAAGGGCATTTTGGGTTCACTGAAATTCCAATTGTTGGAAATTAACATTTTCAGGGGGGGTGTTGGGGTTGATTAGCCCCCATTTCAAGTTTAAATGAAATTTAAACATGATGCACAAGTTCAACCAACCCTAATGCATAACATGAAAGCAGGGATGTGACAGTTACATATATGATTTATTTAATTCAGAGCTACGGTTATTCAGATATGAAATAAACCATTTTAGCATGTCATTTATGCAATTTATGTGCAAACATCAAGTTAAACATTTTTAAGATGGATGAAAGTTGCATATAAGAAACTAGATGAAATTCTAAGCATTTTACATATATAAAACATTTTAATCCGAAGCACAGTTTGTGAGTTAGGATATGCATGAACATGAGGGACTTTTCTGCAAATCTGTAAATCCTGGATAAAACCTAAATTCGTCCAGAGGGAAGAAATGACATGGGACGAAAATGGCTAGCCCAATAGTGCATAGGGGGTTTTGGGTGGCTGCTCACATCGGGCCTTGGCCCGGCTGGTGGAGAGGCCTCGCAGGCCTGGCGCTGTTGGGCTGACTCGGTGTAAGTGGTTGTGGCCTGGCGACGCTACTAGCTCGGGCGGGAGCTCCTTGTCTTCGACAGAGCAGAGCAGCGACGGTGCTGGAGGTGGCCGAAGGAAGCGGATCCGGGTGGCGAGGTCCTCGAGACCCATCGGATCGAGTCGGAGGGCAGGCAGCAAGGTTGTCAGAATCGCGATTCTGAATCGGATCGGAGCTCCAATGGCAGGATTGCAAATCATAGAATCTTCACTATCAGGATCGTAAAAACATAGATTCTATGAACCAAAATCGTAGAATCAGAGGGGTTAGTTTGGATCGTAAAGTAGTAGAATCGTACAACAGAATCGCGATTCTGACAACCTTGGCAGGCAGAGGTCGTGGGTAAGGCGGAGCATCTGCTGGATGGCACCATGGCTGTTGCCTGGCTTCCTAGACAGAGAGAGAGAGAGAGAGAGAGAGAGAGAGAGAATGAGTGTGGAGGGGGAGCACAGGAAGGAAGAGGAATGATAGGGAGGAGGCCGCTCTTGTGGTCTAGCGATCACCTGCTGGATGCGGGGGTGGTCCGGTGGCGCCGGCATGGATCCAGGTCGAGGAGGCTATAGCGACTTCCGGGCGAGGGAAATCAAGGGTGACGGTCATGGCAGCTCATTTACCTGTTGAGACAGAGAGAGCATTGACAGAAACGGGAGATGAAATGAGGGGAAGGGAGAGAGGGACACAGAGGAACATGGTGCAGTTCCTGGTGGACGACTCACCGACATGGCCGAACAGCGATGGCGAAAAAGGGCTTCGGGAGGAGCTCCTCTCGTCCTGAATCGGGACGAGGCACGGGTTTACGGGAGGTGGTCGTTGACTGCGAGTGAAGGCCAAGAGGATCGGGTGCTACCGCGCTGGGGCCTGCTGGTTCAGTCGCTGATTAAGGACATGACTACCTTGGATACGACCAAAAATATTGCATACATGTATGTTTGTGAGGTGATTTCTCATGCAAACTATGCAATAATTTATTTATGTCATCCAGGAGAAAAATACTTCATAAACTTTTGTGCCGTGTCTAATTGCAGGTGTATGGGACATTTATACAATCCACATTTGAAGATAAGGGAAAAAGAGAAGTTTATGTGCTGTTCAAAAAGTCCTCTCACGTCACTTTTGGGCCAAGAGAAGATAGAGTCCAAGTCTCTCACGTTCTGGATTCAGATTCGGACTGCACAGACATACCTGACTCAAAACGCCAATAACTCTTTCATACGGACTCCAAATTGGGTGATTATTTTTCTGTTGCAAAGTAGATTCTGTGCTCTTTCCAACCCAAGTGGATTGACCTTCAAATTCATCCAGAGCGTTGAGATATAGACGAAACAATATGCCGCTATAGTAGAATCCGAGTCAAACTACAAGTCTAAATGTGTTGCATCACCTCCACTTGGGCCCATGAGCCTTGTACGACCTAGGGTTAGTTTTAGGCTGTCTTGGGACATCCTCCCACCTCCTTGCCCGCCAACCCTTGGTCCTATATAAGTAGATCTATCTAGTAGCTTTTTGCTTGGGTTTATTTAGTTAAAAGTTAGCCATTGCTGCAACTTCGTGTACTTCTTTTGTGTCCAACGACCAGACCAAGACCGCTTATGAAACCCCACTTTTGTCAATACTTCATCCATATTCGCAATATTCAGATTGATTTAGCATATTCTTGCTCGTTCTTCGATTGCTTGTAGGAATAGACCTTCGTGATTAGGTTGATCGTGCTCCGGTGTGGTCAATAACCTCTCGGAGTTGGTTTAGCGATTGTTAACGCGCAAAGTCATGCATGTCTGTAGTCGGATCATCAAAGTCATCTCCATCAAATTGATAGTTATCATCTCATCGAACGATCAGGCCCCTCGCCTGTATCACCAGCGGGGACGAGCTGCTCATGACCCCCTCGAGATCGAGCAGAGGAGCCTCCGGTTGGTGGAATGGGTGGATTGGAAGGGATCCCGAGGAGGGGTAGATAGTGGGCTGGCGACGGCGAAGGGATGGGACAAGTCTCCTAGGTTTTAGGGTTAGTCTAGATTAGGTAGGAGGTTGATATATATATATATATATATATATATGGAAAAGGGAGGTTTAGGGTAGATTCAGACCCTCCGGTCATAATCGGACGTCCTAGAATAAATAGGTTAGAAAGTCCAAATAATGAACCGAAGATGTTTTAGGGATGTTTGGAGATGATCCAGACCCCTCAGTAACGTTAGCCCGGTATGGGTTCGGGGAAGTTTTCGGACGCGCACGACGGGGTCTGAGAGAGGCCGACAAAGACAAAGGGGCCTGACAAAAGGTCAATGGAGAGGAGGAAGAAGCGGCAACTACGAACAACTATGAGTTTTGTGAAAATATGTGGATGCAATGCATATGATGCCATGATGAAATGCAACAAGCAAAATAAATCACGGCGACAATGGAATAACTGGATGGCTTCTAGAGTGTCGGTCTCGGGTCTTTACAACTCTCCTCTAGTTACAAGAGATCTCGCCCTGAGATCTAGGAATGCGAAACTGAGAGAAGAGAAGGGGTAAAACTAAGTTGCTTCTTTGACAAACCACTGAACCAAAGGAACCTTGAGAGCTAGAAAACTTGAATAAATGACACGACGGATATGAAAGAAATTGAAACACTCCATTAGACAAGAGGAACAAGTGATACGAAAAGAACCAAGAGCTCAAGGAACAATATAGACTTTGAAAGCGCTCCGGTTAAAAAGAGATAGAGAAAGCATCACTAGTGTAGAACTGCGCTTTAGCGCCGGTTCGTAAGGGCCTTTAGTGTCGGTTCTACAACCAGCGCTAAAGAGTGGGGACTAAAGCCCCCCCTTTAGTACCAGTTCGGCACGAACCGGCGCTAAAGTGCCACCACGTGGCACGAGCCTGGCCCCGGGTGCGGGTAGATCATTAGTACCAGTTGGTAACACCAACCGGTACTAAATGTTTGGGGGGGGGGTTGGTTCTATTTTTTATTTTTCCATTAATTTTGTGTTTTCCATTTAATTCTTTTTTATTTGCTAGTATTTTACGGTACTATGTATTGTACACGTTATGCATATATATAAATAGATTTTCTCGTAGAACCGATCATATATATATATATATCATTGAATGTCTCACAACCACCATTAATTATATATTCACACATACACATGTATATATATATATACAATTTCTCCTAGATGTTGCCTTGGTGCCTTCGGAGCACGATGACAAGTGGTTCATGGGGGCGGTAGCGGGTAATAGTATTCTCCTTTGGGATCTATGACCTGGTCGAGCAGAAATCCCGCTATTTCCTCTTGAAGTGCTAGTATGCGCTCCATTGCTAGGAGCTTCTCCCGCACCTCTTTGAACTGTTAAGAAGGAGATCAATATGCATGTGTATTATTTGTGTGAGTAGATATCGATAATCATGTAAAAATTGTGAATAGTGTTCTGGCAAACGTACCCATTCCTGTCTTCGAGATTTCCTCCCTTCGAACGCCATCATGCGAATGTTCTCGCAAACGTAGTATGCACACAGATTAGTCCCTGGAGCCTGCTTCAGGGCCTTTATGAGAATGGAATTTAATCAGGTAATAATTAATCAAGCAGGATAATTAATAAATGGTATTGAAGCAAGAATTAAAGAGATGGTAAGCTAGCTAGTAATACTTAATTACTTACCTTGGGTTGAAACCAAAGCAGCCTTTGTCGCCATTTGCCTGGAGTCACCTTGATGAACTTTGCCCAAGCCCTGCCCGCCAGCAAAGAAAATGAATAAAGGGTTTATTAAATAGTTGATATCAGGAAATGACGAACTAATTAAATAGGCCGAGATATAGTTAATAATGATTGAAATTACATGCGGACTATCCCCTTCACGATGGCGAAGTCACTTTCTTCCTTAAGTAGTGAGGCCAGTACTTCAACTGTTCCTTTATCAACTTTAATGATTAACAAGATCTAGTGGAAACTGCACGCGCACACGTTTGCATGTCTTAATTAAGCGGGCATGTGCACAATACTAATCAACTAGCCTAAACCCTATACACTTAATTATTAATATCTAGCTAGCTAGTAAGCAAAAACAGAATTTGTAGTACAAGACAGTGTGACTCACAAGAAGTTGTAAGGAAGTATTATATCTTCCTTGCTATTGAGGCGCTTGAAGAACTCTAGCATGCTTTCCTCTAAACTTTCTCGACAACTTGGAATTTTCCATGTGTACTCATTAACGGTATTTGGGTCAATGAACCCAATGCCATAGCGTCTAGATTTTTTCATTGCATACATATTCATCCTGCATAATACCATAGAAAAGAATATAGTGAGGATAATTACAGGTAATGATTGATCAAAATGATCACTAAAGCTAGCTTGAGACTTAAATTACAGAAAGAGATCACTTACAGACAATAGCAACTAACGAGAGATTTGTCGAGTGCGTCTTGATTGAATAATTGAAACAGTTTCGTATACTCAACTGCCAGAGCTTTCTGATGGAAGTAATGCTCCTCCTTGACATTCCCCACGAGGGACTCTCGATTGGAAATCTTGGTAATGTTCATGTACCATTGATGCAATTCATACATTCTAGTTAGGAGGTTCTTAACCTCCTCGGGATCGACCAAAGGTTGACTGCGGACATATTTCCATTTTATTTCCTCCTCTCTAAGTGGAGACATGGGCTCGATGTCGAGGAGTTGTCCAACACTGATACTGAGCATTTTAGCATGGCTTATATGCTCCTCGGTTATTACCAGATTGTTCAGCTGGGGAACTGTTTGCCCATAATAATATAGGGAACGTGTACTCTCATGTGTTGTTGGCACAACAAGCGGGGGGATCGATTGCGCCGCCTGTTCTCCCAACTGGGGAACGGTTTCCCCGTATTTTTTGGCATTTGCTTGTTGGCTCGAGCTCGAGCTCGCTTCCTTCTGTAGTCGTGCTCGATGTGCCTTCCTGATTTGGCGCTCATAGTTTGAGTCAACAGGCTTGGGAACTGGTGGTCTAGGCATACGAATGAAGTGGTCAATCTTTTCCTCAAGCACTTTCTCCCTTGGCGGCGGTGCCGATTTCGGTCCAAAATGGGCTGCCACTTGGGCCTTCACTATGGCTTCATTTTGCTCCTCGGTCATGTCGTAAGGCCTCTGAGGAAGAGGACCGAGGCTGCTTGGACCATATTTATATCGCTTGCCTCCACCTGTACCTCCGGTACTACCTCGACTCGTACCGCTACGCGCCCTAGCTGCGGCGTGTCTCTTCTGCAATTACTGAGGCGGCGAAGACGGCTGAGGTGGCTGAGTTGGAGCAGGAGTCTGCTCACGCATTGGTGGACTTGGAGGATCAGGAGTATGCTGACATGATGGCGGACTTCGAGGAGGAGTCGTCTCACATGTTCGTGGACATGGAGGAGCGGGAGTCTGTAGACACGATGGCGGACTTCGAGGAGTAATCGGCTCACTCGTTCGTGGACTTGGAGGAGCGGGAGTCCCCTGACTCGGTGGAGGACTTCAGGGAGGAGTCGGCTCACGCGTTCGTCGACTTGGAGGAGCGGGAGTCCCCTGACTCGGTGGTGGACTTCGCGGAGGAGTCGACTCACGCGGTGTCGGTGGCATTTGAAAGATGATGCAATCCTTTCTCCGGTCTTCAAAGGCTGAGAATGAAGATGAGAAACACCAAATTATTGAGGCACTCCGGAAGAATGAAGAATTGAAAGGTTGAACCGACGCTGAAAGAATTTGAAAACGATCTTGGAGAAGGCATTTGACCAATGAAAAATTCATTGTTACGTCAATCTTTGAAAATAATTTGAGAATAACTTCGGAAAAATTAGAAGAATCAGGTATGATCCTGGAAAAAGACCTGTGGGTTAGGGCCCACTCAAAGATACACCGTCGATGTGATTTTTAAAGAGAGATTGCACCGGTTGAATTAAATAGCTTGAATGAGGTAACAACCTTGAAATAGCTTGAACTGAATAAGAATGGAAACACGAATCTTATGAGATATCTCCAACACTCCGGATACAAGTATCGCGAGGTTAATGATCAAGAGATGCTTGGATAAGAACTCCCAACACGAGAAAACATTTGAAAGGAGGAAAGGGATATGATCAACACCAAAAGCTCGCATTGAATCCACCGTAGGAAAAAACAAGAATGAAAGAATGATGAACTTGTAGAGCATCTTCACAAGGAATCTTCGGATGAAACTTGGAAGACAATGATGTCGAAACTTCACATAATTAAAAAGGTACTCGATTAATAAATCTGATTCCTTGAAGAAGGGTGGGATGGTGGGAAAACAAAGGCAACTTGGGACGTATGAAATGGACAACATTGAGAAAAACTAAGAATTGATCTTACAAATGGGGAAAATGATTGGACCATCTTGACGAGAAGCGCACCAGTTGGGAAGAATTGACATGACAATATCGATAAACAAGAAGGATCAGCACTCCCATAGACATATGAGAACACCGCTTAGGAAAGGTATGGAATGAACATTTGGCTTCGAAGCAACTCTAATACTACAACCAAAACAAATCAAAGGATTGGGTTGTGGAATAAGCCGGAACAAATACATAACCTTCATGCATTTGTTGGAAGGATGATCCTAGGTAACTACTTGAATTCCCACCTATGAACTCCCGAAACTTTCTGGTTATGCAATCTGCTGTTGGGGATACAAGGAGACACAAATATCTCACACAACTAACAAATCCTACACTCCAACTGTATCCATCTGTCAACACATAACCAAGAAAACCTTGAAAATCGTGTACCTTAGGCCTTTGGAAAACATCCGATATACTAGCTATGGCAATACATCTGATAGCTCTCCCCAGTATTGGGTGCCATCAAACTACTCTCACCACAAAGAGTATAGAAGCATTTTCGATGTCGGTGTCCTCTGGTATTCCTGAACTGGAACGATAAGCATTGTGAAAAAAACAACTTGGAGCTCAACTCCCTGGGACACTGCCACAACCCCTAAATGTTAGGAGGCACCAAGGCAGAATCCCTGTCACAATGACATCGGACCGATTCCACAATACCCGCGTGATCCTAAAAATTTTTTGAGTGAAAAAGGATAGAAGAGTGGAAAAACACCTACATAACGAGTCCTTACCAGAGCGGCGAAGGGGAAAGGATTAAAAAGAATCCCTACTCTCCGATATATAACTAGACTCGAAATAATTTTCTTATAGACTCGACAATGGCAGTGGTTCGATCAATCAAAGGGGCCCCTAAGGTCGGTAAGGCTCTGATACCAAGTTGTAGAGCCCAAGATGTGATTCTATCCCAATCACGTGATGAATTCATGATCAAGGCACAATCACATTTCGAGCGCATAGCAAGGTGGATATCATTACAACATACCATGTACCAAATAGATGAGAATACCAGATAATGGCTTACACTCGCCACAAGCTACAGTATTAATACATGAATACATCAATACTAGCAGTTATTATACAGAAAAGTAGGATCCGACTATGGATGAAATCAAACGAAAAAGAAGAACGACATCCACCCTGCTAATCCTAGGCTCCCGACCTGGAACCTATCCCTTGATTGAAGTAGAAGAAGCAGAAGAACTCCAAACAAGCGAGCATCGCTCTCACGTCATAACATCGCATTACCTGTACCCACAATTGTATCTGTAGTAATCCATGAGCCATGAGGACTTGGAAAATCCCATTACCATGGGTATCAAGACTAGCAAAGCTTAATGGGTATGGAATGGATAAGTGGTGAGGTTGCAGCAATACTAAGCATCGTATGGTGGCTAACTTACGAATACAAGAGTAAGGTGAGTAGCTATGCAAACAATCGCAAACTAGTAATGATCAAGAAGTGATCTTGAAATACTTACGTTCAAACATAACTCCACCGTATTCTCTTCTTGAACTTACTCAAAAAGAGACGGTCACGGTTACACATGGTTGGTGTATTTTATTTCAGATCTGGTGTCATATTCTCTACAATCGGATATTAAAAATTTCCATCTGCCACATAACCATGGGCACGGCTCTCGAAAGTTTAAACCCTTCAGGGGTCTCCCACCTTAGCCCATGACAAGCTCTCACAATCCGCAGAGACAATCCTCCATCTCAGGACAACCCAATCAAACTCGGAATCCTGGTGCATAAGACATTTTGACAATGGTAAAACAAAACCAGTAAGACCGCTCGATGTGCCAATAAATCCTAATGGGAGCCGCACATATCTCGTTCTCAGGGCACACCAGATGGGCCAGACGTCAGGTTGCCTGAGACCCTGGTTGCCTAGGGGGTGCCGAACATCGCCCAGTTTGGACCAACACTCATGAGGAGCACTAGCCCGGGTTGTTAATTAAGATTCCTTAGGTGCTAGCTGGTCCCTATGCAAGCTTTAGTTGTTATTAGGAAAATGGTAAAACCAATGTTGGGCCTTGCTGGAAGAGTTTTCTTCAAAGCGAACTATCAAGGGGGCCCATAAACCCCGACCGCGTTAAGAATGCAAAATTCAAGGAACATAAAGCTGGTATGATGGAAACTAAGACGACAAGAGTGGAACAGAACACCAAGAAAAAGGCCAAGCCTTCCACCCTTTGCCAAGTATATGGATGCATTAATTAAATAAGAGATATTGTGATATCCCATGATATCCATGTCCAACATGGAACAATCTGAAACTGCACCTGCAACTAGCAACGCTATAAGAGGGGCTAAGAAAAGCGGTAACATAGTGAAACAACGGTTTGGTGGGATGGTGGAAAAAGTTAGAGGATATCATGACAATTTGGGAGGCTTGATAATGTAACACCCACGATGCAGCTATATCTCCCACATGTCGGAGCACGACTTAGAGGCATAACCGCATAGTAGGCATGTCGCAAGAGGGGTAATCTTTACACATCCCATGTACTGAATATGAAGGGATAAAGAGTTGGCTTACAATCGCCACTTCACACAATACATAAATATAGCATTACATCATCCAGACTACAATCAAGGTCCGACTACAGAACAAATAAAGAAAGACAACTCCAAATGCTAGATCCCCAATCGCCCCAACTGGGCTCCTTACTGATCGTCCGGAAAAGACACATAGTAACATCCCGAATCCTCGTCGAACTCCCACTTGAGTTCGGTCGCGTCCCCTGCACTGGCATCATGGCACCTGCAACTGGTTTTGGAAGTAATGTGTGAGTCACGGGGACTCAGCAATCTCACACCCTCGCGATCAAGACTATTTAAGCTTATGGGTAGGAAAAGGTAGTGAGGTGGAGCTGCAGCAAGCACTAGCATATATGGTGGCTAACTTACGCAAATGAGAGCGAGAAGAGAAGCAAAGCACGGTCGATAAGCTATAATGATCAAGAAGTGATCCTAAAGCTATTTACGTTCAAGCATAACACGAGGCCATGTTCTCTTCCCGGACTCTGCCGAAAAGAGACCATCACGGCTACACACGCGGTTGATTCATTTTAATTAGATTAAGTGTCAAGTTTTCTACAACTGGACATTAACAAATTCCCATCTGCCCATAACCATGGGCACGGCTTTTGAAAGTTCAAAACCCTACAGGGGTGTCCCAACTTAGCCCATCGCAAGCTCTCGCGGTCAACGAAGGATATTCCTTCTAGCGGGAAGACCCGATCAGTCTCGGAATCCCGGTTACAAGACATTTCGACAATGGTAAAACAAGACCAGCAAAGCCACCCGATGTGCCGACAAATCCTGATAGGAGTCACACGTATCTCGTTCTCAGGGCAACACCGGATGAGAGTAGCTACGAGTAAAACCAAACCTCAAGTTTCCCCGAGGTGGCCCTGCAGGCAGCTCGGTTCGGACCAACACTCAGAGGAGCACTGGCCCCGGGGGGGGGGGGTTAAAATAAAGATGACCCTTGAGTCTGCAGAACCCAAGGGAAGGTATATGGTGGTAGGTAGGCAAATGGTAAATCCAAGTTTGGGCCTTGCTGGAGGAGTTTTATTCAAAGCGAACTGTCAAGGGGTTCCCTGAACACCCAACCGCGTAAGGAATGCAAAATCAAGGAACATAACACTGGTATGACGGAAACTGGGGCGGCAAGAGTGGAACAAAACACCAGGCATAAGGCCGAGCCTTCCACCCTTTACCAAGTGTATAGATGCATTAAGTAAACAAAATATAATAATGATATCCCAACAATATCCATGTTCCAACAAGGAACAAACTCCATCTTCACCTGCAACTAGCAACGCTATAAGAGGGGCTGAGCAAAGCGGTAACATAGCCAGACAACGGTTTGCTAGTAAAGGTGGGTTAGAGGATTGTCATGGAAATATGGGAGGCATGATATAGCAAGTGGTAGGTATCACACTACTAGGAAAAGGGCTATAGATGGAAATGACACTAATGGCGCACCAGACAAGTGGTGCGCCATTAGTATATACTAATGGCGCACCACCCTCTGATGCGCCATTAGTGTTGAAACTACTAATGGCGCACCCTGACCACGGTGCGCCATTAGTACCAAATTTTTTTTTGAACTAGTGCGCCTGTCCAAACATACTAATGGCGCATCCCCTGGTGGTGCGCCATTACTAGTTGTAACTAGTAATGGCGCACCATCCAGGAGGTGCGCCACTAATGTTATTTTTTTTATTATTGCTTTTATTCCTTTTTTTGCAAAAGTTCTAATGGCGCACCGCCAGGGGGTGCGCCATTAGTAACCTGGATTACTAATGGCGCATTTGTTGCTGGTGCGCCATTAGTAAGTGGGCAGCAACAAGATATTTTGGACAGCCTCTCCTCCCACACTCACTTTCTCCCCACTTCATTCTCTCCACCGCCTCCTCCTTGTCTCGGGTGCCTCCTCTTTTTCACCTCATTTCCACCATAGATTCATTCAAATTAAGTGGTTAAGTTACCTTGTTTTGCTAGGTAAGTAAGGGGGGAAGCTATATTTATGTTGTTCTCCCTACAAACAATGTGCACATGCACTTTTTATGGCCTAGCTAGATCTATGTATGTTCGTGGTGTTGCATATGTTTGTGGTGTTGCATATGTGTTTGTGTTTGGAGGTGTACCGGTATTTGAAATGCGATAGTTGCCAATATTTTGCCGGAATGTTGATTCATTTCCGTTTCGGCGAGAATTTTGGCATTAAGCATTCTTTTTGGTCCTATTTTTAGGGAAAGTCATGCCAAATTTTTTCTTGGTTCTAAAATATCGTTTTGCTCTACCCCGCAGGCGACCATGGTCCGCACGATGACCGAAGGCATCGTGAATAGGTTTTTGAGGTCCGCGAAGGCCGAGATGCTTCAAAAGAACGAGACGGAGATAAGATGTCCGTGTCGAAGATGCAAGCTGAATAGCCTTATTGCGGACCCGGATTCCGGGCAGGTGCGGGACCACCTGCTCTTGCGTGGTTTCATGGATGGCTATCGGTGGCAAGGTGATGATGATGACTACGAAGTCGTTCATGGGGGCCGGGCAAGAAATGAGGAAGGGCAGCAAGACAACCACCGCGGCTCGGGGGGGCGAGAAGACGAAGAATCCCCAGGAGATGATCACGACGGTGATGCTGTACACAGTCATCATGTAGAAGATGCAGGACATGATGATGATGCCGGCGGAGCAGACGACGTTGGACCATCGATGGGCTGGGTGCAGGACCCTCATATTCAAGAGCTGCTTCTCAAGCAGACGGATAACGCAAGAGCTGCCGCCCGAGAGAAAGCCAAGATGGATCAACTTGAGTTAGACGCGGTTACTCCGTTGTATGAAGGATGCAGGCCCGAGGATACCCGCCTGAAAGTAACGCTCATGGCTCTGGAGATGAAGGTAAAACACAAAATGACCGACGCATGCTTCGACGAGAACATGTCATTCTGGCACGAACGTCTTCCCAAGGGGAACAAGTGCCCGACCAGTTTGGAGGAGGCAAAGAAAATCGTGTGTCCTCTGGATTTACCGCACGTGAAATACCATGTGTGCATGAACAATTGCATCATTTATCGGGACGAGCACGCGGAGTCTACAATATGTCCGGTGTGCGGTGTCACTCGATACAAGAAGAGGAAGAAAGCTCCTCGAAAAGTGGTGTGGTACTTTCCGATCACTCCTCGTCTGCAGCGGTATTTCGCGGATCCTAAGGTAGCAAAGCTCCTGCGTTGGCACGCGGATAGGGAGGAGAAGAAGCGAGAAGATGACGCAAATGATCCGGAGATAGATAAAAAAGACAAGATGCTGAGTCACCCTAAGGATGCGAGCCAGTGGCAAGCATTGAACTTCGAATACCCAGAATTTGGGAACGATCCAAGGAACATCGTGCTGGGCGCGAGCACCGATGGAGTCAATCCGTTTGGCAGCCAGAGAAGCACACATAGCACCTGGCCTGTGTTTGTGTGGATGTACAACCTTCCCCCCTGGTTGTGCATGAAGAGGAAGTACATTCACATGAGTATGCTAATTGAAGGGCCGAAACAACCAGGGAACGACATCAATCTGTATCTGGGGCTGCTGAAAGAGGAGCTTGACACGCTGTGGAAAACGCCAGCCAATACGTGGGACGCCGCAGAGAAAGAATATTTCCCTATGAGAGCCGCACTGCTCACGACGGTGCACGACTATCTCGGTTACGGATATCTTGCGGGGCAGGTAGTCCACGGATTTTCTGGATGCGTAAGGTGCATGGATGACACAACGTATCGCCAGCTAGATAGAGATCCCGGGTCTTCGAAAACCGTGTTCATGGGACATCGAAGGTGGCTTCGCGACGATGACCCGTGGAGGAAACGCAAGGATCTGTTCGATGGTGAAACCGAACCCCGAAAACGCCCGTGTACGAGGAGCGGCGAGGAAATAGACAAGCTGTTGAAAAATTGGAAAGACTGCCCACTGCCGGGAAAGAAGCAAAAGGCGCCAGAGCCGGGAAAGAAGCGAAAGGCGCCAGAGCCGCTGCTGAAGGTATGGAAAACGAGGTCTGTTTTCTGGGACTTGCCGTACTGGAAGATCCACCGTGTGCCTCACAGCCTTGATGTCATGCATATCACGAAGAACGTGTGCGAGAGTCTGCTTGGTACCCTGCTCAACATGCCAGAGAGGACCAAAGATGGGCCGAAAGCAAGGGCAGACTTGAAATCAATGGGCATCAGGCAGGAGCTTCACGCTATATATGATGATGATGATGATGATGATGATGATGATGATGATGATGATGAGGCGAAGCAGGACACAGAAAGTCGTCGCAAAGGCAAAAAGGCCAAGAAGACCGGAAATGACTACCCTCCCGCGTGCTTCACTCTAAGTCAGGAGGAGATCGAGCAGTTTTTCACCTGCCTCCTAGGAGTAAAACTTCCTTACGGTTACGCGGGGAAGATAAGCAGATACCTAGACCCAGCGAAGCAGAAGTTCAGCGGGATGAAGTCTCACGACTGTCACGTGCTGATGACGCAGATACTTCCAGTTGCAATCCGTGGGATCATGGACGCGCACGTCCGTGAAACGCTATTTGGCCTATGCAACTTCTTCGACGTCATCTCTCGGAAGTCGATTGGCGTGAGGCAACTCAGAAGGCTACAGGAAGAGATCGTGGTGATACTATGCGAGCTTGAGATGTACTTCCCGCCCGCATTCTTCGACGTTATGGTGCATCTGCTGGTCCATATAGTGGAGGATATCATCCAACTCGGGCCGACGTTCCTGCACAGCATGATGCCGTTCGAAAGGATGAATGGTGTCATCAAAGGATACGTTCGCAACATGTCACGTCCAGAAGGAAGCATAGCCAGGGGCTTTCTGACCGAAGAGTGCATCTCCTACTGCACGAATTATCTAGGCATCGAGAACCCCGTTGGTCTGCCCGTCAACAGGCACCTCGGCAGGCTCGCTGGATGGGGTCACCGTGAGGGTCGCCGCGAAATGCATGTCGACTTCGAGGGTCGACTCGCCGACTTTGAAAGAGCAAACCTAGTCGCGCTACAACACATAGACGTGGTCGATCCTTGGGTGGTAGAGCACAAAACGTTTATTAAAAAGACGTACAATGACCGAGGCCAACAGAGGACGGACGGAGATACACTCAAAGAGCACAACTCATGTTTCACGCGTTGGTTCAAGCATAAGCTTCTGTCGTACCCTTTACATGAGGATTCTTCCGCGGAAGAACAACTCATATTCGCCTTGTCACAGGGCGCCGAGCACAACCTGATGACCTATGAGGCGTACGATATCAACGGCTACACATTCTACACCGAGGCCAAGGACATGAAGAGCGATGGTTATCAGAACTCCGGGGTAACGATGGAATCCTACACCGGTAACGACAAGGACAGATACTACGGAAGGATCGAGGAGATCTGGGAGCTGAGCTACGCTGGAGAGAAGGTCCCGATGTTCCGTGTCAGATGGGCCAAGAACGTCATAAAAGAAGACCGGTATTTCACCACCATGGTTATACCCGAAGCCAAATCCAAGACCGCGGGCGCAAACGTCACCGCGAAAAATGAGCCATGGGTACTGGCTTCCCAAGTGGACCAATGCTTCTTCATTACCGACCCGCCAAAGCCCAGTCGTGTTGTCGTGAGGAGAGGCAAAAGGAAGATCATCGGAATGGATGGAGTAGCCAATGAGCAAGACTTCGACAAGTACGGCGACCCGAGGATCGAACATGACGACGATGATGAAGTAGCAGCATACACCACAAGAAGAAGCAGGACCACCCTACCTAAAGGACGTCCGTTCCACAGAAGAACTCCATTTGCGAAAAAGAAGGGCAAGAAGATTGTGAACAGATAGCTAGCTAAGATCGATTGTATTTAAATCGTAGCCTTCATTTCTCGATTGTATTTCATGGGTACTTTTTGAACTATCATGAATATTTTTAAATTTCATGGACACTCGATCTCGATCCCCCTCCATCTCGATCGCTATCCCACCTCGCCAGATCCGGCCCCCCTCGCCGCCGAGCACCCCCCCAGTCCACCGGCCGCCGCCGCCGACCCCCCGCACCCTCGATTCCCCTACTCAACCGCCGCCGCCGACCCCCCGCACCCCGCGCACCGTCTTATAAAAAAATTAGTATCAAACAGCTTTTTAAATGCTACTGTCTTATAAAAAAATATTACTGTTATTATTTAAACAAGTTTGAACATATTTAAACATAAATAAGTATCAAACAGCTTTTTAAATGCTAAAAAAAATTGTGGAGCCTGGGAGTCGAACCCAGGACCTCCTGGTGTGAGAACTGGCTGCTGACCAGTCGAGCTAGTAGAGTGGGCTTGACATAGATAGGTTCTGGTACTACATAACCTTTTGGCTCGAGTTGAAATAAAAAAAATACTAATGGCGCACCACGGTGAGGTGCGCCATTAGTATGGACATGCTAATGGCGCACCACGGTGAGGTGCGCCATTAGTATTGTGGCCCCCCTTCGCCCGATCCCCCCTTCGCCCGATCCCCCTTCGCCCGATCCCCCTCGCCAGTTCTCTCCCTCTCGATCCACCGCCGCCGCCGCTGCCCTCGCCCTCGCCCTCGCCCTCGCCCTCTCCCTCCCTCGCCCTCTCCTCGCCGCCCGGACGCCGCCCGGACGCCGCGCCGACGCCGCCTCGACCCCGCCCCGACCCCGCCGCCCGGACGCCGCCCCGACCCGCCGCCCGGACGCCGCCCCGGACGCCGCCCCGACCCCGCCGCCCGGACGCTGCCCCGCCGCCCCGACGCCGCCTCGACCCCGCCCCGACGCCGCTGCCCCACCTCGACCCCGCCCCGTCCACACCACCGTCGACCCGCCTACCCAAGGTACGACCACCTCCTCCTTACTTCTCCATTCCGCAAGTCCATAGCCTCCTCTCACGTGCTTGCTTCCTTCTCCATTCCTACTACTACTCCCCTATCAGAACAGAACACCATTGATCATGCACAAAATTATGCTGGTGAGGCCTGATGGTCACCGCCAGTGGAACACAGGGAATCAGAAACTGAAATCCGGGTTTCAGGAGATAATCAGACATAACTGGAACACAGCTCCCAACTCAACTAACCCGAATTTGAAAGGAGTTCATCTCTATTTGTCAAATGGAGATAAAGATGGCGATTAGTACTACCCTCAGCTTATCAGCAGTTAACAATCTCGATTTCGACTTGGAATTAGACACTCAAAGATACAAACAACTGCTGATATCCTAAAAATTCAGAACAGTATAGCTATCATTTTGAAGTTTGAAACTAAAAAATATCGACAGCAGTAATTGTTCTAAGATGGTTCAGGATAGTGGATCTTAGGCATTACATTTTTCTTTTTGATGAAATAGGCATTATATTTAAGCTGGCAGTACAGTAGGCATAACCTTCTACCTCACTTAAACAGTTGACAATTCTTTACCTTAGTCTTTGCATCCCATCAGCAAGCTTTTATTGGTGGCTCACCAAAACCAAACATCTAAAGGCATCCTCCTAGCCTCCTGGTACATCAATTTCAAGGTAGGCGAACCATGGTTCCATTTAACCAAGTGAACTTCCTTTTCTTCTTGCTAGGAGTTGAAAATTTGGCATTTGTGGTTGTGACGGTTAAATGAAATGGAGATACTCCTCAGTAACAGACCAGGTGAATAACTTATGTGCACAAGTGCAGCAGAAAATTTACAACAGACTAATTAGATTCATTTTTCTTTTGTTTGAGAGAGAGTTAGCTGGAATTTTTGAATAAAACGTAAGTCTAATCCCAGCGAAAAATTCAAGCTATCTTAACCTCCAATTTTGATCAAGTAAACTCAATATTTCTGGGACAGTTAGAGTATCCATCGATCATATTTGAACCTAATACCAATTCATTCATCTCCATACCACTGCAGACACAACAGAACAGAGGCACTTCATCACCCACGGCTGAGAAAGCAAGGTAGAATCACCACACTGGTGGGCACTTCATCACCCAGGTATAACTTTTACTAATTCATGAATAAATATATATTTTTCACTGCATACATACTATTTCTCTTTTTTTCTGTTCTTTTCAGATCAATATTGTTGTGATCTTTCATGTCTTTTATAACAGGGAAAATGGTTGTATATGATAGACATCGAACCGTTTCTGTAAACTGAGTACTAACTGAGTTCCCTAAAAAAAGAACCTTAGTACTAACTGAAATATGATGGAACAGAAAATACAATGAAATCAATACGGAACATGCTAGATAAATATTGCCATGAAACCAGATGACACTGATAATTTTAGTGGAAAACAAAGGACTCTTCTGTTATTTTTAGTGAAAAGTTGGTCCACCGACCACTCACATATCCAATTTCCATGATCCTCAACGGAAGTCAGAAACACAACATATCCATGGACTTCTCATTGTTCAAAATCTTCTCTTAGGATTAACCACAACAGCATATCGGGGGTTCAGGAATCAAAATATCAGTTACATCAAGAGTTAGCAATGACCAAACTGGCATGTAACAGAGACACTATAAAAGATAGCCAACATCCAGTTAGGCCAATTTTCTGAGGCTATTCCAAAATTAGACGGCATTTCCCCTTTGCAAGCGGTTGCATAGTCTTCAGCGAGGTGTGGTGCAGCTTCCTTGTGAGGGCATATGAACTTCTCCACAAATACCTTCTTGCTCAGCATGACTATGCTATAGTAGTCCCGGTACTGACCTAGCAATCCATTTGCCTTAAGAAACTGGATAATTAGAAGAAGAAACTGTCTCCTGATTTTGATGTATTTTGCCTAAAGTCTCTAATTTTGATGTATTTTTCTTAATTCAGCGAACCGTGAGATGGACTTAGAAGAAGAAACTGTCTCCTGATTGCAGTTGATTAATTAGTATATATGTTGTAGACTTGTAGCATACCTACCTCTATATGGTTTTATATTTCAACTTGATTTCTGAATATTCCAAACCACACGCGAAGTCCTTTCTTACAAGAAGAAGTTTCTCTTCATAACAGTGAACAAAACTACTGTCAATCAGCTCAGTTCTAGTGCTGTTGGATTTTTTTTAATTGGCTTCTTGCAGTTTTGAAAATTCAGTTTATTCGGTTACTGAAAATTCAGTTAATTCAGTTAGGCACACAAATTTCAGAACTTTTGTGTGCCCTAGTACTTGGTGTTTGTAGAAAACCAGGAGTGTCAATGGGACTAGAATTCACTTGTTCTTATATGGGTTTGTAAAACTTGTTCATGTACTGAACTACTAATGCCTTGTGATGCTCTGAATTACTTGTGATGCCTCTGAATTACTTGTGATCACATTGAGAAAGACTTGTAAAGATGATGATCATCTTTAACAGAAAACAATTTGTGATGATTTTGCTAGTTTGCTGGGTTTTGTCTCCGACCATCGTGTCGTGATGATTTTGCAGGTACCCCGAGAGGCCCTTGAGTTTGCCGGAATGTCGATTAACTTCCGTTCCGGCAAATTCGGGTACTCCATATGTCCTATTTTCAGCAAAGGTCATGCTGAAATTTTCCGTGAATTTTAGCATGACTTTGCTAAAAATAGGACATATGGGGTACTTGTGACTAATGCATAGGCCGGGGTATCTTAGTAGTTAATTAAGTAGGATCAAGTGCCCCGGCGTACTTGTGACTAATGCATGGCTTTTAGGGTGCCTCGGTGTCGATAAAAACCGAAATGATGAAAAGTTAGGCTTTTAGGGTGCCTTGGCGTCGAAAAACCCTCAATGATAAAAGCTTAGATTTTAGGATGCCTCGGTGTCGACAAACCCTAAATGATGAGACCATGATCTTGTTCCTTGACAATAACCAACTTTTTGACCAAACTTTGTTTCTATTTAGAGAGAAACATGGCCCACAACGATGAGGCCGGGGGTTCGGGCGGCAAGGCATTCTGGGAGCTGTCCCAGGAGATGGAGGAACAACCTCACTTGTATGAGGCCGCCGCCTTCCCCACCGATCCTGAGACCACGGATGGTGCCGCCGAGGATGACCACACTGATGCCACCACTGATGGTGCCGCCGAGGATGCCACCACTGATGATGGCGGCGCACGCACAGATAGCAGCCAGCCGAAGAGGCAACGGAAGGACCGGCGCCCGATCGTGCTCCGCACCCTCAAGGAGGAAGTTACTGAAGTGGACTCCAACGGGAATCCAACGGCGCCCGAACGAATAGTCAAGGGGTACTCGCTTCAGCTCGGGTGCATTGTCCGGAGCACCGTCTCGATCAACACCGAGAACCTGAGGCATCCTGACCGAGGGAATTTGCGCCACCTCCTCTTCACGAAGCTGCACGAACGATACAAGTTCCCCGCTGAATTCGAAAACACAAGCCTCAAAGGGAATAAAGTGAACAATGCTGCCCTCACGAAGATGAGCAAGGCCCTGTCTACTTGGAAAAGCAATGTGAAGAGAATGATCGAGAAAGGTGAGAGTTATGAGAAGATCAAGGAGAAAAATCCTTCGATCACCGAAGATGACTACAACGACTTCAAGATCAATTGCTCGAGCACCGCAAGCTCCCAATCAAGTGAGTGGGGGAAACAAATGCGGGAGCTGAACATAGGGGAACACACACTCGGTCCCGGCGGTTACAGAGTGGCGGAGCCTATATGGGACAAGGAGGAGGCGGACCGTGCCGAGCAAGGCCTACCGCCCCTCTTCGATAAATACGGTGACAAGCAGACCAGGAACTTTGTCAGGGCCCGGTACAAGAAGGACCCGAAAACAAAGGAGCTTACCACGGATCCGAAGACCAGGCGGCTTGAGCTTGTTCTGGTAAGGAATACACCCCCGCGTAATTAGCTCCATATGGTTGCATTCTAATTAATGAAGCCGAATTTCTAAATGGTTCACATTCCTTCCGCAGGCGACTGAAAGCAGTAGCGCGGGGTCGACTAAGAGCAACCCTTGGGACACCACTCTAAATAGGGGGTTGAATATAATGAAGAACAAGGATAAGCTCAGTAAGCCGACGTCAGCTGGTCGTGTGGCCGGCAAAGGCTTGTCGACAAAATGGGGGTCATACTATACCGCTGGTGTGCGGAAGGAGAAAAAGACCAGCTCGGAAAGCCAGGCGCGAGAGGTTCAAGAACTCAAGGCACAGGTGGCGCGGATTCCGGAGATTGTCCAAGAGCAAGTGGAACAACGACTCGGAGCGACGATCACCGCCCTTGTGCCTACCTTGATCTCGGGGTTGAGTGCGTGGATTGCGGGCGGCCAACAGGGGCCGCCCCCGATTCCTAGCTTCACGGCCAGCAACTCGCATAATGCGATGGCGGGGCCATTGGTGCCTCCGGCGGAGGCGGCATTGGTGTCTCCGACGCCGGCACGGGAGCTTAATGCACCCGGGTGTACGCCGGCCGGCACCTCTTCAGCAAGCGGCCGCTCCGTCAACTGCACGCCCGCCGTTGGCGGTGCCTCGACATTAGCCGAGCTCGACGCCATCATCACGGTAACTAATTAAGCCTCTCTCGGCCGAGGACTTCATCTCCTTGCCTTTGACTGGGCATCCCTGACGCCCTACATGTTTTCGCAGGGCGCCGCCGACGTTCCGTGCACTCTCCTCCACTTCGTGAACAACGAGTTGGTCGATGTCGCCAAGGGCAAAATCGTTCAACCGGGCAACCCCTTGTTCCACGGTACCCAGATGCCACCCAACTTGTTTAGGGTTCAACTGGTTCGGGTGCTGCCAGGCTGCGACGACTTGTTACCTCCGATTCGACCCGTCGGGGCCGACGATGATGACGTGATGACCCTCAGCGCCTGCCTGAGCTGGCCCCTGCTTTGGCCGAAGAGCCAGATTCGTTTGGGGGCGGGGGACACCACCCCAAAGACAACACCGCCAGTCGTGCCGGCGCCAAGTCGGCCCCATGGCAAGACCGCCGTAACGGTGCCGGACATCCCTATGCCACTGGATCCAAACATGCATATGGCACAGGATCAGAACGACGACGACGACGACGATGATACATTTGGCAACGTCGATCAGTACTTTGCCGAGCATGGGTACGATGGCGACTTCATGGGGCCTCCTTCTCAAGAACCAAACCCAACAAAAGACGTGTGCGATCTAGCTCGTACCGCGGAGAAGCCAAGTTGCAACAGGCGCCGTCTGGCGTTCAGCTCTCAGGAGACGCCTCCAGCTGCCGACTTCACCGAGCCTCAGATAGGCGAGGTGCGAAATATTATCAGCCCCAACACACTCAAGAAGGCGGTCTGTGAGCAGAACTCGGTCCCATTACAGGAGAAGAAGAAGGCACGCAAAAGAAAGACTAAGAAGGGTGCGAGCCAGCCGGCACCGAGTACGATCCGTGCTCAGGACGGGCCACCTTCACCGCAGGATATCTCGAGGAGGGTGCATGTGGCGGGTAGGGCGATGCTACCGACAAATATGCTCAATGCTGCAACCGGTGCTATGCGGAGTCTGCATGACAGTGTTCTTGCTTTGGAGAAGCGGCGTCTCAGGGAGAAGGATGTGGCATACCCGGTTTTCGCGGCCAAGGTGCCAGAGGGCAAGGGCTTTGTGGATAACTCCATCGGGCGTACGATCGTCCTGCGTTTTGATGACATCCACGCTATGTTGAACCTTCATCCGCTGCACTACACCTTCGTTCGGCTATTTTCGCTGAGTATGGAGATGCGGATCATTCGCGACAAGACCCCGGACATCGTGATAGTCGACCCCTTCTACATGCGTGCCAAGATCTTGGGCAGCGCTGGGGACCGGCAAGTCGCGAGTTCTTACCTCGAAGGCGTCATTCTGGCAAACCAAGATAAGGATAACTTCCTCGTGCCTTACTTTCCCGAGTAAGTCCTCCCCTCAACCGGCCCGTAACATATGAATTCTTACTTTTCGATCGTTTTTCTTTTAACATTCCGTGTTTTCTGCAGTGACACACGTTGCACGCTCATCCTCCTAAGCCCCAAATATTCCATGGCCACGTATTTCGACCCGGACCGTCAGTCGAACGTAGACTACACAAATGTCAAGAAGGTTCTTGATGATGTTCTCCCCGGCTACGCCCAATCTGGAGGCACCTTCACCAGGCCTATTCGTAAGTACGGCAAGCACGTGTTCTCCCACAATACGACGTTCTGCTGCGTCAAGCAGCCGCCTGGCGGTCAGAAGGGTGCCTACTACGCCATCCATCACATGCGGGCGATCGTACGGGACCATCATCAACTTCTGCTACCGAGTAAACTCAAAGATTGGGCCGCGAGCGTGTCGGCAATCCAGGACGCGGACCTCCGACAAGAATTCTTTCGCATCCAGTCGGAGTTTGCGGAAATCATCCATCAAGATGTCCTTCGTACCTCGGGGCAGTTCTACCTCAGAAATCAACCGTCCAACAGTGACATCGACACAATGCTACAAATGCAGGATGACAACGCCCGTTCTTTCATGACTCCCACGATAGACGGCGGCTTCATCCACGCTCCGGTCCCTTGAGTCGAGTTGTCTAGTTCTGAAACATCGATTGGCTCATGTTGTAATTAAACTTTAATGAACTTGTAGTATGTCTCTTTGGTTTCGAGAGTCGTTCAACTTAGATGTAATCGATGCTATTAATGTCTTCCTTTTCTCTTCCGATCGTTCTGTTGCATAATTATATATTGCTTATGTATTGTCTGTGAATTGGTACTAACGTTTCGTTTGGCTAGTGCATAGCGATGCCGACGTATGTCGTGTACAAGGGTAAGGTTCCCGGAGTCTACGATGACTGGGAGGAGTGTCGGAGACAGGTTCACCGATTCAGCGGTAACAGTTACAAAGGGTACACCACTAGGGCCGAGGCCGAATCTAGATACGCCCGCTATCTAGCGGGAGAGGGGAGGGAGCGTTGGAGGAACCGGATGAAGACGAGTTTCATCGTGATGATGCTCATCGTGATGACCGCAGCTCTCTTCTATGTGATGGTAGTTTAGATGATCGATATCGACTTGTAATGTGAAGACAAACTCGCTACTCGCGGTCTCGAGACTTGTAATATAATGTTCTATCTTTGTTCGGTCTTTTTAATTCGGAGACTAATATGATGAATTGTATTCGGAGACTAATATGATGAATTGTATTCAAAGACTAATCTTCTATTGTATTCGATGAATCTGTTGTTGATGTGTGCTGTCTATATTTTGTCAAACTATACATTTTGTAACCTGTGCAAAAAACAGAAAATAAAAAGATAAAAAAAACCTAATATTCATACTAATGGCGCATCACAGGACAGTGCGCCATTAGTATGACAGTGCATACTAATGGCGCATCACTGGGTAGTGCGCCATTAGTATGCTGCGGTTACTAATGGCGCATCCAGTGGTGGTGCGCCATTAGTATGCCAAAGCACCTGGGTATACATGGCCCCTGGGAGGCATACTAATGGCGCACGCTGGCCTATACTAATGGCGCACCCGCGGTGCGCCATTAGTATACCAGATACTAATGGCGCACCAGGTGGTGCGCCATTAGTAAAAATTACTAATGGCGTGCTGTTAATGGCGCACCACAGATGCGCCATTAATGGCCATATTAGGTGCGCCATTAGTAGGGGTTTTTCTAGTAGTGTCACATCATAGCAATAGAGCGAACAACTAGCAAGCAAAGATAGAAGTGATTTCGAGGGTATGGTCATCTTGCCTGCAAAAGTTCTCCGAGTTGACGAAAACTTGATCCTCGTAAGCGTACTCAACGAGTTCCTCGGTCACGAACTCGTCTCCCGGCTCTACCCAAGTCAAGAACACAAGCAAAGGAAACCACAATCAACCACGATGCAATGCGCAAGCAACATGATGCAAAACATGACATGACATGCGGGATGTGATATGCAATGCATATGCATGCTTCAGAAGGGAAAGATTGAACCAGGCCTTCACTTGGCAGACCAAGTGTGCCGCTGGAAAGATGAGTTGATTTCGGTCAAAATCTATATAAGGATCACCGAAATCGGATGCACGGTTTGCAAATGGCAAGCAAAACAAGAATGGCACAATTCTACGATTAACAGCATGATGCCATCTAAAATGCAACAAGCAACTAAGCTACCGCACTCCAACATAATAACAAAGCACATGGAAGTGATCTACTCAAGATGCTTGACAAAATATGAACACTGAGCTACGGCTAAATCACACAAGAGCAGGTTCAAACAAGCATGGCAAAAGTGCAAAAGATATCAGCTTCACAGACTTAGTGAAAATACTAACATGTCAGGAATTAACATCAGGAAGCAATGTTAGAGCAAGCTAACAACATGCTACAGGATCAGATCATAGAAATACAAGGCATGACATGAATCTACTCAAAGCATAGAACAAAAGTCCCTTACTGACCATAAGCCAAAAAGGATCAGAAGATATGGTGGCACCCATGTAAACATAGCAAGTTTCATTAACAGATTCAGACTTAGCAAAAAACTGGGCATGGCATGAACAGAATTACAAAGGCATCTTTGCGAGCTCGATTCACTCATCATAAAGCCTTGCATGAAAAACTAAGCATACTATCAGCAAGAAGACATGATCATGAAGCTAACCAAATCAAGAACAAGTTTATAGCATGCTTGGATCAACTACAACAACAATGGCAAAATTGATTAACATGTAAACAATCTACCAGGAACATTTTATAGCAAAAGTAGAGCAAGATTAAGTCATGCTAGGGCACTCTATAAATGCAAACAGGGGCATGGATGGACAAAGCATAACCATATGTCCAAATCATCCTTACTTAAGCTACTCAAATAAGGCATGTATCTCATTGTAGCAACATGAACACATGGCATAAAAAAATAACAGTAGGGAAATGACTTCGTGTAATTCTAAGTCTTTGAAATCAGCAATAACATGAGAGCTACATAGCATGCTTGTTTCACTCATCAAAGTGCACAAAGAGACATGGCATAAATACTAGCATGTAGTAGGCAAGAAAATGGAGCTAACCCTGTGACAAACACCTACATAGCATGATTGAAATAAATCACACAAAAATGACAAAACAACCTCATGATGTAAAATGCCATGTTCATGAACTTTCTCAAATGCAAAAAACCAATGCTACCACTGGATTGGTGGGATTTTTCTACCCCAAAAACATATATAATATGTTAGGGTTGCCGTAGAGAAATCCCTACAAATGCTCTAAGGTGCAAACTGCCTAAAAGGAAATAGACAGAAAAAGAAATAGCCTAAAACGGAAACGTCCCGATCTAGACTTGCCAGATAAGGAAAAGGCCCGATCTGGAAAGATCCAAAATGGCAAACTACCCGATTGGGTTTAAAACAGGGGTGTGCAGATGACAGGTGGGCCCGTGGGTCCACGTGTCAGGTGAGAGAAGGCGTGTGCGAGTGTGCGGCTGGCCGGTGGGCCTAGCGGGGCGTGTGGCTGACTGGTGGGTCCGGCTTGGGGCCCACAAGGTAGTGGCACAAGCGTGTGGGAGCAGGGGAAAATAGAGGAGGGGGGTCGGCGGCGACCGAGCGCGGCGGGGCCTCGTCAGAGTTGCTCCGGTGGCCCTACGGCACGGCGAAGAGGCGCAAAAGGATCGCGGGAAGATCCCGTGCCTGCGAGTGCTGGTAGGTGCACCGGGCAACGACGGAGTCGATGCCGGCGGTGAGTTACAGAAGCGGCGACGAGTGCGGAAGAACGTGGCGAGGCGATGGGCTAACCGGGCCACAAGAGCTCGGCACTAGGAATCTCCTAGACATGGCAAGAACTGCGAAGGGTGCCCGGAGCACTCGTTTGCGTGAGGTCCGGTGGCGGCACGATCGGGCGCGAGCAGCTAACGGCGATGGAGCACACAAAACGAGGGGGAAAAGGAAGGGGAAGGAGCGCAATCTCACCACAAACACAACGAGGTGCTCGGCTTGGCGTGGAGTGGACAGAGACGGTGGTGAGGCGCAATGAATAGCTGCACTGGCCGGAGTTGAAGATCAGGAAGAAGATGACGCAGTGACAGGCTTCGGCTCCATGTAGTCGATGTCGTGGACGTAGATGACTATGGGGAAGATGAAGGACACGGCAGGTGAGGCCAGAGTCGACGAAGAGCACGCCGGCGATGAGGACGTGCTCTCAGATGCGTACGGGAATGGCTGAAACCGGTGGATCCGTAGGGTTTGGTGGCCTAGCGGCGGTAGGGATGAGGGAGAGGGAACCCTAGGGGTTAGGTAGGGCAAGGACGAAGAGCTAAAAGGGGCCCAGGGCGACGAGGCGAAGCTCGCACGCTCTCGTGCTCGCGGTCCCCACGGAGACGGCGAGAGAACAGGGCAAAGGTGGGTGCGCGCTACAGGGAGGCACCGACAGGTGGGGCTGAGGCGGCCACGTGGCGATAGGCTAGAGGGGGTGTGCGAGCGACCGGGTGAGAAAAGGAGGGAGTGGGTGCTCAAGCAGGCTAGCTGGCACACTGGGCTCGCTGGCGCGATGGCTAGCTGGGTCGGCCTGGGAGGCGAAGGCCCAGTTGGGTGCTGCTGCTGCTGTGCTTCTTTTCCTTTTTCATTTTCTCCAGACAGAAAAACAAAAGGAAAAGCACAGGGGAATTGGGGAGGAGTTTGAGTAATATAAAAATATCCTCATGATCCTGAATTTGTGTAGCATTTAATAAAATTGCTTTGGTAATTTTTAAAGGTAGAAAAATATCCCAAGTTTGAATTAAAATTCAAACTTGATGCATTTTTGAACCCAACCAAAACAATTCTAAATGAGGTGAAATTTGGCGGGGGGGGGGGGGGGGGGGGTCAAGGCATGGTGCTAGAATTTTGGGAAAAGGATGAGCATTAAAGGAGGAGGTAGAGGTGCACTTGCCAAAGAAAGAAAAGAGGGGAAAAGGTGGTGATGAGTGAAGGGGGAAAGATGATGCTTGGATCCACAAAGAACATGCCACAATGCAACATCTACAAGATGAAGATGCACATGATGAGGCCATGATGCAACAAGATGAACATTATATGAAATGCATGACATGAACAAAAAAACAAACCAAAGGCAAAAACCCAACCATGAATCTCATAACTTAAATCCGGAAATGGCACGAGTCGGAGTACAAATATGGTAAGTTACATCCGGGGTGTTACAACACTCCACCACTACGAAAGGATCTTGTCCCGAGATCTAGGACTGAAAGAACTCCGGATATTCGGAGCGGAGGTGGTCCTCGTGTTCCCAGGTGGCTTCTCGGTCGGAATGATGTGACCACTTCACTTTCAGGAATTTGATTGACTTGTTGTGAGTCTTGCACTCAGTTTCTTCAAGAATAGCAACGGGATGCTCACGATAAAACATGTCTTCTTGGACATCAATCTCTTCGAAGTTCATGGTGCGCTCAGGCGTCTTGAAGCACTTGCGAAGCTAAGACACGTGAAACACGTCGTGCAAATTCACGAAGTTGGACGGAAGTTCAAGTTGATAGGCGAGGTTGCCTCTTTTGCCAATGATCTTGGAAGGACCCATGTATCTAGGGGCAAGCTTCCGTTTGATATCGAAGCGACGAGTACCTTTCATTGGAGAGACGCGGAGGTAGACATGGTCTCCGATCTCGAAAGCCAAATCACGGTGCTTGCTATCATAGTAACTCTTCTGATGCGATTGCGCGGGTTTGAGATTTTCACAGATGACTTTGCACATCTCTTCAGCTTCTGTGATTAAGTCATTGCCAAGAAGTTGGCGTTCACCAGTCTCTGACCAATTAAGAGGAGTACGGCACTTTCTTCCATAGAGAATCTTGAATGTGGCCTTGCCCGAACTTGCTTGGAAATTGTTGTTGTAGGAGAACTCTTCATATGGAAGATAGTCTTCCCACTTCATACCGAGAGAAATGACACAAGCCCTGAGCATATCTTCAAGAATTTGATTGACTCGCTCGACTTGGCCACTAGTTTGAGGATGGAAGGCTATGCTGAAGCCAATGTTGGTGCCCATGGCCTTCTGGACCGAACCCCGGAACTTATAAGTAAAGATGCTTCCACGATCTGAAGATATCAACTGCGGAATGCCGTGCAAGGAGACTATACTAGAGGTATATAGCTCTACCAACTGAGCTGCTGTCATAGATTCTTTGATAGGAAGAAAATGAGCCACTTTAGTGAGCTTGTCAATGACAACAAAGATAATCATTTCCACATTTGGACTTGGGAAAACCAGTTACGAAGTCCATATCAATATGGTCAAACTTCCATTCTGGAATGGCAAGAGGTTGGAGGAGACCAGCTGGCTGTTGGTGTTCTACTTTCACTCTTCTACAGATATCACATTCATTCACGAACTGAGCAATTTCTCGCTTCATTCAAGTCCACCAATAAGACTGTTTGAGGTCATGGTACATCTTTGTACTTCCAGGATGAATAGATAGGAGTGAATTGTGAGCCTCGTTCATAATGACTTTATGAAGGTCACCTTTAGCAACCACAATTCGATCCTCGAAGAAAAGAGTATCTTTGTCATCCAGGCGATAGCACTTGTACTTGGGTTGGCTCTTGGCAATCCCATTCTTCACCTTCTTCACCATGGCATCAAGAAGTTGTGCCTCATGAATCTGATCTTCCAAAGTAGGAGAGACTTGGAAGTTGGCAATAAATCCTTGAGGAACAACTTGGAGATTCAATTTGAAGAAAGCTTCACAAAGATCTGGTTGGAAGGGCTTGAGAATTATACTATTGTAGTAAGCCTTCCTGCTCAAAGCATCTGCAATGACATTGGCCTTGCCTGGAGTATATTCAATACTCGGATTATACTCTTGAATCATTTCGACCCAATGAGTATACCTGAGGTTGAGGTTGGGTTGAGTGAAGATGTACTTGAGGCTCTTATGATTAGTGAAGATGTCCACTTTCCTTCCCAACAAGAGATGTCTCCATGTTAACAAAGCATGGACAACTGCCGCCAATTCGAGGTCGTGAGTGGGGTAGTTCTTTTTGTTGGGCTTCAACTAGCGAGAGGTATAGGCCACAACTTTCTTCTCTTGCATTAACACAGCACCGAGACCTTGGAAGGAGGCATCACAGAAAACTTCGAATGGTTTGGATTCATCAGGAGGGGTCAAAACAGGAGCTGTGACTAGCTTCTCTTTGAGGGTGTTGAAAGCAATGTCACATTCAGGCGTCCAGACATACTTCACATTCTTCTAGAGGAGGTTGGAAAGAGGCTTCGCGATCTTAGAGAAATTCTCCACAAATCTTCTACAATCGCTTGCTAGCCCAAGAAAGCTGCGGAGCTGCTTCACATTCTGAGGCGGTTCCCAATTCACAATTGCAGACACCTTCTCAGGATTAATAGCAATGCCCTTGGTGGAGATGATATGGCCAAGGTAGAGAACCTCATCGAGCCAAAACTCACACTTTGAAAACTTCGCATAGAATTGATGTTCTCTAAGTTTGTCCAGCACCAATCTCAAATGCTTGGCATGATCCTCCTTGTTCTTGGAAAAGACCAAAATATCATCGAGATACACCAAGACGAAATCATTTGTGTAAGGGTTGAAGATGAAGTTCATCATGCGAGAGAATGTTGGAGGAGCATTGACAAGGCCGAAAGACATGACAATGTATTCATAGGAACCAAAGCTTGTTCTGAATGTTGTCTTGGGGATATCTTGTTCACGAATGCGAATCTGATGATAGCCCATACGGAGGTCAAGCTTGGAGAATACATGGGCACCTTTGAGCTTCTCGAATAGCTCATTGATGTTGGGAAGTGGGTACTTGTTCTTTATGGTCTTCTTGTTCAATGGGCGGTAGTCGACACAAAGTCGGTCCGTGCCATCCTTCTTCTTGACAAAAAGAACACCACAACCCCATGGGGAAGAACTTGGTCGGATCAGACCCATACGCTCTTGTTTATCGAGTTGTTTCTTCAGCTCCAAAATGTAAGGACGTTTGCAAACAGGTTCCATGCCAGGCTCAAGATCGATGACGAATTCAACTGGTCGGTGAGGAGGCATTCCTGGAAGCTCTTCTGGAAAGACGTCTTGATATTCACAAATGACTGGAATCTGAGAGATGGCATTCAACTCGCCCTTCTCATTGAGAGAAAATAGCCGAATGGTTTCATCACGAGCGGCGTAGATGATCACTTCCTGAGAAGAGTGTGTCAATTGAATTTCTCTGGCAACACAATCAAGCATAGCCTTGTGCTTAGAAAGCCAGTCCATGCCGAGAATTAGATCAATATCCGAGTCACCAAGAACAATTGGAGATTCCAGAAATTTGTAGTCGCCCATTTCGATACCGACATTTGGAACCATCACACTAGAACTCAAACGCTTAGCCGGAGAAACAACTTGCAATGCTTTCGGTAATGCCTTAGTGTCAAATTTGTGCTCCGATGCAAATGGGAATGACATGAAAGAATGTGATGCACCAGTATCAAAAAGAACTTCAGCGGGAATGAAGTTGACTGGAAGGTTACCCATGATCACTTCTGAAGAGTCCTCTGCCTGAGCTGCGTTCATCATGTTGACCTTAGCATGCTTGGGATTATGCTTGACCACTGCATTGCTGGCAGACCTCACAGGAGGAGGAGGCGGAAGGCGCCTCTGGTTGAAGCATTTGTTTGCATAGTGCCCTTTCTGCTGACACTTGTTGCAAGTAACCTCTGAAAGCGGACGGTAATATGGAGCACTTGACCTTGGAGCTTGAGACGAAGCTTTGTTCTAATAGCCTGGTTGGGTGGGTGGGAAGATCCATTGCCACCTTTACTCTTCTGCTGATAACATTGACGAAACGGAGGAGGAGGAGGCAACCAAAACTTCTGTTGCTTAGCTGCCACTTGAGTTGAAGAAGAAGATGGAGCTGCATCCCTAACTCTCTTCTTAGAAGCATCGCACTTGATCTGAGCAGCTTCTTGCTTTAGTTCCATGTTGTAGAAATCATCATACTTGGTCGGCTCAAAAAGCACGAGAGCTAGTTGCAGATCTTCTCTGAGGCCACCTATGAATTGATAAATCATGCTCTTCTTGTCAGGGACGTCTTGTTTGGCAAAGCGAGCAAGCCTCTGAAACAGGATGTTGTATTGGTAAACAGACAAGCTGCCTTGCTTGAGATTGCGGAACTCCTCGCGCTTACTCTTAGCAACACTTTGTGGAATGTGGTGAGCTTTGAAGTCTCGGCGGAAATCATCCCAAGTAATCACACGACCTCCTCTGGAATCTTTGAATTGTTGATACCACTCAGCAGCTTGGTCTTTGAGTTGGAATGAAGCAAACTTGACAAAGTCCTCAGGCTTGACATTGCTACACTCAAAATGTTTGTAGATATCCATGAGCGAATCGTCAGCGTCTGTGGCCTCGACACAGTTACTGAAGGACTTCGGCTGGTTTGCGAGGAACTGATTGAGGGTAGCAAACTGAGCTTGATTGTTGCATTGGCCTTGATTTCCTTGGTTGCGCTCTTGCAAGAGTTGCATAAGCATTTGCCTGTTGGCGTTGGTGGCGGCCATGATAGCTTGCCATGCCTCCGGAGGTGGAGGTGGTGGCGGAGGTTCTGGATTCTGATGCGTTGGAGGAGCCATCCTGAAGAGGGTGACATCCGTTAGCATCTTGAAAGACATATATTTAAGCTGAATCACTGGATCGAATTTGCAACATATAGCCTTAACATTCGAACAAGAATGAACGAATGAATTCCAAAGTAAATGATCACACTTCCATAAATTGAGAGGCCACTTAGATAAAGGTAGATGAATAAAGCAACAAGGTACGGATATGAACAAATAATTGGTAAGGATAACCCAATCACAAACCAATTATCTGCGGGAAGAAATACTAGAGCTACAAGAATTCCCACCTATAAATCTGCCGAAACTTTATGGTTATGCAATCAGGTGTTGGGGATACAGGGGAAGCATAATATCTCACCCAAAAGTAGCAAATCCTACATCCAGCTCTATCCATCCTTCAACACATAAACAATAAACATTCGGAAATCATTTACCTCAACCTTCGAAAAGCATATGTTATATGAGTTATCGCAATACTCCCGAACTCCTGCCCCAGTACTGGGTGGCGTCGAGGTTATCTCACCAACAACTGCATAAAGGAGATTTCGATGTCGGCCAACTCAGGTATCCAGAACTGCAATGATAAAATTGTGACGACAACACCTCGGAGCTCAACTCCCCGGGACACTGCCACAACCCCTAAATGCCAGGAGGCACCAAGAACAATGTTCTCGTCAAAAAACCATCGGAACGATTCCAAGATACCCGCGTGATCCTAAAAAAAATTCATGAAATTTGAGGAGAGAAGAGTCAAAACTCTACGTTAGGAGGCCTCACCAGAGCGATGAAGGGACTGAGGAGTAAAAAGAATCCTATTCTCCGATATATATAATCCTATAAGACTCAAGACATTTTTCTAGACTCAACAACATCAGCGATTCGATCAAGCAGGGGGCTCCTAAGTCGGGGAAGGCTCTGATTACCAACTTGTAACACCCACGATACGGCTATATCTCCCACGCGTCGGAGCACAACTTAGAGGCATAACCGCATAGTAGGCATGTCGCAAGAGGGGTAATCTTTACACATCCCTTGTACTGAATATGAAGGGATTAAGAGTTGGCTTACAGTCGCCACTTCACACAATACATAAATATAGCATTACATCATCCAGAATACAATCAAGGTCTGACTACGGAACCAAATAAAGAAAGACAACCCCAAATGCTAGATCCCTGATCGCCCCAACTAGGCTCCTCTACTGATCGTCCAGAAAAGACACATAGTAACGTCCCGAATCCTCGTCAAACTCCCACTTGAGTTCGGACACGTCCCCTGCACTGGCATCATCGACACCTGCATCTGGCTTTGGAAGTAATCTGTGAGTCACGGGGACTCAGCAATCTCACACCCTCGCGATCAAGACTATTTAAGGTTATGTGTAGGAAAAGGTAGTGAGGTGGAGCTGCAGCAAGCACTAGCATATATGGTGGCTAACTTACCCAAATGAGAGTGAGAAGAGAAGAAAATCACGGTCGATAAGCTATAATGTTCAAGAAGTGATCCTAAAGCTACTGATGTTCAAGCATAACACGAGGTCGTGTTCTCTTCCCAGACTGCGCCGAAAAGAGACCATCATGGGTACACACGCGGTTGATTCATTTTAATTAGATTAAGTGTCAAGATTTCTACAACCGGACATTAACAAATTCCCATCTGCCCATAACCGCGGGCACGGCTTTCAAAAGTTCAAAACCCTGCAGGGGTGTCCCTACTTAGCCCATCACAGATAAACAAGTGGTAGGTAGTGTGACATAGCAATAGCATCGAGACAACTAGCAAGCAAAGATAGTAGTGGTATCCAAGATAATCGAACCATGAAGTAGATGACCGAATCCACGAAGTAGATGAACCAACATAGTCGAACTAATCTCAGAATCACAACATAACCGGAACTATCGAGAAGAATAAGAACCGGAAAGACGCAAACAACATGGTAAACCAACAAGCCTAAACATGGCATGATACGCAACTAAGTATGATGCATGTCCCGTTAAAGATTCATGGCATGGCAAGTGCAACAAGCAATACAAAAAATTAAGTGGAGCTCAACATGCAACGAGTTCTCTCTCGTTTATGTAAAAGACGAGCTTAAACGTTGGTTAACATGGGAAGAGGTGAGCCATAATAAAACTACCTATGTATGCAAGTTTAAATGAGGCCAGAACAACAAACAACAGTTCTGCAACCCTCATGTGCATATTTTAGATTTGGTCATGTTCTTCCCTAAATCATATTTTAAAGTTGTTGAACATCAAAATAAAGTGCACCAAGTTAATCTATGCATTTTTCTAAGCAAGGTACATATATGATTTATTTAATTCAGAGCTACGGTTATTTAGATAGGAAATAAACCATTTTAGCATGTCATTTATGCAATTCAAATGCAAACATCAATTTATACATTTTTAACATGGATGAAAGTTGCTTATTAAGAAACTAGATGAAATTTTAAGCATTTTACATATATGAAACATTTTAATCTGATGCACAGTTTGTGAGTAAGGATATGCATGAACATGAGGGACTTTTCTACCAATATATAAATCCTGGATAAAAGCTAAATTCGTCGACAGGGAAAAAACATGACATGGGCCGAAACTGGCTAGCCCAATAGTGCATAGGAGGGTTTGGGTGGCTGCTCACATCGGGCCTTGGCCCGACTGGTGGAGAGGCCTGGCAGGCCTGACGCTGTTGGGCTGACCCGAGGGAAGTGGCTGTGGCCTGGCGACGCGGGGCCCATGCGAAAGGTTGAAGCGGTCAACGACACTACTGGCTCTGGCAGGTGCTCATCGTCTTCGACAGAGCATCGCAGCGGCGGCACTGGAGGTGGCCGAAGGAAGCGAATCTGGGTGGCGAGGTCCTCGAGACCCACTGGATTGAGTCGGAGGGCAGGCAGAGGTCGCGGGCGAGGAGGAACACCTACTAGATGGCGCCATGGATACTGCCTGGGTTCCTATATAGAGAGAGAGGATGTGGACCACAGGAAGGAGGAGGAAGGACAGGGAGGAGGCCGGTCTTGGTGGTCTAGCGATCACCTGGTGGATGCGGGGGTGGTCTGATGGCGCCGGCGTGGATCCTGGTTGAGGAGGCTGCAGCGGCTTCCGGGCAAGGGAAATCAAGGGTGACGGTCATGGCAACTTAGTTCCCTATTGAGACAGAGAGAGAGCATTGAGAAAAACAGGAGAGGAAACGAGGGGAAGGAAGAGAGGGACACAGAGGACGCAGGGGCGTGGTGTAGTTCCTGGCAGACGACTCACCAAGGGCGTCGAACGGCGATGGTGAAAAGGGGCTTCGGGAGGAGCTCCTCTCCTCCTGAATCGGGACGAGGCACTGGGTGACAGGAGGTGGTCATTGACTGCGAGTGGAGGCCGAGAGGATCGGGTGCTACTACGCTGGGGCCTGCTGGTTCAGTCACCGGCGGGGATGAGCTGCTCGTGATCCCCTCGGGATCAAGCAGAGGAGCCTCTGTTTGGCGGAATGGGTCGATCGGGAGGGATCCCGAGGAGGGAGGAGACAGTCGGATGGCTGCGGCGGAGGGATGGGACAAGTCTCCTAGGTTTTAGGGTTAGTCTAGATTAGGTATGAGGTTAATCTATATATAGGGAAAGGGGAGGTTTAGGGTAGATTTGAACCCTCTGATAGTAATCGGATGACCTAGAATAAATAGGTTAGGAAGTCCAAACAATCAACCGAAGATGTTTTAGGGATGTTTGGAGATGATCCGGACCAATCGGTAATGATAGCCAGATATGGGTTCGGGGAAGTTTTCAGACACGCACGAGGTAGTCTGAGAGAGGTCGACAAAGATAAAGGGGCCTGACAAAAGGTCAACGAAGACGAGGAAGAAACGGCAACTGCGAATGGCTAGGAGTTTTGTGAAAACATGCGGACGCAATGCATATGATGCCATGATGAAATGCAGCAAGAAAAATAAATCACATGGCGACAACAGAATAAATTGAAGGCTTCTAGAGTGTCGGTCTCGGGTCATTACATTGTTCAACGCGTTGCAACATATAATGGCAAAATCATACAAGCTACGCGCAAAGTTGATTGATTTTAGTGGAACTACACAAAAAGAACAACTGGTTTATTTAGCACGAGGTGACATGTCAATGTCTGAACTGATGGCAAACCCCGCCCATTCCTCAATCGGATACATTTGATATTTTGGAATGGTAAAACCATGTCAAAGCTTGCTCATCGATGTACACTAGGACACGCATTTGATATTTTGTGATAGAGGCAAAGGTGTCCCATCTTTTGATGAGATGTTGATTATCGTTTTGGAGGACTAGACTTTCACGATCCAACTATGAACATGCGAGGACGTCGCGCCTGAGCAATCGCAAAACCAATTCCGAGAGGTTATTTACCACGCCAGAGCATGATCAACCTGACCACGAGGGTCTATTTCCTGCAAGAAAACAAAGAACAAGCAAGAAACTTAGATTGCAATCTAGATATTGCGAATATAAGATGAATGCTTTATTGATCAAGGTGGGGTTCTGTGACATCTTGGTTTGGTCGTTGAACACAAACGAAGTATCCGAAGTTACATCTATGGTGAAATTTTAATCTAAACAAAACGGAAAGTCTAAACAATGCTCTAAGGGCTGTATATATGGTGGAAGAGGGGGAATTTTGTAGCCCTTAGGGAAGGGGTCCGAAACCAACCCTATCTCTTGTTTCCCCACACATATGGACTCTAAAAATAGCCTATACTTATGTGGTTCGAAATTACATGGGCCTGGCCCAATAATAACGAGACGCGGAACCTATAATAGCCTCTGGACGAAATTTGTGAAGTGGCATCTTGTAAATTTCGTCCAAGCCTTCATGCACTCATTACGCTGGCTTCAAAGTCCTGAAATCATCACTTGAAACTCAGTTCTTGTTTTCCTTGCGCATGCCATCATCTCCATCCTTGTTCTTGCTCCAATGTTCATCCTTCTCCAAGCTAGGCCCTTCATTTGTAAGCAAAACAAATGTATCCAATTTAGGTAGCTTCATATTTGCATGAACATTAGAATCATTACCAAGAAAGGAAAGTACCTGGTAATTTAATTGGCGTGCACGAGCTCTAGTAATTGGTCCAGTATGTATAGCAACAGGGGTTGTGGGTGTAGCAGTGGTATTGGTGTCCTCATCATCCTCCCCTTCTTGAAATGAAGTCGTCCTCGACGGAAGATCATCTTCCTCACCCAAATAAGGCTTCAAATCTGCAATGTTAAAAGTGGGACTAACCCCAAAATTTGCAGGCAGCTCAAGTTTATATGAATTACCATTTATTTTCTCTAATGCCTTAAAAGGACCATCAGTACGTGACATTAGCTTTGATTTTCGCAAATCGGGAAATCTATCCTTACGCAAATGTAACCAAACAAGATCTCCAGGCGCAAACACAACATGTTTTCTACCCTTATCTCCAGCAAGTTTATATTTAGCATTCATACGCTCAATGTTTTCGTCAGTTAATTCATGCATTTTTAAAATCAAGCCAGCCAGTTGTCTAGCATCAAAATTAACATTCTCCAAAGATGGAAGAGGCAACAAATCAATAGGTGCACGAGGTAGGAAACCATACACAATTTCAAAAGGGCACATCTTACTAGTAGAATGCAATGAATGATTATAAGCAAATTCAATATGAGGAAAGCTTTATTCCCACATTTTATTATTATTCTTCAAAATAGATTGCGTACATAAGCTTGCAAAGATTTTACTAACCAATGCAGTAATAGACGTGCAATCATGTGTTTATGTTTTTATAACATTTCTCCATCTAGCCCAACATGATATTTTCACCCAACCCAGCAAGTCCACGGATTTCGAGAAAAATGCAAATGGGCTTTAAATTCTACCATATATATGAACAGGCTGCATAGATGCTACATCATTGTTTCACCCAGCCCACCAAATGGACTAAAAAACAAATGGACTGCGTTGGATTTACATCCAAAGGCCGGCATTCTTCATCAATCTCTCGTCTTCTTCCCCCAGCGCTGCCGAGACCGCCTGCTCCAGCGAAACGCTACCCCGCCGACGGCCAGGCCATCCCTCCACTCTGCACCTCCTGTTATTCTTTGCCGGGTGTAGGCCCACCCCGCACCCGAACCAGTCAAGTTTCCCACTCCTCTCCGTCTGTGACTCCACTGCCGCATCTTCCCCATCTCTGGGTCGTTCTAGTCTAGGGCCTCGCCGTCGTCCACCGCCTCGCTGTGCTCGGCGCGGCGTGGTCAACAAACGAGAGTCATCGGAAGAGGACTATACGTGGAGAGCCTGATGGCTGGGACCCACGAGGTCCATGGTCACATGCAAGGAAAGTTCCTCCTTATTAAGCTGTTTCCTCCCCCTGACAGTTGGGACCCACCGGCTATATCTTCGCATGGAAGGAAGTGCCTCCTTACTATGCAAAAAAAACCATTCCTCCCGATCACAGCTGGGACCCGGAAGATTTGGTGGCTGACTTGTGGGCCTACTAAGCAGGCGTGTATGCAGGGCTTTGTCAACTTATTCAACAAATGATTCTAGCAGCTGGACCGTTGGATGTTAGTCCAACAGCCGTGCTCCTTCTTCAACCTTTGTTCTTTCTCGTGTCTCCCATGGGCGGCAGTGCTGCCGCGCACCCAAACTAGTGAAGTTTCCCACTCCTCTCCATCTTCGACTCCACTGCTGCGTCTTCCCCATCTCCAGGTCATTCCAGTCTGGGGCCTTGCCGTCGTCCACAGGCCTTGGTGTGCTCGGCATGGTGTGGTCAACGTGGTCAACAACCGAGAGTCCTCGGAAGATGACTATACGTGATAGGATGACAGTGGGGACGCACCACGCCCCTGGACGCATGCATGCAACGACATCCTTTTTACCCTGAAAAATTATGTTTTAGCCCCCTAACTGTTGGGACCCACCAGCTACATCTTTGCACACAAGGAAGTGCGTCCTTATTACGAGCAAAAAAAATACCCCCCTCACAGTTGGGACCCAGCAGCTATATCTTCGCACGCAAGGAAGTGGGCCCTTATCCTCCCTAACAGCTGGGACCCACCCGGTTGAACCATACGTACCACTGTCTGTCTTGTCAGAATGTGTATGTACATACTGGTCGATCGGTCTCTCTGCAAGTATGAACCGTGGCCGAGTAAGTAGCGGCACATGTCATAGTAGAGCCCCCCACTTAGCAGTTCAGGTTGAACTGTCTAAAGCGTGTACACGTACATACAGCCACACACCAAAAAATACGGCCACGTACATACATAAGGGCGGGGTCTCGAATGCCTACTTGCTCATACGTACGGCCAGGGCTCGTGTACATGGCTAGGTCGTAACAGAGAAACTGCGTTGTCGTCGTGTTCATGGGGAGGCAATGGAATGCGTGTTGTTCATTGGGAGCCAACCGGCTTGGGCGGAACAGCCGGTGGAAACGAGGCCTGGCATACCGCAGAACGGAGGAAACGACCATGTGTTTGACCGGCCACGGTCAAAATGGGATCCTGTTCATCGGGAGGGGTCTGGCATACCGTAAAACAGAGGAAACAGACTTCTCTTCGACTTCCTACGATGGAAACGGGGTCCTGTTGATCACGAGGGGTATGGCGTACCGCAAAACAGACGAAACAGACTTGTGTTGGAGCGCTACGGTCGAAATGGGGGTCCTATTCATCGGGAGGGTGTGGCGTACTGCAAAACGGGACTCCACGGGATACTGTTCATCTCCACCTTTGACTGCCTCCACGGGCTACTGTTCATCCACCGTCGACCTCCTCTAGCCTCCACCTACCACTGTTCATCCATGGGCTCCTGTTCATCCAGCCTCCACCGCACGCTCCTCCATCGGCTACTGTTCAACCAGCCCTCTCCATGGGGTCCTGTTCAACCACCCCTCCACGGGCTACTATTCATCCAGCCCTCCATCGGCTATTGTTTAACCAGCCCTCCATGGGGTCCTGTTCATCCACCCCTCCACGGGGTCGTGTTCATCCACCCCCAATTGGCTCGATCGGGGTCCTGTTAATCAAGCGGAAACACCACGGGGTCTTGTTCATCCACCCCCCTCCACCGGGAGCTGTTCATACAAACTCCCCCCCCCCCACAACAACGCTCATTGTTCATCCAGAGGTAGCATCAATCGACTTCAGTTAGCAGCAGTAGCGAAGGAATCACTCGGGTTCAGTTAATAGCAAGGGATCGATCGATCGCTCGGGTTCAGTAATGCGTAGCCTGCAGTGCAATCGCTCGGGTTCAATTAGAGCCCAACGCCTCGCTCGGGTTCAGTTAGAGGGCAACGCCTCACATACACGCGCGTACGTACAAGAAACGAGCATCGCTCGGCCCCCGACCGCCCACCGTAATCGGGAACTCCCCTGATATTTTCCTCGCCCTCGCTTATACCATGGTTTTTTCCGTCATGGACGGCAAAAAGAATGTCATGCAGCTGCATCTCCGGCCCGCCCAGGACGAAAAGCCCATTTTCTGTCATGATTTTTTTGTGATAGAACTAGGACCCCACCACATCTATGATGATACTGGGTTTGTCACAATTATCGTCATAGAAGTGTCATAAGTATGACAGAAAAAAATTCCATTCGGACCAAAATGTCACAGATGTGTCTTTTTTTTGTAGTGACTATGGCCGGCCTTATAGTGGGGAGTATCATATGCTATAGTATCATGCATATGATACTAGTGTATGATACTATGTACATGCCTTCATACTTCATATACTATCATAGAGTAGTATCATAGATGACCGTATTTACGGCCATGCATGACACAAAGTAGTATAACATATTTATTATGTTACGGTATCTACCTATGTTACTTCTTTGCCAGATCATCATATTTTCTATTCCCGAGTGCATGATACCGGCTATGATATCCCCCACTATGGCCACCCTATGGCTCGTCGTAATGGGAGTATCATAAGTGGTATCATGCATGCAAACTAGACTTTTTGGATGATGTAGTGTGATACGTCTCCAACGTATCTATAATTTATGAAGTATTCATGATGTTTTATTATCATTCTAGGATGTTTTCAAATCATTTTATAGCAACTTTATATCATTATTTGGGGCTAACCTATTGACCCAGTGCCCAGTGTCAGTTGTTATTTTTTCTTGTATTTTACATCGAAGGAAATCAATATCAAACGGAGTCCAAACACCGCGAAACTTTTGGGAGATTTTTTATGGACCAAGACACCCAGGATGGGCCACAGAAGCACCTGGGGGTGCCCCGAGGGGGGCAGAACCCACCAGGGCGCGCCTGGGCCCCCAGGCGCACCCAGGTGGGTTGTGCCCACCTTAGTGGCCTCCCCCCTTTTTACCCTATAAATTCCCAAAAATTCCAGAAACCCTTGGGGTTAACCTAGATCAGAAGTTCCGCCACCGCAGGCCTATGTAGCCACCGAAAACAAATCTAGACCCTTTTCGGGACCCTGTCGGAGGGGGGAATCATCACCGGTGTCCATCTTCATCATACCGGCGGCCACCACAATGAGGAGGGAGTAGTCCACCCTCGGGGCTGAGGGTTTGTAACAGTAGCTATGTGTTTAATCTCTCTATCTCGTGTTCTTGAGATGTCACGATCTTGATGTATCGCGGGCTTTGTTAATATAGTCGGATCATATGGTTTTTTCCCCTCTCTATATTGTTATGACGAATTGAGTTTTTCCCTTTGAGATTTTGTTGTTATCGAATTGAATACTTCTATGGATTTGAGAACACTTGACATATGTCTTGCAATTGAATACTCATGGTGACAATGGGGTATCGTATTGATTCACTTGATATATGTTTTGGCACTCAACTCGCGGATTCCCGTGGTGACATTGGGGTAATCTACGCATAGGGGTTGATGCACGTTCTTGTCTTCGTTTCTCTGGTAGAAATCTTGGGGCACTCTTTGAAGTTCTTTGTGTTGGATTGAATATTCTGAATCTTAATTTGGTTTGGTGTTGTTTTAGTACGAACTCTTGGTTAGATCGATCGGGAAGAATAGCTTCGTGTTATTTTAGTACAAACTCTAGGATAGATTGATTGGAAGGAATAGCTTTGAGGTGGTTTCGTACCCTACAAACAATTCCGTATTATGTTCTCTGCTAGATAGGAAACTTTGGAGTGATTCTTCGTTGCACATTGAGGGATGGTTATATGATCCAATTATATTAGCAATGCTGAGAGATTGCACTAGTGAAAGTACGGACCCTAGGCCATGTTTTTAAAAATTGCAATACCGTTTTTGTGCACGTTTACTATTTGCTACCTTGTTGTTTCTATTTATTCATATTATAAAAATATATTTCTACCATCAATATTATACTTTTATCATCATCGCCTCGCCGAACTAGTGCACCTATACAATTTTCCATTGTATTGGGTGTGTTGGGGACACAAAAAATTTCTTGTATTTGGTTGTAGGGTCGTTTGAGAGAGACCATCTTCATCCTACACCTCTCACGGATTGATAAACCTTAGGTCATCCACTTCAGGGAAAATTTCTACTGTCCTACAAAACTCTGCGCTTGGAGAACCAACACGTGTCTACAAGAATGAAGTTGCATAGTAGACATCAATCTCTTTTTTGGCGCCATTGTCGGGGAGTTGAGTGCATGAAGGTATATATTTAGATCTTGCAATCGAATCTTTTAGTTTCTTGTTTTATCAGTAGTTTGGTTTATAAAAAGAAAACTACAAAAAAATGGGATTGAGGTTGCATGATATTATTGATCATCTTTATAATATCTTTCTTGAAAATGATGGTTCGGAAAATTGTGCTCAATTGTTAGAAGAAGAAATCAATAAAATGTTTGGCACAAAATATTTGAATAATGAGCATGATTGCAATGTTGTTAGTATGAATTCTTAGAATATCCATGATTCTAGTGATATGCAAAGCCATAAGCTTGGGGATGCTATTTTTGATGAAGATGATATTTTTAGTCCCCCAAGATTTGATGTGCAAATTTGTTATAATGATAGCATGCCTCCTATTTATTATGATTATATTGATGGAAGTGGATTTGGAGAGGTCATTAAATATTTTCTGATGAATCCACTATTTTGGAAGAGGTTTCAATTGATTGTGACAATAAAGTTGCTATCTAATATGATTATGGTGATGACATATATGTATTAGGGAATAATTATAAGCATGAAACTTGTCATCGTGATTCTTATTTTCAATCCCATGATAGTTATTTTGTTGAGTTTGCTCCCGCTACTATTCATGAGAATAATTTTGCTTATATGGAGATTAATAAATTTTCCATGCTTGTAGGTCATGAAAATAATGCTTTATGTGATAGTTATATTCTTAAATTCATTAATGATGCTACTAAAAATTACTATGAGGGGGGAACTTATGCTTCTACACATCTCAATAATATCAAGTTTCCTCTCTTTATGTTGAAAGTTTTGAAGTTGCACTTGTTTTGCCTTCCTATGCTAGTTGATTCTTGGTCCCATAAATTGTTTGCCCACAAAATACCTAAGCATAGGATGTGGTTTAGACTTAAATGTGCTTGCCATGTGATTCATGATGCTCTCTTTATGTTTCAATTCTTACCTTTTATGCGAGCATCATTGAAACCATCATGCCTAGCAAAAATGCATTAAAGAAAAGTGCTTGTTGGGAGACAACCCGACACTTCTACATACTATTTTTGTATGTTCACATGATTAGGCTACTATAGTAATCATGTTTTATTGCTTTTCTTTCAATAAAGTGCCAAGTAAGACCTTTGGGATGGCTTACGGTGATAGTTGAATTGATCTTGCTAAAAAACATAAACTTTTGTGCTCAGGAAAACAATTCTCATTTTTAAAAATGATAAAATGCTGATTCTTTCTGAATAAGATTAATAGACAAATTACCCAGGCTTTCCTAATTTTTCAGAATTTTTGGAGTAGCAGAAATATGGTTGGAGTACAGATTACTACAAACTATTCTGTTTTTGATAGATTCTGTTTTCAATGCATAGTTTGCTTGTTTTTTAGTTTCCATGGCTTATATTGCTCAATAAAAATTGTGGACATGATACTCTATAGTAGGAATTTTGTGAGAACAATTATGAATCTTGTCTTTGATAGTACCAAAAGTGAAGTGGCTTGCTTTTTATCATACTAACCTATCTCACAAAGTTCCGTTAAGTTTTGTGTGATTGAAGTTTTCAAGTTTTGGATGAGATGTCGATATGAGGAGAATAAGGAGTGACAAGACCCTAATCTTGCGGATGCCCAAGGCACCGCAAGGTAATATTCAAGGAAGATCCAAGCAACTAAGCTTGGGGATGCCCCGGAAGGCATCCCCTCTTTCGTCTCCAACATTATCGGTAACCTCACTTGGAGCTATGTTTTCATTGGTCACATGATATGTGTTTTTCTTGGAGCGTCATTTTATTTTGTTAGGATTTGCTTACTGTTATTTATAATAATGTTTTGCATCTTTTATTTCAATAAAAGTGGCAATGATAGCCTTTGCCATGCTTATTTTGCAAGTACACATGTTGCAGTTTGAAAACAGAAAGTTTACCACTATTGCAAAAATTCCCTAGAAAAGTAAGAATGCGATAAAATGTTGAAACGTTTTGAAAAATGAGCTCTGATAAATCTTCTACTGTGTGGAAAATTTTTGTAACTTTTGGAGTTAGGGAAGTATTGATACTCTTGCATTCTTTACAGACTGTACTGTTTTGGCAGATTGCTGTTATATTTGCATTGTTTGCATATGTTTGCTTGTTTAATGATTCTATTTGAGGATAGGAGTATTAAATATGCAGAGGCATTTAGTGTGAGATGTGGAATAATAATTTTAGTGATTTGATACAGTAGAGAGTGATAAGGTTTTTGCATTGGTTTATACTAACTTATCTCACGAGTTCTTGTTTAGTTTTGTGTGGGTGAAGCTTTTGAGAATTAGGAAAACCGTGATATGAGAAGAATTAAGGAGACACAAAATCTCAAGCTTGGGGATGCCCAAAGCACCCGAAGATAATATTTCAAGAAGTCTCAAGCATCTAAGCTTGAGGATGCCTCGATAGGCATCACACCTTTCCTTTTCAACAATTGTCGGTTAGTATCGGTTGAGCCTAAGTTTTTGCTTCTTCACATGAGTTGTGCTATTCTTAGAATGTCATTTTGTTTGTTTTGCTTTCTGTTTTAATAAAATTCTTAGATCTGATTTTTTTTAAATAAAATAGAGTCCTCAAATAGTTGCCAAGGAGGCTAGGTAAGCGGCATTCACATCCCGTCAAGGAAGATCTTTTCTATGGAATTGATCTAGTGCTTCACTTATATCTTTTTGAGCATGGTGTGCTTTAGTATCTTCGAAGAAATACTCTCTTGCTTCACTTAAATTAATTTGAGAGAAAAAATATTATGCTCATGATCTTCATTTATATCTTATTGGAGTAGCTTGTCATTTACTCTTGAACTTCACTTATATCCTATGAGTAAATTGTTAAATAAATTGAATGTCATGAAGTTGAAATCATATCATGCCTAGTGGTAGCTTCACATTGATTTAGAAAGTGAAATCTTTTGAGGCTTGACAATCACAATATTGATCATACAAGCAATTCATGAATAATTAGTATAATGAAGAGAACTTTCACATGCAAATAAACTATCTTGGAAATCTTTTGTGATTGTGAGCCCCCATCAAAATATTATATACCAAAATTTTTGACATTGGACAAGGAAGAAAACGTAATGGTTTATGTTTGTTCATATTCACATAGAAGTTATATTGTCATAGATCCTTCAACGTGTGGTGCTTACCCCCCATCTTTGCTTGCCAAAAATTCCACACCAAGTAGAGATACTACTTGTGCATCCAAAAACCCTTAAAACCAAATCTTATCTTCAAGAGTCCACCATACCTACCTAAGGATTGAGCAAGATCCTTCAAGTAAGTTGTCATCTGTGCAATAAGGCAATAAAAATTGCTTATAAAAGTGTGAGATCATTTACCGTAAGAGAAAATTGAGCGTTGTACAAACTTGTGATGGTGAAGAATAAAAGTGACAAACTGCATAATAAAGCTTGCCATCACAAGGGGCAATACAACGTGACGTTCTTTTGCACTAAGGGTTTGAGCATACAAACAAATAAGCGCATGGAAACCTCTGCTTCCCTCTATGAAGGGCCTATCTTTTACTTTTATGTATTTACTTTTATGCAAAGAGTCAAAGTTCTTCTCTCTATTCCTTTTTTATTTTTCTCTTTTGGCAAGCATCATCTGGTGACGAAAGATCTAAGCACATATATCCAGTTGGATATGGGTAGCATGAGTTATTATTGTTGACATCACCCTTGAGGTGAATAAGTTGGGAGGCGAAATTATAAGCCCCTATCTTTCTATGTGTCCGGTTGAAACGTTTTGCTCATGTGTATGCGGTGAGTGTTAGCAATCATAGAAGACTATATGATGGTTGAGTATGTGGAGCTCTTACTTAAAATCTGTAGAATAAGTTGAATTACACTTGCTTGGTGACTGACAACATAGGTTGTTGAGCTTCAAGAGAGTTCATTGTTCGAACCTTAACATGTGAATTGGTTGCTACTTTAACATGAGAAGTTCCATAAGAAAGAATTGTTGTTATGGTGCGAGGAAAAGTGATTGAAATTATCATTGATCAAACATATGCACTTTGCTAGCATTCACACTTCCTAAATTATTTCTTTTATCATTTACCTACTCGAGGACGAGTAGGAATTAAGCTTGGGGATGCTGATACGTCTCCAACGTATCTATAATTTATGAAGTATTCATGTTGTTTTATTATCATTCTTGGATGTTTTAGAATCATTTTATAGCAACTTTATATCATTTTTTGGGACTAACCTATTGACCCAGTGCCCAATGCCAGTTGTTGTTTTTTTGCTTTTTTTACATCGCAGGAAATCAATATAAATGAAGATCAAACACCGCGATTTTTTTAGAGATTTTTTATGGACAAAGACACCCAGGATGGGCCAGAGAAGCACCTAGGGGATGCCCCGAGGGGGGCACAACCCACCAGGGCCCGCCTGGGGGCCCAAGCGTCCGCACCCCCTCTTTACCCTATAAATTCCCAAAAATTCTAGAAACCCTCGGGGTTAACCTAGATCAGAAGTTCCACCATCGTAGGCCTCTGTAGCCCCCGAAAACCAATCTAGACCCTTTTTGGCACCCAGCCGGATGGGGGAATCATCACCTGTGGCCATCTTCATCATCCCGACGGCCACCACGATGAGGAGGGAGTAGTCCACCCTCAGGACTAAGGGTTTGTACCAGTAGCTATGTGTTTAGTCTTTCTCTCTCTCTCTCTCATGTTCTTGAGATGTCACGATCATGATATATCGTGGGCTATGTTAATATAGGCGGATCATATGGTATTTTCCCCTCTCTATTTTGTTGTGATGAATTAAGTTTTTCCCTTTGAGATTTTGTTGTTATCAGATTGAATACTTCTATGGATTTGAGAACACATGATATATGTCTTGCAATTGAATACTCGTGGTGACAATGGGGTATCGTATTGATTCACTTGATATATGTTTTGGCACTCAACTCGCGGATTCCCGAGGTGACATTGGGGTAATCTATGCATAGGGGTTGATGCACGTTCTTGTCTTTGTTTCTCCAGTAGAAATCTTGGGGCACTCTTTGAAGTTCTTTGTGTTGATTGAATATTACGAATCTTAATTTGCTTTGGTGTTACTTTAGTACGAACTCTAGGTTAGGTCGATCGGAAAGAATAGCTTCGTGTTATTTTAGTACGAACTCTAGGATAGATTGATCGGAAAGAATAGCTTTGCAGTGGTTTGGTACCCTACAAACAATTCCTTCTTATGTTATCCGCTAGATAGGAACTTTGGAGTGATACTTTGTTGCACGTTGAGGGACGGTTATATGATCCAATTATATTAGCAATGTTGAGAGATTGCACTAGTGAAAGTACGGAGCCTAGGCCTTGTTTTTAAGCATTGCAATACCATTTTTGTGCCCGTTTACTATTTGCTACCTTGGTGTTTTTATTTATTCAGATTATAAAAAAATATTTCTACCATCAATATTACACTTTTATCATCATCTCTTCACCGAACTAGTGCACTATACATTTGCCATTGTATTGGGTGTGTTGGGAACACAAGAGATTTCTTGTATTTGGTTGCAGGGTCATTTGAGAGAGACCTTCTTCATCCTACACCTCTGATGGATTGATAAACCTTAGGTCATCCACTTGAGGGAAAATTGCTATTGTCCTACAAAACTCTGCGCTTGGAGGCCCAACACGTGTCTACAAGAATAAAGTTGCATAGTAGACATCATAGTGGCACACAGTTAAATGAGGAAAGAGAGGGTGTGGTATCATATCATGATACCGTATCATATTAAATGTTGTACTACTTTGTGTCAGGCATGGAAATTAATAAGGCAACCTAAGATACTAACTTATGATACTATGCGCGTGTTACGGAGGTAGTATCATATAGTATAGTATTAGATGCATGATACTAGTATATGATAAGGCTGGTTGTAAGACTATACCCATAGTGGGAGTAACATAGGTGGTAACATCACACTTCTCTAGGCAAAACAGATGATGTGGTAAGTAATTAATGAGGAAAGAGAGTCATGTGGTAACATAGCTAGTTACTATAACATCACACATACCAAGACAAGACGAGTCTACAACCTAATAAATGAAGTGTTGCATGACACCACACATATGTTACTCCCCACTATATAGGTAGTAACATAGACTAGTAACATATGCATATTACTAGTCTAAGTTACTATACCCATTGTGACTAGTCTAAGGCCCCTCCCAATGCTCCACCTTGTAGTACAGGTGCTAGGGCTGCTATGTAGGCAAAACATCTGATGTGGCAAGGTAATTAAGAGGAGAGAGATGAGTGTGGTGACCCCAGGAAGAAACAAATGCCAAGCGTGATAACCTAGGAAAAACACTTAAATGGAAGAATCCAACCAATGCATGAAGAACTTTAGTTGCAAAATCATTAAATGAAGGATACTTAGCACCAACAAGTTAAGCACCTATGCATTGGGGTCTTTAGTTGCTAAAGTATTTAATATGCTTAGCACGTCATGTAAGCACTAGTGCATTGGAAGCAACCTAATGGAGAGTATCATATAATAGTATCATGCATATGATACTAGTATGTGATATACTACCATTACTAGGGAAAACATTATACACAGAACTTTAGCAGTAGCACTTGTTAAAAAAGGGCGCTAGTGCTATATAGCAGTAGCCTGTGCAGGATAACCGCACTACAGGTACAAATGTAGCAGCAGTGCGTCTCCCTATAATAGCGCTACTACCAAAATTCCCACTACTAAGCCGATAGGCTACACATAGTAGTAGCGGTCTTATAAAAACTGCGCTACCGCTAAGACTATTGTAGCAGCGCGTTTACTATGAAAGGCGCTACTGCTAATGAAAAGAAAATAAAATGAAAACCAAATAGAAAAGTAAATAAAAATGAAAGAAATAGAAAAAGGAGAAAGGAAAAAATAAAATGTAAAGAAAAATAAATGAAAAAGGAAAAAAGGAGAAAGGCATAGTAGTAGCCTCTGTTCATAAGAGGCGCTATAGATAATATAGTAGCAGCGCGGTTTTTAAACCCCCGCTATAGAAAGAGAAGAGGAAATAAGAAAAGAATAGGAAAATACATAGCGATAACAGTAGCGCGTTTAGTAAAAATCGCTATAGCTAACTTAGCTATAGCGCGTTTTCACTAAACGCGCTACCGCTAAGTTTGACTTAACCCAAAAGTGGTTTCCCTCCCCCTGGCCACCACTTCTACTCCAAATCCCTCGCCCCACTTTGCCGCCGTCTCCCGAATTCGCTGTCTCCCACTTCGCCGTCGTCTCCTGCCGACGTCGATGCCCTCGGAGCCACCAGAGCCGCGCGCCGTCGATGCCACCGGAGCCTCCCCCAATGCCACCGGAGCTGCGCGACCTCATCAACGCCACCGGGGCCTCCCTCGGCACTACCGGGGCCACCCTCGGCGCTACCGGGGCCACCCTCGACGCCCCTGCCTCCCTCGCCACAACTATTTCCCTTGGCGTCACCGGAGACGCCCGTGCCTCCCTCGCCACCATCAGAGCCATCCTCTATTAGCCCCTACCCATCCTCTCTCTCTCATGCATAGCACAAATATTGGACAGAGAACTAGCTAGCTAGGTTAACTAGTTTAATAAGGTTAATTATCTAGGCTAGTGCAAAAGTTTAGTTAGGGCTTTGACAAAGAACTAGTTAGGTTAACTAGTTTAATTAGGTTAATTATCTAGGTTAGTGAAAAAAATTATTTAGGGCTTTGACAGAGAACTAGCTGGGTTAACTAGTTTAATTAGGTTAATTATCTAGGTAAACTAGGTTAACTAGCTAGGTTAACTAACTAGGTTAAATAGGTAGGTTAATTAGGTTCGTTAGGTTAACAAGCTGGATTAGAGGGAAAAATTATTTTACAACATTAGGTCAGAAGGGTTAGAGAAATGGAGTTCCTTTGCAATTTAATTGGGTTCTGTCCTAGGCAGAGAAGGGTTAGAGAAAATAATGTGTGTGTGTGTGTGAGAGAGAGAGAGAGAGGGGAATAGCTAGAACATAATTTGGGTTCTGTCCAAGGCAGGTAAGTGTTTAGTGAGGTCATTTTGCAAAGGTTTTGATTTTTGAAAAAGACCACTATTTTTCTAGGAAAAGAATTTAGGCAATTTTTATTTTAAAGATGATCCCTTCCTAGACTTCTACTATTGATTATATCTTTTCATTGAAGTGGTCATGTTATATCTTTTCATTGAAGTGGTTCGATTGTGCCCAAGTGGCCTTTTGTTCTTTCCAGGAAATGAAGTCGAGTGGCCTACGTTTTGCCGGAATGTTGATTCATTTCTGTTCTGGAAAATTTCAGGTGCTCGATTTGTCCACTTTTTAGCAAAGGTCATGCCGAAATTTTTCGTGAATTTCGACATGACTTGTGCTACAAACTAGGACATATTGAGTGTCCGAGATTTGCCGCAGCAGGAAGGAGTCAATGTTCCTAGAAAACATAGGCCTTTTTATGTCATTCTTCATTTTATTAGGTCTAGAATTAATTGACTAGATTTAATCGTAGGAAACATGGCTAGAAAAGATGAAGGATAGGGTTCTAGTGATTGCGACGATGTCTACCGGGCGGCAGACAAATTTTTGTACCTTGCCGATGATCAACGGTTGTTCTTGCTGGGTCCACCTGTCGCATTGGAGACTGAGACCAACATCAAGACCGACGCTGGGACTGAGTCCGACGTCGAGACTGGCGGAGCTAGTATGGAACCGAAAGCAAAGAAGCAACAGCGCCCCAACCAGCTCATGACTACTTAACCGGTGGTCACGGAGGTGGACAACGGCATTTTTGCGCCAAAAGAGCTCATGAAAGCGCACGCATGGTACGGAAATCAAATGGCTGCATCGTACGGACAACCGTCACCATCAACGATAAGAAACTAAAGAAGATAGATAATATGAGGCCCTCCCTCCTAAAGAAGCTGCACCAGATATTCTTGTTCCTGGGCTGGGATGAAAAGGAATATAAAAATCTAGATAAAGACCCGGCAATGAAGAAGATAAACAAACACACCATGACCAAGTTTAGCGATGCATTGGCCACCTAGAAAGCAAGGGTGAAACAACGGATCATCAAGAAAAAGGAACCCTACTCCGAGATTGTAAAGTATAATCCGACAATCATGGAAGAGCAGTTTCAAATATTCAAGGTGGCTTGCGAGGCCGAAGCTGCCAAAGAAAAGTCGATGTACATGAAGGGCTTCAACAGAGGAACATGGGGTGCCACCACCTCGGAATCCATGGTTAAGGCAGGAAGAGGTCCATATGGGCCAAGGAGGATGTGGAGTGCGAAAGTCTAGGCATCCCAGCCCCCTCGGCGGACTTCACCGCCCCGAAGGAGCGTGACGTCCTCATGGCCCGGTACCATTGGGACCCAGTCAAGAAGGTTTTTGAGACAGACCCGGTAACGATGGAATTCATGAGACTGCTATTAATTTTAGTTTCTGATCAAGTCGACTGCACGTTTAGTCATATTTGTAAATGATCCTTGTTCCTTTTGCAGAGAGAGCAGCACAGGATTGCAGCCGAAAGTGACTCGCCGTCTGAGGCGTTGGCGAGGCCCAAGTGGGACACCCCATTCAACCGGGCGTTGAACATATTGAAAGGTCTCCTGGTGGACACTCGGTCATGGTATGGACGCGTGCACGGTGAGGGAGTCCTGGACTAAGGGGTCCTCGGGCGTCCGGCCTGTTAGCCATGGGCCGGACTGATGGGCTGTGAAGATACGAAGACCAAAGACTGCACCCGTGTTCGGATGGGACTCTCCTCGGCGTGGAAGGCAAGCTTGGTGATCAAATATGAAGATCCCTTCCTCTGTAACCGACCTTGTACAACCCTAGTCCCCTCCGGTGTCTATATTAACCGGAGGGCTTAGTCCGGATAGGGCAACAATCATTACCGTAGTCATACATGCTAGGCTTTTAGGGTTTAGCCATCTCGATCTCATGGTAGATCAACTCTTGTAATATTCATATTCATCAAGATCAATCAAGTAGGACGTATGGTATTACCTCCATAGAGAGGGCCCGAACCTGGATAAACATCGTGTCCCCTCTCTCCTGTTACCATCGACCTTAGACGGACAGTTCGGGACCCCCTACCCGAGATCTGCCGATTTTGACACCGACATTGGTGCTTTCATTTAGAGTTCCACTGTGCCGTCCTCAAAAGGTTTGATGACTCCTTCAATCATCTATAATGGTGCTGTCCAAGGGGAGGTCTTCCTCCCCGGACAGATCTTCGTGTTCGGCGGCTTCGCACTGCGGGCCAACTCGCTTGGCCATCTGGAGCAGATCGACAGCTATGCCCCTGGCCATCAGGTCAAATTTGGGAGCTTGAACTACGTGGTGGATATCCACGGAGACTTGATCTTCGAACGATTTGATACCATGGCAATCGCTCCCCGTCACCTTGATGAACATGACTTAGATCTGTCGTCGGGCCATACCCAGGAAATTGCACCTGTAACCGCTCTGGCCTTAGATCTGGAGTAGGTCGCGCCATCCGATGACATGAAGCTTAACCCCGCCACTAAAGCCGCAGACTCCATGGCGTTGGAGCCGCACACAGACCTAACCTCCGGTAATGCCTGTGTCACCGGAACCTCCGGCTCATTTCCGGTTAAAAGTTCCAAACTATGTGCGTCCGCACATGTCGAGCATGATCGGTTATTGATCGCCGAATTCAGCGCCGCAGACATGTTCCGGCACTCACCATTGGGCGTTGTGCTGAATTCATTAAAAAATCTATCCTTAGCGGGGGATTCACAGCCGAACTATATCTGGATCGAGCTAGAAGCTGATGACAGGGAATTTCGCTCCCCACACGCCACCCACTTCATAGCCACTATCGAAGACTTAACTGACATGCTCGATTACGGCTCCGATGACATCGACGGTATGGACGACGATGCCGGAGAAGAAGAGGCCCAGGACCCGCCATTCACCGGACGCTGGACGGCACTTCCTCGTACGATGTTTACATGGTGGATGCACCAAAGGAGAACAGCGGCGATGACAAATAAGATCCAGATGAGGATAAACCTTCTGAGATACAATCAAAACACAGGCGTCAGCGGCGCCGCTCTAAGTCACGCCGTGGTAAAGATAGCAACACCGGCACAGGAGAAGATAACACTCCAAAAGGTCCTCTTACTCTTCGCTTTGCTCTCCTTCGCCGGCACCTTGTATGGTGCCGGGGCCAGCATCCTTGTTAACACGGGATCCGCCGAGCCTTCGGGAAGGGGGCCGAACACCTAATTAGTTCCGCTTTATTTATCCAGCCCTAGAAGAAGATAGTTTACTCAGTAACGTTCTACGGCATACTTAACTACAAAGTGTTCGGAAGTCAAGTGCTTACCGGGGTATCTGGACGGTTGCAGTCAAGGCCGCCGTCCTCTGTGGTGTCCGGCCAAGATTTTTGTTTCCCGAAAAACAACTTCCACATCCCTTTGTGCATAATGCCAAAGAAGTGTTCGAGTGTTCGTGGTCCTTCAAGATGAAACTCCCACAGGCGGAGTGGCCTACGCTGGCATGGCAGAATTCGGCGGAATAACATTACTTGAATCACATCAACAAGATCAATGTCCTTTTCAAGGAGGGTTCGGATGCGGCTCTGTAGAGTCTGCACTTCATCAACTGATCCCCAGTCCAGCCCCTCATTAATCCATGATGCTAGCTATAACGGAGGGCCAGAACGGAACGTAGGTATAGCAATCCACTTGGTACTACGGGGTTCCGTGACGTAAAACCACTCTCGCTGCCATTGGTTGGAAGTTTTGGTGAAAGAGCCTTTCGGCCAAAGAGTGTTGGTAAGCTTGCTTACTACAGCACCGCCACACTCTGCCTGTTCCTCGTCGACTACCTTTGGCTTCACATTAAAAGTCTTGAGCCATAGGCCGAAGTGTGGGGGGAATTGGAGGAAAGCCTCGCACGTGATGATAAACACCGAGATGTGGAGGAAGGAATCCGGAGCTAGATCGTGAAAATCTAGTCCGTAGTAAAACATTAGCCCCCGGACAAAGGGGTGGAGAGCGAACCCTAGCCCTCGGAGGAAGTGAGAGATGAATACGACCCTCTCATCGGATCTGGGGGTCGGAATAACCTGTCCTTGAGCAGGAAGCCGGTGGGGGGTCTCCGCGGTCAGGTATCTGGCCACCCGAAGCTTTGCAATATCCTCCTTTGTAACGGAGGAAGCCACCCATCGACCTTGAGGGCTGGGTCTTGACATGATGGGGAAGCTTGGAGCAATGAAGTTGAACCTTGGGTACTAGAACTCGAGGTTGGAAAGGCTAAGGAGAGGCTTGGAGTAAAAAGACGACCCTTGGTTCCTTTATAAAGGCACCAGGTATTGAATGCCTCCTCTTGAGCCTGAAGACTTGCCTATTCCTAAGGAATCTTTCCAACAGAACAGTTGGGTTAGCCACGCTCATATTTATGAGAATCCCGCAATAAGGGGACATGATCTCTGCTTCGACAGGACGTGCCAATAACAACACGGCCTCGAAACATGGAACGGTGGGATAGGAAACGGTTTGAAATAAATAACCGGGAAAGCGTGATGTCACGTTACAAAAATTATCAGCAGATTGGACTCGTAAAATACTATACTCCACGGTGATGGTACTTGTGTTGTAGATCCGGACACGATCGTTTCATCCGAGGACTATCCTGAAGTATTCGGAAAGGGGAACCCGCCTTGCAATGCCGAAGACAATCTGCACGCTGGACACCTCGTCATTGAAGTCAGGTTGAGGGGATGTCCTGGGCTAAGGGGTCCTCGGGCGTCCGGTCTGTTAGCCATGGGCCGGATTGATGGGCTGTGAAGATACGAAGACCAAAGACTTCACCCGTGTCCGGATGGGACTCTCCTCGGCATGGAAGGCAAGCTTGGCGATCAAATATGAAGATTCCTTCCTCTGTAACTGACCTTGTACAACCCTAGTCCCCTCCGGTGTCTATATAAACTGGAGGGTTTAGTCCGGATAGGGCAACAATGATTACTGTAGTCATACTGGCTAGGCTTTTAGGGTTCAGCCATCTCGATCTCGTGGTAGATCAACTCTTGTAATATTCATATTCATCAAGATCAATTAAGCAGGACGTAGGGTATTACCTCCATAGAGAGGGCCTGAACCTGGATAAACATCGTGTCCCCTGTCTCCTGTTACCATCGACCTTAGACGCACAGTTCGGGACCCCCTACCCGAGATCCGCCGGTTTTGACACCGACACACGGTGTTGGAGACAGCGCCACGTGGAAGAAGTACTTTCGTGAGACCACAGAGGAGAGAAAGGAAAGACGAAGGTTAACTGAAGAAAACATCGACAAGAAGGTTCAGATTGCGGTTGAGAAGAAATCAGCCGAGACAGGCACAACAGCGGTAGCTGCTGCGAAACAGGCGCTTGTAGATATGTCTGGTGTCTTCGCTCCGCACTTTGTCAGTTGGAGCAGGCAAAATCCAGAAAAAATGTAGTTCGACTAGCGTTGCACCAGCACCTGCACCGGCAGGCAAAATCCCATTTCCAACTTCTTCGGGAGCAGCTCGACTAGCGTTGCACCAGCACCTGCACCTGCTCCTGCACCGGCTCCCGCATGAGCTCCTACATCGGCTCCTGCCCCGCGCACCTGCACCTGCTCCTACACCGGCCCCCGCACCTGCCTATAGCAACCCGTCCTCCGTCTTGGAAGTGCTCGGCGGTGCTTCATCTTTATCTGAGCTCAACGCCCTCACGGTATCTGTCACACCGACCCTCTTAAATAAATGTATAATCTCTAGTTTCCGTTTTCCTTTCGGATGTCTCACGTTGCATACATGTCTTTGCAGGCCGACGTAACCCCGTGCACCATATTGTACACCATCGGCGACCAGAAGGTGGACATGGGGAAGGCGACGATAATGAAGCCGAAGGAACCATTGTTCCACACCCGGCCGATCCTCCCCGACGTCTTAAGGGTTTCCGTGGCCAGTGTCAAACCAAGCCACAAGAATTTGGCTCCTCCTGTACTAGGGGGATGATGACGAGACCCCGCAGCGGCTTGGCGGTTGCAATGGGTGGGTCCTGTTGTGGCCGAAGAGTTTGCTTTGTCTGGAGGTGGCCGGGAGCACACCCACGAGCATGCAGCCTCAACAAGGTATGGACATCAACACCCCACCTACCCAATTAGCATGCTAGGTGATAGCGGACGGGGTGAGGAAGAGGCTCCATTAGTCGCTTATGACGTTGCCATAGAGGAGGATGAGGATGACGATGACATTGAACAGTATGTCAATACTGACGCCTATGATGAGTACTCAGGGTTTGAGCGTCATGAGTCGGTGCCTGAATTGCCGCCTCTAGAGGCTGAACATATTATAGACGACCTTCCGGTAGTAAAGAAGCATAGGAAGAGACCAAGGAAAGGCAACAAAGCTGCTTCTATGATCCAGCCGCCTTAGCAACTTTGGGTTCAAGATCGTATAGCTATCCCTGATGCGGCAAAATGGCATATCCCCGGTGAACCAATCCTTCCTAAGGCAGCGGTAGAGGCCACACATGGCGATCTAGGAAGACTTCATGACGATGTGTTGCGGAGAGAGAAAAGCCTCATCACCTCAGAAAATCCAGGATACCCACTCTACGTGGTTAACATGTTGCGGCAAAGGTCATACATCCACACATGCCTTGCGGACAAGTTCTTCCTTCGATTCGATTACATCTTTGACATGTTTCACTTGAAGAAGCTAGATTTTGCATTTGTCCGCCTTTTTTCCTTGTACATGAACTACATCATCAGGATTGAGCATATACCTTATATCTATGTCCCCGACCCGTACTTCATGCACGAGGGCTTCTTGGCAGTCTGCGCAAAGCACCATGAATACGCGAGGGACTACATCGTCGATTTCATGGTCGCCAATAAGGACAAGGAGGCAATTCTCGTGCCTTATCATTCCCTGTAGGTCATCCGCGCAGATATCCTTCCTTCGATTTCAATCATTCATTTGCACGGTGGAGGCGAGTTAATTTTAGGTGTACTTATTTTGGGCAGCGGCGGGCGCGCCGTCCTCATCATCCTTTACCCCCGATACACCCATGCTCTTTACTTGGACTCGTTGAAGAACATGAACAAAAAGGAATACACCCACATCAAGTCTGTTCTCGATAGTGCTATCTTTTACTACGACGTATGGGGTGGAGAGATCAAGGACAAGAAGAAAAGGGGTGGCAGGCCCGCCTTCGTCCATAAGACCAACTTCTACTGCATCCAGCAACCGAGTGATACTCTTAGTGATGGATTCTATGTCATACACCACATGATGGAGTACAGACGGGATCAGTAGAACCTTCACATGTCACCTAAATCTGGCGATGCCCATATTATGCAATGGGCAAAGAACGTAGGAGATATCCCGGATCATCGACTTCGAGCTGAGTTCTATCACATCCAGCGTGTACTTGCCCAAGTCATCGTGAAGGAGGTCCTCGACAAAATAGATCTGTTCTTCGAGGAAGGGAAAATGTCACAGGAAGATGTCCGAACACTCGTAGCCTCTTAGCGTCTCGACCTGAAGCCTTTCAGTAAGCTTGGGGACTATCTCCCTGACTTGGATGGATGGAACAACATGTTGGAGTGATTGTCGATATATGACAATGTGTCCATTTAGTCCATACTTTCTAAATGACGAAATTGAGTTATGCACGACAAAACTTTATCTGTGATGTAATTAAACCGTCCTCCTCAACTAGCGAAGATCATTCTGGTTAGGTCATTTTGGGCACGATGAACTTTGTTATTTATGCTTATGATATGTTGCTTCTATTTTTGCCAACTGTGTCTCTTTCTGTTGCTCAACTATGTATGTTGCATATTATCGACTCATGTGATGATGCAAGTGCATAGATCATCGATGACGAATGAGTGCAATGCCAGGAGTATACGATGAGTGACCGGAATGTTAGGCCCATGTGTACCAGTTTCATGTTTCTGAGCAACAGCCAGTAGTTAGTTTAGGTTCACGCTAATGCGAGAGAGGGATACGAACTCATTTACTGCATAGTTCCGCTCTCACTCATAGTGATAGCTCTTCTCGCGTATATCATTTTTTAGATGGATGATGATGTAGTTGCAAATAATCAAGACTTGTATCGCTATTTTTGAGATGATGACGAGAGACCACTTTGTGTTGGATGATGATTATAATGATGACATGATTTGATGAGACTATCTGTATGTATATGTTATGATTACATTTGTATGTGTTTGATATGCTAAAGATTATTGTAAAAAGCTTGTTCAAATACAAAACAAATATGCAGAAAAAATAGAAACTAATAAAACTAGCAGTAGAGAGGGGAATAAAGTTAGCAGTAGCGCTCTCTTACCAGTAGTGCATCCTAGTTAAAAGTGCTGCAGCTATTAGCAGCAGTGTGTGGCACCAAAGCCCGCTGCTGCTAGCCATGTATAGCAGTAGCGTGAGACGACACGCGCTATTGCTACATGTTAGCTGTAGCGCCTTATCAGTAGCGCGGCACTCCGCTCTACTGCTAGGCAAAATACCCGCGCTACTTCTAGGCTTTTCCCTAGTAGTGTACCTCCGTAATGCGTGCACAATATCATAAGTCAGTATCATGTAGTATTTTATTTATTGTCATGCGCATGACATGTAGTAGCATAGAATTTATTATGATACAGTATCATGATATGATACTTAACCCTCTGTTTCTTCATTTAATTCTATGACAGCTCGTCAAATTGCCTAGTTGGCATGCATGACACTAGCTATGATACTCCCATTACGATCAGCCTAGCAAAGAAGGTGTACAAATCATTTGTGCATCGCTTTGCGAGTTTTCATCCGTTTGTTCGAGAAGCGGGGAGAAGTTTCAAACATTTTGACCGCGAGGTGTGGCCACTGCGTAGGTCTAGTTGGTATTTTAATCACAGGAATTTTAGGTGGAGTCCAGACGTCGTCAAAATCGATGCGTGCCCGTGGCGTGCTCTCACGACCCCGTGATTTTTTGGTAAAGTTTGGCACAAGTTTTGATGATCGCTCCTTCCAAACTGGAGCAACTCACATGAAGGATCATGGTTTACAAAAGGAGACATGTCAATTCAAACTCTAGTGGCCGGTGACTTCATCGTTTGGCCTCATAAAAATTTCCACGGTACACAATCACCATTATACCACGGGTTTGATTTTCTGGCGGATTTCTGGTATTGTTAGCTATATTTAAGACATTTTTTGAGTTTAACGTGCATTTTGTTCATAAAAGTAAAATTACAACTGGAACTGCATGTGTTGTCCAAAGGGATGAGGATCGCCGTTCGATCAAGGAGCATCCAACGGTGCAGACGTACGATCCATGGGGTTTGGGTTTTCACTAATCAGAACTATCACGGGAAACCAAGGCCACTTGTGGGACCAAAGGCCCCTTACAGGTTCGACGGGGCGATGGCACGTTGCACAAAGAGCAGAGGAGCATGAGGCAGCACGGCAGGGATCACACAGGCAGTTTTTACCCAGGTTCGGGCCGCCGTGATGCATAAACCCCTACTCCTGCTTTGGAGGATTGATGGTGGAAAAATGGTGGTGGACGGAGCTCGTCTGCCCGATAGGGTCGCCTCAGGGCTAGACGTCTACGTGCGTATGAAATATGAGGGGGTGGATTTGCTAATCCAGTGTCCAACCCTTTCTAAGGTTTCCTCGGGCCTCCTTTTATAGGTTAAGGGGTCACCATAGTGGCAAATAAGTACATATGCACTGATAAGATAACAAACGGTGCTATCATACCTAACTCTGCAGGCTGATAGAGCGCATTAAATGCGTCGCTCGACGTCACATCATTGCTTGCTTGACACGTCATAGGACAGGTGTTATCTGTAGGTATTTCCTATAGATGGAGGCCACCATGTGGCAGATGACTGCCACTTAGTCACTTTGCGACTTGACACCGCGTTGATCGACGATGTGCGTCATGGTGAAGTGGTTTAGTGCGGTGGTTGCGTCTCCGTGAGCCCGGCAGGCCCTGCCGGGGCGTCTTGGGGGTCTTCTTCCAGGGGTAACCCCATCCTTGCCAGGCTCACTTGCTGATGTCGCTTGAACTTACATCGGTCTTTCCCCAGAGAAGAAGGGATGATGCAGCACAGCGGCGGTAGGTGTTTCCCTCAGATATGAAACCAAGGTTGTCGAACCAGTAGGAGAACCAAGCAACACAACGTAATCAGCACCTGGACACAAATAACAAATACTCGCAACCCTACGTGTAAAAGGGGTTGTCAATCCCTTTCGGGTAACGGTGCCAGAAATTGGCAAACAGACGTGAGAGAGTTGTAAAAATTGATAGATCGAACGCCAAATAAAATAAATTGTAGCAAGGTATTTTTGTATTTTTGGTTTAGTAGATCTGAAAATAAAAGGCAAATAAAATAGATCACGAAGGCGAATAATATGAGAAAGAGACCCGGGGGGCGTAGGTTTCACTAGTGGATTCTCTCGAGAAAAATAGCAAATGGTGGGTAAACAAATTACTGTTGGGCAATTGATAGAACTTCAAATACTCATGACGATATCCAGGCAATGATCATTACATAGGCATCACGTCCAAGATTAGTAGACAAACTCCTGCCTGCATCTACTACTATTACTCCACACATCGACCGCTATCCAGCATGCATCTAGTGTATTAAGTTCATGGAGAAACGTAGTAATGCAATAAGAATGATGACATGATGTAGACAAGATCTATCTATGTAGAGATAGACCCCATCGTTTTATCCTTAGTAGCAACAATACATATGTGTCGGTTCCCCTTCCGTCACTGGGATCAAGCATCGTAAGATTGAACCCACTACAAAGCACCTCTTCCCATTGCAAGATAAATAGATCAAGTTGGCCAAACAAAACCCAAATATCAGAGAAGAAAATAGGAGGCTATAAGTAATCATGCATATAAGCAATAAAATAAACTAAAATAACTTTCATGGGTATAAAAAGATAGATCTGATCATAAACTCAAAGTTCATCTGATCCCAACAAACACACTGCAAAAAGAGTTACATCATATGGATCTCTAAGAGACCATTGTATTAAGAATTAATCAAGAGAGAGGAAGCCATCTAGCTACTAACTATGGACTCGAAAGTCTACAAAGAACTACTCATGCATCATCAGAGAGGCACCAATGGAAGTGGTGAACCCCTCCGTGATGGTGTGTAGATTGGATCTGGTGGTTCCGGACTCTGCGGCGGCTGGAATTGATTTCCGTCGACTCCCCTAGGGTTTCTGGAATATTGGGGTATTTATAGAGCAAAGAGGCGGTCCAGGGGGTACCCAAGGTGGGCACAACCCACCAGGGCGCACCTGGGCCTCTAGGTTGTGCTCTTCTTGGAGCACCCCTAGGTATGCCTTGGCCCATTTGGTGTCTTCTGGTCCATAAAAAATCTTCGTAAAGTTTTGCTGCATTTGGACACCGTTTGGTATTGATTTTCTGCGATGTAAAAAACATGCAAAAAATAGCAACTGGCACTTGGCACTATGTCAATAGGTTAGTACCAAAAAATGATATAAAATGACTACAAAATGGTTATAAAACATCCAAGATTGTTAATATAGCAGCATGGAACAATAAAAAATTATAGATGTGTTGGAGGCGTATCAGGATCCCCAAGCTTAACTTCTACTCGTCCTCGAGTAGGTAAGTGATAAAAACAATTTTTTGACGTGGAATGTTGCCTAACATGTCATATCATATTCTTTTCTTTATAGCATGGACATTTGGACTTTTATATTGTTCAAAGCAATAGTCTGGTTTTGATATGATAACTTAAATACTCAGGCATATCAACAAGCAACCATGTCTTTCAAAATGTCAATGCTAAAATAAGCTATCCCTAGCCCATCATGCTCAATAATTGATCCATTCATGAAACACACTCGCCTATTAACTACAGCCAATGCTCAAGTACAATCATAGTGCCTCCTAGTTGGTGCTTTTATAAGAGAAGATGGAGACTCAAATTCAAAAATAAAAATTGCATAATGTAAAAGAAAGGCCCTTCGCAGAGGGAAGTAGGGATTTGTAGAGGTGCCGGAGCTCAAAGCAAAAAACTTAGAGATAAAAACATTTTGGGAGGTGTGTCCTTCCCACCAACGAAAACAACATAGAGTTCCCAACACTTTCCATGCTAGATGTATCATAGGCGGTTCCCAAACAGAAAATAAAGCTTATTCTTTTTTCCACCATACTTTCACTTTCCATGGCTAACCGTATCCACGGGTGCCTTCCATACCAACACTTTCTAAGGATTTTATTATTTGATAACATAAAGAAAATTTATTTTTCATTGCTGGACTGGGCATCCCTAATTCCTTTGCCTTACTCTCATGCAATGACAAGTGAATAGACACTCATCGTGAGAATAACACATCTAGCATGGAAAATATTAGCCACCCCTCACTGCTCTGTGAGCGGAACAAACACACAAAAGAGAAGTTTATTTGAAAATTAGAGATGGCACATACAAATTTTCTTAGGACGGCAAAAGAATACCGCATATAGGTAGATATAGTGGACTCATGTGGCAAAACTGGTTTAAAGGTTTTTGGATGCACAAGTAGTGACCATACTTAGTGCAAAATGAAGGCTAGAAAAAGATTGATAAGCGACCAAACAAGAAACGAATAATCTCATAAGCGAGCATTAAGCATAATTAACACCGAATAATGCACCACAAGTAGGATATAATTTCATTGCATAAGTATTGACCTTCGTGCTTGCGTAGGGAATCACAAACCTTAACACCATATTCTTACTAAATCATAATTACTCATCAACATAACTCACATATCACATCATCATATCTCAAAACTATTACTAAGAATCAAGTTTATTTTGTCCAATGATCTTCATGAAAGTTTTGATTATATCCTTCTTGGATATCTATCACTTTGGAACTAATTTTCATATGTTGCTTTTGATAAGCTCAAACAAATATAACTGAAGATCATGAGCATAATTTTTCTTTATCTCAAATTATTTTAAGTGAAGCAAGAGAGAATTTCTTGAAAATTTTACTAACTCTCAAATAAATATAAGTGAAGCAAGAGAGCATTTGTTCAAAATACTAAAGCAGACAATGCTCAAAAAGATATAAGTGAAGCACTAGAGCAAGTCCATAGCTCATAAAAATTTAAATGAAGCATAGAGAGCAATTCTAACAAGTCATGACATAATTTTGGCACTCTCAAATAGGTGTGTCCAGCAAGGAATCAAGACTTAAAACATACAATAAAACAAGCAAAGACTCATATCATACAATACGCTCCAAGCATAACACATAGTATGAGACGAATAAAAATATAGCTTCGAGTAAAATACCGATGATCGTTAGAAGAAAGAGGGGATGCCACTCGGGGGCATCCCCAAGCTTAGTTGCTTGCTCTCTTTTGGATAATACCTTGGAATTCTGGGGCATCCCCAAGCTTAGGCTCTTCTTACCCAAAACTTGAAAACTTCAATGACACAAAACTCAACAAAAGCTTTCGTGAGATCCGTTAGTATAAGAAAACAAATCACTACTATAAGTGTTGTAGTAAACCAATTCATATTTTGTTCTTGCATTATATCTACTATATTCCAACTTATCTATGGCCAAAACTCATCAAAGAAAACCATAGAGCCATAAAATAATCACACATCGCAAAGAAAACAGAATCTGTTAAAACAGAATAGCCTATAGCAATCTGGGTATTTCTAGTACTTCTATAACTCCAAAAACTCTGAAAAATAGGATGTCCTGAGCAATTTGTACATTGATCTATTGCAACTGAAATGGGTATTTTATCGCTCTCTGGTTAAAAATGATAATTGTTTCCGCGAGTGCAAAAGTTTCTGTTTTTTCAGCAAGATCAAACAACTATCACCCAAGAAGATCCTAAAGGCTTTACTTGGCACAAACACTAATTAAACCATAAAAACACAATCATAACAGTAGCATAATTGTGCTAACACTCAAAAATAGGAAGTAAAAAGCAAAAATAAATTTTATTCATTGGGTTACCTCCTAGCAAGCGCTATAGTTTTCGCCCTTAGCTAGGCATAAAGCAAAGATCTACGTTTTGTCATCCCTCTTCTTAATTCCCTTAGAGGTGTTTTCATTTGGGTTTTTTGTAAAAACAACCTAAAACGTATTATCCATAGAAACCTTAGCATTATTAATTTGCCCATTATCATAACCATGTTGATTTTTGGCAATAATCCAAGAGTAATGTTGATTAACATTATTAAAAACTTGTTGAATTACATCTAGAATGGGGACTTCCTTTTTAAGATTCTCATCAAAGATTTTATTATCCCCAAGCAAATGTCTTAACACATAATCACTATTATAAAAAAATTCATCTATTATGGGCTTTTCACGATTCATGCCATAAAAATCAAACATTTTCCTAGCTTCCCGTATGATATAGTGAAACTCATTCATAAGAACGAGAGTGGCCAACTTTATAGACTTAGGATTCTTTATAGTGGGAAGCTCAAAAAACAATCTTTGCAAAGTAGGATGCATACGGATAAATTTAGTCTCAAGTTTCAGAACTAGTGCTGAAATAGCATCCGCATAAGATCTAGTAGTTCTAAGTATAGGAGCATCGTCAATACTTAGATTTCCCACACAACTGAAACATTCTTGGATACGTTCCATTCCCATAACATTCCCTTGCCCCAAGATAAAAGTTTGAGCATCCAGATTGCCCGTACATCCAACTTTAGGAGTTAGGCCATCATCTGTTGGTGCTATACCGAAATCACTCATGATTGCAAGCAAAGGATAGATCCGACGAGAAAACGACGAATGAAAAAGAGCGGCGAATAAAACAAAAAAAATTGTGAAGTGGGGGAGAGGAAAACAAGAGGCAAATGGCAAATAATGTAAATTTCGAGGAGATGAGATTTGTGATTAGGAACCTGGTATATGTTGAAGATCCTCCCTGGCAATGGCGCCAGAAATTCCTTTTGATGTCGCTTGAAACTACGTCGATATTTCCCTAAAGAGGAAGCATGATGCAACACAACGGTGGTAGGTATTTCCCTCAGATATGAAACCAAGGTTATCAAACCAATAGGAGAACCAAGCAACCCAATGTAATCAGCACCTGCACACAAACAACGAATACTCACAACCTACGTGTAAAATGGGTTGTTAATCCCTTTCGGGTAACGGCGCCGGAAATTGGCAAATGGACGTGAGTGAGTTGTAAATGTTGATAGATTGAATGCCAAATAACATAAATTGCAGCAAGGTATTTTTGTATTTTTGGTTTAGTAGATCTGAAAATAAAAGGCAAATAAAATAGATCACGAAAGCAAATAATATGAGAAAGAGACCCGAGGACCGTAGGTTTAACTAGTGCTTCTCCCGAGAAAAATAGCAAATGGTGGGTAAACAAATTACTTTTGGGCAATTGATAGAAGTTCGAATACTCATGAAATATCCAGGAAATGATCATTACATAGGCACCACGTCCAAGATTAGTAGACCGACTCCTACGTGCATCTACTACTATTACTCCACACATCGACCGCTATTCAGCATGCATATAGTGTATTAAGTTCATGGAGAAACAGAGTAATGCAATAAGAACGATGACATGATGTAGACAAGACCTATCTATGTAGATACATACCCCATCATTTTATCCTTAGTAGCAACGATACATACGTGTCGGTTCCCCTTCTATCACTGGGATCAAGAACCGTAAGATCGAACCCAGTAGAAAGCATCTCTTCCCATTGCAAGATAAATAGATCAAGTTGGCCAAGTAAAACCAAATATCGGAGAAGAAATACAAGTCTAGAAGTAATCATGCATATAAGAAATCAAAGAAACTCAAATAACTTTCATGGATATAAAAAGATACATCTGATCATAAACTCAAAGTTCATCTAATCCCAACAAACAAACCGCAAAGAGAGTTACATCATATGTATCTCCAAGAGACCATTGTATTGAGAATCAAACAAGAGAGAGGAAGCCATGTAGCAACTAACTACGGACCCGAAGGTCTACAAAGAACTACTCACGCATCATCGGAGAGGCACCAATGGAAGTGGTGAACCCCTTTGTGATGGTGTCTTGATTGAATATTGTGGTTCTAGACTCTCCGGCGGTTGAAATTGTTTTTCATCGACTCCCCTAGGGTTTCTAGATTATTGGGGTATTTATAGAGCAAACAGGCAGTTCGAGGGGCACCCGAGGTGGGCACAAGGGGGCGCCTGGGCCTCCAGGCGCGCCCAGGTTGGTTGTGCTCTCCTCAGAGCACCCCTCCCAGGAGCTGCCTTGGCCTATTAGGTGTCTTCTGGTCCATAAAAAATCTTCGTAAAGTTTCGCTGCATTTGGACTCCGTTTGGTATTGATTTTCTGCGATGTAAAACACATGCAAAAAATAGCAACTGGCACTTGGCACTATGTCAATAGGTTAGTACCAAACGATGCTATGAAATGACTATAAAATGATTATAAAACATCCAAGATTGACAATATAACAGCATGGAACAATCAAAAATTATAGATATGTTGGAGACGTATCACCTGCCCAGCAAGGGAGGCTTTTCTCCTGGTGGTTTCTTGCTTCTCTAGCTTGGTCTTGGTCCTCTTGATCTGCATGTTGGCCTTCTGAGAATCTTGACCTCTTGTACTTTGGCCTGCCCTTGGTGATGTAAACTTGCTCCCGTGCCTGTGCATAGTCTGCGCAATGGAACCAGGGTTTGTTGCACCCACAGAAGCCCTTGGGCCTGCCTCGAACACGTTGTTGAGCATCGTCGGGGTTGGTCCTAATAAGTGCATAGGCAGATGTGTGGAAGAGTTTGGCCGGGCATGTGCGAGGAGGAGGCATGGGGTTGCGGATCTGAACGGCGAGGGTCCTACGGGTCCTTGCTCTGGCTTGCAGAAGAACAGGCGGCGCCATGTCCCTGGGGTGTGATGATGCTTGCTGGCGGTGACGAGCACAACCCCTCGGTGCTTCCTGCGAGATGAGACAAAGACAAGAGAGGGATGAGATACAGAGAGGAGGAAAAATAGAAGAAGGAGAGGGCGCGATGGGGGCTCATCTCCTCGGGCTCCGATCCAGAACGGGCAGGAAGGCAGAGGAGGGTTGGATCAAGGGGAGGCCTCGGGTTGGTGGGGAGAGATTGAGAGGATTTTCTTGGATCGGGGGTTTGATGCTGGTAGGTGGGGATGGATCCCGAGGGGAAATGACTAGCGGCGGCTCGATGGGACAAACTCCCTAGAAGTTAGGGTTTGACTTAAATTAGACAAGGGAGTATATATATATAGGGAAAGAGGGGAGTTTTGATCATTTGATTGAAATCCAACGGTCGAGGATAAATAGGTTAGGAAATCCAATTAAGAAAATGGAGATGTTTTAGGGATGTTTGGGGATGATCCGGACCCAACGGTGACGAGTGTCCTGGTCGGGTCAGGGATAGCTTTTCGGACGCGCGTGCGAGGAGGGCCGTGGGCTGACGAGAGAGGTTAGGTTTGGCTTGGTGGTAGGTAGTGGACTGTGCAGAAGGCCTCAGGCTGAGAGAAGAGAAGAGAGAGAGAGAGACCCATCAGCCGTTTCCGGAGACCGGAAAAGTCCGACGATTTGATCGACTATATTGCCGCTATAGTTATCCGTTGGGGCATCAAACGAACTCTGAATGCGATCAAACTTGGCAGAAGACCTACTAACAACATATCAACACTGCATGCCAACTTTCAACCCATTCCGAGAACATTTTCTGGCCACTTATAATATAACAACATAACAACTTGGCAGAAGTAACTAGGAACGCGGACGAATGCAAGTTTTGAAAACCATGATGATGCAATGCGGATGATGACATGGCAAGATGCGACACGCAAGCAAATGACAAGGCAACAACAACGAATAACTGGAAGACACCTGGCGCGTTGGTCTCGGGGCATCACAACACTCCACCACTACGAGAGGATCTTGTCCCGAGATCTCGGAAGGCAACGGAGAGAAACGGAACAGGAAGATGAGAGGTAAAACTAAGTTGCCTCTTTGCCAAACGAGTGAAACCAAAGAACCTTGATAGGTTGAAAACTCGAAAGAAAGAATACAACGGAGATGAACGAAGTTGAAAACATTCCGTTAGAAAAGAAGAACAAGGAACATTACTAGAACCTTGTAGGTTGAAAGACATAAGAAAAAGGGTTGCAATGGACAAGAAGTACATGCAAGCACTCCGGTAGAAACGAGATGTACAAGGAACGATAAGGATCAATTACGACAACACTCCGGTTGAAACAAGATAGAGAAGGAATAAGAGTGATATAATTTGGACAGCACTCAGACTGCAAATGGAAGGAATTAACAAGAACTTGACAAGATGAGAGGATACTTGTTGAAATCAACAACACACTGCCTCCGGAACAATTGAAAAATTTGCACAAGGGGTAAGAAAGATTTCAGACACCACCCCGGTTGAGAAGGGAGGCAAAACTTGATAAGATGAAGAGAACTTGAGTAGAGGATGCAACACTTCGGTTAAATGGGTAAGCACGAAAAGAATGTGATCCTCAAAATTAGAGATGATGAGTGAAGAGAGCAACATCACAAAGCCTCTGGGAGAAAGAATAGAAGATCTATCATTGTAATAAAAGAATGGAGATGAAAATGCCAACTTCTGCCACAAATGAGCTTGGAAAGCACCCTTCCAAGAAGGTTATAACAGAGTTGTTGGAAAAAACAACAACGAAACGAATTAGCTTGTAGTGGGATTACGGAAAACTTCTCAAAATTATGAGGTGAAATTCTGCCACTAACGGAAACAATAGATTGGACTGATATCAACAAGGAGACAAGAAACTTATTTCACCGGGAGGATAAATGAAGAACTTGGGTCATGTATGAGCATCATAAATAGAAACAATCCTTAGGGAAAGGTTTAGGTGAAATATAACCTAAGATAACTCCGATGAAGAGATTGATGGGTTGATAAGGATCTCATGACCGAATTGAAAAAGATGGGTTTAAAATATGTCATTCCGGACAACTCGTGAATCATGAAGCATGAAGAGAAATTGTCAAGAATGACATAACACCACCTCAAAAGATGAGATATGAAAGAATTACACTTCGGAATGCAAGATGAAGAATGCTTGAACTCTTCGAAACAAAACAAGTGTAAAACACCATGTTTATTTGAGAGTATAGCTTGGCAGATCATAACTTCAAGAGAAATCTTAAAGAACGAATGAAGAATGAAAGAAATCCTTGATGAGCCACCATGTAGAGCCTCGATGAAGAACTCTAGTAAAAAGGATGATAAAAGAAACATAAGTTGAGAAGAACTCCGGGAGAAGCCTTGCAAAGAGTGGATGGAGCTTTGCGACGAGTTAAAGCGGAAAACTTGGAACTCCGGAAAGAAAGATGAACAAATGAAATCAAGATTTTTGATGAGCCTCCGGAATAAGGAATTGAATTTACTCAATGAAACAAGACTAAGAATTACATTATGCTTATCCTTCACCAATTAAATTGATGACAAGCAATGTATTTGGCATACTACTTTTTATAGTTGAAAGGAATTAAGATAGATATAGCGCAAACTTGAGAAGGACTTCAACGAACCACTGGTAGGATTGAAACGACGGATAAATTAATATGAAAACAAAGGAAGAGAAATCTTGACCGAACCACCATAAGAGTTGAAAATGAAAGTAGCAAAGGCACAATTCACCGGGAAGAATTAGCAAATGAACGAAGATGCTTGAGAGAATTTAGATACAAGTGAATGAAGAGATGCCGAGCTAATTAGAGAATACTTGAATGATGCGCCGAAAGAATTCAAGAACTAGAGCTGAAAGCTAAGAATGAATAAATCTTACGAAATGATGACCTTCGGCGAATCAAACTGAAAAGAATTCTCACAATCAAAAACAATTATGACAGGATGGCATCAAGCTAGAACCATGAATCTCGAAGAGAATGGAGCAATATTTAAGACAAACTCTTCTTCGGTCTTCAAATCCGAGAATGACGACGAGAAACACCACCATGAATTGTTGAGACACTCTGAAATGAAAAAAAATAGAAAGGTTGAACCAATGATGAAAAGAATTTGAAAGATCTTGGAGAAGGCATTTGACTGATGATAATTCATTCTTACGTCCAACATGGAAAGGAATTTGAGAGTAGCTCCGAAAAAATAGAAGAGTCAGGTAAGATCCTGGGAAAAGACCTGTGGGTTAGGGCCCACTAAAAAGAAATACCTTTGGAATGATTTTGAAGAGAGATCGCACCGTTGAATTAAATGGATTGAATGAGATAACAACCTCGAAATAACTTGAATGGATCGAGAATGTAACCGTGAGTCTTCTGAGATATCTTCAGCACTCCGGAACAATTGAAAATCGAGAAGTGGATGACTAAGAAGTGCACCGGCATGAGAAAACAATTGAAACGAGGAAAAGATATGATCGACAAAGCTTGAATTGAATCCACCAGAGAAGAAAAGAACGAAGAATGATGAACTTGTAGAGCATCTTCATGAGAACCTTCGGGTAAGAACATTGACTGAAAAGAAAGAAGAGACTTCACATGAATAAAGTGGATACTTGATTAAGACATCTGAGTCCTTGAAGAAACAAGGGTGGGAGGGCGGGAAAAACAAAGGCAACTTGGAACGGATGAAACAAACACCGTTGAGAAAACTTAGAATTGATCTCGCGAATGTTGGAATGATCAGATCCACTTGAAGAGAAACACGCTGGTTGAAAAGGATTGGCATGACCATCTCAATGATCGAAAAGGATTAGCACTCCCATAGGAATATGAGAGCATCACTGAGGAAAAAGGCATGGAATCAACACTTGCCATTGAAGCAACTCGAATACCACAACTCAAAACAAAACAAAGGATTGACTTAGTATATAAGCCGGAAACAAACATATGATAGGTCCCATATCATATCATGTGTCTGTTGGAAAGATATTCTAGGAGATACTTGAATTCCCACTTATAAACTCCCGAAACTTTCTGGTTATGCAATCAGGTGTTGGGGATACAGGGGAAGCATAATATCTCACCCAAACTAATAATTCCTACATCCAGCTGTATCCAACCTTCAACACATAACCAAGAAACCTTCGGAAATCATTTACCTCAACCTTCAAAAAGCATCCATTATACGAGTTATGGCAATACTCCCGAATTCCCGCCCCAGTACTGGGTGGCATCGAGCTTATCTCACCAACAACTGCATAAAAGAGATTTTCGATGTCGGCGAACTCAGGTATTCCAGAACTGCAACGATAAAATTGTGACGACAACACCTCAGAGCTCAACTCCCCGGGACACTGCCACAACCCCTAAATGTCAGGATGCACCAAGAACAGTGTTCTCATCACAAAACCATTGGAACGATTCGAAGATACCCACGTGATCCTAAATTTTTTTTCGTGAAATTTGAGAAGAGGAGAGTCAAAAGTTCTACGTCAGGAAGCCTCACCAGAGCGACGAAGGGACCGAGGAGTAAAAAGAATCCTACTCTCCGATATATATAATCCTAAGACTCAAAACATTTTGTTCTAGACTCAGCAACGTCAGCGATTCGATCAAGCAGGGGGCTCCTAAGTCGAGGAAGGCTCTGATTACCAACTTGTAACACCCACAATGCGGCTATATCTCCCACATGTCGGGGCACGACTTAGAGGCATAGCCGCATGGTAGGCTTGTCGCAAGAGGGGTAATCTTCACACATCCCATGTACTAAATAAGAGAGGGATAAAGAGTTGGCTTACAATCGCCACTTCAAACAATACATAAATATCATACATCATCCAGAATACAATCAAGGTCCAACTACGGAACCAAAATAAAGAAAGACAACCCCAAATGCCAGATCCCCGATCGTCCCAACTGGGCTCTACTACTGATAAACTGGAGACGAAACAACACAACGAACACGATCTTCATCGAGCTCCCACTTGAGCTGGGTTGCGTCATCTGCACTAGTATTGTCGGCACCTGCAACTGTTTGGAAGTATCTGTGAGTCAAGAGGACTCAACAATCTCACACCCACGAGATCAAAACTATTTAAGCTTGTAGGTAGGATAGGGTAATGAGGTGGAGCTGCAGCAAGCACTAAGCATATATGGTGGCTAACATACGCAAATAAGACCGAGAAGAGAAGAAACGCAACGGTCGAAAAGCTAGAAGTGATCAAGAAGTGATCCTGAAACTACTTACTGATGCGGAGCATCCTACGGACATCACCATGTACACCTTCATAGCACATCAAGCTCCAAGTGGACCTGCCGGACTTAAGGTGAACCCGCTCCTCTCCAAGATTTACATGAATATCTATTGGACTTGGTCGCTACCTCACCTTGGATCATTGTGCATCACTAGGTACGAGGACGACCGCCACCAAGCAGTTGGGGAGCATCCCGGAGGCCAAGGAGAAGGACCCCAAGGCCACAAGGAGGAAGAAGGAGTGCAACAAGATCAACTCTGCACCTCCCAGGCGACCTGTGCCCACGGGCCTCTAAGACCCGTGCGCACGGACTACACAGGGAAGCTGGCGCTGGAGCACCCCCGTGCGCACGGGCCCAACTTACCCCGTGCGCATGGGCCCTACAGGATGGACGGCTGTGATTGCTGTTTGGGCCTCCTCTTCATCCACCTCGTCCCTCACCTCCAGCCACCTATATATTCCGTACCTAGACCATTTGTTAGGGATAGCAAAGTATATGAGATGATTATGTGAGCTTTGCTCCTTGTACCCACTCCTCTAGGAGATCATGACCTCCTAAGGGAGAAGATCCACTTGTGGATATCAAGACCGCACATGTGGGAAGGATCCCCATCATAGGATCATCAAGACCTCTCTCCTCATAGGATTGGGATGAACTAGTATCTTGTATCTTTCCTTTGTTGTTCTTGGATCATTGTGACCTCTTGTATGTTCTTGGATCTAGCATATGTGTGATTGGATCTAGTCAATTGAGTGTTTCCTCTAGTTTTCTCTCTTGTGTTCTTCTTGTTCTTGGGGATTCCCCCTCCAATTCGTGAAAGATCCCCACTTAGGGTTCCACCCTACAACATCTTGGTATCAGAGCCATGTTGATCACGAAATTGGAGCCCCCCTCTTTGTTTTCTCGCCTAGTTTTGTTGATTTCTTTCCAATTTCGAAAATTCCCCACCAAAAATAGCCCCAATTTTTTTTTGTGATTTGTTGGTTTGATGAGGTTTTGTTGGATTTGATCCATGAATTTGCTTGGTTTCAAGTGGATATAGCTTTCCACCATCTTTTCTCCACCATCCATCCCCAAAATCTCTCCAATTTTGCCCAAGAAATCTCCAATTTCCGCCATGAAATCGCGAAATTTCCGCCTACACCGTGTCCACGGGCCCCCACATAGTCCCAGGTGACCCCGTGCCCTTGGTACGTGTACCGTGCACACGGGACCCCGTGCCCACGGGCCCTAGACCCCGTGCGCACGGCCCTCATAGTCCCAGGTGACCCCGTGCCTTTGGTATGTGTACCGTGCACACGGGGCCCCATGCCCACGGCCCCTAGACCCCGTGCGCACGGCCCTCCCAGGCCAGCCGTGAGCACTTCACCCTTTCGGCCATATCTTCCACATACAGAGTCCGAGTTTTGCGTTCTTTAGCTCGTTGAGTAGCTACTGACATCCCCCATCCACCTAGATATGTTCCAACACCATTTGAATCCATCAAATTTTTGACATTTTGGCATCTTTGCCTAGGCCCTCCACCATATCATCTGCAAAACCACCATAGCCTTCCACAACCTAACCCTTTTAACTCCATATAGCTTTTGTGGTTGTTTGAGTGGTGACTTGAGTCTCCTAAGGTGTGTCGGCTACTTAGGGACGGTTGCTTCTTCGTTAACCACCACTACCACTTCCGCATTGCCATCTCCGCTTCCACCATTTGACATTTTCCGTATGAGATTTTGAGTTTGCGGTTTTTACCGTTTCCTAAGGTGTTTCCGCTACTTAGGGACGGGTCTACATCATCTTGGTATCTAGACCAAGACCACCACCACTCATCTTCGCCACGAGGTCGTCAGCGACATCGAGCACTTCACCATTTTGACAACCTAACCGTAAGCAAGAACGGTAACCTCTATATCACCTTGGTATCGTGGTATCCCATCATTGTACATTCTTGCCATTACATTGTTAACCCCTTAGCCCATTTTGCGTCACTTGCCTATCGAGACTAGCCATTTGAGTATTGCCGGCAACGTTACTTGTGCACATTAGTGATCCGTACCTTCCATTGCATACATACCATATCATATTGGTATCATCTTGGCATCATATCATCTCTTGTGTCACAAGATTGTTCCCGCATATACAAAATCGCTATCTTGGTTTGTGCATTTCACATAGTGGCCATATCAAAAAAAAGAATAAGCTTTTAAGCAAAAAGAGAGCAAAGAAGCTTGTAAGCAAGAGCCATAGCATCGCCACATTGCATACCATACTACCATATTGATCATCTTGGATCATCGTATGCGAAACACCGGAACATCATACACATAGCATACTTGGGATAGAAAGCTCATACATTTTGCATCTTATAGGTTGTGCACAAGTGTCATATCCGCCTATTGAGCAATCGTGCTAGCGTCTCTCTTGAGTTGTGCAACACGAGCGTTTTCCGTGGATTCCACATTTTGTGCTCATTCCTTGGTTGCACGACCCCATTTATCTATCCGTGTGTGTGTTTCCGTGTGCCACATATTGCTATTGGTCTACTTGTTTCACTTGCGAATTTGTGAATCTTTTCCAACATTATTGACCCTTGCTAACATTTTTGCATCAAATTTTTGTGCCACTACTGAGCTCCACCATAAGCCTTACTTGTGTAGGTGTGAGAATTGACAAGATCCGGTACCAATTGTGCTATTTCCTTGTTACATTATTGAGTGATCATTGATCCATCTTCAACATTGGATAAGGTACATTGGTCTAGTTCTTTCCTTTCTTCCACTCACATTTGCTCGAGTCTTGTGATGGATAGGCAAGGCATTTCATCTCCGGTCTTCCACGACAACGACGAGCGCGAACAACTACATCACCAAAACGCCCATCTTCGGACTACAACGAGCAATGCGAAGCATTGAGCGACTCACCGTCGACATTCACCAACGCGAAGCACGGACAAGGGACTACATCGACACCAAGTTGGACGCACAATTGGATGACATCCGACACGTGTGGGCCAACTACAAGTCTTCTTCCTCTTCGTCATCTTCACGGCGGAGACGCTCAAGTCGCAAGTCTTCGTTACGGCCACGCAATGCAAGTACCACGCGGCACTGTCATCATCTTCGAGGCGACCGCCAAGACCATGAAGAGCGACCTTCGGGACGAGAGTTGGCTTCTCTGCCACCCCCATGCACACGGGCCTTGGATCCCCATGCACACGGGACCCCGTGCCCACGGCCTCCTGCACCCCCGTGCGCATGGGCTCTACAGAACAGCACCATCGACCCCAAGGCTGCGGCTTTGACAACAACTTTGGCATCTTCGCCAAGTGACGTCAAGGCATCTTCGCCTTTGGATGTACAGCATCTTCGCCTACTTCCCACGAGTACGCCTACTTCGACATCATCAAGTCCAAGGCGATCACCTATGAGAGAGGGCGACACTTCCATCTTCGGAAGCCCCTCAAGGGAGATGGTTGAGCATGGGATTTTCCCTTCGACCACGGCGACATATGATGACTTGAGTGACTTGTGCCACCATATTGAGAGTGAGAGTGACTTCACCACTAGCCCCATATATGACGAGTTGCCACAACTCCCATGTGAGGAGAGCCACAACCCCCACCACTTGAGTGAGATGAGTGACTCCACCATATATGAGTTTGAGTGCACCTACCTTGAGGGAGTGAGTGAACCACCACATAGAGAGAGTGAGATAGTTGATAGGTCATGTGAGGCCACTTTCAACTCTAACGACTTGACCTTTACCTCTATTGTGTCTTCTCATTTGGTGCTAGGTCCCATTTATGATGATGTGCCGATCCTCGATGACTTCGTCCTTCCTATGGACAAGATGATGGCCATGGTGGAATAGATGCACCCCCCACATGGTTCCATCATGATGTAGATGACCACGACTCGGTCTTCGACACCTCACCTACACCACATGAGCGGAGCTCCAAATGTAACATAGGTAATGGTGCTTCTCTTGTCCCACTAGTGGACTATCTTGCAAATGATTGCCTGCATGATGATGATCACCCTATGGATTCATCACATAATATGTCTTGTTTCGATATGCCACCCATTTATGATGAATATGATGATGAGCATGTTGAATTGCCTACTTGTGATGCTATGCTCCATAGGATACCATGTGAAAATTCTTTTGGTCACATCATGTTTGACAATCCTTTGAACTTGTAATATGCTATGAGTGAGATATCCCATATTGCATCATTTCAATCTCAACATGGTAACTATGCTTGCCCCATTAAAATAAATCCTATTTGCACATATGGCATAGATGACGAGATGATGGTCATTGGATTTTGTTTCTCTTGCGATGATATTGTTATGCTTCCTTTGCAAAATTTGTGCAATTCATCTCATATGCCATGCCACGAAAATTATTGTGTTTCACATGATTGCATCCCTTGTGTGCACCACATGCATACCATTCCTCACAATGCTCTAGATATTGAGAATGATGCATTACATCCTTTGAGTCTCCATTATGCTATACATAACAACAAACCTCTCATGATGGATGAAATGTTTCTATATCATGCAACTCATTTATTTGAGCATTGGATATTTTGTGCTAACCAACACAAGCGCGTGCACATCATGATGGATGATGTGTACATCTACCACGCACACACAATTTTCCCTTTGTTTTTTTTGTGTGTAGGTACTCATGCATACTCTTCAACCTTTCAATCCCAAGAGTTGATGAAACGAGCTCTGGAGAGCAATGACGATTTGGGATCCCGTGGATTGTCCTTCCTACCATTCTCTTCGCGCAATGACTATGCGCATCTCTTCTACTTGGCTCTCACAAGGCTATGGGCTATATATCACTTGTTACTTTATGACCATTGTATCTTGTTCACTTTGCATGCTATACCTCTTTACATGATTTTGCCATGCAATTGTGACCCTTGCTTGCATCTACCCATGATTGATCCTTGTTGCTATTGCCATGTTTATCATGTGCCTCATGCTATTGTTGATTCTTGTGTTGGGAGAGTCATGATGTTTCATTGCTATTTACCTAGGACTTCTTGCCAATACAATGATGATACCCTCCTCATATCTTTCTATCATGCTTGTGCTATGTCATGTGAATTATTCATGCCCACTATTTGTAGACATGACATACTTGCCATGATTCCTTCTAGTATGTTGCATCTTCGCACTACTAGCTTGCACTACTTGATCACTATGATTGCCTAACACATGATGAACAATTGCTCTTTCTATTGTGTTGATTGCCACTCTATATTCACTACACCCCGCGCACATTATGTTTGGATTGTCTTGCACTTGCCCCATGTGTTTAGACATCTCATTATTTTGGGTGTTGTGAATGCTTCATATGCATACCATAGACCATTTGTTGAGCGCCTTATGCATGCTTTCTATGAGTTTGAGGTAGATGCTTATTCTCTTGACACACATATTTGCATCGCTACCTCACATTTACATGCTTGTTTCCATGATGTCCTTGATTTCACTCAATTTATGTGCTTTCATGCCATGTCACAATCCTTTGTTACACCATATGCTATGCGTGATGACAACACTTGTTGGGTGAATCACCTCTCGAATGCTTGGTTTTGCTCTAATGCCAACCACATTTGCTTTTCCATGTGCTTGTTGTATTTGCTCCTTTTGAAGGAATTTCAAGAGGGTGCGACATTGGAGAGTGCCCATTTCAAGCTACAAGAGGACGAATGCTTGGTGATCGTCAACTTATACACGGCGACATCATCTCTTTCCCATGGTGATATGGTTTATGATCCGAGGTCGGATCTTTCCCAAGGGGGAGGGGATGATGCGGAGCATCCTATGGACATCACCATGTTCACCTTCATTGCACCTCAAGCCCCAAGTGGACCTACCGGACTTAAGGTGAACCGCTCCTCTTCAAGATTTACATGAATATCTATTGGACTTGGTCGCTACCTCACCTTGGATCATTGTGCATCATTAGGGACGAGGACGACCGCCACCAAGAAGTTGGGGAGCATCCTGGAGGCCAAGGAGAAGGACCCAAAGGCCACAAGGAGGAAGAAGGAGTGCAACAAGATCAACTCTGCACCTCCTAGGCGACCCCGTGCCCACGGGCCTCGAAGACCCCGTGCGCACGGACTACACAGGGAGCTGGTGCTGGAGCACCCCGTGCGCACGGGCTTTTACCGTGCCCACGGGACCCCCATGCGCACAGGCCCAACTTACCCCGTGCGCACGGGCCCTACATGATGGACGGCTGTGATTGATGTTTGGGCCTCCTCTTCATCCACCTCGTCCCTCACCTCCAGCCACCTATATATTCCGTACCTAGACCATTTATTAGGGATAGCAAAGTATAGCAAAGTATATGAGATGATTATGTGAGCTTTGCTCCTTGTACCCACTCCTCCAGGAGATCATGACCTCCTAAGGGAGAAAATCCACTTGTGGATATCAAGACCCCACATGTGGGAAGGATCCCCATCATAGGATCATCAAGACCTCTCTTCTCATAGGATTGGGATGAACTAGTATCTTGTATATTTCCTTTGTTGTTCTTGGATCATTGTGACCTCTTGTATGTTCTTGGATCTGGCATATGTGTGATTGGATCTAGTCAATTGAGTGATTCCTCTTGTTTTCGCTCTTGTGTTCTTCTTGTTCTTGGGGATTCCCCCTCCATTTCGTGAAAGATCCCCACTTAGGGTTCCACCGTACAACACTTACTGTAACGCCCTCGATGCTGCTATATCTATCACGTGTCGAAGCACGACTTAGAGGCATAACCGCATTGAAAGCAATGTCGCAAGTGAGGTAAACTTCACACAACCTATGTAATACATAAGGGAAAGAGATACATAGTTGGTTTACAATCGCCACTTCACACAATACATGAATAAAGCATTACATCATCCAAATACAATCAAGGTCTGACTACGGAACCAAAATAAAAGAAGACTACCCCAAATGCTACACAGATCCCCGATCGACCCCAACTGGGCTCCACTACTGATCAACTAGAACGAAACAACACAAAGGACAAGATCTTCATCGAGCTCCTCCTTGAGCTTGGTTGCGTCATCTGCATGGTTCAACAACACCTGCAAGCTGGTTTTGGAAGTATCTGTGAGTCACGGGGACTCAGCAATCTCACACCCTCGCGATCAAGACTATTTAAGCTTATAGGAAGGGTAAAAGGTATGATGTGGAGCTGCAGCAAGCGACTAGCATATATGGTGGCTAACATACGCAAAAGAGAGCGAGAAGAGAAGGCAAAAGCACGGTTGAACAACTATGACCAAGAAGTGATCCTGAAACAACCTACGTCAAGCATTACTCCAACACCGTGTTCACTTCCCGGACCCCGCCGAGAAGAGACCATCACGGTTACACACGCAGTTGATGTATTTTAATTAAGGTCAACTTCAGGTTTTCTACAACCGGACATTAACAAATTCCCATCTGCCCATAACCGCGGCACGGCTTTCGAAAGTTCAAATCCCTGCATTGGTGTCCCAACTTAGCCCATCACAAGCTCTCACGGTCAACAAAGGATATTCCTTCTAGCGGGAACACCCGATCAGGCTCGGAATCCCGGTTACAAGACATCCTCGACAATGGTAAAACAAGTCCAGCAACACCGCCCGAATGTGCCGACAAATCCCGATAGGAGCTGCACATATCCCGTTCTCAAGGCACACTCAGATTGTCCAAACTTCTGGTAGGCCAGCCCAGAGTTGCCCCTGGTGGCCACCGGCGGCTGCCAGGTTGGACCAACACTCAGAGGAGCACTGGCCCGGGGGGGGGGGGGGTTAAAATAATGATGACCCTTGAGTCTGCAGAACCCAAGGGAAAAAAGGCTAGGTGGAAATGGTAAAACCAAGGTTGGGCATTGCTGGAGGAGTTTTATTCAAGGCGAACTGTAAAGGGGTTCCCATTATAACCCAACCGCGTAAGGAACGCAAAATCCGGGAACATAACACCGATATGACGGAAACTAGGGCGGCAAGAGTGGAACAAAACACCAGGCATAAGGTCGAGCCTTCCACCCTTTACCAAGTATATAGATGCATTAATTAAATAAGAGATATTGTGATATCCCAACAAAATATCCATGTTCCAAACATGGAACATGCTCCAATCTTCACCTGCAACTAACAACGCTATAAGAGGTGCTGAGCAAAGCGGTAACATAGCCAAACAACGGTTTGCTAGGACAAGGTGGATTAGAGGCTTGGCTTAGCAATATATGAGGCATGATAAGCAAGTGGTAGGTATCGCGGCAAAGGCATAGAAAAAGAGCGAGCAACTAGCAAGCAAAGATAGAAGTGATTTCGAGGGTATGGTCATCTTGCCTGAAATCCTGCAAGGAAGAAGAACAAGGCCAGGAAGAAGACAAACGGACGTAGCCGAACGGTTCCTCACAAACGTGACGTTATCGGAACCAACTCGAAGAAGCAACACCGGAAAGAAGCAAACAACATAGTAAACAACCACCACATAATCATGGCATGATGCACAATCAAGTATGATGCATGTCCGGTTTAATGAAGCATGGCATGGCAAAGTGCACAAACAACCCTACAAATTAAGTGGAGCTCAAAGTGCAACTCCGTTGCATATTGACGAAACACCATGTGACTTATTTAGTTCGATCTTGTTTATAGACTCAACAATATTAAATGTTGTTAGCATACCAAGAGGTGAAGCAAAACAAAACTACATATCTAGACAAGTTTAAATGAGGCCAGAAACAACGAACAACATTTTCGGAAAATCCTCATATGCATATATTAGGTTTGGTGCTGTTCTGACCTAAACCATATTTTAGGGTTGTTAAACATGCAAAGTAAAACCACCATGTTAAACTAGGCATTTTTCTACCCCATTTACATGTAAAGATTATTAGATTTGGAGCTACGGTTATTTAGTTATGGAATAAATCATTTTAGCGTCGCAATAGGCAAAATTTAAACAAACAACATTTTAAACATTTTAAATATAGATGAAAGTTGCACAGTATGAATCTACACAAAAATCAAGCATCTTTCATATATAAAGTTTTTACAAAAGATGCATGGTTAGTGAGATATGATATGGATGGAGCTTAGGGTTTTTTCTGCAAATCCGTAAATCCTGGGAAAAGAACAAATTCGCTGATAGGAAAAAATATAAAGCGGGCCGAAACTGAGATCTAGCCCAGGGCGTGGGGAAGCTGCTCACACCGGGCCCTTGAGGCCTTTGGCCCGGGTTGTGGAAGAGGCAGGCTGGAAGGGGGGTGCTGGGCCTGCCGACGGGGTCAACGCCAGACTGAACCGAGCGAGCTACTGCTGCTCTCATTTCTGAAGAAACAGAAACAACAACAGGACCATGGAAATGGAGAAGACGACGGCAGCGGGTCAAGGCAACGGGGTCGGCAGGAACTGACAGGAACAAGCAGATCGAGTCGAACGGCGTCGGTTCTGGGCAGTGGTAGCGGACGAAGCTCGGGCGCTGGGCTCAGCCATCCATGGCAGCGGGGTCTCCCTGTTCGAGGCAAAGGAGAGCGACAGAGAGATCGTGAGCGAGAGAGCACCAGAGAGGAAAAATAAGGAGGGAAGAGATAGAGGGAGGCGCAGGTGAGGACGCCGGAGGCAGCTCGCAGCATAGGGGTGCTCGGGCCGCGTGCATTCCAGGAAGTCAAGGGCGGCAGCGCTGGTGCTTCCGGCAACAAAAGACGGCGGGACGACCATCAGATGTGGGGCGATACCGATGGGAACGGATTCCCGGCAGTGGGCGGTGGATCGGGCGAGGCAAGGTTCTGGCGGCGGTGAACTTGTTCCTGCAGGCGCCATGGCTGACGAGAGAAGCTCCTGCGAGGGAGAGAGCGATGTGAGAGAGAGAAAGAGAGAGCTGGAGAAGGAAAGATGGACAGGAGGGACAGAGGGAGAGGGTGCTGGTTCGGCCTGCTGCTCCTGTTTGGGTGGACGACGACCACCGGCGAGGCAGAGGCGCGGGACGAGGAGGCGCAGCCTCGTGCGTTTCCTCGGGCACGCAGGCGTGGGAGAAGGGCTTGCGCTCCGGGTTGCTGCTGGTCGAGGGGGCCGATGGATTGGGGAACAGGGAAGGTCGAGCAGAGGAGGGGGGCTCGCTGGTTGGGTGAGAAAGGATCTGGGAGGATGTGGGTGATTGGTGGGTTTGTATCAGGGCAATCCCGAGGTGGAAGAGGACTGGCGGCGGCGGCTGGGAGGATTTGATAGATGGAACATTGTCCCTAGAATCTAGGGTTAGGAGTATAACTGCTATATATAGTAGGTAGGAATCGGGTAAGACTATATCGTCCCTACGATCGTAATCAGACGACCAAAAAAATAGATAGGGAGTCCAAACAAGAAAACGGAGATGTTTTCGGGATGTTTGGGGATGATCCGGATGCAACGGTGACGACTGTCCGGGTCGGGTTCGGGTAAGTTTCGAACACGTGCGAGGGGTCGATGCACTGTGCAAAGAGGGGGTAGGCTGGGCCTAGGCTGTGTAGGAGAGGTCTTAGGCTGAGAAGAGAGAGACAGAAATGCAGCCCGGCAAGGTTTCCGGAGACCGAAAACGTCCGACGTTAGATCGACTATATTGCCGCTATAGTTATCCGTTGGGGCATCAAACGAACTCCGAATGCGATGAAACTTGGCAGGCGGTCTACTGACAACAAAACAACACCGCACGCCAACTTTCAACCCATTCCAAGAACATTTTTCAGCCACTTATAAAATAATATTCGGAGGTGCCGCGGGCGCGTGCGAGTGTGTCTAGGCTCAGAACGGACAACGGAGAGAACGAGGAGACCGGGACGGATGCTAGTTTTGAAAATATGATGATGCAATGCATGTGATGACATGATAAAATGCAACACGCAAGCAAAATACATGGCAACAACGGCAAATAACTGGATGACACCTGGCGCAACGGTCTCGTGGCGTTACAACACTCCACCACTACGAGAGGATCTCGTCCCGAGATCTAGAATGGCATCGGAGGGAAAAATGGAAGAGAAAGATAAGAGGTAAAACCAAGTTGCTTATTTGACAAACGAGTGAGAGCAAAGAACCTTGAAAAGGTTAAGCCAACTCGAGAAAAGAATACAACGGAGAGAAATGAAGTTGAAAATACTCCGTTAGAAAAGATGAACAAGGAAGAACAACTTCAGGCAAAACTCCGATTGGAAAGATATGCAAGGCTTGATAAGATGAAAGAACTTGAGCAGAGGGCACAACTCTCTGGTTAAAAGGATAAACAAAAGAAAGATCATGATCTTCATAAAAGTAAGAATGGAATGGAATGAACAAAGGGAAAACAAGATCTTGAGGGAGCACGCTTACAACAAATGCTAGAACGGAGTTGTTGGAAAACCAACAACGAAAAGAATAATCTTGATATGGTCTTATGGAATACATCTCGAATTATGAGGTGACAACCCGCCACTCACGGGAAGAAGAATTGGATTGATATGAACAAGGAGACGGGAAAGTTATTTCACCCAGAGGGTAGATGAAGAACTTGGGTCACTTATAAGCACCATAATTAGCAACAATCCTTAGGGAAGGCTTTAGGTGGAATATAACCCAAGATAACTCCAACGAAGAGGTTGATGGATTTAAAATACCTCATTCTTAACAACATGTGAATCATGAAACATTAACTCAAATTATCAAGAATGACATAATACCACCTCCAATAACGGAAGAAAGAATTGCACTCCGGATTGCAAGATGAAGAAAGCTTGATCTCCTCTGAAAAGAATCTTGATGAACACTTCGAGAAGGATTAAAACCTTGATGAACCATCATGTATAACCTTCATGAAGAACTCCGGTAAACAAAAAGAATAACGAAAATAAAGAGAAGTTGGAAACACAAGGTGAAACCTTGTAATGATTTAGATGGATCTCTGTGATAATTAGAGATTGGAACTCCGGGAAAGAAAGACGAGCACTTGAAACCAAGAATTTAATCATCATGAACAAACTGCGGAAGAAAAGATTAACATATGGATGAAACAAGAATAAGAATTACATTATGCTTAACCTTCACCAATTTAATTCATGACAAGCAACGGATTTGGCATACTACTTATTCTCATAGAAAGGATTTAAGATAGACATAGCGCAAACTTGAGAAGGTCTTCAAGAAACCACCGGTAGGATTGAAACAACGAATAAATTGATAAAGAAGAGAAGTCTTGAACGAACCACCGTAAGAATTGAAAATGAACGAAGTAAAGAAAAGAATCACCGGGAAGAATTAGAGAGAGAATGAAGATGCTTGACAGATTTTAGATACATGAGAACGAAGATATCACGAGCTGATTAGAGATCACTTGAACGATGCACCGGTAAGATTTAGATTATGAGAGCTGAAAGCTACAATGAATAAACCAGAATTGATGGCCTCCGGATAACAAACTGAGAAGACTCTTGAATTGCTCCGGATAGGTGAAGAATTCTCACGATCAAAACAATTACGAGAGGATGGCAAGAAGCTAGAATCACGAATCTTGAAGAGAATGGAGCAAGATTAAATAGAAACTCTTCTTCGGTCTTCAAAATCCGAGAATGGCGATGAGAAACACCACCATGAATTATTTAGACACTCCGGAATGAAGAATGGAAAGGTTGAACCAACGATGAAAGAATATGAAAGATCAAGGAGAAAGGCATTTGACTGATGATAACTCATTCTTATGTCAAACTTGGAAAAGAATTTGAGAGTAACGTCGGGAAAAAGAGAAGAGTCAGGTAAGATCCTGGGAAAAGACCTGTGGGTTAGGGCCCACTCAAGAGAAAACATCGTTGAAAAGATTGCTTGAAAAGAGAGATTGCACCGGTTGAATTAAATGGTTTGGATAAGATAACATCCTCAAAAGATCTTGAACGTACGCAGAGTGGAAAACACAAATCTTCGAGATATCTTGAGCACTCCGGAAGAATTGAATAGTGAGAGGGAATGATTATGAGGTGCACCGGCATAAGAAAAGTATTGGGAAAAAAGAAAAGACTATGCTCAATACCAAAGCTTGAATCCACCGGAGAAGAAAATGAGTGACTAGAGACGAACTCGAAGCTTCGTTAGCATCTTTCTGAGAATCATCGGATAAGAGCATTGATGGAAAAAATTGAGAGACTTCACATCAATAAGATGGATACTTGATCAAGAAATCCGAGTCCTTGAAGAAATAAGGGGGTGGGTGGGTGGGAAAAACAAAGGCAACTTGGCGACGGATGAAACAAACACCGTTGAGCAGAACAGATAATTGATCTTGCTGATATTGGAATGATCGGATCCACTTGAAGAGAGACCGTTGCGCCAGGCGTCGTCCAGTTATTCACCGTCGTAGCCATGTATTTTGCTTGCGTGTTGCATTTTATCATGTCATCACATGCATTCCATCGTCATGTTTTCAAAACTTGCATCCATCCCGGTCTCCTTATTCTCTCTGTTGTCCCTTCTGAGCCCAGACACACTCGCACGTGCCCGCGACACGTCCGAATATTATTTTATAACTGGCCGAAAAATGTTCTCGGAATGGGTTGAAAGTTGGCGTGCGGTGTTGTTTTGTTGTCAGTAGACCGCCTGCCAAGTTTCATCACATTCGGAGTTTGTTTGATGCCCCAACGGATAACTATAGCGGCAATATAGCCGGTCTAACATCGGACGTTTTCGGTCTTCGGAAACCTTGCCGGGCTGCATTTTCGTCTCTCTCTTCTCAGCCTGAGACCTCTCCTACACAGCCTAGGCCCAGCCTACCCCCTCTTTGCACAGTGCATCGACCCCTCGCATGTGTCCGAAACTTACTCGAACCCGACCCGGACAGTCGTCACCGTTGGATCCGGATCATCCCCAAACATCCCGAAAAGATCTCCGTTTTCTTGTTTGGACTCCCTATCTATTTTTTTCGGCCGTCTGATTACGATCGGAGGGACGATATAGTCTTACCCGATTCCTACCTACTATATATAGCAGTTATACTCGTAACCCTAGATTCTAGGGACAATGTTCCATCCATCAAATCCTCCCAGCCGCCACCAGTCCTCTTCCACCTCGGGATTGCCCCGATCCAAACCCACCAATCACCCACATCCTCCCAGATCCTTTCTCACCCAACCAGCGAGCCCCCCTCCTCTGCTCGACCTTCCCCGTTCCCCAATCCATCGGCCCCCTTGACCAGCAACAACCCGGAGCGCAAGCCCTTCTCCCACGCCCGCGTGCCCGAGGAAACGCACGAGGCTGCGCCTCCTCGTCCCACGCCTCTGCCTCGCCGGTGGTCGCCATCCACCCAAACAGGAGCAGCAGGCCGAACCAGCGCCCTCTCCCTCGGCCCCTCCTGCCCGTCTTTCCTTCTCCAGCTCTCTGTCTCACATCGCTCTCTCTCTCTCTCTCTCTCTCTCTCTCTCTCGCAGGAGCTTCTCTCATCAGCCATGGCGCCTGAAGGAACAAGTTCGCCGCCGCCAGAACCTTGCCTCGCTAGATCCACCGCCCACTGCCGGGAATCGGTTCCCGTCGGTCTCGCCCGGCATCCGATGGTCGGCCCACCGTCTTTTGTCGCCGAAGCACCAGCGCCACCGCCCTTGACTTCCTGGAACGCACGCGGCCCGAGCGCGCCTATGCTGCGAGCTGCCTCCCGCGTCCTCACCTCCGCCTCCCTCTATCTCTTCCCTCCTTATTTTTCCTCTGTGGTGCTCTCTCGCTCACGATCTCTCTGTCGCTCGCCTTTGCCTCGAACAGGGAGACCCTGCCGTCATGGATGGCTGAGCCCAGCGCCCGAGCTTCGTCCGCTACCACTGCCCAGAACCGACGCCGTTCGACTCGATCCGCTTGTTCCTGCCAGTTCCCACCGACCCTGTCGCCTTAACCCGCTGCTGTCGTCTTCTCCATTGCCATGGTCCTACTGTTGTTTCCGTTTCTTCATAAACGAGAGCAGTAGCAGCTCGCTCGGTTCTGTCTGGCATTGACCCCGTCGACAGGCCCATCACCCCCCTTCCAGCCTGCCTCTTCCACAACCCGGGCCAAATGCCTCAAGAACCCGGTGTGAACAGCTTCCCCACGCCCTGGGCCAGATCTCAGTTTTGTCCCGCTTTATTTTTTTTCCTATCAGCGAATTTGTTCGTTTCCCAGATTTACGGATTTGCAGAAAAACCCCTAAGCTCCATGCATATCATATCTCACTAACTATGCATCTTTTGTAAAAACTTTATATATGAAAGATGCTTACATTTTTGTGTAGATTCATATTGTGCAACTTTCATCTATATTTAAAATGTTTAAAATGTTGTTTGTTTAAATTTTGCCTATTGCCATGCTAAAATGATTTATTAAATAACCGTAGCTCCAAATCTAATAATCTTTATATGTAAATGGGGTAGAAAAATGCGTAGTTTAACATGGTAGTTTTACTTTGCATGTTTAACAACCCTAAAATATGGTTTAGGGCAGAACAGTACCAAACCTAATATATGCATATGAGGATTTTTCCGAAAATGTTGTTCGTTGTTTCCGGCCTCATTTGAACTTGTCTAGATAGGTAGTTTTGTTTTGCTTCACCTCTTGCCATGCTAACAACATTTAATATTGTTGTGTACATAAACAAGATCGAACTAAATAAGTCACGTGGTGTTTCATCAATATGCAACGGAGTTGCACTTTGAGCTCCACTTAATTTGCAGGGTTGTTTGTGCACTTTGCCATGCCATGCTTCATTAAACCGGACATGCATCATACTTGATTGTGCATCATGCCATGATTATGTGGTGGTCGTTTACTATGTTGTTTGCTTCTTTCCGGTGTTGCTTCTTCAGGTTGGTTCCGATAACGTCGCATTTGTGAGGAACCGTTCGGCTACGTCCGTTTGTCTTCTTCCTGGACTCGTTCTTCTTCATTGCCTGATTTCAGGCAAGATGACCATACCCTCGAAATCACTTCTATCTTTGCTTGCTAGTTGCTCGCTCTTTTGCTATGCCTTTGTCCCAATACCTACCACCTGCTTATCATGCCTCCCATATTGCTAAGCCAAGCCTCTAACCCACCTTGTCCTAGCAAACCGTTGTTTGGCTATGTTACCGCTTTGCTCATCCCCTCTTATAGCGTTGTTAGTTGCAGGTGAAGATTGGAGCTTGTTCCATGTTTGGAACATGGATATTTTGTTGGGATATCACAATATCTCTTATTTAATTAATGCATCTATATACTTGGTAAAGGGTGGAAGGCTCGGCCTTATGCCTGGTGTTTTGTTCCACTCTTGCCGCCCTAGTTTCCGTCATATCGGTGTTATGTTCCCGGATTTTGCGTTCCTTACGTGGTTGGGTTATAATGGGAACCCCTTGACAGTTCTCCTTGAATAAAACTCCTCCAGCAATGCCCAACCTTGGTTTTACCATTTGCCACCTAGCCTTTTTTCCCTTGGGTTCTGCAGACTCAAGGGTCATCATGAATTTAACCCCCCCCCCAGGCTAGTGCTCCTCTGAGTGTTGGTCCAACCTGTCAGCCGCCGGTGGCCACCAGGGGCAACTCTGGGCTGGCCTACCAGAAGTTTGGATAATCTGAGTGTGCCCTGAGAACGAGATATGTGCAGCTCCTATCGGGATTTGTCGGCACATTCGGGCGGTGTTGCTGGACTTGTTTTACCATTGTCGAGGATGTCTTGTAACCGGGATTCCGAGCCTGATCGGGTCTTCCCGCTAGAAGGAATATCCTTCGTTGACCGTGAGAGCTTGTGATGGGCTAAGTTGGGACACCCCTATAGGGATTTGAACTTCCGAAAGTCGTGCCCGCGGTTATGGGCAGATGGGAATTTGTTAATGTCCAGTTGTAGAAAACCTGAAGTTGACCTTAATTAAAATACATCAACCGCGTGTGTAACCGTGATGGTCTCTTCTTGGCGGGGTTCGGGAAGTGAACACGGTGTTGGAGTAATGCTTGACGTAGGTTGTTTTAGGATCACTTCTTGATCATATTTGTTCGACCGTGCTTTTGCCTTCTCTTCTTGCTCTCTTTTGCGTATGTTAGCCACCATATATGCTAGTCGCTTGCTGCAGCTCCACATCATACCTTTTACCCTTCCTATAAGCTTAAATAGTCTTGATCGCGAGGATGTGAGATTGCTGAGTCCCCGTGACTCACAGATACTTCCAAAACCAGCTTGCAGGTGCCGTTGAACCGTGCAGATGACGCAACCAAGCTCAAGGAGGAGCTCGATGAAAATCTTGTCCTTTGTGTTGTTTCGTTCTAGTTGATCAGTAGTGGAGCCCAGTTGGGGTCGATCGGGGATCCGTGTAGCATTTGGGGTAGTCTTCTTTTATTTTGGTTCCGTAGTTGGACCTTGATTGTATTTGGATGATGTAATGCTTTATTCATGTATTGTGTGAAGTGGCGATTGTAAACCAACTATGTATCTCTTTACCTTATGTATTATATGGGTTGTGTGAAGATTACCTCACTTGCGACATTGCTTTCAATGCGGTTATGCCTCTAAGTCATGCTTCGACACGTGAGAGATATAACCGCATCGAGGGCGTTACACTTACGTTCAAGCATAACACAAGAACCGTGTTCACTTCCCGGACTCCGATGAGAAGAGAGCATCACAGCTACACACGCGGTTGATGCATTTTAATTAAGTTAAGTTTCAAGTTCTCTACAACCGGACATTAACAAATTCCCATCTACACATAACTGCGGGCACGGCTTTTGAAAGTTCAAAACCCTGCAGGGGTGTCCCAACTTAGCCCATCACAAGTTCTCACGGTCAACGAAGGATATTCCTTCTCCCAGGTAGACCCGATCGGACTCCGAATCCCGGTTACAAGACATTTCGACAATGGTAAAACAAGACCAGGAAAGCCGCCCGAATGTGCCGACAAGTCCCGATAGGAGCTGCACATATCTTGTTCTCAGGGCACACCGGATTGTCCAAGATTCTGGTAGGCCAACCCAGAGTTGCCCCTGGTGGCCACCGGCGGCTGATAGGTTGGACCAACACTCGGAGGAGCACTGGCCCAGCAGTTTGAAATAAAGATGACCCTCGGGCTCCGGAAACCCGAGGGAAAAAGGCTTAGATGGCAAATGGTAAAACCAAGGTTGGGCCTTGCTGGAGGAGTTTTATTCAAAGCGAACTGTCAAGGGGTTCCCATAACACCCAACCGTGTAAGGTATGCAAAATCAAGGAACATAACACCGGTATGACGGAAACTAGGGCGGCAAGAGTGGAACAAAACACCAGGCATAAGGCCGAGCCTTCCATCCTTTACCAACTATATAGATGCATTAAAGTAAATAAGATATAGTAGTGATATCCCAACAATATCCATGTTCCAACATGGAACAAACTTCATCTTCACCTGCAACTAACAACGCTATAAGAGGGTCTAAGCAAAGCCGTAACATAGCCAAACAACGGTTTGCTAGGAAAGGTGGGTTAGAGGCTTGACATGGCAATATGGGAGCCATGTTATAGCAAGTGGTAGCTATCGCAACATAGCAAAATAGTGAACAACTAGCAAGCAAAGATAGAAGTGATTTCGAGGGTATGGTCATCTTGCTTGAGATCCCGCAAGGAAGAAGGAGTCCATGAAGAAGACAAACGGACGTAGTCGAACGGATCCTCACAAACACGACATTATCGGAACTAACCCAAAGAAGCAACAACGGAAAGAAGCAAACAACATAGTAAACAACCACCACATAAGCATGGCATGATGCACAACCAAGTATGAAGCATGTCCGGATTAAATGAGGCATGGCATGGCAAAGTGCACAAACAATACTACAAATTAAGTGGAGCTCAATATGCAATGAGTTACATATTGACGGAACACCACATCTCTTGTTTAGTGCTCTCTCGTTTATGTACCCAACAATATTAAATGTTGTTAAACATGGCAAGAAGTGAATCATAATGAAAACTACCTATCTATGCAAGTTTAAATGAGGCCGGAACAACAAACAACAAGTTCGGAAACTCCTCATGCGCATATTTTTTTAGTTTTGGTACTGTTCTGCCCTAAAGCATATTTTAGAGTTGTTAAACATGAAAACCAAGTACACCATGTTAAATTAGGCATTTTTCTACCCCATTTACATATAAAGTTTGTTAAGTTTGGAGCTACGGTTATTTAGTTATGAATTAAATCATTTTAGCAAGTTATACAAGCAAATTTAAACAAACAACATTTTAAACATGGATGAAAATGACATATTATGAAACTACACAAAATTCTAAGCAACTTTCTTATTAAGTTTGTTTAATTCCGATGCATGGTTTGTGAGATATGATATGCATGAAGAAAGACGTTTTTTCTGAAAAATTGCCAACTCTAGAAAATTGGACAAATTCGCAGAACAGAAAAAAACATGGCATGGCCCGAATCTGACGGATCTGGGCTGCTCACATTGGGCCTGCAGGGGCGCGCAGAGCTGGATCTCGCGGGTGAAGGGAGCTGGGCATGCGCGGCTGGGACCCAGCCGATGCTCGCGGTCAACGGGGACCGGATCGAGCTTGACGCAGCAGAGAATGAACAAGACGGCGGCATTGGAAGCAGAGTCTTCGCGGGCGCATGTTGGGACTTGCAGCGGCGGGCGCGTTCTTCGACAGCTCAAGGCGAAGGTGACCGGTAGCGGCTCGATCAAGTGAAGAAGGCAACGAGAAAGGGGAGCTGCGCGGCTACATGCAGCGGGCGGCGGAGCACTTCCTCTGCGGGGCTCCGGTGGCGCGGCCGGGCATGTGCGAGGAAGAGGCACGGGTTGCGGATCCGAACGGCGGGGGTCCTACGGGTCCTTGATCCGGCTTGGAGAAGAACGAGCGACGCCATGTCCCTGGGGCATGACGATGCTCGCCGGCAGTGACGAGCGCAACCCCTCGGGGCTTCCTGCGAGACGAGAGGAAAAATGGAGGAAGGAGAGGGCGCGACGGGGGCTCATCTGCTCGGGCTCCGATCCAGAACGGGCAGGAAGGGAGAAGAGGGTTGGATCAAGGGGAGGCCTCGGGTTGGTGGGGAGATATCGAGAGGATTTTCTTGGATCGAGGGTTTGATGCTGGTAGGTGGGGATGGATCCCGATGGGAAATGACTGGCGGCGGCTCGATGGGACAAACTCCATAGAAGTTAGGGTTTGACCTAAATTAGACTAGGGAGTCTATATATATAGGGAAAGAGGGGAGTTTTGATCATCTGACTGAAATCCGACGGTCGAGGATAAATAGGTTAGGAAATCCAATTAAGAAAACGGAGATGTTTTAGGGATGTTTAGGGATGATCCGGACCCAACGGTGACGACTGTCCGGGTCGGGTCCGGGACAGCCTTTTGGACGCGCGTGCGAGGAGGTCCGCGGGCTGACGAGAGAGATTAGATTGGGCCTGGTGGTAGGTAGTGGACTGTGCAGAAGGCCTCAGGCTGAGAGAAGAGAAGAGAGGGAGAGAGAGAGACCCGTCAGTAGTTTCCGGAGACAGAAAACGTCCGACGATTTGACGGACTATATTGCCGCTATAGTTATCCATTGCGGCATCAAACGAACTCCGAATGCGATGAAACTTGGCAGGCGGCCTACTAACAACATAACAACACTGCATGCCAACTTTCAACCCATTCTGAAAACATTTTCTGGCCACTTATAAAATAATATTTCGGACATGCCGCGGGTGCGTGCAAGTGTGTCTTGGCTCAGAACGGACAACGGAAGGAACTGGGGAACCCGGACGAATGCAATTTTTGAAAACCATGATGATGCAATGCGGATGATGACATGGTAAGATGCGTCACGCAAGCAAATGACAAGGCAACAACAACGAATAACTGGAAGACACCTGGCGCGTCGGTCTCGGGGCGTCACAACACTCCACGACTACGAGAGAATCTCGTCCCGAGATCTAGGAAGGCACCGGAGAGAAACGGAACAGGAAAATGAGAGGTCAAACTAAGTTGCCTCTTTGCCAAACGAGTGAAACCAAAGAACCTTGATAGGTTGAAAACTCGAAAGAAAGAATACAATGGAGATGAACGAAGTTGAAAACACTCCATTAGGAAAGAAGAACAAGCAACATTACTAGAACCTTGTAGGTTGAAAGACATAACAAAAAGGCTTGCAATGGACAAGAAGTACATGCAAGCACTCCGGTAGAAACGAGATATACAAGGAACGATAAGGATCAATTATGACAACACTCCGGTTGAAACAAGATAGAGAAGGAATAAGAATGACATAATTTGGACAACACTCCGACTGCAAATGGAAGGAATTAACAAGAACTTGACAAGATGCGAGGATACTTGATGAAATCAACAACACACTGCCTCCTGAACTATTGAAAAATTGGCACAAGGGGTAAGAAAGATTTCAGACAACACTCTGGTTGAGAAGGGAGGCAAAACTTGATAAGATGAAAAGAACTTGAGCAGAGGACACAACACTCCGGTTAAATGGGTAGCACGTAAAGAACACGATCCTCACAATTCGAGATGATGAGTGAAGACAGCAACATCACAAAGCCTCTGGGAGAAAGAATAGAAGATCTATCATTGGAATAAAAGAATGGAGATGAAAATGCCAACTTCTTCCACAAATGAGCTTGGAAAGCACCCTTCCAAGAAGGTTATAACAGAGTTGTTGGAAAAAACAACAACGAAACGAATAAGCTTGTAGTGGGCTTATGGAAAACTTCTCAAAATTAGGAGGTGAACTTCTGCCACTAACGGAAACAATAGATTGGATTGATATCAACAAGGAGACAAGAAACTTATTTCACCAGGAGGATAACTGAATAACTTGGGTCATTTATGAGCACCATAAATAGCAACAATCCTTAGGGAAAGCTTTAGGTGAAATATAACCCAAGATAACTCCAATGAAGAGATTGATGGGTTGCAAAGGATCTCAGGACCGAATTGAAAAGGATGGGTTTAAAATATGTCATTCCGGACAACTTGTGAATCATGAAGCATGAAGTGAAATTGTCAAGAATGACACAAAACCACCTCAAAAGATGAGATATGAAAGAATTACACTTCAGAATGCAAGATGAAGAATGCTTGAACTCTTCGAAACAAAACAAGTGTAAAACACCATGTTTATTTGAGAGTATAGCTTGGCAGATCATAACTTCAAGAGAAATCTTAAAGAACGAATGAAGAATGAAAGAAATCCTTGATGAGCCACCATGTAGAGCCTCCATGAAAAACTCCGGTAAAAAGGATGATAAAAGAAAGAGAAGTTGAGAAGAACTCCGGGAGAAGCCTTGCAAAGATTGGATGAAGCTTTGCGACGAGATAAAGCAGAAAACTTGGAACTCCAAAAAGAAAGATGAACAAATGAAATCAAGATTTTTGATGAACCTCCGGAATAAGGAATTGAATTTACTCGATGAAACAAGAATAAGAATTACATTATGCTTATCCTTCGCCAATTAAATTGATGACAAGCAATGGATTTGGCATACTACTTTTTCTCATTTAAAGGAATTAAGATAGATATAGCATAAACTTGAGAAGTATTCAACGAACCACCGGTAGGATTGAAACAACGGATAAATTAATATGAAAACAAAGGAAGAGAAATCTTGACCGAACAACTGTAAGAGTTGAAAATGAAAGTAGCAAAGGCACAATTCACCGGGAAGAATTAGCAAATGAATGCAGATGCTTGAGAGAATTTAGATACAAGTGAACGAAGAGATCCCGAGCTCATTAGAGAATACTTGAATGATGTGCCGGAAGAATTCAAGAACAAGAGCTGAAAGCTGAGAATGAATAAATCTTCCAAAATGATGGCCTTCGGCGAATCAAACTGAAAAGACTCATGAATTGCTCCGGATGGGTGAAAATAATTCTCACAATCAAAAACAATTATGGGAGGATGGCATCAAGATAGAACCATGAATCTTCAACAGAATGGAGCAAGATTTAAGAGAAACTCTTCTTCGGTCTTCAAATCCGAGAATGATGATGAGAAACACCACCATGAATTGTTGAGACACTCTGAAATGAAAAAATATATAAAGGTTGAACCAATGATGAAAAGAATTTGAAAGATCTTGGAGAAGGCATTTGACTGATGATAATTCATTCTTACGTCCAACATGGAAAAGGATTTGAGAGTAGCTCCGGAAAAATAGAAGAGTCATGTAAGATCCTGGGAAAAGACCTGTCGGTTAGGGCCCACTAAAAAGAAACACCTTTGGAATGATTTTGAAGAGAGCTCGCACCGGTTGAATTAAATGGATTGAATGAGATAACAACCTCGAAATAACTTGAATGGATCGAGAATGTAACTGTGAGTCTTCTGAGATATCCTCAGCACTCCGGAACAATTGAAAATCGAGAAGTGGATGATTAAGAAGTGCACCGGCATGAGAAAACATTTGAAACAAGGAAAAGATATGATCGACAAAGCTTGAATTGAATCCACCGGAGAAGAAAAGAATGAAGAATGATGAACTTGTAGAGCATCTTCATGAGAACCACCGGGTAAGAACATTGATTGAAAAGAAGAAGAGACTTCACATGAATAAAGTGGATACTTGATTAAGAGATCTTAGTCCTTGAAGAAACAAGGGTCGGAGGGTGGGAAAAACAAAGGCAACATGGAACGGATGAAACAAACACCGTTGAGAAGACTTAGAATTGATCTCGCGAATGTTGGAATGATCGGATGCACTTGAAGAGAAACACACCGGTTGAAAAGGATTGGCATGACCATCTCGATGATCGAAAAGGATTAGCTCTCCCATAGAAATATGAGAGCATCGCCGAGGAAAAAGGCATGGATCAACACTTGACATTGAAGCAACTCGAATACCACAACTCAAAACTAAACAAAGGATTACCTTAGGAAATAAGCCAAAAACAAACATATGATAGATCCCATATCGTATCATGTGTCTATTGGAAAGATATTCTAGGAGCTACTTGAATTCCCACTTATAAACTCCCGAAAATTTCTGGTTATGCAATCATGTGTTGGGGATACAGGGGAAGCATAATATCTCACCCAAACTAATAATTCATACATCCAGCTGTATCCATCCTTCAACACATAACCAAGAAACCCTCAGAAATCATTTACCTCAACCTTTGAAAAGCATCCGTTATACGAGTTATGGCAATACTCCCGAACTCCCGCCCCAGTACTAGGTGGCGTCGAGGTTATCTCACCAACAACTGCATAAAAGAGATGTTCGATGTCGGCAAACTCAGGTATTCCAGAATTGCAACGATAAAATTGTGACGACAACACCTCGGAGCTCAACTCCCTGGGACACTGCCACAACCCCTAAATGTCAGGAGGCACCAAGAACAATGTTCTCGTCACAAAACCATCAGAATGATTCTAAGATACCCACGTGATCCTAATTTTTTTCATGAAATTTGAGAAGAGGAGAGTCAAAACTTCTACGTCAGGAAGCCTCACCAGAGCGACGAAGGGACTGAGGACTAAAAATAATCCTACTCTCCGATATATATAATCCTAAGACTCAAAACATTTTGTTCTATACTCAACAACGTCAGTGTTTCGATCAAGCAGGGGGCGCCTATGTCGGGGAAGGCTCTGATTACCAACTTGTAACACCCACAATGCGGCTATATCTCCCACGTGTCGGGGCACGACTTAGAGGCATAGCCGCATGGCAGGCTTGTCGCGAGAGGGGTAATTTTCACACATCTCATGTACTGAATAAGAGAGGGATAAAGAGTTGGCTTACAATCTCCACTTCAAACAATACATAAATATCATACATCATCCAAAATACAATCAAGGTCCGACTATGGAACCAAAATTAAGAAAGACAACCCCGAATGCTAGATCCCCGATCGTCCCAACTGGGCTCCACTACTGATCAACTGGAAACGAAACAACACAACGAACACGATCTTCATCGAGCTCCCACTTGAGCTGGGTTGCGTCACCTGCACTAGTATCATCGGCACCTGCAATTGTTTGGAAGTATCTGTGAGTCACGAGGACTCAGCAATCTCACACCCGCGAGATCAAGACTATTTAAGCTTATAGGTAGGATAGGGTAATGAGGTGGAGCTGCAGCAAGCACTAAGCATATATGGTGGCTAACATACGCAAATAAGAGCGAGAAGAGAAGCAACGCAATGGCCGAAAAGCTAGAAATGATCAAGAAGTGATCCTGAAACTACTTACGTTCAAGAATAACACAAGAACCGTGTTCACTTGCCGAACTCCGCCGAGAAGAGACCATCATGGCTACACACACGGTTGATGCATTTTAATTAAGTTAAGTTTCAAGTTCTCTACAACCGGACATTAACAAATTCCCATCTGCCCATAACCGTGTGCACGGCTTTCAAAAGTTCAAAACCCTGCAGGGATGTCCCAACTTAGCCCATCACAAGCTCTCATGGTCAATGAAGGATATTCCTTCTCCCAAGAAGACCCGATCAGACTCAGAATCCCGGTTACAAGACATTTCGACAATGGTAAATCAAGACCAACAAAGCCGCTCGAATGTGCCGACAAATCATGATAGGAGCTGCACATATCTCGTTCTCAAGGCACACTGGATTGTCCAAGATTCCGGTAGGCCAACCCAGAGTTGCCCCTGGTGGCCACCGGTGGCTGACAAGTTGGACCAACACTCAAAGGAGCACTGGCCCGGGGGTTTAAAATAAAGATGACCCTCGGGCTCCGGAAACCCGAGGGAAAAAGGCTTAGGTCGAAAATGGTAAAACCAAGGTTGGGCCTTGCTGGAGGAGTTTTATTCAAAGCGAACTATCAAGGGGTTCCCATAACACCCAACCGCGTAAGGAACACAAAATCAAGGAACATAACACCGGTATCACGGAAACTAGGGCGGTAAGAGTGGAACAAAACACCAGGCATTAGGCCGAGCCTTCCACCCTTTACCAAGTATATAGATGCATTAAAGTAAATAAGATATAGTATTGATATCCCAACAATATCCATGTTCCAACATGGAACAAACTTCATCTTCACCTGCAACTAACAACGCTATACGAGGGGCTGAGCAAAGCGGTAACATAGCCAAACAACGGTTTGCTAGGAAAGGTAGGTTAGAGGCTTGACATGGCAATATGGGAGGCATGTTATAGCAAGTGGTAGGTATCGCAGCATAGCAAAAGAGCGAACAACTAGCAAGCAAAGATAGAAGTGATTTCGAGGGTATGGTCATCTTTCTTGAGATCCCGCAAGGAAGAAGAACGAGTCCATGAAGAAGACAAACGGACGTAGTCGAACGGATCCTCACAAACACGATGTTATGGGAACTACCCCGAAGAACCAACACCGGAAAGAATCAAACAACATAGTAAACAACCACCACATAAGCATGGCATGATGCGCAACCAAGTATGATGCATGTCCGGATTAATGAGGCATGGCATGGTAAAGTGCACAAACAATACTACAAATTAAGGGGAGCTCAATATGCAACGAGTTACATATTGACGAAACACCACATGTCTTATTTAGTTCTCTCTCGTTTATGTACCCAACAATATTAAATGTTGTTAAACATGGCAAGAGGTGAATCATAATGAAAACTACCTATCTAGGCAAGTTTAAATGAGGCCGGAACAACAAACAACAAGTCCGGAAACTCCTCATGTGCATATTTTTTAGGTTTGGTACTATTCTGCACTAAAGCATATTTAAGAGTTGTTAAACATGCAAATAAAGTACACCATGTTAAACTAGGCATTTTTCTACCCCATTTACATATAAAGTTTGTTAAGTTTGGAGCTGCGGTTATTTAGTTATGAATTAAATCATTTTAGCAAGTTATTTAAGAAAATTTAAATAAAAAGCATTTTAAACATTTTAAAGATGTATGAAAATGACATATTATGAAACTACACAAAATTCTAAGCAACTTTCATATTAAGTTTGTTTAATTCCGATGCACGGTTTGTGAGATATGATATGCATGAAGAAAGAGGGTTTTTCTGCAAAACTGCCAACTCTGGAAAATTGGATAAATTCGCAGAACAGAAATAAAGCATGGCATGGCCCGAATCTGACGGATCTAGGCTGCTCACATTTGGCCTGCAGGGGCGCGCGGAGCTGGGCCTCGCGGGCGAAGGGAGCTGGGCCCCGCAGGCGAAGGGAGCTGGGCCTGCGCGGCTGTGACCCAGCCGACGCTCGCGGTCAACGGGGATCAGATCGAGCTTGACACGGCAGAGAAGGAACAACATGGTGACACTAGAAGAAGAGTCTTCGTGGGCGCATGTTGGGACTTGCAGCGGCAGGCGCATTCTCCGGCAGCTCAAGGCGAAGGTGACTGGCAGCGGCTCGGTCCAGTGAAGAAGGCGACGGGAAAGGGGACCTGAGCGGCTACATGCAGCGGGCGGCGGAGCACTTCCTCTGCGGGGCTCCGGTGGCGCGGCCGGGCATGTGCGAGGAGGAGGCACGGGGTTGCGGATCCGAACGGCGGGGGTCCTCCGGGTCCTTGCTCCGGCTTGCAGAAGAAGGAGCGACGCCATGTCCCTGGGTCGTGATGATGCTCGCCGGCGGTGACGAGCACAATCCCTCGGGGCTTCCTGCGAGACAAGACAGAGACGAGAGAGGGATAAGATACGGAGAGGAGGAAAAACATAGGAAGGAGGGAGCGACGGGGGCTCATCTACTCGGGCTCCGATCCTGAACGGGCAGGAAGGCAGAGGATGGTTGGATCGAGGGGAGGCCTCGGGTTGGTGGGGAGAGATCAAGAGGATTTTCTTGGATCGGGGGTTTGATGCTGGTAGGTGGGGATGGATCCCGAGGGAAATGACTGGCGGCGGCTCGATGGGACAAACTCCCTAGAAGTTAGGGTTTGACCTAAATTAGACTAGGGAGTCTATATATATATAGGGAAAGAGGGGACTTTTGATCATCTGATTGAAATCCGACGGTCGAGGATAAATATGTTAGGAAATCCAATTAAGAAAACGGAGATGTTTTAGGGATGTTTGGGGATGATCTGGACCCAACGGTGACGAATGTCCGGGTCGGGTCCGGGACAACTTTTCGGACGCGTGCGCGAGGAGGGCAACGGGCTGATGAGAGAGGTTAGGTTGGGCCTGGTGGTAGGTAGTGGACTATGCAGAAGGCCTCAGGCTGAGAGAAGAGAATAGAGAGAGAGACCCGGCAGCAGTTTCTGGAAGACCGAAAACGTCCGACGATTTGACCGACTATATTGCCGCTATAGTTATCAGTTGGGGCATCAAACGAACTCCGAATGCGATGAAACTTGGCAGGCGACCTATTAACAACATAACAACACTGCATGCCAACTTTCAACCCATTCCGAGAACATTTTCTGGCCACTTATAAAATAATGTTTCGGACATGCCGCGGGCGCGTGCAAGTGTGTCTTGGCTCAGAATGGACAACGGAAGGAACTGGGGAACCCAGACGAATGCATGTTTTGAAAACCATGATGGTGCAATGCGGATGATGACATGGCAAGATGCGACACGCAAGCAAATGACAAGGCGACAACAACGAATAACTGGAAGAGACCTGGCGCGTCGGTCTCGGGGCGTTACAGTGTCGCCCGCACCATCTTCATCAGGCGGCAGCACCATCATCTGCATCTCCTTCTTGGCAGGGCGATTTGCCAGGGAGGAGATGCAGAGATGGGGATGGTGCCTCCCAGCTTCCTCCAGCAGCATTCCAGCTGGACCCCGGCAGGCTTCCTCGCTGGCTGCAGCTCCGTTCGCTCCTGCCGTGTTCTGCTGGCCCTGGTGGCGGTGGTCGATGGGTCGCCTCCGCCATGCTCTCCATCGAAGCGTTCGCCGATGTCCTCTCATCCCTACCAGGCTACCTCTCTTGGAGCCCGACAGGGTCGGGCTGGGCTCCTGCCCAGGCGCTCCTTTTGCCCCCTCTGCCTTCTACTGCCGTGCTTAGGAGGAGAGGGACAAGAAAGGGCATCACGGGGCACTTATCTTTTTTTCAATCTTAAATCTATAGGCACTAGCCAAGTTTTAGTTCAAATAATGTAATCTCTCGAGTCCACTCCTGTGTTCTGTAAAATTTGTACTTGTATAATTAGCATACTAATGAAAAAGGTGAACCTTGCCGGGAACTCGTGCATGTATATGTCCACGCAGAGGTGGAATGCATCTTTGTTTAAATAAACGTGTTTTCCCCGACAGGCAATCCTGCCAGTACCCTTTTATTTTGTTTGCCGAAGGACTGAGCCTACCGGGCACAAATAAAGCGACCATCCCCTCAGCCAATCTCTTTTCACCAAAGGCCACTGCGACCATCCTGGTTGAAGCAACGTTCGAGTCCAAGGATGGGAGCACCTAATTTTCAAAGAGTGGTGAGGTGTTCTTATGCACAAGTTTTAGCTTACAGAACACTTATGGACAGGAGGTAGAACTTATCTGTTTGGCTTGCAGGAGACTGTAGTGTTGGTTCATCTTCCCGACTCCCGGTAGAGGCCCAGCTCACGGTAGGAACCTGCAGCCTTATGCGGATGGGAATGATGCAAGATGCGACCTTATCTATATGCATATGCAAATGCTCGTGAAATTCTTATGCAACGCTCTTGAAATGCTTATGCATGCATGCAACTTGTCGGGGGGCCCTCGCGCTTCGTTATTTCTATGTTGCTCAGGGTTTGCGCCTAGCTTTGTACAAGGGATTACATGGAACTGAGGCAAGGCCTGTACAAAAGGTTGGCTGCCTAGCAGGGCCCGACAGCCATGCCTTACGGGTATAACTTGCGGAGATGCTCAATATTCCATGAGTTTTGCAATTGAATGCCATCTCCGGTCTCCAGACGGACTGCGCTAGGTCTGGTGACTCGAACTACCCGGTAAGGGCCTTCCCACTTCGGCATCAACTTGTCTATACCCTTAGCGGACTGAACGCGCCTAAGGACAAGGTCGCCTTCCTCAAAACATCGGGCATGAACCCTGCAGCTATGATAGCGACGCAGGTCTTCTGATAGCGTGCAGCATGCGTAGCATCCCGGAGACGGTTCTCCTCGAGTAGCATAGTGTCACCGCGCCGGTGCTGATCTTGCGCTACTTCATCATAGGCAAGCAATCGGGGGGACCCATAAATGAGTTCCGTGGGGATAACTGCTTCCGCCCCATAGACTAGGGAGAAGGGAGTCTGCCCGGTAGCTCGATTTGGTGTCATTCAGAGGGACCAGAGAACTACCTGTAGCTCGTCGATCCACCACCTGTCGTGCTTCTGCAGCGTACCAAAGGTTCTTGTTTTGAGTCCTTGCAACACTTCAACATTCGCCCTCTCAGCTTGTCCATTGCTTCTAGGATGTCCGACAGAGGCGAATGAGATCTTGCTTCCGAGGGCATGCATGAAGGCGCGGATGATGAACTAGGTGCCGTTGTCTGTAATGATCCTTGCCGGAGCTCCAAAACGGCACACCAATTCCTAGAACAACTTGATAGATGACTGAGCAGTCACCTTTCTCACGGCAGCTACTTCCGGCCACTTTGTAAATTTGTTGATAGCAAGGAACTAGAATTCAAAGCCCCGGCAGCTCAAGGGAAAGGGACGAGGATATCGAGGCTCTAGACCAAAAATGGTCATGACAAAGGGATTGTCTGAAGAGCTTGTGCATGCAGGTGGATGTGTTTGGAATGGAACTGGCAGGCTTCACACTTGGTGGCTAGCTCAACCGCATCTTGGAGGGCTGTGGGCCAATAGGATCCTTGCCAAAATGCTTTCCCAACTAATGCCCTTGATCCAATGTGGGAGCTGCACATGCCTTTGTGTATCTCAGCTAGCATTTCCTTTCCTTCTTCCCGGCATATGCGCTTCAATTTCACACCATTGGGCCTCCTTCTGTACAGAGTGTCATCGACAAACTAATACATACTGGCCCTCCGGGCTACTCTTTCAGCTTCATCTTGGTCATCGAGAAGCTCTCTGGTTTGGAGAAAGTGGACTATGTGCCTCACCCAAGGTGGAGCCTAGGGCTCGGCAACAAGGACTAGCTACACCTCCTCAACTGTGGGTGCACATTCCTCATTCGCGGGGACCATAGGCCTAGCTGGAGGGTGCGGTCCGGCAAGTGATGAGGAGGTATTTACGGCAGGGTCCCTACTAGGAGCCCGAGGGGCTCTACCGGTAGAGGCTTACCGGAGTCCAACATTCTCCTTTTCCAGGCCATTGTTGTTGGGGATACGGAGGGCTGAGTAAGATGGAGAACAATAGTTCCTAGTTCCACAGGAAGCTTTTGCACAACACACTTTGACAGATGATCAACTATGCTGTTTTTCGCACGGGGGTACGTGCTCTGTTTGCAATCCGTCAAAGTGCTCCTCCAATCTTGTCACTTCCTCAATGTATGCCTCCATCAATGGACTTTGGTAGTCCTTGTTGACTTGTCTCACCACAAGCTGTGAATCTCCTCAAATGATCAGCTTCTTGATTCCCAATTCTGCGGAAATCGTGAGCCTGGCAAGGAGCCCTTAATATTCTGTTGTATTGTTGGTCGCCTCTTCCTAGGCAAAGTTCATTTGGACGACGTACTTCAAGTGCTCCCTGGAGGGGGCCACAAGAAGCACGCTAGCTCCTACACCTTGCAGGGAAAAGGAAACATCAAAATACATGATCCATTCTCCGGGCGCCACCTTGCCTGGGATAACTGTTTCCGGTATTTCCTCATCAAGGGTTGGCGTCCATTCTGCAATAAACTCTTTCAATGCCCTGCTCTAAATTGTAGATGTGCTCCCAAACTTCAGGCCAAAACTGGATAACTCTAAAGCCCACTCCACTATTCTGCCGGTAGCCTCGGGGTTCTGGAGTATCCTTTGCAACGGGAAGTGAGTGAAAACCGTGATCTCATGGGCTTGGAAGTAGTGGCGTAGTTTCCTTGAGGCCATGATGAGACCAAAGATCAACTTTTGCACACTAGAGTACCTCGATCTAGCTCCTTGTAGCAAGTAACTGACGAAGTACACTGGGCGCTACACCACTTACTTCCTTTTCCGTGTCCTTGGGGTCGCCCTCGCTGTCGTGCTCCCTTCTATCCTGATCCTTATCTGGATCTGTCGAGCCTTGCTCACTTTCTGCTTCTTCCACTTCCCGCTGTGCCACCAAGGTGCACTAACTAGTTGATCGGTCGCCGCCAAGTATAGCAACAATGGCTCTTGTGGCTTGGGGGAAACCAAGGAGGGTACAGAGGACAAGTAGCCCTTCAACTCTTGCAAAGCCGCATCTGCTTCTGGGACCACTTCATGGGCCGTGCCTTTTTCAGGATTTTGAAGAATGACAGGGCACACTTGATAGACTTGGAAATGAATCTGCTTAGCGCGGCGATGCACCCTGGTAGATGCCTCACATCCTTGACTGTCCTAGGCACCTGGATTTTCTCAGTAGCTTTGATCTTGTCAGGGTTAGCTTCGATCCCTCGATGGGACACAAGGAACCCAAGTAGCTTGCCGGAGGGAACACCCAACACACTCTTCTCCGGGTTGAGCTTCCTTCCCTCCTCCATCCGAGCACACTTGTCCACCAAGGTGTAAAGCTCCTTCACAGTCTTGGGCAACCGCACATTCATCTTGGAACGAATCTTTCACTTGTGCACATTGGACTGAAAGGAAGCTATAACAACTGCTAGATGGAGATTTGGGATGTTCCTGTGGAATCTACTGAATCTCTGCGAGTACTTCCGGAGAGTCTCTCCTTTTTTTGCTGGACGAGCTGCAAGTCGCTGTACCACCCTGGTTCTTGATGGCCGCCAGTGAAGGCACCAATAAACTCATGGCACAAGTCAGCCCATGACAAAATGGTGTTCTCCAGCAGGTGCATCAGCCAAGACCTGACATTGGATTTGATTGCCAAAGGGAAGTAGTTGGCGAACACCTTTTCATCTCTTCCCCCGACAGCTTGAACAACAATGGTGTAGATGCTCAGGAACTCTGCCGGGTTCAGCCTCCCATGATACTTCTCGGCTATCTTTGGCTTGAACATGCGGACGGACGGGCAACGAACTTGCTGCAGCTCATGAGTAAAGGCAGGGCACCCAACCTCGAAAGGTAGGCACCCGCCAACCTCGAGCGTGGGCTTGCCAATGTCAGGTCCATCACACCCATTGGCCCGACAGGGGTCGTTGCGGTGTCGCTCGATGATGACGCATGCATCTCCCCTCTGCCTATCCTCTAGAGCTCACCGTTGACCTGGGCTTGCCAGAGGATCAGAGGAGGCCGTTGAGACGTCATCGGGTTCTTGGTTCTACCGCGCTCGCGCCAGTTGTCGCGGCGGGGACTGAACTATGGGGGTGGCCCGTTCTGTATGACCGGCAGCGTGAGCCGTCGTTGTCTCTTGGGGAGGCCATGGCAGGCCAGCTCCCCGTGAGCCCCCAGCCTCGGCGAAGCCAAGTATACTCTGGATGGTGGCACGCCACTCGTCCATCTGCTCGGCTGCCGGCGGAAACCTCAATAGTAGCTGGGCTCACGGCATGGCTTCCGTGACGGTGCTTGGCATAGGTGATGATGAAGTGGAACGCACCATCGCTCGGCTTCTGATGGTGCCGGCGACGACAGCACCACATGCTTGTCGTTGCGAGGCGGTCATTTGGATGGCATGGTGACGTGGTGAAGGCGCTCGAGGGCTAGCGGCTCCATTGGGCGTAGCAACCTGGTCGACTCGCCCCGGGGGAGGTGCACGCGCTGCGGTCGCTCCCATGGTGGGGGGCGGTCGGAGGGCGATGATTCGCCCCGGACCGAGCGTCATTGCTGTGGCTGTGCCTGTCGGTGAGAGGAAGGGGCGCGGATGGAATAACCCCTTCGCCCGTACCTCATAGAGCATGGCCACCGGGATGTTGCTGATGCTGCTCTCCTCTGGTGTCTCCTGCTCTAGCTGTGGCGGAGGTGGTGACAGCACCACATTCGCCGACCACATCCCCGGCAGTGGTCCCCTCCTTGATAGAGGCGAAGGTGTCCCGATGTTTCGATGAGATAGATATCGTTTTCTGTGGGAGTCGACTTTGACGATCCGACTATGAACGTGCGAAGACGTCGCGCCTTAGCAATCGGTAAACCAACTTCCGAAGGGTTATTGACCATGCCGGAGCATGATCAACCTGACCACGAGGGTCTATTTCCTGCGAGCAAACGAAGAACAAGCAAGAAACTGAGATTGCAATGTGCATATTGCGAATAAATGAGGAAAGCTTTATTAATGAAGGTGGGGTTCTGTGACGTCTTGGTCTGGTCGTTGGACACAAACGAAGTACGCGAAGTTGCAGCTATGGTGTCCTTTTAATCTAAACAAAATCCAAAGTCTAAACGATGCCCTAAGGGCTGTATATATGGAGGAGAGAGGGGGAATTTCGTGGCCCTTGGTGGAGGGGTCCGAAACCAACCCTAACTCTAGTTTCCCCACACACACGGACTCTAAAAACAGCATATACTTAAGTATTTCAAAAATACATGGGCCTGGCCCAATAGTAAGGTGACGTGGCAACTAGAATATCCTCTGGACTAAATTTATGAAGTGTCATCTTGTATATTTCGTCCAAGGCTTCATGCACTCATTATGGTGGCTTCAAAGTCCTGGAATCATCACTTGGAACTCCGTTCTTGTTCCCCTTGCGCATGCCATCATCTCCATGCTTGAACTTGCTCCAAGGTTCATCTTTCTTGTCCAAGCTAGGCCCTTCATTTGAAAGCAAAACAAATGTATCCAATTTAGGTAGCATCATATTCTCATGAACATTAGAATCGTTACCAAGAAATGAAAGTACCTGATAATTCAATTGGCGTGCACGAGCTCTAGTAATTGGTCGAGTATGTATAATAGCAGGGGCTGTTGGTGTAACAATGGTATTGCTGTCCTCATCATCCTCCCCTGCTTGCAGTGAAGTCGTCCTCGACGAAAGCTCATCTTCCTCACCCATATAAGGCTTCAAATCTGCAATGTTAAAAGTGGGACTAACCCAAAAAATCTGTAGGCAGCTCAAGTTTATATGCATTATCATTTATTTTCTCTAACACCTTAAAAGGACCATCTGCACATGGCATTAGCTTTGATTTGCACAAATTAGGAAATCTATCCTTACCCAAATGTAACCAAACAAGATCTCCAGGTGCAAACACAACATGTTTTCTACCCTTAGCTCCGACAAGTTTATATTTAGCATTCATATGCTCAATGTTTTCCTTAGTTAACTCATGCATTTTTAAAATCAATTCAGCACATTCTCTAGCATCAAAATTAACCTTCTTCGAAGATGGAAGTGGCAACAAATCAATAGGTGCACAAGGTAGGAAACCATACACAATTTCAAAAGGGCACATCTTAGTAGTAGAATGCAATGAATGATTATAAGCAAATTCAATATGAGGCAAGCATTCTTCCCACATTTTCTTATTATTCTTCAAAATAGCCCTAAGCATAGTAGACAATGTCCTATTGACTACTTCAGTTTGTCCATCAGTTTGGGGGTGACAAGTAGTACTAAAAAGCAGTTTAGTCCCCAACTTAGCCCATAAACATCTCCAAAAGTGGCTAAGAAATTTAGTATCACGATCTGAAACAATAGTATTTGGCACACCATGCAAGCGAATAATTTCACGAAAGAACAAATCAGCAACATTAACAACATCATCGCTTTTATGACATGGTATAAAGTGTGTCCTTTTCGAGAACCTATCCACGACAACAAATATTCTATCCCTCCCCTTCTTTGTTCGAGGTAAACCTAAAACAAAGTCCACACATATATCCTCCCAAGGAACACTAGGTACAGGAAAAGGCATATACTATCCATAAGGACAGAGTTGTGACTTAGCTTTTTGACATGTATAGCAGCGAGCAACAAAACGCTCAACATCCCGTCTCATCTTTGGCCAAAAGAAATGTGTAGCAAGTACGTCCTCCGTCTTCTTCATGCCAAAGTGTCCCATTAATCTTCCTCCATGCGCCTCCTGCAACAACAAAAGACGAACGGAGCTAGCTGGAATGCATAGCTTGTTAGCATGAAACACAAATCCATCATTAAGAACGAACTTGTTCCAAGTTCTCCCTTCCTTACAATTCCGCAATACATTTTTAAATTTAGCATCATGCACATATTGATCATTGATGGTCTCCAAACCAAATATTTTAAAGTCAAGTTGTGAAAGCATAGTATAACGATGAGACAATGCATCAGCAATAACATTTACTTTACCCTTCTTGTGTTTAATGACATAAGGGAAAGTGTCAATGAATTCAACCCATTTAGCATGTCTACGGTTCAGTTTTGCTTGACTTTTAATGTGTTTCAAAGATTCATGATCAGAATGTATAACAAATTCATTGGGCCATAAATAATGTTGCCATGTTTCTAAGGTCCGAACAAGAGCATATAATTCTTTATCATAAGTAGAATAGTTCAGACTAGGCCCACTCAATTTTTCAGAAAAGTATGCAACAGGTTTGCCATCTTGTAATAACACACCTCCTAATCCAATTCCACTAGCATCACATTCAAGCTGAAAAGTCTTATTAAAATTAGGAAGTTGGAGTAAAGGAGCATGTGTCAACTTATCTTTCAATACCATGAAGGCTTCTTCCTGTGCGGTACCCCAATCAAAAGGCACATCCTTCTTTGTAAGCTCGTTGAGAGGTGCAGCAATGGTGCTGAAATCTCTCACAAAACGCCTATAGAAACCAGCGAGGCCAAGGAAACTCCTCACTTGTGTGACCGTTTTCGCCTGTGGACAACTCTAAATAGCTTCAATCTTGGCTTTATCAACTTCAATTCCCTATGGAGTAACAACATAGCCAAGAAAAGATACTCGATCGGTGCAAAAGGTGCACTTCCCAAGGTTACCAAACAAACGTGCATCACGTAGAGCAATAAAAACAGCACGTAAATGTTCCAAATGTTCCTCCGAAGATTTGCTATAAATCAATATGTCATCAAAGTAAACTACCACAAATCGTCCAATAAAAGCACATAAAACTTCGTTCATTAATCTCATGAAAGTACTAGGTGCATTAGTTAACCCAAAAGGCATGACTAACCACTCATATAGTCCAAACTTAGTTTTAAATGTTGTTTTCCATTCATCTCCCAATTTCATACGAATTTGATGGTATCCACTATGCAAATCAACTTTGGAGAATATTGCAGAGCCACTCAATTCATCAAGCATATCATCTAGACTAGGAATATGATGATGATAACGAATAGTAATATTATTAATGCCTCTACAATCAATGCACATACGCGACGTACCATCCTTTTTCGGCACTAAAATGATAGGAACAACACAAGGACTAAGGGATTCGCGTATATAACCTTTGTCGAGAAGCTCTTGTAATTGACGCATAATCTCCTTCATCTCCTCTGGATTGGTACGGTATGGTGCACGGTTGGGTAATGATGCACCAGGAATTAAGTCAATTTGATGCTCAATCCCTCGAATAGGTGGTAATCCCGGTGTCACGTCTTGTGAAAAGACATCAGCGAACTCCTGCAAAATATTAGTGACAGCGGGAGGCAAAGAGGAAGGCACATCCTCGAATGAAAATAATGCCTCTTTGCACACAAAAGCATAGCAAACAGATTTGCTAAAATCTAGGTCATCAATATCAGATTTGGTGGCAAGTAAACATGCACTTTTCAAATTAATTTCAGGAGCAACAGTAGATGGTTTATTATTAGGCTTCATTTGTTGCTCAAATTATTTTGCCACAATCTGATTTTCACTCTTATTTTGCTCCTATTTTGTTTTATTAGCTCTATTAATATCATCTTTCAAAATGGAATCAGGAGTCATAGGAAGCAAAGTAATATTTTTGTCCTTATGAACAAGAGTATACTGATTGTTTCTACCATGGTGTACATATTTTTTTATCAAATTGCCATGGTCTACCAAGTAAAAAGGAACCTGCTTGCATAGGTACCACATCACAATCAGCATAATCAGCATATGTAGAGATACTAAAATGCACACGAACAGTATGTGTTACCTTAACCTTGCCGCTGTTGTTGAACCATTGGATGTAGTAAGGATGTGGATGTGGTCTAGTGGTGAGAGATAGCTTCTCCACCATATCCATGCTAGCCAAGTTGTTGCAGCTCCCTCCATCGATGATTACGCGAACATAACGTTCCTTCACAACTCCCTTTGTATGGAACACATTATGCCTCTGATTTTTCTCAGCTTGTGTAACCTGCACACTCAAAACATGTTGAACAACTAAACATTCATACCTGTCAGCATCTTCAGGAGCCATGTATTGTGTCTCATGATCAGAATCATCTCCACCGTGTTCTTCATGTGTAATAGGAGCCAAAGTCTCCTCATCATAGTCACTAGCGGACTCATGCCCACCATCCTCAGTAACAATCATCACACGCTGAGATTTGCATTCTCTCGCAAAATGTCCTCTTCCCTTACAACGATGAAAAATAATATTACTTTGTGTGCCCTTTTGATGCCATGGAAGAAGAGCTCTGCGCAGGCCCGGCAGGTGTGCTCTTGGCAGATAGTGGTGGTTGTGCCTGCTTTCTTGTATCACGGCTTGACGTGGCACCTGATGGAGGTGCTGGTGCGGTGGAAGTAGAGGATGCACGTGGTGTCCATGATGAAGATCGACCTGTAGAAAAGTTAGTTCGCGCCAATGTCTTTCGATCATGCACTTCACGTTCAGCTTTACAAGCAAGATGGAATAAACGAGTGATATTAGTATACTCCTTATGCTCTAGAATGGGCTGAATCTCTCTATTTAATCGACCCATAAAACATGCAAGAATAGCTTCCTTCTCCTCAACAATACCACATCTAATCATGCTAGTTTGTAATTCCTGGTAATATTCTTCTACATAATTTTTTCCTTGTGTTAAGCGCTATAATTTTTGAAGTAATTCACATTGATAATAAGGTGGAAACCAACGAGTACCCATAGCAGCTTTCAAAGCAGCCCAAGTAGCTGGAATGGGATATAATCTACAATGTTCGGACCACCAAACACATGCAAAACTAGTGAAAGCACAAACAGCAGCAAGAACACGTCTCTCCTCAGGATATTGTAAACATGTAAAACGTTGTTCAGTTTCTAACTCCCAAGTAAGATATATATCGGGAACGTATCTACCCTCAAATGGTGGAATATTCAATTTCAGTTTAGGAAGATGGTCATGATCTCGTACCTCAGGTGGTGGTGCAGCCGTACCGTTGCGATGATATGCATGAGGACGACCTGGTTGTGGTGGTGCTGGTGGTTGCACGTAGTTCTGGTTTTGATCAACCTCATCCTCGTAATGGTCCTCCACCTCTGCAGTAGCAGCAGGAGCGACAGAAGCACCAATAGTAGGTACAGCAGCACCAGAAGTTTGACCAGGCTCAATGGGAACACGTTGTGCTTGTCCCACTTGATTTGGAAGACGATGTTGTTGTTGTTGTAGAGGTGCGACAGGTGCAGCGGGCGGTGGAAGACGCACGAGCAATTCATTAAACTTGTTATCGCGCTTTGTTTCGAACGCCTTCTCAATGCCATCTATCTTCTCCATGGCTTCTTCAAATCTATTTAGCACATCTTCCACCTGTCCATTCATCATTTGCTGAAACTTATCATGTAACTCATTGTTTGTCATGTTCTCCCAGTCAGTCTCATCAGCTTGTGATCCTGCCATGGTTAGCAGCAATAGAAACACACAAGAATATGATCCTACAGACTACTAGTAAGTGGTGGACAATCACAATTCCGTCAAGCAAATCTCAAATTCTTACCAGTTCTTACCCAGCAGCAGGCAGTGATCAGCAACCATCGTAGTCAAAACTCTCAAAGCTTGGACACAGTGATTACCAGGGAGAGTCAAACGCATGACATAGATGTATGTGGAGCTAGGAAGGCTTATAATATGGTAGAAAAAAGGGTCAGCAATAATCAATTCAGAGATGCAAAGTTGAATAAACACTCAACGACGGTACTGTGATGGTCCTAGGCTAGACCGTGCTAGAGACGCGAGCCTAGAACACTAAAAAAATCATGACGCTGCATATAAACAAAGGAGGAGCATGCTCTGAACTATTTTTTTTTCTTTTTTTCACTTTTTTGGTACTTTTTTCCCTCTTTTTTTAGTTTGGAACTATTTATCTTCTGCAGATGGCTCGAAAGTTGGGGAGTCCTACTCTGTCACGACTCAGAGTATCGCGTGATCTGGAAATCGAAAACAAAGCAACAATTACTAGACTCAGACTAGAACTGGTGGCGGAGATGAATCTAGTGGAATCTCGAATTGGTGGCGGCGATGAATCTGGTGGAAATCAGACTGGTGGCAGATGTCTGTTGCAGGTGGACTCGGATTGGTGTGATGGCGGTGGATATGTGGTGGCGTATATGGACTCAGATTGGTGGTGAATATGTGGTGGTGAATATAGCAGCAACGATGAAGTTGGTGTGGTGGTGGTATATGGCAGCAACGATGATGATGATGCGGTGGTGATATATGGCAGCGGCGACGTGACAACCTGTGAACAGAACTCGAAACTCGACTAGACGCTAAGACCAGCAACTTGATACGACGATGTAGCCGCAAATTCAACAAAGCAAATACAGAAAATATTATGCAAAGGCTCAGATTGGTTCGGATAGGATGAACTAACCCTATTTTTTTGGCTTTTTTGTGGACCATAGGTATAAAGAACAGACTCGATATAAATTACGAAAAACTGTAAAATCTCACCGAGCAACCTGGAAATCTAATACCACTTGATAGAGGCAAAGGTGTCCCGATGTTTCGATGAGATAGATACCGTTTTCTGTGGGAGTCAACTTTGACAATCTGACTACGAACGTGCAAAGACGTCGCGCCTTAGCAATCGCTAAACCAACTTCCGAGGGTTATTGACCACGCCGGAGCACGATCAACCTGTCCACGAGTGTCTATTTCCTGTGAGCAAACAAAGAACAAGCAAGAAACTAAGATTGCAATCTGGATATTGCGAATAAAAGAGAAAAGCTTTATTAATGAAGGTAGGGTTCTATGACGTCCTGGTCTGGTCGTTGGACACAAACGAAGTACGCGAAGTTGCAGCTATGGCGAACTTTTAATCTAAACAAAATCCAAAGTCTAAATGATGCCCTAAGGGCTGTATATATGGAGGAGAGAGGGGGAATTTCGTGGCCCTTGGTGGAGGGGTCCGAAACCAACCCTAACTCTTGTTTCCCCACACATACGGACTCTAAAAACAGCCTATACTTAAGTATTTCGAAAATACATGGCCCAATAATAAGGTGACGCGGCATCTAGAATAGCCTCTAGACGAAATTTATGAAGTGGCATCTTGTATATTTCGTCCAAGGCTTCATGCACTCATTATGGTGGCTTCAAAGTCCTGGAATCATCACTTGTAACTCCGTTCTTGTTCCCCTTGCGCATGCCATCATCTCCATGCTTGAACTTGCTCCAAGGTTCATCTTTCTTGTCCAAGCTAGGCCCTTCATTTGTAAGCAAAACAAATGTATCCAATTTAGGTAGCATCATATTCTCATGAACATTAGAATCGTTACCAAGAAACGGAAGTACCTGATAATTCAATTGGCGTGCACGAGCTCTAGTAATTGGTCCAGTATGTATAACAATAGGGGTTGTGGGTGTAACAATGGTACTGATGTCCTCGTCACTCCTAGTGCACCTCCACATCACCCGTAGCATTGGTGGCTGTGGGCGGTGGAGCCTTCGAGGTGGACGGGTGAGATGAAGCACTAGATTTCTTCTTGGGCACCATGGTCGATGGCGCCGCTGAAGATGAAGATGGCGATGAAGATGACGCGCTACTCCCGCTTTCGGCTTCGCGCAAGTGATCCCCCTACCTAGCGTGCCAAAGATGTCACGGGAAACCACAACCACCTATGGGAACAAAGGACCCTTGCTGGTTTGGCGGGGGGATGGCACATTGTATAAAGAGCAGAGGAGCGTGAGGTAGCATGGCACGGATCACACAGGAAGTTTTTACCCAGGTTTGGGCTGCCGTGAGGCGTAAAACCCTACTCCTACTTTGGTGGATTGATGGTGGAAAAATGGTGGTGGACGGAGCTCGACTTCCCGGCAGGGTCGCCTCAGGGCTAGACGTCTACGTGCATATGAAATATGAGGGGGTGGATTAACTAATCCAGTGTCCAACCCTTTCTAAGGTTGCCTCGGGCCTCCTTATATAGGTTAAGGGGTCACCACAATGGCAAATCAGTCATTATGCACTAATAAGATAGCAAACAGTGTTGTCGTACCTACCTCTACAGGATGACAGAGCGCATTAAATGTGCCGCTCGATGTCACATCGGCGCTTGCCTGGCAAGCCTTGCCAGGCAGCTTTGCCAGCTTCGCGCCTGCTTGCTTGACACATCATAGGACCGGTGTCATCTGTAGGTATTTCCCGTAGAAGGAGGCCGCCATGTGGTAGATGACTACCACTTAGTTACTTTGCGGCTTGACACCGCACTGATCGATGATGTGCGTCGTAGTGAAGTGGTCTAGTGAGGTGGATTTTTCTTTGTGAGCCCGGCAGGCCCTGCCGGGCCTTCTTGGGGATCTTTTTCCGGGGGTAACCCCGTCCTTGTCGGGCTCACCTTCCCGACAATGGAGGCTTTTCTCCCGGTGGTTTCTTGCTTCTCTAGCTTGGTTTTGGTCCTCATGATCTGCATGTTGGCTTTCTAAGAATCTTGATTTCTTGTACTCTGGCCTATCCTTGGTGCTGTAAACTTGCTCCGGTGCATGTGCACAGTCTGGGGAATGGACCCAGGGTTTGTCCGACAAGAATGCATGACTCAGATCGTGCGCGTGGCAGGGGGCATCGGCCACGGTTTGGTGGGCACCTGACTTTCGTGATTGAACCATGTGCTATTTGAAGACATTTACATGAACTAGAACTGCATGTGTTGTCGAAAGGTATGAGGATCATAGTTCGATCAAGGAGCATCCAACGTTGCAAACGTATGATCCGTGGGGTTTGGGTTCTGGCCAATCAGAAAGCATGACTCAGATCGCGCACAGGGTTTGGTTGGCACATGGCTTTCATCAACGAACCGTGTGCAATTCGCAAACTAGATTGCATATTTTTGTTCACACATACTGTAGTGAGATCAATTGATTGTGCTACCACTATGATATAATGATAATAATAACCAGAAACTGTTCATATAAAGGTCAAGACATTAATGGTTCTTACATCAACAGAAAATCGGGCATGACTCATGAACTCAGTACACGCGACAATTCTAAATTGAAGAATTAAGTTGCAGTGTAGGCATAAAGACTAGTCTTACGGCTTAATTCCCATGTACATGGGGGAACTGGGATCATTACGTTGACCCCGAACGAACTTGGGTTTTTTGATGATTTTACACTGCGTTGTTACACGGGTGCTTGATCCCTTGGCTAGCAACTCAGCAAATTCATCGTACTCATCCTCATCGGCAACATCCTCGACACCCAGTATTGTAAGTGCATCTAGTGCCACCCATAGTTGGTTTTGGAGTATTGACGACAAACTTGGTTGAGGGACTAATGTGTTTGTGAGAATTGCAGGATAACACAGGTAGTAGTCCCTCATTGATTCGGTTTACCTAGCAGAGATGACCCCTAAAAATGTGTGAAGACATTGAAGACAATGGTGGTATGTGAAGAGATTCACATTAAAGACTATGACATGAGAAGACATCACATGAAGACTATGGATTGCAAAGACATAGTTGTTTCATAGTTTCCTTTTCTTCTTTGTTGAGTCATAGGAACCACCATACTGTTAAGTGGGGTCCAAGTGAACAAAGTTAGGGTGACTGAAGTGATGCTCAACCAAATCCTATGTCTTCGAGCAAAGACAATGAGAGAAAATCTTATCCAGAGCTGGATAAGTCAGCTTTACTTGTAGCCCAAGTCAAGCTGCCGCGTGTGTTTGAAATCTGACCATTGGACACGTGTCACTTCCTTAGTGACCCAGGGTCATTTCGGACAAATCAGGCCGGGTTGCCTCCTGGCTATAAATAGCCGAACCCCTACACCATAAATTGGTGGCTGCTCAGAGTTAGTGCACGACTTTTGTCGTTTGAGAGCAACCCACCTCCGAAGCTTTTGAAAGAGAAATCCTTGCGAGGACAAAGCCCAAAACACCCAGAGCCAAAGAGTGTTAGGCATCACCGAAGTCTTTCTGTCTGCGTGATCTGAAGACTTGTTACACTCAAGGACTGTGAATCCTCCAGCCGGTTAGGCATCGTGTTCTGAGCATCCAAGAGTCATTGTGGATCGCCGGTGAACAAAGTCTGTGAAGGTTTGGAAGTCTCCCTTGAAGACTTACCAGAGTGATTGGGCGAGGACTGTGTGTCCTTAGCTCAAGGGGAATAAGGTGAAGACGCGGTCTTCTGAGTTGAATCTCAGCCACCCTAACCAGACATACAGTTGTCATAGCAACTAGAACTGGTCCAACAAATCCTAGTCCTCACCAAGCAATTGGTTCTATCCTTTACCTCTCTTTACTTACTGTTTGTCTTCATGAAGTCATTGCCTGCTTGCATGACCTGATTGTCTTCACTGTGTGAAGACTGTTGTTGTTTGGCTTCATACTATCTTCCATCCCGATCCATTCTACCTAGCCGTTGATAGTCTTCGTTCTTTCACTTCATTGCTGACTTGACTATGGCTTGTCTAGTGTAGTTTACCTTCCGCTGCATATCAATAGGTTCATTTCTACTATTTGTCTTCAAAGCCCCCGTGCTTTGAAGACATTCATAAAAATCGCCTATTCACCCCCCTCTAGTCGATAACTACCACTTTCAATTGGTATCAGAGCAAGGTGCTCCCTTGTTCTATGTGATTCGGTTTAACAACCTGGAGTTTTAGCTATGTCGACTGCACGGATAATCAAAGTCTCCACTGCGTACCCTGTCTTTGATGGCACTGATTACCCCTACTGGAAGAATAAGATGCGCATGCATCTTGAAGCCATTGATGTCGACCTTTGGTATGTCGTCAAGAACGGCGTTCCCAAGGCCGGTGAAGGTGTCACCCTGCTGATGTCAAGAAGTTCATTCAACTGGATTCTACTGCCAAGAACATCATCTATGGTCATGTGACCAAAGGACATAATGGTCGTGTGAGTGCTCTGGAAACTGCGAAGCTAGTCTGGGACTGGCTCTCCAAGGTCAACGAAGGCGTCTCAACCCAGAGAGACTCGAGGATCAGTGTTCTTCGCAACCTATTCAACCGCTTCAAGAGAAATGACAATGAGAATGTTCAGTTGACGTTTGATCACCTCACTGACATCACAAATAAGCTTCATGCACTCGCCGCCACTTAGATCACCAAGCATGAAATTGTCATGACACTCTTGAGATCACTCGACAGCTCATTTGAAACCCTGGCCCTTGGGATTCAAGAACGCTCTAACTTCAAGACTCTCGATCTGTCTAACATACTTGAGAGGCTCAACACACATGAGTTCCAGTTATTTGAGAAAAGAGATATCTATGGTCCCAACTATGGCCGAACTCGTGCTTTGAAGGCAAAGGTTGTTTCCACATCTGAAGAAGAATCTGATAGCTGTTCTGAGGATCCTGAAGAAATTGTAAAGGAAATTGCCGTGCAAGTGAAGAAGTTCCAGAGGTTCACCAAGAAGAAAGGCTCCAGACAGTCTTCAAGATCAAGCTCAAGAAATGATGAAGCTTCATCCCATGACTACAAGAAGAGAAAGTTCCACAAGTGCAAGAATCTGGTCACTACATCTCTGAATGTCCTCAATGGGACAATGAGAACAAGAAAAAGAAGAAGAAGAAGAAGAGCAAGGAATACGATTTTGATGACAAGAAGAGGAAGAAATCCTCAAAGTCTTCTTCCAAGTCTTCATTGAAGTCTTCATCACACAAGAAGAGCTCATCCAGGAAGGCTCGTACGTTTCTAGGCAAGGAGATGGATTCAGAGGAGGAGTCTGCATCTGAGGAGGTGGATATGGAGTCTGAAGAGGAATCTAATTCAGGCGTGGCAAGCCTGGCTCTAGCTTCAGCATATGTCGCCAAATCCATCTTCAACACTGAAGACAATGGCCTCGTCACCAACGCTGATGCTAACGATGAGGATGACTCTGCACCCACCTACTGCTTCATGGCACGTGGTGCCAAGGTAAACTCACGCGATGCTTACCATCAAACATCAAGTAAAGATGACTCTGAATGTGAATCTAAACCTAGCTACAAAACACTTGCTAAAATTGCAACACAGCAACAAAATGCTATGGAACATATTCAAAAATTGCTACACATAAGCGATGACCTGTTGGACGCGGAAATGACCCGATCTCAGTCCTTAATTGAAGATATTAAGAATCTTCATGTTAAGTACGAGGAACTTGAAAGTCATCATGAAACGCTCTCAACAACTCATGAAAAGCTTTCCTACGATTATCTTCAAAGGAAGCAAGAACTTGAGAACTTGAGAGCGGCTCATGAAGATCTTCAAAAAGAGAATGAGTCACTCCGCGCTCAATAGATCAATTCCGCTCAGGAAGGATTTGAACCACCATGTCTATAATGCCTTGAGCATGATAACTCTACTGGATGTTCTACTGCTACCACTGTTGCAATATCTTTAGCTGCTGATCTGGTAACTAACCCCTCTGCTGAGGATACCACTACTATTGCTGATGAGAATGCTAGCTTGAAGACATTGCTTGAGACAGGAATGTACAAAAGTCTCAAAGGGCATCAGACACTATGTGATGTCCTCAAGAAACAGATTCTGAACCGAAACCCTAGGAAAGTGGGTGTTGGGTTTGAGAGGAAAATGAATGTTGATGGTTCTTACTGGAAGCCTGAGCAGTACCCCAAAACCACATGGGTTGCTGCAAAGGGACCTTCAGTGGATCCATGTACCTTATCTGTCTTCACTTGTGCTATCCCGATTATCATTGATGAATCCTTTGATGCAAACTATAAACTGTATAAGAATCAAAATGGTGAAGTGATTGCCAGGTATATTGGTACTAACTGCAGGAATGGACCACCTTTGAAGAAGATCTGGGTGCCCAATAGTTGTCTTGAAAATCTTCAGGTGAATGTCATCATGACACCACCTGGGAAGAAGACAAACCCCAGATGAAAGGCTTCATATGGTCCAAAGTCTTCATATAGACAGAGAGCTCACCAGAGTCACCCTAACACTAATGTTTTGCAGGGAAACCATACTCAGGCGTATGAATATGAGCGTGTTTCATCAAACCGACATGTTCATAAGACCAAGAACTATTGTTCCTATTCTTATGAGTATTATTCACCTCCTACAAGACTATTTGCTAGGGCTCCAAAGCCAAAGTTCTCAGATGTTGCACTTAGACTCATTGTTTCGAAGCCACCCCTGAAAATGTGTGTGGTTAAGAAAACTTAACTCTCTTTAGCAGGGAAGGGTCTCTAGCCGGAAATCAAAGGCGTCAGATGCTACTGCTGGGGACCTAGAACATCTTGTGGGGCGCAAGATAAAATGCCCAAATGGTCTTATTATGTATTTTTGTTCCTGAATCGCTTGCCAATCATCCTATCAGTCCTAAACTGGATCTGAGCTTTCATAATCCACTCGCTCGTCAAATGTTTATGCTTCACAATACCCTTGGTGAAGCCTATCCCCTAACTGCACTGTAGGGTATGACACCAAAGGCTTCAGAATGGATTTATGGACAGTGGATGCACTAACCACATGACTAGTGATCGAAGTCTTCTCATGGACTCAACCTTACGTCAATCTTACAAGAGTCACATCACATTTGCTGACACTAGTAAAAGCAAGGTATTGGGTCTAGGTAGTGTTGCAATCTCAAAGGATCAGCACATAGATAAAGTGATGCTTGTTGAATCCCTTGGTTTCAACTTAATATATGTGTCAATGCTTTGTGACTTGAACATGATTGTGATATTTGGAACATATCGTTGCCTTGTTCTAATGGAATCTGACAAGTCTCTAGTCTTTGAAGTGTACCAAAAAGATGATCTGTACATGGTAGATTTCTCAGCAGGACCACAGTTGGCCGTATGTCTTCTAGCAAAAGCTTCAGAGTGCTGGCTCTATCATCGGAGGCTAGGGCATGCTGGCATGAGGAACTTGTACATTCTCACGAAGAAGAAGCATGTTGTAGGCATCGAGGGCGTCAAGTTCAAACAGGATCATCTGTGTGGTGCCTGCGAAGATGGGAAGATGACTAGGGCCAAGAATCCCTCGAAGACAATCATGACGACATCACGTCCATTCGAGCTGCTTCACATGGACCTATTCGTCCCTACTCATTACTCCACTCTTACTACCACTGCTTGTCTCTGTGGTGTCGTTATTGTTGATGATTACTATAGATATACCTGGGTGCATATAATTCTCTACAAGACTGAAGTGCGGGATGTCTTCAGATGATTTGCCACTCGTGCCATGATGAACTATGGAATCAAGATCAAGCACATCAGAAGTGAGAACGGCACAGAGTTCAAGAACACCGGCCTCGACACCTATCTTGATACATTGGGCATCACTCATGAGTTCTCTGCTCCATAGACACCTCAGCGGAATGGCATCGTGGAGCGCAAGAACAGGACACTCATTGAGATGGCTCGGATGATGCTTGATGAGTACAAGACTCCAAGGAAGTTCTGGCCTGAAGCTATTGATACTGCATGCCATGTCATCAACTGTGTTTATCTTCACAAGCTTCTAAAGAGGACATCATATGAGCTATGACTAGTAAGAAGCCAAACGTAAGCTACTTCAGAGTATTTGGTGCTAGGTGCTGGATCAAAGATCCGCATCACCCTTCAAAATTTGCACCGAAAGCACATGAAGGTTTTATGCTTGGTTACGGAAAGGATTCACACTCCTACAGAGGCTTCAACCTCAGTCACTATAAAGTGGTTGAAACTTTGGATGTGCGGTTCAATGAAACTAACGGCTCGTAAAGAGAGCACCTGCCAAATGTGCTAGATGAAGTCTCACCAAGTGAATCCATCAAGCTTACGGTACTGGAGAAATCATACCTTCAGAGGCACAAGCTGAAGAGGAACTTATCATTTCTGCACCAAATCAACCTGAAGACTATGCTCAGCCCGAAGCCAATGCTGAAGATGAAGAGAAAGATCAGCAAGGGAAAAATCTTCGTCCAGTTCATCCTCATGTTGCAAATAAAGTACAAATTGAGAAGATAATTGATAGCATCAATGCACCTAGTCCACTCACTCGTTCAAGAGCAACTCGGCTAGCAAATTTCTGTGGGCACTTTGCATTTGTCTCTATATCTGAACCCAAGAAAGTTGCTGAAGCCTTCATGGAACCTGAATGGATTCAAGCTATGCAAGAAGAGCTTCAACAGTTTGAGCTGAACAATGTGTGGGAATTACTCAAGCGTCCTGACCCTCGCAAGCACAATATCATTGGCACCAAATGGATCTATCGCAACAAACAAGATGAGCATGGTCAAGTTGTCAGAAACAAGGCTCGCCTCGTTGCTCAAGGATACACTCAAGTTGAAGGGATTGACTTCGATGAAACATTTGCTCCGGTGGCTAGGCTTGAAGCTATTCGCATTCTGCTAACCTATGCTAACCATCACAACACCCCCTATATCAAATGGATGTGAAGAGTGCCTTTCTCAATGGCAAGATTGAAGAAGAAGTGTATGTTGCATAACCACCTGGCTTTGAAGATCCAAAACATCCTAATATGGTATACAAGCTCAACAAGGCACTGTATGGCCTCAAACAAGCCCCTCGAGCTTGGTATGACACACTCAAAGACTTCCTAAAGAGCAAAGGCTTCAAACCTGGTTCCCTGGATCCCTCTTTCTTCACGAAGACATACGTTGGTGAACTGTTTGTGTGCCAGATCTATGTGGATGACATTATCTTCGGCTGCACTGACAAAAGATAAAGTGATGAGTTTGGGCACATGATGCAAGAGCAATATCAGATGTCCATGATGGGTGAGCTGAAGTTCTTCCTTGGTCCTCAAATCCGTCAGCAAAGCAACGACATCTTCATATCTCACAAGAAATACCTCAAAGATTGCCTGAAGAAGTTTGGAATGCAAGACTGCAAGGGATACACGACGCCAATGCCAACCAAAAGTCATCTCGGCCCAGACGACAATGGTAAAGAGTTCGATCAAAAGGTATACCGCTCCATGATTGGTTCTTTACTCTATTTATGTGCATCTAGGCCAGATATCATGCTTAGCGTTTGCATGTGTGCCAGATTCCAAGCGGGACCAAAGGAGTCGCATCACTTAGCTGTGAAGCGAATTCTTTGATATTTGGCTTACACCCCAACACTAGGATTATGGTATCCAAAGGGCTCAGAGTTTGATCTAGTTGGATTCTCAGATGCTGATTATGCTGGTGACAAGGTTGATCGCAAGTCTACATCAGGCACATGTCACTTTCTTGGACGATTTCTTGTCCGTTGGTCTTCAAAGAAGCAGAACTGTGTGTCTCTCTCCACTGCTGAATCCGAATAGATTGTTGCAGGATCTTGCTGCACTCAGCTTCTATGGATGAAGCAAACTCTCAAGGACTATGGTATCCATCTGAAGCAAGTACCACTTTACTGCGACAATGAAAGCGCCATCAAGATTGCCAACAACCCAATTCAGCACTCGAAGACAAAGCACATTGAAATTCGTCATCACTTTCTCAGAGATCATGTCATGAAGGAACATATTGATATCATTCACGTCAGCACTGAAGAGCAATTGGCAGATATCTTCACAAAGCCCTTGGATGAGAAATGGTTTTTCAAGTTGTGGTGTGAGCTAAATATCTTAGAATCCTCGAATGTCCTGTGATTGGACACACATCCTAATGCTTATGCATGTGATGACTTAGATGTGCAACACACAAAGTAAAGTATATCTTTAATCAATGAAGACATACACTCTGAGTGTGAATACATTAATGCAGAATATGACTTCAGAGCGCCACGCTAATTGTGCGCCGTGTCTGGATCTAATACGTCCTATACGGTGGGTAACGCCACCACCAAATACTGGTTTGAAGTGTTTCGTTTGACGTCGAATTTGGTTTGTCTTCAACATTGATTTGACTTCATGTTTATCTTCTCAATGTTGATTTGGTCTTATATATACATATACTTGTGTTCTGTCCTCTAAAGCATTCACTTATGGCTATGTCTACTTGTTTGAATCTTTTCATCTAAGTGAATGTGATCGGACCCTAACCCCTTCTATGCTTCTACGTAAAATTCTATCTATCCAAATCATATGCATTTTTCTAAAACTATCGAAAGTCTTCTCTGCGTCCTTCTCAGCAGAAGATACAGAGACAAAAGTTGAATATGTTTTAATGCTATATCCTTATTTCCTGAAACCCGGAAAAGCCGGAACGACCACCCGACAATCCAGGCGTGCGTGGGAAAATGGAACAACTTCCAATGTGTTGCATGCATGCCACATGTCCTTCAGATATGAACCGCCAGGGGAACTTGCATAATAACGTTGTGTCATCCATGTCCTTACAAATATACACCTCACCACGGTCATTATCTCCTCTTCCACCTCTTCTCCTCGCACCAAATCCCTAGCGCCTCTGCTAGCTCGCAACGACACCGGAGACGAAGTGCTTAGCTACCGCGACTTCTTCGACGCCGTCCTCACGCCCGCCACGGACCTCGTCCTCTCCGCCGCCAAGTTAGGGCACGGGAGATTGAACTGCTCGGCCTCCCTCTCAACTTCGTCAAGCAGTTCTTCGTGTGGTAACTAAATCTTACCTTTACTACCCTTTTTGATCCGTCAAATCCATCCACTTCACCCAAAAGTAGTTTCTTCACTTTGATATCTGGATCTGTCCATGTGTTCATCTCATGTCACGCCAAGTATGTTCACTTATGATTCACAACTAGTTAGATTCCTTACTTGTACTTATTCATGGATTCGTACAAATCTGGAACCGACTCTCTTCAAATAAGTGAATATCTTAGCACTATGAGGTCAATGTCTTCAAACTGATTTTTCTTCAAAATCTTCTGAGAATGCATATGACCTCTTCCCCTTGCCTCGCACCTCTAATGCTGTCACAGGTACATGTCCGTGGGAGAATCCCTTGGTTCTCATAGTCCGCATTCATTTGCAGAATTCTTACAACGACACATCAATTCTCCTGAAGCCAGTTCCTGTCTGACCAGCAGATGGAAGCCATTCACAGTCTTGAAGCCTTCCAGCTTGAATAATATGGCCACTGAGAAATCAGCTAGAAAGGGCGGCAGGCAGCACCGTGGGGATATAGCCAAGGACCTGCCACCAGATCTCTTTGAACTCTACAAGATAGATCTTGAGGAAACATACAGAGAATGCAAGAACCGAATCCAATGGATTCAAAGATGTTGGGCAGAGGAATGGTACAAATACAGATTTGTAGCTGCCAAATATGCTGAAAAGAACGCCATCAAGGGCCCCTGGGGAGATATTGTATACAGAGGTCTTCAGCCCAAGTCCAAGTCCGAAGCCATTGCTCAAGATTACTATCCGTGCATGCTCCGAGGGCCACAGCCCAAAAACGCCGACCCATCATCTTTCTTGTGGTGTCGTGATGACAATTTTTTCAAGCGCAACTTCCAGTTTGTGAAGGAGTCTGCTGCAAAGAACAAGAAGGACCTGGGACTCAATTTCAACCCTGGTCCATCTGCACCAAGGGCTGATGGCACATGTGATGCCCATCCCAATGAAATCGGCCCCTTCTACAACCTTGGAGGCCTCATCACTCATATTGATGTACAGGGGGCTACGGTGGACCACTCAGCTGACGATGTAGATTTTGAAGATGCGCCAGCACCACCAAAGCAGAAGCCAAAGAAGTCAAAGGCTTCGAAGCTCTGCCGCACCAAAAGCTTCACGTGCAAAGCCATTGGCCACTGCACCTCCTGAACCCAGTGTGCAATATAAAGATCTGTCTCGTGTCTCCAAGAAGGCCAAGAAGACAAAGAAAACCAAGCAGACCAGGAAGATTTCTGGGCATCAACTTACCCCTGTTTTCGTTCTGAGGAATGAAGATGAAACCATTGATCTGTCCAGCAATGAAGATCTTGGTGATGATGCCCTTGAGTTGTTGATCAAGAGCAAGCAAGAGGCGGAGATCTTCAATGATCTGCCCCTCTTTGATGTGGATATTCTAAACCACTTCATCAACGAATGGTTTGATGACTCGAGCCTCGGCATTGATGATCTTCAGCTGCCAGTTGACATCAGCGTCACCTTCCATGGAGCCATTGCTAATGAGTTGGCCTTGGCTCAGAACATTGTCGAGCTGAAGAACAAAATTGATTTTGAGAAGGCACAATTCAAGAAGAACATGGCAAAGCTCAGCATGGCTGATGTTCAAAGCTTCAAGCAGATGCTGCATAACCTGAAGGAGCAGTTTCACAAGAAAGGCGAGGAAACCAAAGGTTCAAGAGAGCGGATGAAATACATCGTAGAGAAATGTGTTCAGGCACACAATGAGGCTGAGAAATGCAAGGCTCTAGGGCGTACTAGTATCGACCCCAGAATGGCTGCCAAACTGAAGAAGAAGTCTGTTGCAACCCGAACTGAAGCTCCAAGGCAGGAAGAACCTCATATTGTCTTCCCTGCCAGTATGACAGGCACGAAGCCTAAGTTCCCCTCAGCAGCTTCAAAACTGAAGAAGACTAGGGCAGCTAAAGCCGAAGCCAATATGCGTAAACACAAGAATGCCTCTGATGGCGCTCCATCAACAAAGAAGTCGAAGACAAAGTCTTCTCGGAAAGAGCATGCTGCTGCCACAGAGCCACTTGTTGTTGAGCCCATCTTCGTTGCATGTCCTGCCTCCACCAACCAAGAGCGTCAACTTGTAGTTCATGAGCCTGCTACCACAGAGGCTCCTGAAGACGAAGAAGTACCAGCTGTTGACCGCATCACAACTGAAGACATTGGTCGTGAAGACAATGTAGAAGATGATGAAGTCCTTTCTCAGATCGAGCACCAATTGGTATCATCGCCTATTCTCAAGAACAGCGAACTCATCAGCATTGGTCATCCCATGACGCCAATTGCTCAGGATGCTTCGTGGCCTGATCACCCTCAACAAAAGACCCCAAGTAATGAAGACACACCCAGTACTCCACCACCTCAAGTCACCACTGCGGTACTTTATGATGACTACATGGTCCAGACCACTCCATCACCACAGGCGGCGCCTACATTCCGCAGGCTTCGCAAAGACCCTAGGCCCCAGGTCGCCATATCGAGCATTCCAGATGGAGAAGTGCAACAAAGCTCAGTAGCACGCCAAGTGTTTCCTAAAGCCACTCCCACTGCTAATGTATCTGAGTCTGAAGCTAATGCTGCTGAAGACATTCTGGCTGCATCAGCCGACGAAAATCAAGTACCTCGTATAGAAGAAAGAGTTTCCACACCCCCTGTCACTCAAGAAGTCATTCTCGAGGAGAACGTGACTTTGCCCAACCTTCCTGTCATTGATGACACGGAGGTTGAACATACTGAGGCGGCCACAACACATGATGTTGAAGCCAATGACACTATCATGGGTGAAGATAATGTGGCGCCTAAAACCAATGTGGAGCCAGAAGCTCATGAGATGCTTGAAGCTAATGTTGCACCTGAAGCTAGTGTGCAACCTGAAGCCACTGTCAATGCTGACGCTACTGTTCCACCTCCAAGGCCTCACACTATTGAGCAGGCATTTGATTGCGACCAACTTGTCACTATCAGATGGTCTGTTCTGGTTCCTCTCACTACTCTCGGACCACAATATGAATACCATGTGGAGCACATGCCTCAAGTCCAGAAGCCAAAGCCCAGACTGCCAAGGTTTCCCAGTGCTGCAACATCGCCAGGATCGTTCAGTGTAAGCAGCTTCAGGGCACACAACACATTCTTTGACAATGCCAAGAACCCGTAGTCGAAGCCAAAGATCTCATCTGATCGCTTTTGGAGCTTTCCGCAACGCAGTTATTACTCCTACATCTTATACAATCAAGAGCTGATCTTTCCTCACATGCATCTGGATTGTGAAGCCATTACTGGACTGCCCAGCTTGGAAGAAGCTCTAGACTTTTTCAGAGATGTTGGCCTTCTGCAGTTCGTCACTAACAAAGAGCATTAGAACGAAGAGCTTCTACTACAGTTCTATGCTACTCTTCACATTCGTGGCTACAACAGGGATCCGAAGACTTGGGTCCTTGAGTGGATGACAAGTGGTGTGCACCATGAAGCCAAAGCTCAAGATATCATAGAGCTTACTTCTCTTCCCATTCTAGGTGAATACTATGAACCTGGTTGTCAGCTACACGGGAATGTATTGGAGAGCATATTTCAGAAGCCTGGACCCAACATGAGTCAGATGCTCAGCATGATGAAGCCACTTCCACAAGATGCTGAATATCCTAAGGAATTCTTTGTCGAAGACCTCGAGTATCTGCCCCGAACCATTTATCAGAATGTAAGGTGAACTCTATGGCTCGTCAAAGGTCATTCTCCTGTAGCCAAGCTTCAAGGCACGATGAAGACATTGGTGTTCTATATTCTCAATGGCATCAGTTTCAATGCTCAAGATTTCTTCATCAGGAAACTGGCTGCATCTGGAATTGATCATTTGGCCTAAAGTTTTATGCTCCATGGGTGATGCGCTTAATCAAGCTTCACTCTTCTGTCAACTATCAGCCGTCTGCACGCAACCATCTTATCTTCTTGCCTAAGGTTGATATGTCTGTCGAAGCCATCTACCCTCAGCCTGCCAAGGAACCACTTTATCTTAATAACGTTGACCGCCAAAGTTTCTCGCAACCAATTGAGGGAGTTCTTCCTGCAACTCATGTCTATCCTCTGGCTGGCAATACACATGCACCTCATTGTGCGACTACTGAAGCCATTGAAAGCACCATTGCTCAAAGGCCTCGAAAGCGATCTCGTGTGCTCAATGACCGAGAGGTTCTTGTGGCCTTGCATCAGAAAACAAGATAGGCACCATGACTGGCTAAAGCGTCAAATGCAGAGCATCTTGGTGGACGTCAATCACATCAGAACCTTGACCACCAAGAACTCATTTGTTGCTCATGAAGCCTGTAGGAGGTCCTGGAAGAGTCTCACACTGCTATGTCCTGAAGAAGATCTTCGCGAAGATGGCTTCACTGAGGGTTTGAAATTTGACTCCACTCCCCCTCGCAATGCAAGCTGGCGTCGAACTCTGACATTGGAGATTCTGAGTATTCATCTTCGGCTGCAACTGTTGTTGCGAGAGTCATCGAAGAAGAAGACAATGCCACTTCACCAGCCATGGCTTCACTGCGTCTCGACACTGCACCAACGAACTCCAACGTCGACCCTGCACCTTCATCTACTCTTGATGGGAACGAGTAGATACTCTATGTCTTCAAACCTTTTTGGTCCTTACTGACAAAAAGGGGGAGAAGCATATGAGTTGATAGTCCTCAAGCGGGTCCATATGGGTGGTTGCTATATTTTTTTTCTAAGTGGTTACAACTCTCGTTTTTTATACATTTGGTTCTTTGGGTTGTAACACTTAAACTTGATGGTCGTTTGCTACCTTGTCTGCCACTTTGTGATGCGATGATAAATTCCGCATGAAGTCATTCCACAGACGTCCATTTTTCATTGTGCATGTCATTATCTTCGTTGTATCCTTATATGCATGATGAATTGTCTTCATATGTTGAACATGATCTCCACAAGTAAAACCTGCCATGTGCATTTGCATTCAAGAGCAAACTACTTATATGCACATCTTCAGGGGGAGCCTTTTGCTACTTATGAAGACAATGCCTTAATGTAGCGACCAGACCCGAATGGATCAAGTCTCTGTGCTCAGGTGTCATCCCTGGATCAGTAATGCTGACACCACACAGTACTTCGAAGGATTTATAGCAGAGTAGCAATCACACACTTATTACATCGATTGTCCAGAAGAGGACTTATTACAATAAATATGGCTTAAGGCCATCTAATAACGATAACAGCGGAAGGCTTGGAAGAATAAGTGAGTCCATCAACTCCATCGGCATCACTGAGTATAGAACCACGACCTAAATTCCTTACTCGTCGTCTGAAAAGTCTGCAACATGAAAGTTGCAGCCCGAAAACGGGTCAGCACATGGAATATGCTGGCAATGTAACACATAGAGGGTAATGAAACAATAAGCCTATACTACATGCATATTTGGCTGGTGGTAAGGCTCTATGGTTACAGTTTTGCGAAAAGCCAATTTTTCCCTACATCAAAGGAATAATTTTGTTTAACTATCATGGTGGTTGTTAAACATTGAGAATGGTTGACAGCATCCTCAATCCCAATTAAAAGTACTCATTAAAAACCCAATAACATTAATTAGAAGTAACATGTTGAGATTCACAATGATATTCAAGTACTAGATACTCAAAACGTCCATAACCGGGGACACGGCTAATCATGATTAGTTTGTTACTCTGCAGAGGTTTGCGCACTTTTCCCCACATGACTCGATCGCCTCCGTTTGGTTTCTCGCACTACATGGTGTTTGGGAAACGGATGACCGAGACATAGTCTTTCAGAAGCACTAGCACCTTACATGTGGGGTAGACCGGTACACCTACATCCCCTACATCTGCTAGTCCACCCCGTAAGAGTTCGCACAGCTTAGTCAACTATGCTAGAGCCCATAGTAGCATGTGGCTGCACACGGAAGTTTCCAGTTTGAAATATCTTATGATCCCTTAGAGCCTGGGTGGCGGTCCAAAAAAAAACAACAGGCAAGTCCTGATAGACATCAGGTGCCTCAATCCACCCAGATGTGTGTTTAAGTTGCCACCTTAGATAAACCATTAAAATTATCAATCTCACATCTGTCATGGATATCACTCACCCAATCCACGTCTACTGGCATAGCATAGCATAATAAGCAAACGCAGAAGTAACTCCCAAGGTTTCATAAGTAACAGGTA